>NW_027223762.1:68727803-69327803 GCF_028538775.1 Myotis yumanensis
ACTGGAGGCCTCTCTTTGTGCCGTAGGCTGAGCGCCTCAGTGTGCGGCTCAGACCCTTCACTGCCCGTCCTGTGAGGGACCAGCACGTGGACGGAACCCTTCCTCGTGGGTAGCTGAGGAAGGGCTGCTCTCACAGCTCGGCATCAGCCGTCACGCTGCGGAGCGGGCTCTGCTCAGACACAGAGGCACGCGCCTCCCCGCGGCCCCCCTGCTCCGCCACTGAGGTGCTGACCCGGCGACTTGGGGACATTTCCAACAAAAAGAAAGGGGCCTGTACGTGCATTTGTAACAGCACGGCTGTTTCCCCACGTGTCAGTGGCCTCATCCTTGCTGTGGGCCAGTGATGGACGGAGGGAGTCCGAGGGCAGACAAAGGGAGTGCTTGTGGTTCGAGGGAGTCTACCCAGCAGCGGACCCTGTGTCCCCAAAGGGAGAGGACAGACAGGAGGGGCGGCAGCCAGCGGGCCCTGGCGGCTGGGCAGTGTCCCTCCCTGGGAAGCAGCACGGCCCGCAGCTCCCTGACTCCTGGAGCCTCTGCCCCCTGACTGGCCCGGAACGAGGCCGCTGCCTGCCAGTGCTCAGTGCAAAGTGAACGCACCGGCCTGGCGGCCTCTTACTGACCAGCCCCCTCCCCCCTCCCCCAGCTGGACATCCGCCTGGCTGTACCCCACAGCACTGGCCCATCGGTCTAGGTCCAGTCTGTCAGCCCGCCCCGCCGTCCCCAACATACACATACACACCCGGCCAGGACTGCAGAAGGAGCTCTCAGGCTCATCTCTCGCCCGAAACCCTCAGCCTGACTGACGGGCACCTGGCCTCCCTCCGTGGAGGTGCTGGAGGCCGCACACAGTGTCATAAGTCTGGTGCCACCAACAGGCAGAGCTTCCCACCACCTGCCTCTGTAAATCCCCAAAGCGCACATTTGTTATTGGAAGTCATCTGAGGGATCCATCCACCGAGTCTGTTTCTTTGTTCTTCTTTAGGGATGACTGTGGCGTTCTGCACAGACCTGAGCTTGAAGTGTCCCATGTGCTATGCATGTAACAGGAAGCTGCTGGAGACATGCCGGAGTCCCACAGGAGCGTGAGCGCGCCAGGCCCGCCGCAGGCCACCAGGGGACCCCGTTCTGGTTTTGTGGGGCAGGGCAGTTCCCCAGCAGGGCAGTCACCTGTCCGCCTCCTTGTGACAGCCCAGCAAGGGCGTGAACAAAGGCCATTGATATTGAAAACCACAGTAAGAAAAGAGGAATCAACGGTGGTGAGAACCCAGCATTAGATTCTACCAAATGGTGAGAGCCAAGGCCAAAAGTCTATGCAGCTGTCACCAGTGCCAGGGCCTTCTGGCTGGGCCTTTGCCGTAGACACGCGTGTTGTGAGGCAGAAAAGACAGCGGCACTGGCAGAGGCTGCGTCTGGGGCCTTTGCGAGAAGAAGGGTGGGGAGACCTGGGGAGTGTGCTGTGACGGCGCCTCTGGTCTGAGCGACCCAGGCTGGGCTCACCCTGGAGTGGGCGGCATCAGGCCAGGAGCAGGTGGCCCCCAGGTGGTGGCTTCCACCTTAGTGTGGAGAGGGCGGAGCAGTTCGACGAGTGACGGCCGGTGTGCCTTGGCATCTGCAGGACAGACACCTTCCTGATGGGGCGGTGGTGAAGGACTGGCCTGGAAGGAGGCCACAGCAGCCTCTTCCACTGCTTTGCCCACCTCGCAAGCCCCGCCCTCCACCTTCAGAGCACGCCCAGGCCTCCCTGTGTGCCCGTGCCCCAGCCTCTCCCAGGTGGAGCAGGCTCTGCTCCTCTCTGGTCCCCGCCTTTTCCTCTCCTCCCTCACCTTGTGATGAACCCGGGAGGACAAAAGTCATACAACCATCACTCCTCAATGCACAGTGAGCTCCCCTCCATGCAGAGCCCGTCCTGCCTGTCGGGGCGGGGAGGCGGGCAGCACGGGCCCCGGAGGTGCACGATGCTGGCCTGTTCTCCAGGGGCTTACTGCGGTCGAAAGATTTTAATAAGAACAGACGCTGGCAAGGCTGAGTCACGGGGGTGGTGGGATAGACCTGCCCTCCTGGCCGCTAGGCCACTCTGCAGTGAGAATCACTGGTGTGTGACGGCAGCTCCGTCTCCTTGAAAGCACTGGACGACCCGCCCGGTTTTGACTGATCTTGGCTGAGTCACTGAGCTGATATGTCACCTGTAACACGCAGGTACGTGCCGTCCATAGAGAGATGGATGGAAAGCTGGTCGGGTGGTCAAGAGACCTCAGATCTCTTTCTTGCTCTGACGACAACAGTACGCTCCTCATCCATAAGACGCAGTGTGATGGTCCCTGAGGCTCCCCAGCTCCACACTCTCAGCTCTTCGATGAGACAATGTGTGCAGAGCCCATAAAACATGACTGGCTGTGAGGCATTATTATGGTAGTATCATCTCACTGGCACAGATTTCATAAAGGAAGTGGAATTTGAACGTGGCTCTGAATGAAGAGTAGGGTTTACATTGGTGCAAAGTGTGCTAAGGGCATGACAGGTGCGCTGGGGAAGAGAAGGAAGGGGGAGGAGACCAAAGTCTCAGTTTAGGGGTCGAGCTGACTCATGCTTGGCCCCATCAATGGCAACTTCCTGAGACAGGGGCTCAGGCAAGAGGGTCCCATTCTGGAAACGCCTCAAGGTCCTGCCAAGGCCCGAGGCCACATTTCCAATGCCAAGAGCATCACAGCTTGTTCTCGCTGGGAGGGGAACTGGGCCGCCTGAGGCCCCACATCAGCCCTCTCCCAAAACGAAGTCTGAAAAGAGATGCGGATTTGGGGTTGACTTACCCGAAAGCTTTAACCTCACTGGAGGCTCCCTCCTCCGGGGTCCTGGAGCCCGCTCTGTGATGGCGGGAGCTGGGCATACATGACTGCTTTTACGAAGTGCATTTCATGCAGGCGCGTGTTGAAGTGCTTGCTCGGGCACTGAGAATTCTGCGGCCTCACTGGCATTGAAGAAGTCACAACCTGCATGGCTGACATTGCCCTTGAGGTTGTCACTGACGCGGAAGCTGTCTTGGGCATGGGAGGTACCCACACGTAATCATCGTTCACAGACACTCCTGAACCTGTTCCTGGAGCCTCCGCTATTTCTGTGGTTGCTTCTAAAATAAAGCCTTGTGATTGTTTTGTGGATGACTCGCAAGAGTGCCTATCTTGCTTTTGTGAGGTTGGCTCATCCAAAGAAAATTACAGAGCCCAGCAGACAGGAACGGCTCATGCTGCGGCTGCTTGCCTGCCTGCTGGGAGCAGGAGTGGCGGGCGGGGGGTGGAGGGCGTGGGGGTGGGGGGGTGAAGGGGGCAGGCACTCTCCAAGCCACTGTCACCCACCTTGCACCCCTGCTGGAGCACAGGCTTCAGGGTGTCCTCTCTGGAGAGCAAGTGGCATTCCAGCCTGGAGTGCGAGCATCGCCTCTCCGCCTCACAGTCACTCTCCCCAAGATTTCTTAGGCCCCTCCATCACCAACCTCCTGCTCTAGAGCTGTTCATGTGCTGCTGGCTTGTCCTGGGACAACACGCCCGCAGGCCCAGCTACTGGGGAGCAGAGAGGCAGAAGTCCATGGACCCATCCTGTTGTCAGCGTCTCCCTGACACCAGCCTACAGTTTGCCTGTGGGCAAAGGCACCACTGGTCTCGGGGAACAGCCTCTGGCGCAATGGAGCAGGTGGGCAGGCGCGTGTGCTTGAAGTCAGCAAGCACACAGGAGAAAAGCTAGGAGGGAGCTTCCAGGCTGCGGCCGCGCAGGAGGCCAAGAGCTGCGCAGCGAAGCTCTCTGTCACAGGGACATGGCCAGCGCAGACACCAGCACCCAGGCCCCTCAGCTGCTCTCTCAGCCATACCTGAGCTGGAAACGTCTACACCTGACAACCCAATGGTGTTGCGTCCAGCCAGCCTGGACACAATATGTGAAAGCGCATTACCTGAGAAAAGGTGACTGGGGTAATTCGTGAGCAGTCCCAATGCGTTGGCACAAAGGGGCGGCCAGGATGCCCTGGGCCAAGGCGTGGGGGTGGGGACGTGCTGGGGAGGGAGGCAGGGAAAGTCCTGGCAGCAGCAGGAGCTGGCCGTGTGGGGCTGGGTGACAGCTGGGCAGCATGCTGCTGATGGGCAGGAGGAGAAGGTGCCTGAAGCAGACTTACCTACTTTTACAGTTTTGCCTAGAGCCAGCCCTGCGTTTAACTCGCCCAGAAACAGCCCTGTCAGCAAACCAGACAAGAGCTGTTGGCTATTTGCTGGGGTTTGCAAAGTCCCTGTGGCTGTGGCTGGACCTTTTGCCCTGCACGTCACCTCCCCTCTCAGGTGCAAGCTCAGGCATGGGTGGGAGCAGGCAGGGTAACTGGGGCCCGTCGCTGACTCAGGGTAACGGAGGCCCGTTTCCTGTAGAATTCCACCATCTCCCCCGGGGAGCGACTCAGCACATTCCCGAGGACACGGAAGGCCCTGTCCCTCCCTTTCAGCACCTGCTTAGGTCTCTTTAAGCCTTTTGCAGTTTAGAATCCTAATTTATTTCTTCACATTATGATTTAATTTTTTCTTAGAGACAAATAGGAAAAAACCCTGTTCTGTCCACAGGTCATGCTGTATCAAGAGAGGCCCCTTCCTCTCTCCTCACAGGCACTTTCAGCTCCCAGCCGGAGCCCCAGCTTCATTCCATTTTTTTTAATCCTCACCCGAGGATATGCTTTCATTGATTTTAGAGAGACAAGAGGGAGAGAGAAACATTGATCGTTTGCTTCCCATATGTGCCTGACCAGGGATCAAACTTGCAGTCTGGGTATGTGCCCTAACCTGGAATCAGAACTGCAACTTTTTGGTGTACAGGACGATGCTCCAACCAACAGAGCACCTGCCAGGGTTCATTCAGTGTTTTTTGTTTGTTTTGTTTGTTTTTGTGGACAAAAGGGGCCACATGTTGACCTGACAAGCTCAGGGAAGGCCTGCTTGGCAGTCTTGTAAACTCAGAGACCTAAAGTAACCACAAAGGATGGTCTGAAATTAAACTTTAACTAAAAGCAGTTATGGTGGGTAGTCACCTCCTAGGCCAGTATCTTTACTGACAAGGTCAACCTTTACCTTAACTGAGCCTATCTGTCTCTTTGCATCTATAATAACTCACCCTTGAAATGTCTGGGTAACTTGTAACTTCGATTTTTCTGGACCCCTTGGGGCACAACCTAATGTGCCTGGGCACCAGGACAGAGACCACAAATCCCTTCATTGTTATCATGTTCATTGTTCCTGCACCCACCTAAGTGTGTGTCTATCATTTTACTTTTTATCCAATCCTAGGGGTTCCCCCCACCCCACCCGCTTTGCTTTCTCCTGCCTCTCTAGTCTAGCACCAATGGATTTCATGTCACCCACCTACACCCCTTTCCTTTGATTGCAATGTATAAATACAGATGTAACCCGTCATTCTCCGGAGCATTATCTCAATTTGTTGAGGTTCTGCTTCCCAGCAATTGTCGACAGTTTGGTTCAAATAAACTCACAAAAATTCTTTACAGGTTTGAATGTTTTTATGTTAAAACTTTAAATATATTTTTATTGATCTCAGAGAGGAAGGAAGAGGGAGAGAGAGATAGAAACATCAATGATGAGAATCATGGATCTGCTGCCTCCTGCATGCCCCCTACTGGGGATCGAGCCCACAACCTAGGCATGTGCCCTGACAGGGAATCCAACCGTGACCTCCTGGTTCATAGGTGGATGCTCAACCACTGAGCCACGCTGGCAGGGCCAGTTTTTATGTAAAGTCTTGCCCTGCAGGAAAGTTTCAGGAAGATAAAACCGAACAAACTCAAAAGGTCACCCAGTAAACAGGAGATGGCTGCCTCTGGCTGCCTGCCTCTGAGCTGGCAGCCCCCCAGGATGGCGGCCTCTGGTTTCCGGTTTCTCACTAATGAAATGAAAGGGCTTACTCAGATGCACTGCAAAGTGGTTTCAAGCTCTGGAATTTTTGATACTAACATCTTGGGAATGTAATGGAGTTTCAGATCCCTGATCATTTCCAAGTAACTGTAAGCTCTGTCTCCAAATGGACTGGAAGAGCTTCTGAAACAGGGTTGTTCCTCCAATTCAGAGCATCGACATCTGTGAGATGACATCTGCTATATCTCCTTCCAGGGCACACAACTCATACAGTCTTCACAGGCTGCTCATCAGTCCAGTGTGAAATCTCAGGGGGAGTAGCCACCAAGCCCCATCCAGGGAGAGACTGAGCTGCAACCCCTGCATGAGCACAGATGACGGGAGGGAACAAAAATAAAACAAGGAGATTTATTAACCTCTCTAGAAGGTTGCTGGCCAAAGGGGGAAAATACATAATTGTCCTCTAACTGGCCTCAAAAATGGACGTGAGCAAACGGGCTCTTCCCCAGCAAGCTGCAGCTCTGAACGTCTGCCACATCTCTACACCCTTGTCATGGGGACAGGAAGGCTGGCAGGTGGAGTGACTGTAGCCCGGACTGGGTGTCACAGAGGCTCCCGCACCTGACACAGCTTTCAGATCCACAGCACTTACCACACATCTATATAATGAAAGCCTAAGTGACCATTATGGCAGAACGACCAGAATGACCAGAATGACCAGTCGCTATGACACACACTGGGCAGGCAGGCAAGCGGTTAGGGGTGATCGGGCAGGCAGGCAGGTGAGCGGTTAGGAGCCAGTGGTCCAGGATTGCGAGAGGGATGTTGGGCTTAAACTGGCAGTTGGACATCCCCAGAGGGATCCTGGATTGTGAGAGGGCACAGGCTGGGCTGAGGGACCCCTTCCCTGCCCCCTGCATGAATTTCATGCACCAGGCCTTAGTAACTAGATAATGCCGGAATCAACGTGCTAAACCTCTCAACATGATAGCAAAGAAATGGGTCCTAAACAACATAAATTGTAGGATGTCTTGTCTAATGGGACTGGAACAGGTTCTGTCAAGACTGTGTTTTTTAAAGCAATAAAAAAAATTAAAAAAAAAACAAAGAACAGAATGTTGCCAAGGTTGAAACTATCAAAGGCAATTTAGAAAAAAAAAAAAAAATTAGAGATAACCAAGATGGCGGCATAGGTAAACACCGGAGACTGCTGCCGCAAACAACCCCTTCAAAAATACAACTAAAAGACGGAACAGACATCACCCAGAACCACAGGAAAGCTGGCTGAGGAGAGACTCTTCAACTAGAAGGAAAGAGAACAGCATACCGAAGCTCAGAAGAGGCACAGTGTGGAAAATATAAAGGTACCGAGGTGCGTGCGCAAAGCGGGCTGGTGGCTGAGGGCGCGGTTGTCATTTTCAATCAGGAGGGAGTCTCAGACTCTGGGCTCCAGATCCGGGTGAGTCTCTAGGGACTCAGACTCAGACGGGAGAAGTGGGATTGTCTGGCATCAGTTGGAATCTGAGGGCAGCCTTCTCTCCGAGGTTTGCAGTGGCGGCCGGGGTTCTGAGAAGCAGAGCCTCTGGGAACGGGACTGAGAGCAGTCATAACTGCTCCCTCCGCCCGCCCTGTTGATCCCACCCCGCCCAAGCCCTGCGCAGAGCCATTTGCTGGATCGCCTCAGGCAAAGGCTAGATTAGCACCTCCCCAGAGGACAGAAGTTTTCCACACAGCTGATTCTCACAGCCGGTCAGCCTGGTGGTCAAATCCCTCTAGTATTAACTACAACAATCAGGGCTTAACTACAACAAGACTGCGCACAAAGACCACAAGGGGGTGCACCAAGAAAGCATAAAAAATGCAGAGACAAAGAAACAGGACAAAACTATCAAGGGAGGATATTGAATTCACAACCACACTTTTGAGGTCTCTCAAGAGGCTTCTAGAGTCTGTCGATAAACTTGATGAGATGTACAGGAAATCTAATGAGACCCTCGATGGTGTGATAAAGGACCATCTAGAAAGTAAGCATACACTGACTGAAATAAAGAATATTATACAGACTCCCAACAGCAGACCAGAGGAGCGCAAGAATCAAGTCAAAGATTTGAAATGCGAAGAAGCGAGAAACACCCAACCGGAAAAGCAAAATGAAAAAAGAACCCAAAAATACGAAGATAGTGTAAGGAACCTCTGGGACAGCTTCAAACGTACCAACATCAGAATTATAGGGGTACCAGAAGATGAGAGAGAGCAAGATATTGAAAACATATTTGAAGAAATAATGACAGAAAACTTCCCCCACCTGGTGAAAGAAATGGACTTACAGGTTCAGGAAGTGCAGAGAACCCCAAACAAAAGGAATCCAAAGAGGACCACACCAAGACACATCATCATTAAAATGCCAAGAGCAAAAGACAAAGAGAGAATCTTAAAAGCAGCAAGAGAAAGAGACTCAGTTACCTACAAGGGAATACCCATACGACTGTCAGCTGATTTCTCAACAGAAACTTTGCAGGCCAGAAGGGAATGGCAAGAAATATTCAAAGTGCTGAATACCAAGAACCTACAACCAAGATTACTTTATCCAGCAAAGCTATCATTCAGAATTGAAGGTCAGATAAAGAGCTTCACAGATAAGGAAAAGCTAAAGGAATTCATCACCACTAAACCAGTATTATACAAAATGCTGAAAGGTATCCTTTAAGAAGAGGAAGAAGAAAAAGGTAAAGATACAAATTGTGAACAACAAACATGCATCTATCAACAAGTGAATCTAAGAATCAAGTGAATAAATAATCTGATGTACAGAATGAACTGGTGATTATAATGAATCAGGGACATAGAAAGGGAATGGACAGACTATTCTTGCGGGGGAAAGGGGAATGGGAGATGCGGGAAGAGACTGGACAAAAATCATGCACCTATGAATGAGGACAGTGGGTGGGGAGTGAGGGCAGAGGGTGGGGCGGGAACTGGAAGGAGGGGAGTTATGGGGGGGAAAAAAGAGGAACAAATGTAATCTGAACAATAAAGATTAAAAAAAAAATTAAAAAAAAAAGAACAGAATGTTGCCAAGATCGAAACTATCAAAGGCAATTTAGTATGCTTCCTCCTCCACCCTGTGAATAAATGAGCTGACTTGTTTCCTTTTAACATAAGACATATATATATATATATATATATATTCAAATTTCATACCTATATTATATATGTAGATACTTGATTGTTTTCTCAATTAAAGCAATTTTAATATAAAAAAATAAAGTATCTAATCTAATAAAAGAGAAACATGTAAATTGACCGCACCTCTGCTACACCCAATCCACACCCACCAGCCAATCAGAGCGACTATATGCAAATTAACCCAACCAAGATGGCGGCTGGAAGCCACAGAGCTGGAGCAAGCAGGATGCTTAGTTGCCCCGGCGATGGAGGAAGCCAAGCTTCCCACCTGCTCTGGCCCGCTGTGGGCTCCGCTCAAGGCAACAAAGTTTCAATTATAGAAGATAAATAAATCCCAGATACCTGCTTCCAGCCAGCCTCCACTGGGAGCTTGGGTGGCTGGGGGCCGTGGCCAGCCTTCAAACAGCCATCAGCCCCTCACCCAGGCTGGCCACATCCACATGGGGTGAGGGTCCCCACTGGGGGGCTTGGCCAGCCTGCAAACAGCCATCAGCCCCTCACCCAGGCTGGCCAGGCACTCCAGCGGGGACCCGCACCCTGATCCAGGACACCCTTCAGGGCAAACCAGCCGGCCCCCACCCATGCACCAGGCCTCTATCCTATATAATAAAAGGGTAATATGCAAATTGACCCTAACAGCAGAATGACTGGGAATGACTGGTCACTATGAAACACACTGACCACCAGGGGGCACACACTCAATGCAGGAGCTGCCCCCTGGTGGTCAGTGTGCTCCCACAGGGGGAGCTCTGCTCAGCCACAAGCCAGGCTGATGGCTGCCAGCACAGCGGTGGTGGCGGGAGCCTCTCCCACCTCCTCAGCAGCACTAAGGATGTCTGACTGCAGCTTAGGCCTGCTCCCCACTGGCAAGTGGACATCCCCTGAGGGCTCCCGGGCTGCCAGAGGGATGTCTGACTGCCAGCTTAGGCCCAATCCCCCGGGGAGCGGGTCTAAGCCAGCAGGTGGTCATCCCCTGAGGGGTCCCAGACTGCGAGAGGGCACAAGCCGGGCTGAGGGCCCCCCCCCCCCAAGTGCACAAATTTTTGTGCACCGGGCCTCTAGTTGATTATAAAAGCCGTATTTCAGTGGGTCCCCCCTGTGGGAAGAACTGACTGAGTAAAAAAGGAAAATAAAATTGTTCACACTTGTTTCTCCCTGGCAGCCCCAGGGATGAATCTAAAATCATCGCACACATAACTGTAAGGACGTGGGAGGTACCTTGCCTATTAAGTTGGTTCTGTTTTCCAGCACTTCTCTGGAGGTGGGCATCTGGACCGAAGCGCCAACAGCCTCCTCTCACACACCTTGGCACCTGAGAGGGTGTTTTGTTGGGGCAGATGGAGCGCATGCGAACAGCATGGCCGATGGGTCAGGGAGCAGTGGGTGAGGTGCACCCAATTCCTTCATAACATTCTGAGTTCCAATGTTTCTGGGGATTTGCATGCGGGGAATTTCTCTGTTGCTAGTGGGAGTGGGGTTCTAATGATATCTTGGGAAAAAGAATTTTCTAAGACTCACACGGGAGAATGAGTGAAGTTATATCCCTCGGTTTGAAAAGTCCCATTTCCCTTAAACCAGTCCTGGAAAAGGTGCAGCTGGGGACTCGGCAGAGCTAGAAGCAGAGCCATGCCCAGAGCTTCCGTTCCCTGTGAAGCTGGGTCCAGCAGCACATTGCTAACTGCAGCCCATCAGCCCATCGTGTGGGGTGCAAGAGGCCCTGACCCACGGGAGTGAGAGCAGAGCGTGAGAGCACACTTCCTGCAGCAAGAGGCCCAGAGAGCAAACTCCTTTGTTTAGAGTTTAAATATTAAATCTTCCCGTGTGTGCAGTGGCCATGCCCACACGCCTACCCTGGCCAATGCCCTGTTCCCAGGTATGACTGACAGGTAAGGGGATAATTTTGGGCTTCCCCCTGTTCCCTTCCAGCTAATTAATAACCAAGTTATTACAATGGCATCACCAAGGCAGTGACTTGAAAATGTTTTAAGTCAACAAAATCCTTCTTCAAACAAAATCTAGTGCAGACACTTCACACATCAAATGGAAAGTGGAGAAGCTCTGGCTGTAGGACCTGCGGGGAGAATGGCCAATGTGGGGCCACGAGAAGCTCTTAGTAAATGCAGTTGGTCTCTGAGGCACTTTTCCAGGCCTGCGCTTCTGTGAACAGCTTGAAGGCCTCGGTCAGAGGGGTTTGCCACACTCTGCCCATAGGCCTTGTGGGAGCAAAAAGGAATGGAACTAGCCTTGATTTGCTTTTATTGGAAAGCTGAGAACGAACCAATCTATCTTCTTGTTTAATAAACCCACTAGAACATACACACACACACACACACACACACACATGCACACACGCAACCATAAGACACTGTATCACAAACACACTCTAGATAGAGCCGCCCAAAAGTGCAAGTTTGTGTTTTTAAGTAAGCACAGCTTGGAGGGAGGGAGGGACACAGTTATAATGCAGAGCTGTTCCAAGCTGGCTCACACCAGCTCATCAAAGCTGTTAAATTTCCAGGAACTTCTCAAGACAATAGTTAAACACTGCCGTTATTAAAAATTAAACTATATACCCAGCAATCACACTCCTTATTTATCCAAATGAGCTGTAAACTTATGTCCACCAAAGAAACACTCAGCACACGTATGCTTACAGCAGCTTCATTCATAATTGTCAAAACGTGGAGGCAACTAGATGTCCTTAGTATGTGAATAGATAAGAAAACCAATACATCCAGATAATGGAATAATATTTAGCAGTAAAAGAAAATGAGCTATAAGCCACAAAAAGACATGGAGAAGCTTAAATGCACATCACCAAGTAAACGAAGCCAGCCTGGAAAGGCTGTACCATAGGACTCCAACTATGTGCCATTATGGGGAAGCTAAGTTAGGGAGACGGTAAATAGGTCAGTGACTGCCATGGACTTGGGTGGGTGGAGAGGGCAGAGAAGAATGGGCAGAGCACAGAGGATTTTCAGGGCAGTGAAACTGTTCTATATGGTCCTACAATGAGGAGACATGGAATTACACATTTACCCAAACCTACAGAATGTACATCAGTGAGAGCAAGCCCAGATGTAAACCGAACTTGGGTGACGACGTGTCAGTGCAGACTCAGCAGTTGTAACAGACGCCCCCTCTGGTGGGATATTGAGGGGGGGCGGGCAGGATGGGTCATCTCTGTACCTTCCACTCACTTGTGCTGTGAACCTAAAAGTGCTCTAATAAATAGTCTACTAAAAAAATTAGATGAAGAGGATTTCAAGATGACTGTGGAGTAGGTGGAAGTTACACTCACCTCCTCCCAGGACCGAACTGAAATTACAACTAAATTATACAACAATCAACCAGAATATCCAACTGGAGACTAGCTGAATAGGAGTCTTATAACCATGGATTTAGAGAAGAAGCCACATCGAGACAGGTAGGCAGGACAAAGACATGAAAAGGGCTGCCCCCTACTCGAAGTGTGGTGATCGAGAATCAGAGCAATATCTCAGCTGCAAAGGTTCCCCCTGAGGAGAGTGGGATCTGAACCCCATGCCGCACTCCCAATACCAGAGCATCAGAGCTGGAAAAAGGAGCCCACACAACATCTGGCTGTGACAATCAGTGGCGATTCTGTTTACCAGGGAGAGATGGTGTATGCTACAGGCCCCAGCACCCGCTTAAAGGGTCTGCACGCAAAACATTCTCCGCCACTCACCCTGAGCTCTGGCAGAGGGAGGGGGCCTCGGAGCAGACTGGAGCCATGTAAGGAGAAACTTGGTTTTGTGGTTCCACGGAGAAAGCTGAAGGGACAGCTGCCAGGGTCTAAGGCCACACTGCCCACAGAGTCATCTTTCCTGAGTTCAGCACCGTGTCCACATGGCTTCAGCCTGGGGAACGCCATACCCCATCTTACCAGCTCCTTGTTGCCCTGTCCTGCAGAGCTCACCCCTGTGGGGAAAGCAGCTGCCTGGGCCCATGTTGTACAGGTCCGGGCAGACTCAGGGATGTCAGTGACTGAGTTGTGTCACTCTGAGATGGGCCATTCTTTCCACCTTCCCAAGAGCCTAACTGGCACCTCCACATCTGGGAGACCCACTCACCCCACTCTCCTGACCCTAAGCAACCCCACCTGCCAAGGCGGAATCTGGGACAGACT
The DNA here is from genome assembly GCF_028538775.1 of Myotis yumanensis. Classification (NCBI taxonomy): domain Eukaryota; kingdom Metazoa; phylum Chordata; class Mammalia; order Chiroptera; family Vespertilionidae; genus Myotis; species Myotis yumanensis. Next base: position 68,741,031 of record NW_027223762.1, read on the forward strand.
GCGTTGAGTGGCTCGAGGGCAGGGGCCATTCCCCTCACATGCCCGTCATGTTCAGAGCCCCCGCTTCACAAGTTGGCCAAATCTTGATCTGTTTGTGCTTAATGAACTCTTCTGGCCTCTCTGTGACGACTCTCTGAGACTCCCGTCTCCCACAAAGATCTGCGGGTACCCAGTGGTGGCAGCTAGGCTTGGTGTACTTTGGGACTTCTGCTGAGTGGCCTCAGACCCAGCACTGTCACTGAGTCTGAATGTGTATCAATCTGGTGAATGCACGCACCTTGCCTGGTGATTCACTGAGAGCCTGCCTCGGACACCTCGAGGACAGCCAGTAGCTTGTCGGTGACTAAGCCTAACAGAAAGCCGGCAGGCGCGAGCAGGCAGAGCCAGCTCTCAGGGTGTCTTGAGCCTTTTGCTGACCTGCCCCTCGGCTCAGTGCTGGTGGAAGCCAAGCTTAGTGCACAGCGTGGCCCTTCCCATGCGTACCCAGGCCCACCAGAGGCAGCCAAAAACTATGGATCACTTTGTAGCCCAAGATAGATTGCCCAGAGCCACTCACAGGCAGCATCTGACATTTACTGCACCAAGAGGTCCAGAACCAACTTACCCAGTGGCAAGTTTCAGACATCAGAACAAGATCCAATGCGCTCCACGAGTGGCATCTCCCAAAGGATGTTGACAGGCAGCAGACCATGCTGATGTGAATTTCACTTCATGTGGTCAGCACCCAGACAGCAGCTCAGGCACTGTGGTCAGGGTGAATTCTCACAGCCAGCCAGCCTGAGGCCCACCCCCGACACACACAGACCAACAGCAATCAAGACTCAACTACAACAGCAGGGCTCACATCACACACAAGGGACATTCCTGGAGTGCCCAGCTCAGGTGATGAGGGAGACTACACCACTACGTTTCACAGGACACCTACTTCGTAAGGTCACACTACCAAGACTGGGAGGCACAGCAGACCTTCCTAATACACAGAGAGGCACCCAAAATGGGGAGACAAAGAAACATGCCCCAAATGAAAGAACAGGAAAAATATCCAACAAAAGAGCTGAATGAAATGGAGGCAAGCAACCTGTCAGATATCAAACAAAACACCAAAAAAAAAAAAAAAAAAGATTATAAGGATGCTCAAGGAACTTAGTAAGAACTTTAATAGAATGAAAAAAAGACATAGAAACTATAAAAAAGAGCCAGTCAGAAATGAAGACTACAATATCTGAAATGAAGAATACACTAGAAGAAATCAACAGGTTGGATGAAGCAAAAATCAAATCAGTGATTTGGAAGACAAGGCAACTAAAGTATATCTGTAATTTCCATTCCCATCTGATATGGTTATGTTATGGATTATATTCTGTACTAGGTTGTCATATTTTAAATATTTTTATTAATAGTTTGGTTTTCTTTCCTTTCAACTAATATACTGGTTTGAAAAGTCTCATGCCTAAACATGTACATATTTTAGTTATCGCCCTGGAGTCTTTGCACATGTTATTTCTTGCTCTAGGAATGAGGTCCCAGACCACAGCTGCTGGCGATCCCTGACCATGCTGGGGCCATCATATAATTACTGGCCTCCTTCCTCTTCGCCTCCCCTAGTGTTCAGCCAGTGCGTGCGGGACTGGGTTAGCTGCAGCCTGTTGCTACTTCACTGTCTGTGTTTCCTCTTCCCTTATCTGTCTTCTGGACACACTTGCAGCTGCACGGCTGCCAGCTCATGTTGTGCAACCTGTTTACACAGCCTCTTCCTCTGCAGGAGACCTGCCTGCCCCTGTATCCTGTCTTCCTGGCGTCTTGTTCTCCCACCGCCAGCCTTAGGAACACTCTGTTTCATTATTCACATTACTGATCAGACTCTTCTTCTCAGGATGGAGAATGGGTATCTATGGAACTGCCCCTCCATCCCCAGCTTCTCCTACCACAGGTCAATAATCACCTATTGAGAACATTCCTCAGATGTGTCTATCATTTGTGTGCCTCTCATAATTGAGAAATACAATATAGGGTGTCTCCAAAAGATGTATACACACACTTTGAATAATTATAAAGGCAGTGTTTATTAAAATGCATTTCAGTTTCAAAACTGAGCTATCAATTTTTTGAGAGACCCTGTATATTGTTATATTCAAATCTTTACCACCTCTCTCTCTCTCTTTTTCTTTTTTAAAAAAAATATACTTTATTGATTTTTTACAGAGAGGAAGGGAGGAGGATAGAGAGTTAAAAACATTGACGAGAGAGAAACATCAATCAGCTGCCTCCTGCACACCCCCTACTGGGGATGTGCCCGCAACCAAGGTACATGCCCTTGTCCGGAATCAAACCTGAGACCCTTCAGTCTGCAGGACGACGCTCTATCCACTGAGCCAAACCAGTTAGGGCTCTGTCTCTTTTTCTCCCTCACCATTTTAGTGTCACACTACAGTAGCAATCAAAATCTAATTATTTTTGAGGCACTATAGGTAGCAGAAATAGCTTTATAATAAAGATCAGAGATTTTGTTTGTTTATGCTTTTTACTATATTTTTTCTTAACAAACATTGTATTATATTTTCATGGTACTTGAAGACTGCCTTGACAATTTATTCCAGACATCTTTTTCATGCTGCTGACCTTGAGCTGCCATATTCCGCAGCACTTGCAAGCTGGAACAGGTAGAATGTTCCCAAGATGGCAGCTGGCATCCCTGGTTACCTCTGGATTTCATGAGCACCCTGTTCCCAGTATTTCTGCCTGGTTCAGAGCAGCAACAGCTTCCAGACGGTGGGGACGAGGCTGGGACCTACAGGCGGAGGCATCTAGTCGTATGTGTGCAAGGCTTTGGTCTTGCTGAGGCAGGGCTGGGAGAGGGAGAGAGGGGGCAGGTTGGGGGCTGTCCCCACACCAGCACATTCTGGCTTGAGTGCTGAGGAATCAAAGCATCTGATCTCCAAAACTGGTCTCCCAGGTTGATATAAGGATAGGAGGGTAGGACCTGTTTAACAGTTTGGTTTCAATTTAGAACATCAATATTTAGACACGTGCTAGGCAAGCCTCCATTTATTTCTTCCTGGATCAGCAAATATTAGAAGTGGACCTGCATTCTTGTGTCTATTAATTTTATGTAGCTAGTTCTCTGACAATATTTGCAAATTGATTGGCAAATCATGTGTTCCTAGTGTCGACTTTCAGATTCTCAGGTTCAAGCACAATCCTGTGTTTTAAATACCTGTACTTGAACCACACTTTCTAGATAATGAATAGTTTTCACATATATCCATGACGTCACTCAAAGCTCTTCTGCATTGATGCCCTCGCTGGTTTGACTCAGTGGGTAGAGCGTCGGCCTGCGGACTGAAGGGTCCCAGGTTCCATTCCAGTCAAGGGCACGAACCGTGGTTGCATACTCCTCCCTGGCCCGGGCACTGGTCGGGGCTCGTGCAGGAGGCAACCAATAGATGTGTTTCTCTGACATCAATGTTTCTCTCTGTCTTCCCTCTCTCTTCCACTCTCCCTAAAAATCAATGGAAAAATATTAACAAAAACAAACAAACAAAAAAAGCTCTTCTGCCTTGAAAGGACAGTTATTTTTCTTCTCTTCACTCAGAAGGTGGATTCGAGGTTCTGCGAGGTTAAAATGCTCTTCTTTCTATCACTGCTTGCTTATTTATTTATTTATTTATTTACTTATTGTTGATTGATTTTCAGTGTCACTGTTATTATAGCACTTCTGGGCCTTTCATGATCAGGAGCCCTTGTGACATACTCTATGGGATGGCCAGCTTGGAACTGGTAGCTGCTGTTCTAACACTGCCATTAGTTGGATGTTGGAAACACGCACGGTGACGTCTAGGAGAGGAGAGGCCTGGGAAGCAGCCAAGTTTCTCTGCGAGTGGGTGCTGTTTGGCTGACAGACCACTTGACCTTCGACCTTAGCCCCTGGGAAAGCTTCTTCTCCTCTCTCTCATTTGTTTATAGCTTCGTTCGAGCTTCCTATTAATGTCAAGTTTCTGACACAGAGGCTTGGATTCGGCCAGATCCGGGAACAGCAGGATTCTGTTCCCTCCATGTGACCAGCTGCCACTTGGCCCGGCCCATCATCTGCCCACAGGCCAGCCGGCTCCGAGGTCTCTCTGTTTAGGCTGTTGCATTGCAGGTCTGCTGAGGTGTCTGATGCATGAAACTTCTATGATGCGGTTCTGGAAACTTCAGGACAACACCCTTGTGACCATTTCCACCGCATTTAGGTTTTGTTCACCAGGAGGAAAGAGCAGATGAACGAGGAGGGTGGTGTGACTGCAGGGCAGCCTGACGCCGGCTTGGACTCAGCATCTGGCGCACCTGCAGGAGCAGGGCCTCCGAGAGCAGCCCTCGAGATCCAGAACAGCGTGGCAGTAACCAACTGTCAGACTGCACTCCTATCACGTCACTGGCCTCCCAAGAGGACCAGATACAGGGGACATGGAAACTGAGGTGAAGCGTGATGGTGGAGAGTCAGCAACTGTCTTCAGAGATGACAACAAAGTGATGCAGGACAATGTAGGACCATCTGGTCATGGAGCCAAAGGCAGCTACACAGAAACAGGGAGAACATAATGTGTCAAAAAATGACAAAAGAATCCTATGCAAGGGAGTGACACAATGAAAACAATGGCCAAGCCTGGAACTCCGTGTGTTTTCAAAGATTTAAAACTAATGAATATGTTTTTAAAATATTTCTTAACTAGAGGCCCAGCATGCAAAATCGTGTGAGACCCAGACTCAGCGTGCCATGGGACCCAGCGTCAAATCCCTCCTGGTGACTGGTCTTTGGTTGTTACAGTGTTACAACCACTGGGTTTTTATTATATAGATTGTTTGAAAATATTTAGAGCTTTAAAAATATTTTGAAATGCCACCAATGAGAGCATACCCGAATTTCTAACCCAGGTGACATTTTTGAAACAGAGTGCAAAAAGCAATCTTTTAAAAAGGACCAGGCATGTTTAGCATAAAATTTGCATATGTTTTAGAAATAATGTAACACCAAATCTCTTAGAATATGCAGGAAATCAAGGGTAAAGTTAACACACCATTTAGAGTTTTAAATAAACATATAACTTGTTAGAAAACAATATTTTGATGGTTAATTTTCAAGCTCTAAGTTTACCTGTCAGCCATGAGGATGGGCTTGCCGCCTCCACGAACCAGCACAGCACGGGTCCTACCTTGGCCTCGTGACCCACAGACCCTGGAGAAGAAGAAACCCAAACAGCCCAACTGCCTATTTAAACACACAGTATGGTGTCTGTGCAAAGATTTCAGGTTTTAAACCCAAGAGCTGGGTCCCCACTGCACAGGTGGCTTTTAAATCTGTTTCTAGAATGTGATGCGTTGCTTCCTCGTCTCTGTGGGTGGTTTGGTAAGCAACTGTGTGTGGAAGAAGTGCAAGTAGAAGTCACGATTGACAGTGATTCTTTTCTTAATGTCATACGTGGGACCTTCAAAAGCGACGAGGAGCCACACAATTTGTCATGTAGAATGTCCTTTGCACAAACAGTTGTTCTTAAGCTGGTCAAATTCTCCTAATTCCAGGGCCCCGGGTAGAGCATCTGTGGAGAACAGGGAATGAGCTTATAGAACTCAGACCTCCCGCACGGCGGGCGCCAGGCACAGGGGTCCACCACCTCCTCCGCTGGTCTCGTCTTCCTCCCCAAATTGCTGAACTTCCAACTTCAAAAGGTGGGCTAACTGGGAACCCAGCCCTTTAGCCGATAAGCATGTGTACGGATGCGGAGGAGCGAGGTGCTGCCTCGCTAGGAGCATGTCCAGGTGCTAACCGCAGCCATCAGGGAGGAGGCCGCCCACGAGTGGCAGGGAGGCTTCTTCCTGGGAAAACCACAGGCTCACATCAGATGATCTAACCCTGAGCTGTCACAAATCGTGGCTTACATGTTTCTATGGTATTTCCAAATATATGAACTGAAGTCGCTCTGCTGTCCCATTGACGAGCAAGGCCTCTCAGAACAAGCACACAAGATTCTAAGTCAGCCTATCAGGCCATGACAACCTTGCCCTTGGACTTGGACAGGGCGCCTGGCTATGCTTTTAGTGACTAGGGCCCACGTCTTGTTCTTTGTTCTGGGGCCCATCACAGGGCCTGGCCCAAAGCTAGCGCTCCATGTTGTTCCTGTACCTGGACTGGGAGCTTCCCAGCGGGCCTAATGTGCTTGCCGTTCATGCTACACATTACTGCCATTGTTAATCACCCTGACACACTGCACGTGAGAAAAATGCAGGCCCTCTTTCAGGACGCAGAGCCCACTGTTCACTCTGATATGTTCTCTCATTAACTCGACAGGTGTGTTCTGGGCGCCTTCTGCACACCTCAGTACACCTGTCGAGGAATGAGGAAGCCCTTGCCTGCAAGGAGCCTGCAGCAGATGATGATGGCAGCACAGAGCGAAAGGTTGTGGCCGAGGTGATGGGAGGTGGGCCTGGGCGACTTTCCACCTCCCTGCTCCTCCTTTCACCCACGAACGACCCAGATTCCTGCCTCAGTCCCGGCCTTGCACAGCCATTCTCAGGGTGAAGGTATCATTTCCGTGGCAGCAGGAAAGTACAGAGACACGCCAACACGAGTCAGGGAGGTTTTTGGAGGGAGACGGAGGAAAAGACTTATTGTCAAAATGACTGGGAGCACACAGACAGGCACCGTTACTCCTTACACCGTGTTTGTGTCTTAAATATCCAGAGTAAATGTGGTTTTAAAAAGATATAATTTCCCTTCTTAGCATTCCAGGGGCGTGACTGCGGGGGTGAGCCCTCCTCTCCTGACACAGGCCGTGCGGCCGCTGCTGGGCGCCTGCTGCTTCTGCTCAGGCCGCGTGTGCTTGGCCCACACACTCCTCTCTCACAAACGAGGAAGGTCTTCTCCTCTGTTCTGACCTCGTCTGCAAAGACCGTGCCATGGCCTGGCCCCTTGCTTCTTAAAGGACCACGTGCTTCAGTAGTTTACAGTCAGAAACTTCTTGAGGCCAGCTTCCCCCCCAACCTTGCTCCCAATCCGCTTTCTCAGGCTGCGCTCCATCCACCGTGCAGAGGGTCTGGCTTCTGTTTGTGGGTTTTGGTGAAGAAGAGGGTGGTCACTCCTTCCACTTCTTGGTTAATGTCTAGATTCCTTTCCTTTCCATACTTTTCCGGCTGCAGCAGAGCACCTACATGATCCTCAGGGACGACAGGGAAATAGGCCAGGGGAGGTGGGCGTGGCTGCTTCATCCCAGCAATGTCTTGTGTTGTTTGGTTTCAGCATCCTGCCAGGCTGACACATTTAGGGGCCAGTCTACAGCGACAATAAAGGTTTGCATCCCACTGCACCCCCCGCCCCCAACCCATCATTCCCAAAGGCTAAAAAGCGAGCAGACGCCAAGGTGCTGTGGGGTTGACTTCAGAACCCTTCTGCCCATGGAGTTCACCTGCTGCCTCTGGGACAGCCACACAGCCCTGTGATACCTTTTCCTTTAGCTCAGTTTTCCTCCTTTGCTGCGATCTTTCTTTCCTGAGAAAGGCTAGTCTTAGGCAGCTTGGGCTGCCCTAACGAAACTCCACACACGGGGGCCTTAAGCAACAGACATTTATTCCTCTCAGTTCTGGTGCCAGTGGTCCAAGGTCAAGGTGCGCAGACACTGTTCGGAGTGTGAGCTCTCTTCGTGGTTTTCAGATGACGGTCTGTTTTCTGGGTCCTCACGTGATGGGGTTTGAGCGACCACAAGCTTTCTGGTGTCTCTTTCTAAAAGGGCACTAATCCCATCATGGGAGCCCGCCCTGATGCCCTCGTCTACCTCTAATCACCTCCCACAGGCCCCACCTTCAATAGCATCTGCTTCTGGCTGGAGTTTCAACATATTTTCAGGGGAGACACTTCCATTACAGCCAGGCTCACTCCATCTCGGAGCTTTCCAGGGTCTGAGCTGGTCTCCTCTGCTGCCTCCCAGGCTGTGGCCCCTGGAGGGGGAGCAGGCTTTCTGGGTCCTGCACCGTTTGCAGTGCCAGGAGAGCCCTGAGGGAGGTGCAGCCAGCTCCTGCTGCCGGAGAGCCACTCTGGGCCGGCCTTCATGCCAGGACAGTGTTCTTGAAAAGTATTTCCGCCATGGAGAACGGTGTTCAAGTGAAACACAATAGTGTAAACTAGGCAAGCGGCTCTATTGATGAAGGTGCAAATATAGTAACAATTATTTTTCTAGTTGCTCAAGCCCTCAACTCACATATTAACCAAAAAAAATTCAGTATGTTCCTCGTGAAACCTTCTTCCCAAAAAAACACACATACTAGTACACAGACACACTCATACACACCCATACACACACATACTTACACACACACACTTACACACATATACACACATGCACACACACAGTTACATACACTCACTCTCTCTCTCTCACACACACACACACTCACACACACGCACCTATTTTCCAGGAAGCCCAGGGACAACCACCAAACCCCCGGGGCTGGGGGCTGCTGGCCCTTTGAAGTAACTGCTGCTGTTGGAGCCGTTGCCCTCACCTGGAAAAGCAGCAGGAGCCCCCCAGGGCCGCCAGGAGCCTTCCAGGGACAGGTCTCCACACCCACCCACCAGGACGTCAGGACGAGAGGAGGCTCCCAGTCAAGGACACCTTCCCAGCTGGGCTCCCAGGGCCACTCTTCTGACTGCTCAGCTCAGTTTCCAAACACAGCTGGTCCCCCCGGTGCAGGTCTGCCCAGGTGCCATCCCCCATCCCCCGCCAGGGCTCAGGTGGTTTTTCCTTTGAAGCCTGTGAGACACACAGAGTCTGGCTGCTCCCATAACCTTCCCTGGATCATGGGGCCACCCTTCTGCCCTACTAAGGGCTGCACCCCCACTGTGTCCCTCTGGGTGAGGCACCTTCAGGTACTTCCAAACAATGGAGAAAAAGATCCTGCAGCTGGGTTTCTGACCGGGCCTCCCGCTGCACCAGAAGGCTTCTGGGGGGGGGCGACTGAGGGAACTCTCAGAGCCCCACAACTTCCCGGAGTGGCGTCTGGAAGCCATAGGCCCAGTGGACACTGTGCGGAGGAACTGTTTGAGCAGTGGCCTTCAGTCCCTCAGGTTCACCACACACAGGGACCCATGTGGCTACAGCGCTGACCACTCACTGCTGGGGACTTGCCCTTGGTCAAAGAAAGCTGTCTTGTCCAAGGTCATGCACGTTTCCCAGGGAGAGTCAGCACCCTAATAATGGTCAGTGCGGGGGTGTCACTGTAAAGGGTGCCCCCCAGAGCTCCCTGTGCGATGGGCCGAGGCCTCCACTGCCACTTCTCCCTCTGCCCAGTGCCACCCTCATTCCCCATGAGCTTCGTCCCTAGGGCACTCCCCAAACCATCTCAGCCTCAGGGTCCACGCCAGGGACCTGGACCTGAGGCAGCCACTAAAGAGGCCCCTTCTGCACCCACACCCTGTGTGCTGGTGGCCACACCTTCCACAGCCAAGACATTAGAGTCAGGGTGAGACTAACAAGGCCGTGACATACATAAACTCACTGGGAGGAAATTTGAACATATTTGAAATTTGAGATAGAAAGTGCTGTTTGGACTGAGATGGTCAAAGATGGCAGGTTGAACCCACATTTTTATCTCCTCCCCTTCCAGAGATTCCAATCCTATCTAATAAAAGACAAATAGGGTAATTAACCGTACCTCCGATATGCTTCCCATTGGCTAATCAGGGCGATATGCAAATTAACTGCCAATCAAGATGGTGGCCAGCAGCCACGCAGCTGAAGTGAACATGAGGCTTGGTTGGCCTGGTGATGGAGGAAGCCAAGGTTCCCCAACTGCCGAGGTCTGGCTCTGAGCCTAAAAACAACAGCTCTGAAAGCAACTATGTTTCAATTATAGAAGCTAAACAAACCCCAGATACCTGCTTTCAGCCAGCCAAGGTCTCAGAGCTGGAGCTGCAACAGTGTTTCAATTATAGAAGCCAAACAAACCCCAGATACCTGCTTTCAGCAGCCGAGGCCTCAAGCTGGAGCTGGCTCTCAGCTCCAGTGACAGCCATAGAAGGTAAATAAATCCCAGAATAAAAAAAAAGAAAAAGAAAAAAAGGAGAGGTTGGGAGCTTCAGTCGCCCACCAGCCTGAAAACGACCCTCAGCCCCTCACCCAGACTGGCCAGGCACCCCAGTGGGGACCCCTACCCTGAAGGGGGTTCGACCAGATGCAAACAGCCATCAGCCCCTCATCCAGGCTGGCCAGGCACCCAAGCAGGACCCCACCCTGATCCAGGACACCCTTCAGGGCAAACCAGCCGGCCCCCACCCATGCACCAGGCCACTATCCTATATAGTAAAAGGGTAATATGCAAACTGACCCTAACAGCAGAAAGACTGGGAATGATTGGTCACTATGACACACACTGTCCACCAGGGGGCAGACACTCAATGCAGGAGCTGCCCTCTGGTGGTCAGGGCGCTCTCACATGGGGAGCTCTGCTCAGCCACAAGCCAGGCTGATGGCTGCCAGTACAGTGGTGGTGGTGGGAGCCTCTCCTGCCTCCTCAGCAACACTAAGGATGTCCGAGTGCAGCTTAGGCCTGCTCCCTGCTGGCAAGTGGACATCCCCTGAGGGCTTCCGGGCTGCCAGAGGGATGTCTGATTGCCATCTTAGGCCCAATCCCCCGGGGAGCAGGCCTAAACCAGCAAGTGGTCATCCCCCGTGGGATCCCGGACTGCGAGAGGGCACAGGCCGGGCTGAGGGACGCCCCCCCCCATGAGTGCACAAATTTTTGTGCACCAGGCCTCTAGTAAAGTTATAAGAAAGGAACAATGTGTAGGTGCAAAATTAGTGAAGAGAGCCGCTAACAGGTAGGTGCTTCAAGGAGATGCTGGGAAAAGGAACCCAGATGGCAAAGGGCAGCTGATCTGTTCTGAGGAGGGGGAGGGGGTAGAGAAGCCTGCAGGCCTCTGCCCTCCCAGGGCCCTACTGTCCCTTGGCCCTGCCCTCCCAGGGGCTTGTCCCCTGGGACACAGTGCTGACCACAGAGGCACCTCCAGGGCCAAGAGGTCGTTCACCCTCTGCTCCTTCTCATTACAAGTCATCCTGCTTTCACTTTTTAAAAAACCATCTGCAGGTATTCCAGTTTATAGCAATGGAACAGCATTTTAAGTAGAGAAAGGTAACTTTCAAAAGAATCATTTTTACTTCTCCCTACTCCCCTTTCATTAGACACCATCTCAAAAGGACCACATAAAAGCAGAGATCTCTCAATGACTGAACTCCCCTTTACCTCCTGGGGAGACCCCTCAGACAGCTCTGTGGATCCCAGGGTTTCAGGGACACGAGTTTGACAACCATGGCAAAGACTAAGGGACTGGAGGTTTCAGCTGCTCTCAGGCAGTTGTGTTGGCTCCGGAAGCGTCAGGTCAGCCCTCGCTGGCAGGAGCATGGCATCATTGGGGCTGTCATTGCAGCAACCCCCTCATCACTTTCTCTGGGAAACCAGAGGCATGAGGGACTAAAACCAGACAGAGAGGCGTGTCCTAAAACCACGCACAGGTGTGGAGAGCCTTGAGCTCCTGGTGGGTGGGCTCGCACAGGTGAGCACCCTCAGCACCAGCGAAAGGCAACTCGTAGGTCGGGCAGGAGCCCTGCCGAGGCCGCCGGGTGTGGGGCGCTGCGGGAAGGGGCAGGGAGGGACATTTCGCAGAAGATGCTTCAGTGGTGACAGGCAGATGGGTGCTCCTTGTGCACCAGTTTACCAACGGGTGACCTGGGTGATTGGAAACATCATCAGGGAACCTGGGTCTGCACTTCATCCTGGAGAGAGTGTGGGAAACGGGGGATCCCTGTGTGAGCCATCACCTGCCTCCCAGGCAGGGAGGCCACATGGGAAAATGTGGGAAGCTGAGCAGAGACACGCAGGATGGCCAGCGAGCGGGAGGCCATTCTCTGGTGGAGGTACCAGCCCCCGGGTCAGTGCTGTGCGCTTCTCCATCGCCTCATTCAAAGGAGGACAAGACTTGGTGAAGTGAGCCCGGCATCATCACCTGCGGACAGGAGGGCTCAGGGATCCGCCTGAGGATGGGGACACTCAGACTCGCTGACGGTGAGCATCTGCTCCTGACCCCTCGTCCCGGGAACTGGGCACTTACCCCGGATTTCACCGGGTGTTCAGGACCCTTAGCAGACAGTCTCCTTACTTTAGAGGCCGGAGGGGAGAAGAAACTCCCAGGGCTGGGGTCTCTGCGAGAGAATGGCAGCAGCCGACACTGCAGCAGAGGTCCCCCTGCTGCGAAGCCCCAGCGATGCCCTCCCGTGGGACCGAGCTGCGGCTCTGGGGCCGGAAGAGAGCGCTCTGCAACCACCTCCTCTTCCCCAGCTTCCACCCAGCACTGCAGCGGCCTCTCCCCAGACTGCCTCTCTCACCTGTGTGACCCCTCCCCCGTGGGCCACAAGCTTGGTGCTGTGCTCTCAACTCCTCTGACTTTTTGACTGTCTCCTCCTGGCCCCACCCCTGACCTCAGTAACAGTTCTCTCTTCCCTGCCCTTCTCTTTCAGTGTTGCTTCTGCAGGTTTCAACCAGATGATCTTGACAGGGACAGAAATAGAATGTGAGGAACCAGCTAGAATTGTGAGAAATGTTAACCATGCTCTGTTAACCGTGACTGTTGTGTTTTGATTAAAGAAGGCACATTCTAACCTGACTGGGAGTTGCACCAGGGACCCGGGAGCTCACCTGGACATGTGGCCCATCCTCCTCATCAGGGAGCTAGCTGCCTATTATCATGGAAAGATAAGCAACTTTGTTGCAGAAACCAGAATTGCCAGACCTTTGAAGACCCCAGCCCTTTCTGCCTATCACAGCCCTTTGAAGACCCCAGCCCTCTGCTTACCTGTTCACTGCCCATTGGCATACCCTTTGGCTACTTTCCCGTGTAATCTTTGTCCTTTTACCTAATATAAGCAGCCGGCTTAAGGGTGGGTGCAGAGCAGATTTCTGTGGCTGACCTGCTGCTCTCCCACGCTGCCAGCAGGATTGGAATAAGCGCTCATATGACTCAACCCTGTCTCTGCGTAATTGGCTCAAGTAGTGACAGGCAGCCCGGACCCATTGTTTTGCAGTTACAGTCTGATGAACTGAACATGTGGGAACCCCTCCCGGAAAGATGTCTTTGTTCTGGCCAGCATCTTACCTGGACCCATGCCTCAGCCCAGGGAAATGTCTAGAGAAGACATTTTCGTGCAAGGACACATCCCCGTATTTCCTCTGTTTCTTCAGGAAGCGCCAAAGGTGTTCCTCTTACTTGTTCATAGTTTGGAGGCAACTGAGCTGTGGCTTATCCTGAAAACTACAGCCTTAGCTCTACGGCAGTCGTTTTTTATGTAGGCATCTGGAGCAGTTGGCTCTGCTAGTGTTTGCCGGTGTCTACTGGCATTTGGGGGTGGGGACAGCAGCTCTTATTGAATTATTGTCAGGGTTTCAGGAGGTCAGGATAGAGGGAGGGTGCTGCAAGCTCTGTGCTCCTCTCTTCCTCATCCAGCTACTGCACCACTATAATTGTCACATTGTCTTGCTAGATGCTCCAGTTTGATTAAATTGCCAATGACAGCCGGAGCCACGTTCCTCAGAGGCTGAGTCAGGATGTGTTTGAAGCCATTCCTCTTTGAATAGCTCACACCTCAGGCTATTAAGCAAGATGCTGAAAGAGGGCAGTGTTTTCCTTATGACTAGCCAGGGCCTCACCCTGCAAGCTCAGTGCCAGGTGGCTGCTGCAGACACACCCACGGAGGCCCTGACACCTGCTCGGTTCAGCGATCATGGTTCTTTCTCCATCATCACAAGCCTCAGCAAGGCTTACCTTCAGAGCAGACATAAGAGCCATGCAGTCCCCTGGTCCTGGGAAGGCCTTGTATTTGTGCCTAAGGTCATGCAACCAAAATGGAGAGGCCAAGAAGACACCATCTATCATCTATCAGAGGATTCCACTGGCTTCTGGAAGGCCGTGGTTCTTTGTTAGATCAATACTTACAGATCCTTTTCACAAAAGGAATTCACTCGTGATTCAAGTTCACAGTCTTCGTTTGACTTTGGTCCAGTCAGTAGCTTCAGCCTGGACTGTCCCTCAGCATCACCTGGTGGTCTTTCAGAACGACGGGTGTCCAAGTCAGCTTAGCCCCCTGGGAGCGTTGGGACGCGCACTCTTGGCCGACCTCAGGGCGACTGGGTCAGGAATTCTGCTGGCGGGTCCAGGTAATCTGTGTTTCCTCAGGTCCTTTAGTGATTCGGACGCTTAGCCTGAAAAAGCTCATTCAGCACCTCTGGGGTGGGCGAGAAGGCCTGGCTTTGTTCAAGGTTCACCTTGACTCTAACGCACCATTGAGGTCCTGACCTCGCCTTGAGAGGAAGTTAGTTTGTAGGAGATGAAGGGGAATCATCAAGGTTCAGAGACAAGGAAGGTTCTTTTAAAACGTGCCCAAGATTTTGTTCTAATCGGGGATAAGATGACACTCGGAGACAACCACCTTAAGAGCAGAGCTATTACTCATAGTTCCACCAGGTGGGGGCATGCCCCACTCACAGGGCCGTAGGGAGTCCCGGAGACAGCTGCTGGGGAGTACACGGACCAGGCCCTTCATTGTGGCTTTCCCAGTAAGAAATGGTTGAAACAGGAGGTATGCTGAGCGCATTTAGGGTTGGACGGCTTGAATAATCTCAGGGAGATCAGGCTGCAGGGGGTCCCTAGTTCGCTGGGGCTGGTCCTGGGGCACCTTAGAGCAGGGGGAGTGAGAATTAGATGAAGGAAGTGATTGGCAGTACGGGCTCTGGACTGGTTAGCTTGAATATCAAAGGCATGTTCTCAGTTGTTTGCTATCTCTAGGAAACAGCGAACCATAGGAGACAGTCCCTTCCCAGGTTCCTAAGGCCCTGAAGTGTCAAAGCATCATACAACATAAAACATTAAAAACATACTTAACATGGAAGTCAAGTCAGACAGACCCAGCTGACTCGGACCTGCTACTTCCAGCCACGCAAACATGACGTCTTTCAGGGCCACATTCTCCCTCTCTGCGACGGAGGCAATAACACCCGCCTCTCAGAGCGTGTGGAAAGCGTGAGGTGACGGACTACAGCGTCTGGCTCAGCCGGCAAGCACTTAATCCGTGAGAACGATAATACAAATCAGCAACAGCCCTGGCCAGTTTGGCTCAGTGGATAGAGCGTCAGCCTGTGGACTGAAAGGTCCTAGGTTCGATTCCAGCCAGGGGCATGTACCTTGGTTGCGGGCACATCACCAGTGGAAGGTGTGCAGGAGGCGGCTGATCGATGTTTCTCTCTCATCGATGTTTCTAACTCTCTATCCCTCTCCCTTCCTTTCTGTAAAAAATCAATAAAATATATATTTTTTAAAAAATCAGCAACAAAGCAATGGACATAGAACTTGAAGTGAGAAGCAATGAGGCAAATGCAATTTAGACTTTCCCTTTCAGGAAAGGATAGCGCCACTGACAGAGCGGGCTGCAGGCAGCCGGAGCTGTTTGCCTGTGAAGAGGACAGGGCTGGGCTTAGACCTGTCGGATGGGCATCAGGACAGCAAGAGGAGTCGTCTTGGCCCAGAGCTGAGAGGCCCGGACTTGGCAGAGCGGTCGCCAGGTGACCCCTGAGGGAGAACGCGCAGTGAGGGTCACACCAAGGCTGGGCCCGTTGCGGGCAGGGGAGAGAGACGCTGGTGAAGAGGAGTAGAGACATGATGCTCTGGATAGATGTGGCGACTCAGAACTGAAATTGTCTGAAGCCACAGGTATTTGAAAACAACCTTACCAAATGGATTTTATAAATTCACTTTGGAGGAGCGTATTGGTTTCCTATTGCTGCCGTAACAAATTCCCACACACTCCGTGGTTTGAAACAATGCCAATGCATTATCTTCCAGTTCTGTAGGGAGAAGACTGGCGTGGGTCTCACCCCGCTAAGAGCAAGGTGTTGGCAGTCCCCTCCGAGGCCCTGGAGGCCACCGATTCCCTAGCTCAGCTGCCCCAGGAGGCCTGTCGCTCTGCCCCAGGGGGTGCTGGCTGGGGCCAGGTCTGTCCCTGTGCAGCCCCTTTGTGCCTGAAGGACACGCCTGAGGGACTGAAGGCTGAGGGTGTGCACGCTGTCTGTGCGCTGGTGAGTGGGCCACCAAGGGAGGGAGCAAGACACTGCCTGGTGTGTCCTCGCCCTGGGCCAGCCCAGGGGCCTCTCCACCTCCACTCTGCACCCAGACCTCCACTTGCTGTCCTGTGGGTGAGGCACTGCCTCCTTGGGCAGCACATCTAAGCTCAGGTTCCCTGCAGAGCAAGCCCGGCCTGGAGAGAGGTGGACACATTGGGAACGGGACAGAGGTGCTGGGATATTGCCACAGAGGGTCCAGGAAACTCGCTTATGGGGGATCTGGCACCTGCCAGGTACTGTGCTATGCACACTCAGTCCTTTTCACAGCTCTGTGCCCCAGGCCTGGTCATTCCCACCTGCAGGTGAGAGCTGAGGCTCACCGGGCCCAGCACACACCGATGTGTTTCTCAGTTCCACCCCTGCTCCTCCCAGTTGGCACGGGAGCGAACCTGAGGTCGGCTCTTCTCAGAGTTCTGTAATTCATGAGCCCAAACACTGCCCTGGCCTCCCTCCGGGCTGGGCCCGGATGTGCTGAGCAGAGGTCCGTGGGCTCACGGGGTTCAGTAGGTTGCGGGGCAGGTCCGTGTGCTGTGGAATGCTGAAAAATCCCTTTTTCAGAAACGCAAAATGAGCCCAATTCACATAGCACACGGTGTCAGATGAAAGGAAACCCTTTTTGCTATTTGAATGTTATTCAAATAAAGGATTATAAACTACCTCGGTAGCTTACATTACCATCTCCAAATGCAAAAACCAAAAAAAGATCCAGTGTACAGAACAGGGGATTTGTTTTTTTGACAATAAAGAAGAAAGGTGTCTCTTTTCTAATTCAAAATAATGGAAACTGGGATATGGAAAGCACTGAACAGAACATTCTAGACTAATCCCTTCCCCTGTACTACCTCCTGCACACACAAAAGCATGATTCCCTTCCGAAACACCCGACGGTGGCTCCAACCCCTTCAGTGCGGGAGCAGGCCCTCTGAGCAGCCAGCCCGGTCAGTCGGGTGGAAAATAAATCCAAGACGAAAACGTTGGCAAGGCAGTAAGGAGCACAGCGGTATGCTTGACCCCCATCTCTGCACCCGAGCCTCCTCAAGGAGGTCGGACTAGTCTGCTATCATTGCTGTAACAAATTAACATAAGTCCAGCGACTTAAAACAGTGCAGGTGTATCGTCCTGCAGCTCTGGAGGTCAGGGGTCTGAAATGGGGCTCGTGGACCAAGGGTCAGCGAGCCACGCTCCTCTGGAAACACTTGCTTTTGCAGCTTTCAGAGGCTGCCTGCTGGCCTTGGCTCACAGCCCTCCCATAGCTCTCCTCCCCCCCCCCCCGGCCTCCCCCCCCACCCCACCCCCCCGGCTTACCAAGCACGACCCTCATCCTTCTCTGGCTCTCCTACCCCTCTCCTTCACGTATGAGACCTTCTGGGATTACATTGGCCCACCCAGACAATGCAAGATCAGCTCCCTGCCTCACATCTCCAATCACATTTTCCCCTGAAGCAAGATACTCAGGGGTTAGGACACAGACGTCTTTGGGGGCCTCTGCTCACCACAAAAGCTCAACCCTGGTTTGAAAGGCAGGTTGAAGGAATATCCTGTGGACTCCCCGGGTGACTGTTGGCCTGGAGGCTGATGCTGGTGCCCCCGCCCCCGCCCCCGTGCCCCCCCCCCCCCCCCCAGGTGCGAGGAAACTCCAGGGGCCTCTCCATATCCACAGAGTCCGAATCCCAGATGTGACAGGGAAGCAACGCAGGCGCCCTTCAGGGAGCCCAGAGCTTAGACAATGAAGATGCTGACGGGCGAATGGGGTGAACAGGGCACCTTCCCCC
This sequence comes from Myotis yumanensis, assembly GCF_028538775.1. Lineage (NCBI taxonomy): Eukaryota > Metazoa > Chordata > Mammalia > Chiroptera > Vespertilionidae > Myotis > Myotis yumanensis. The sequence goes on from NW_027223762.1 coordinate 68,758,994, forward strand.
AAGTTCCCGGCAGGGGCCCTAATGCTGCTGAGGGACCCGTTTCTGACTGAAATGGGCATTTCTGTGCATTCAGGCAAACGAGACCTGGGCAGGGTGCGGCAGCATTTCTTCACCCGAGTGCGGAATCCTCCGTCTACAAGTGCGCCCCTTGGGGGCTCCGCAGCACTAGAGTTGGCCCTGAATGGGTAGTTCACAACAGCCTGGGAACTGCCTCCTGTTGCCAGGGGTGGAGCAGCCATGGAGACCCACCTCCAACCCTACCTTCTCTGTTTCTTCCCAACAGCACTAGCCAGAGGGACCCCCCCCCAGGCTCCCCTGGCTCCGCCTTCTACCTACAGCAGGTGTTCCTGCTCCTGTGCTGTGACCCACCTTGGTGAGCAGAGGCAGCGTCCTGACCTTCCCCACCTGACTGCAGGCGGGGGACGGGGACGTCCTGGGCTGGTCCTCCAAGCTCCCTCGGGCCTGGTGCCACCACCAGCAGCCAGTTCCAGAAACAGCTGCTGACAGCGAGGAGTCCCTATAGTGCCAAAGGCGCCCGGGCTGAGGATGGATGGAGTTGGTCTTATGTCTTTTGTCTAGTTTGTGGCTTTCCTGTCGGCCTAGACTTCCCTACTATAGCCCCTGGTGGTGTGGCTGCCGGGGCTGTTTTTCTGAAAACCAAAGCTCTTCGCTCCTTAAGGCCCAAGAGTTGGCCTGGCTTACCAAGCATGACGCTCATCCCTCAGGCCTTGCCTTCCAACCACTCCCTCTCCTCCATCTTTTCCTGAGTTTCTGGGAGGCCCGCAGGTGATGCGACACTGCTCCTCCAGCCAGGCTCTGAATATCTACAAAATACACAAGAGCAGAGTGTACTCTAGTGTCATTTGTTTGTATCTAAACCTCTTCCGCCAGAAGGAGCCCCCCCACCACCACCGGGGCAGGAGCTGGGTTTTCCTGAAGCGCTCGGCCGTATCTGTGAGCGCCAGCGGAGCCCGGGCCCTGCTGGGGGCTCAGTGCCTGGAGTGCAGCAGGTGCCTGTCAGATGTTCATAGAGTGGCGGGCTAGATGGACCCAGGATGTTGGGGGCAGCTGCCTCTAAAGTAGTTGGGTTACTTTTGTCAGCACTTTTCAAATAAAAATATCTGGGACTACCCTTGTATGTTATAATATAAACCCAACTTTCCCTTTTAACAGCAGTAATAATAAGGCCAATTACTTAACTAAAGAAACGTTGGGTATGCTGAGCTGTGTGCTCAGCTGAGTGAGAAGTAGAATAGAGGTCTCACTTTATTTGGCAGGACTCGGGCATCAGGAGAGAAGGGGACACTGGCCTTGCTTTCCTGCGCCTTCTCGTCTCGCCGGCTGCTGCCCAGGGCTCTCAGTCCTGTTGATGGGAACCTGAGGTCGGCGCTCCGAGGCTGCTGAGTTTTAACTGCCAACAAATGAAGCTGTAGGTGGCCAGGCTGACTTGCATATTCACATGTCCTTTTCCATCAGTGAGTATATTGTAATTTTTTTAAATGCTGAGCATAGGCACTAAAAATGTATGGAAATTATCCACAATTACATTTGAAGCTGCATTCTCTGGCCCTAAAATGTGTGGATAATTGAACCCTGCTTCTCTCAATTACCTCTACCCCAATCCATGAATAGAAAATACTGTAATTGGGAAGGAGAAGCCAAAATGGAATAATCACCCCCCCGCCCCCAATTTTCAGTATGTGGATTAATAAAGGTCCTTTGGTCAAAATCAATAGAAACTCACTCTGATTAACTCAAGCAGAAAAGGGATCTAAGGGAAGGATGGGAAGAGGCCGATAATGTGGAAGGAAGCCAGAAGGACGTGACCCGAGCAGATGTGGGTACAGATGGAGGCACCAAAGGACCGGCTCTTGTAGATGTCAGTGTCTGCGTGAATCAGCTTCAAACAGTTCCTGTTCTGTCACTCAGCTCAAGCTCATCCCCAGAGAGGAGGTTCCTGTCGTCCGGCGTGGGGGCATGTCCCTCCCTTGGTCTAGAGAACAGACACACTATGAAGAATGCCAGTGTGGAGAGGAGACGTTTCTCAGGGAAGTGTGCAGTGTTACATAAAAAAGGAATGGAAGCCGAAACAGCAAGTGTACGCCCCAGTGAGCATGGCTTCACCCCAGTGTGTAGAGAAAGGCAATGCAGGGCGGTGCAGCTAAACTAGAGTTGATGCTCATTATTCACGAATTCATATTTGTGAATTCACTTATTCCTTGAAACGTACTCGCAGTCCTCAAATCCAAACCCTCAGTGCTTTTGTGGTCGTTCACAGACATGTGTGGAGGGAAAATATGGAGTTGCCCAAGGTGTGCACTCCCTGCTAAGGTGGAGAAGCGATGTTCTGCCTTCTATCGCACCCTCATGCTGTAAAAACGTGTCCTCTTCCCAGGCTGTTCAGGACCACTACCTTGTGGGAGTTTGTGTGCTTTTGCTGGTGATTTCACATTCAAAATAGCCCCCACTGAGTGTTCGTGGTTCTAAGCACATGAAAGTTGTGATGTGCCTTATGCAGAAAGTGTGTGTGTTAGATGAGCTTTGCTCAGGCATGAATATAGTGATGTTGGCCATGAGTTCAAGGTCAATGAACCAATGATGTATTAAACAGAAACACACATAAAATCGGGTTCTGTATTGGTCGGTTGGCCAAAGGCTCACAGGAACCTAATCCTGTATTTCTCCTGGGGCAATGGTTCAGTATTCACTAAATCTGTGTTTGCAGCGACTTTATGGAATATAACTACTGTGAATAATAAGATTAAACTATATATTCCTGGATTACTGGCCTCAGACTTTTAATTCTATAGCACATTTCTCTCAGGTTATGGTTATTGCATTTCACTTCAAACTATTTTCTCACAGTCCTTGCACTTTTATAAATTTATTGCCATTTAATTATGTACCATGTCCACATCTTGAGCCTTCTCACCCCAGAATGGAGAGGGAAGAGAAGATTGGAGAGGCAGGCACTGTCTTCCTGAGAGAGCGACCGAGAGCCTTCTAGGAGGTTTAAAGGTGTCTTGTTTCCAAGTGAGGGAAGCAGCCAGCTCTGCTCACACAGTGGAGTCCCTGGCGGAGGGGCCTCGTTGCCTGGGTGTTGATGACTTCGCTCCTAGCTGAGTGAGGGTCCTTCTGTGCTCTGTGTCCTTCTTGAAAACTGTCTCAGCCCTAAATTATGTCCTCATCTATCACCACATTTAATTATGAAGTTTGTCAGGGAGATTTCTCTCAACTAAATATGTACTTTGGCTTCACAGAAAATATTTTTACACATTTCATTTACCTTCGATATTAAATAGATTAATGCCAGGTTTATAATTATTAAGAAACATTATCAAGTGACTTGGTTCAAACTAAAATCAAAACCCCGAAGTCCAAAAGTTCTGAGTCCATGTAGTTATCTCCTATGTATCAGGTGACTTCAGTATTAATACTACAGTCTGAACATACACCTTTATACAAAGTAGCTCATTTGCTTAGGGAAAATTTTCCTGCAATTACATTGCTATAAATTTGTTTTAAATTATAATATATTCAAAGTTGAGGCTCAGCGCAGCTCACGGGAAAGTGCACCTGTAAGGTCGTTGGGGACATCTGAGCACGAGGGCCACGCCAGCTGGAGTGCCATTGCCGCCCAGCAGACCCCGAAGCCCTCGTGGGAGTTCTGGTGCCAGTCACTGCCCACCACCATGTCTCCAGGCCACCCCCCACGTCAGCCCTGGCCTGGAGACTGATGGAGAGAATGATACGGCAGTGAGGCCTGATTTGTGTGTGGTAGCTGCCGCGGGCGGGGGGGAGGGACACCTGCCCTCCTGGAGCTTGCTGGCCATCTCCGCAGGCCTCTGGCTGCCGGCCCCTCCCTGCTGCCCCTGTGCTGTCCCCCTTTGCTGAGGGCCTGGGTGGATGGAGCTACTGGGTCTGAGATGACAGTCTTCAGGGGAGATGAAGGTGCAGATATTTCCCTTCCTTTTGTCCCCTAACTTGGGCTCTGATGAATAGAAGTGGTGGGACTAGGGAAGGCGGGAGGAAGGTGCAGCCGTCATGAACGCATGACAGTAAAGGGATGAGGCCGCAGCGTAAGCCCGCCCTCAGGATGTCGCTGAGACATGGCTTTTGCCTTACCTTAGAGTCCCTCCCTTGGAGGCACTGTGATGCTCCTGCCTCACACCCTAGCCCGGCTCCCAGGTGCTCCCGGGCCCATCAGCCTCCATGGCCCCGGCTAGGAGAGCTCCCGAGGGCCGCCCCGTGCCCCGCCGCAGGCACAGGGTAAACTCCGGGCGCCCTCATCCTCTGACCAGGGACGACCCTCCGTGCCCACAGCCCCTGGGGCTTAGGCTCCTGGCTCTCTCCATGGGTCTTTGGTGGATATGCAGCCTGGTCTGCCGCCCCTCCTGGACTACGGGGTTCCTGGGGCGCTCCCTAAGAAGTCCCGTGATTTTTTGTCTCAGCATCTGCTTCTGAGGAGCCCAAACTCAGGAGCATGCTGGCTCCTCATGAATGTTGTCAGTACTCTGACCTTGATTCAGGAAACTCAAAAAATGCATCTGAAGCAGACTTCTGTTCAATTTCTGTTCATTGTTGGGGGCACTTGCCTGGACCACACGAATCTGGGGAGACTGCTACTTCGATGTTTCTGTGGGAACTGCATTGTGGCAAAGCATGAGACAGGATATTGAAAAGGAGACACTTTATTATTCATGTAACCATTTTAACCACATTGTGGTCCAAAGTAGAACTCGGAGTCCCTCAAAATGTGTTCGCCAGGAGAGGTTCATCTCTGGGCTCAGGGCTGTGTCTGCCCCCGATTGGCCCCTTGCCCCTCCAGCCCCCAGGACAATGGAGGGAGGGAGTTCGCTCTCCTGCCACGGCTGCTTCCCGCCCACAGCTCCGAGAAATACCCCTCTTTCTCAGACAGAGAAAGGAGGTGCAGCAGCTCGGCTCCACCTTCCCTCTGCACCTCTGTGCGCCCCACTGTCACCCCTGGGCCACCTGGGACCTCAAAGGGAACTGAAAAGCAACTCCTGCCTGGTGTCCTGATGTCCCTCTGGCACAATAGTCCATCCAAGCTATAAAATTCATGACTTTAAAAAATCAGGGCTAAGTGGAGAAGATGAATTTACCAAATTCTCTAGTTCTTAAACTTTTGTTGTTGGCAGGAAAGCCTTTGACTTGTGCTTTGTGGGGATAACCTAGGGATGGGTGAGTCCCCTCAGGGGAGGTACAAACCAGAAGATTCCCACTGCTAAACCTAGACAAAACCCGGCCACAGGAAAGAGCAACTTCAGCCAGCCGTAACATTGTCAAGTAAACAGGAAATTCTCCAAGTTGAATTTTTTAATGTAAAAGAACAAGAGAAAAAGGTGGTAGGATAATAACCCCCCTGTACCCATGGGCCTGGGGACCCCTGGGAAACAATGCGTCTCCCCCTTGGCCCTTTTCTCCCTCTTCCGAAGGTCAGAACGGGGAGCAGTGCCACGAACATTGGTATTGCAGCCACGCCTCCCCAGGGCATGATGAGTTCCTACCAAACACCCACCACCCAGCTGCTATGTGTTAGACTGCTTATTCTATGGGATGGCCGGCTTCTCCGGGATCCGGTGGTGGTGGAGGTGGAACTACTCAGACAGTGGAAAGCAACAGCTAACTGCACCGCAATGGAAGACGCAGCACATGAAAGGCACTCTCACGCGCTGGACAGCCGGCCTCCCTCCTGCTCTGCAGGTGCTCTGGGAAGTCACTGCCCAGCCAGGGACACTCGACCCGGGGTGCTTACGTGTAGGGAAGGCCGTGGGCTCGCTCTTGCCGATGGAACGAGCTGACATGAGGTGCGTCAGTCTGGGCCACCTGCTGTGTCTCTCCTGGCCTCTTTCTCCCCATCTGTCACTATGGAAACCCAGAGCTGCTTGGAAGCTCTGTGTTGAAGACGGCAGAGTTCCCGTCAGCCTGAATCCCTGGAGGAGTGCAGGGACCCGAGCTCCCACACTGCTGGCTGGACTGTCTGTGATAAGGAAACAGAACTGCGTTGTGTTAAGCTACCAAGACTGAGGGTTGGCCTGTTAGAGCACTGGTTTTACTCTAACACCCAAGCGTTCCCCTCTCAGATTTTAGCCTCCACACATATTTCAGCTATCTCAGCAAGGGACACGCTTCTGCAAGAATTCACTGAATACAGGGCCTGCGCTACTGCTCCATGAAGGTGAGTAAAGACCCATCCCCACCTTGCTGCTCAAAGAACCGTCCACAAACCGGCAGCATGAGCGCTGCCCCGGGGCTTGCAGAAACCTGAGCATCGGCGCACTGCAGAACTGCCGAGTCAGCAGCTGCCCTGCCACAGCCCTCGGCGATTCCTGAAGTGCCAACCCAGGCTCAGCTCCCCGCCAGTGGAGGCATCTCCTCATTATTCAGACTTTTCCTACCCTGCAAACTCCAGTGAGCCAACGAGCCTGGCTAGCTCTGGGAGCTTTCAGAGCTGATGTCTATGCCTCCCTCCATTTATAACTGAGGTAACTTGGCCTTGGGCATTCGTGGGAACCTAGAGAGAAGTGGTAAGTGCAGGGGAAGCAAGATTTCAGAGGCCGACAACAGGTGGTCTGCTAGACAAGTAACCCATGCTGCCATGACTTCATGCTTGGAAACTGTCTGTGAGTTTCCATATTGGGCTTTGTGGCGTCACCACTTGCCACAGATTACATGACACCTTCCCTGATACCTGCTCCGAGTTGACTTTTCCCAGAGTAAACATGTTAGAAGGTGGAGCGCCATGTAAACTGTGTCCCCAGCACCCACACTTATGCTGGGGGGTGCCTGCCCCCGGCTGCCAGTGCGCTGGGAGTGTGTGAGGAATAACTGGCGACATGTTGGGCTTCGGAAGTATTTGCTTTGCTTTTTGTTTTTAAAATTTACCCCTGGTATACAAGTCCTCTTCATTTCAAAAGTACATGGACCTACAACCCAAAAGATGGACAACCAACCATGTGCCCCCTTCAACCAGCAGGTGCTACAGTGACAGGGCTATTGGTCCATGGTCCTTTCTGGGGAAAATTCTTCCATCATCATTCCATACCTTCCCCAGGGGCCTCTGAGATATACCTTCCTCTTCCGTAAGGACCACTTTTTCCCTAGTTAGAGCCTGAACAATCAGTCGTTGGGTAGAGATTGGTGTGAGCTTCACGATTACCACCGTTGGCAGCTCATCCATTTATTCATTTGCTTACTTATTCATGCGACAGAGCTTCATAAATTGGCTGCATGTGATTATTAGAACTTACTAACAATGGCTGTCAAAAATGGCAAGAAGTCTTGCTGGAGGACAGCATCAAAGGCTGATAGGAAAATAAAAGGGAGTGTGAATGAAGCACCTGCCTATCAGGGTTAAGGGGAGAAAAGAAACAAAGAGAAACCCGGGGTCAAATAGCTCTTCACAGGTGAGATACACAGGAGCCCCTCTTCACATGTGAGATGCAGGAGGCCCTCTTGGTTCATTTGCACCTCACAGACGACCGGTCGGATCAGCACCGCTCTCCGTTCCCTGTACACTGATGGAGCATGGTGTCGAAGGCTGGAAGGACTTCAAGTAGACCCAGGTATGTCTGGCCATGTTACATGGATCAGATGTGCCCCATAAGCAAGTTGTGTTCGTTCCCAAACTTTTTCTGAGCATTGTATAATTTTTTGAACATCATCTAAATAAATGAAATATGAGTATAAAAGGAAAAAGAATAGTCACTTGAGAGAAAAGTAAGTTGAATGTTTTGGAAAGAGTCACTAGTCTAAACCCATTTTCACCCCAAATTAACTTGCATTTACAACTACAGTACATTATAACAGGCATAGTCCCAAGTCATCTTTTTAAAAGGTCAACTATAAAGAGATTTTTAAAAAGATGGCTAAGGTTAAAAAAATTTGTAACATATGCAAATGACAAGAAGAGTCCTTTTATAAAAGAAGCCTATGTACATAACACATCATAACTAGTTATTAAAGATATGAAAATATGAAAATTAAAGCTAGAATTTACTGTTCCATATAAAATTGTCAGATGAAAAATAAAACAAGACTCAATGCTACAAAGGATGGTATGTGAGGGCTACTCTCATTCACTTTTTTTTTTCAAATGTAAATTTCCTTTTGTTTTATTTTATATTTAAATTTTCAATTATGGTTTGCATTCAATATTATTTTGTATTAGTTTCAGGTGTACAGGATAATGGTTAGACAATAATATACTTTAATATATATATTTTTTATTGATTTCAGAGAGGAAGGGAGAGGGAGAGAGAAATAGAAATATCAATGATGAGAGAGAAACATGGATTGGCTGCCTCCTGCACACCCCTTACTGGGGATAGAGCCTGCAACCCAGGCATGTGCCCTCCTGGTTCATAGGTTGCTGCTCAGTCACTGAACCACACCAGCTGGGCGACATTCATATACTTTACAAAGTGATCCCCCAATGTTCAAGTACCCACCTGGCATCATACATAGTTATTACAATATTATTGACTATGTTTCCTTTGGTGTTCTTTACATCCCCATGACTGCTTGGCAACTACCAAGCTGTACTTATCAATCCCTTCATCTTTTTCACCCAGTCCCCCATCAGTCTGTTCTCTGTATCCGTACATCTCTTTCCACTTTGTTTCTTTATTTTGTTCTTTAGATTCCACAAGAAATTATATTTGGTATTTGTCTTTCTCTGTCTAACTTATTTCACTTAGCATAGTACCCTCTAGGTCCATCCATGCTGTCACAAATGGTAAAATTTCATTTTTTTAATGGTTGGGTAATATTCCATTATATATATACTAGAGGCCCGGTGCACAAAAATTTGTGCATTCGGGGGGGTGAGGGGGTCCCTCAGCCCAGCCTGTGCCCTCTCGCAGTCTGGGACCCCTCAGGAGATAATGACCTGCTGGCTTAGGCCTGCTCCCGGGTGGCAGAGGGTAGGCCCAATCCCTAGGTGCAGCCCCTGGTCGGGCTCAGAGCAGGGCCGACTGGGGAGTTGGGGCGCTGCCCCCTGTCATGCACAGAGCAGGGCAGATCGGGAGGTTGTGATGCCATCTCTAGTAATGCTCAGGGTAGGGCCGATTGGGGGGTTGGGGCACCGCCCCCTGTCACGCACAGAGCAGGGCCGATCAGGGGGTTGGGGCGCTGCCCCCTGTCATGCACAGAGCAGGGCCCATCAGGGGCTCCTTACCCTGTCACACACAGAGCAGGGCTGATCAGGGGGTTGAGGCGCTCCCCTCTGTCACACACAGAGCAGGGCCAATCAGGGGGTTGAGGAGCTCCCCCCTGTCACTCACAGAGTAGGGCCAATTGGGGAGTTGGGGCACTGCCCCCTGTCACACACAGAGCAGGGTGGATCAGGGGGTTGGGGCGCTGCCCCCTGTCATGCACAGAGCAGGGCCCATCAGAGGGGTTGGGGCTCCATACCCTGTCACGCACAGAGCAGGGCCCATCAGGGGGTTGAGGAGCTCCCCCCTGTCACTCACAGAGTAGGGCCGATAGGGGAGTTGGGGCACCACCCCCTGTCACACACAGAGCAGGGCGGATCAGGGGGTTGGGGCACCTCCCTCTATCACCCACAGAGCAGGGCGGATCAGGGGGTTGGGGTGCCACCACTGTCACACTCAGGGCAGGGCCGATGGGGAGGTTATGGCTCTACCCTGTCACACACAGAGCAGGGCCGATCAGGGGGTTGGGGCACCGCCACTGTCACACTCAGGGCAGGGCCAATGGGGAGGTTATGGCTCTACCCCATCACATACAGAGCAGGGCCCGTGGGGGGGGCGGGGGGGTTGTGGTGCCGCACCCTGTCAAACACAGAGCCACAGGGCGATCAGGGGGTTGGGAAGCTCCCCCCTATCAGGCACAGAGCAGGGCTGATCAGGGGGTTGGGACACCTTCCCCTGTCACAAACAGAGCAGGGCGGATAGGGAGGTTGTGGCCCCGTCCCCTGTCACACACAGAGCCACAGGGCGATCAGGGAGTTGGGGAGCTCCCCGCTATCAGGCACAGAGCAGGGCCGATCAGGGGGTTGGGGCACCTTCTCCTGTCATGAACAGAGCAGGGCGGCTAGGGAGGTTGTGGCCCCGCCCCCGTCACACACAGAGCCACAGGGCGATCAGGGGGTTTGGGCGCTGCCCCCTGTCATGCTGATCCTGGTGCTGGGAGGCATATTACCCTTTTACTATATAGGATAGAGGCCTGGTGCATGGGTGGGGGCCGGCTGGTTTGCCCTGATGGGTGTCCTGGATCAGGGTGGGGGTCCCCACTGGGGTGCCTGGCCAGTCTGGGTGAGGGGCTGAGGGCCGTCTTCAGGCTAGCGGGTGACTGAAGCTCCCAACCGCTCCTTTTTTTCTTTCTTTTTTTTTTTTATTCTGGGCCAGCTTTAGCTCTCAGGCTCAGCTCCAGCTCTGAGGCCTCCGCTGCTGAAAGCAGGTTTCTGGCCTTTGTTTACCTTCTGTATTTGAAATAATGTTGCGTTCCTGCTGGCTGAAGCCTGGCTGACTAAAGCAGGTTTCTGGGGTTTGGTTTAGCTTCTATATTTGTTACAATGTTTCTTAGAGTTGCAGCTCAGATGCCAGCAAGGCAGGAGGGGAAGCTTGGCTTCCTCCGTCACTGAAGCAAGCAAGCCTCTCTGTTCACTTCAAGCTGCCTGGCTTCCAGCCGCCATCTTGATTGGCAGTTAATTTGCATATATCCCTGATTAGCCAATGGGAAGGGTAGCAGAGGTATGGCTAATTACCATGTTTCTCTTTTATTAGATAGGATATCTCCCATCACTTTCTATCCACTCATCTATTGATGGACACTTCGGTTGCTTCCATATCTTAGCTATTGTAAATAATACTGCAATGAACATAGGGGTGCGTATATTCTTTCTAAATAGTGTTGTGGGTTTCTTCAGATATATTCAGAAGGGGAATTTCTGGGTCATAAGGCAGTTCCATTTTTAATTTTGGGGGGACCTTCAACTGTTTTCCACAGTGGCTGCACTAATCCACACTCCCACCAACAGTGCACGAGGGTTCCCTTTTCTCCACATCCTCGCCAACACTTGTTGTTTGTTGATTTGTTGATGATAGCCATTCTGACACTTGTGAGTTAATATCTCATTGTGGTTTTGATTTGCATTTATCTGATGATTAGTGATGTTGAACATCTGTCTATTGGCCCTTTGTATGTCCTCATTCACTCTTGAAATGATTCTGCACTGGAAAGTTTCCTTAAAAGCAATTGGTTCAGCATGGCCAGTGTTGCTCAGTGGTTGAGTGTCAACCTATGAACCAGGAGGTCATGGTTCAATTCCTGATCAGGACACATTGTGGGCTCTGTGCAGAAAGCAGCCCATCAATGATTCTCTCTCATCATTGATGTTTCTATCTCCCTCTCCCTCTCCCTTCCTCTCTGAAATCAATAAAAAGTATATTTATAAAAAAAGCAATTGGTTCATATGTACTAAGAGCCCTAAGAGCTGCTAATTACTTGAAACTTAAGGCTCATACTTCTAGTAATTTATTTTAAATAAATAATCAGTTATGTGGTCAAAGATGTATGCACAAAGACATGTATCACAGCATTATTACTGCAAAAGGTTTGAAGCCACATAAATGTACTAAATTAGGAGAAATATATCTATAAAAATTACATAGCCATTAAAGATTGGGTACTTGAACAACAGTAAATGATATGTGGAGTTGCTCACTTTATAAGTTTAAGAGAAAAAAGTAGTTTATAAAATTATATATACAAAATTGTGTCATTTTTTGTTTAAAAATTATTCTACCTATTCCTACTTATGAATTTTTTTAAAGTCACAAGGAAATACACCAGAATGTTGACTATGATGTTGAGATTATTTTTCTTCTTTTACATTTTTCTTTATTTTTTTATTTTTCTGCAGTGACTACATACATATTCTACTTACAAGAATAATATATTTTATTCTTTAAGCAAATGTCACACACACACACACACACACACGCATTTTAGGAGCAGCTGAATGATGTTTCCTAATCCAAACTACAGCCCTGTCGCTCCAAGTGGCAGGTGTCAGATTAAAGCTCATTTCTGAGCTGGGAAGAACACTGGGTCGCTCCAATCTGGGTGACCATATGATTTCACAAATATTTTCAAAGGCCTTTTTCTAGATTAATTTCACTTTCTATAAAGAAAAATACATGCACTTAAACATATGCCTCCTATTTCATTGGCATCATGGTCTTAAATTCCACCAGAATCTCCTGGTCGGACTCCTTATACCTCAAGCTTTTTCCTTGAGAAGGACACCACCACATCGGTGTCCTAAGGACGTCAATTAGCAAACTGGAGTAAGAAGGCCTCAGCAACCTTTTTAAATCCAGCCCAGCCCTGCCCGTGGCTCAGTGGGTTGGAACGTAGTCCGTGCACCAAAAGGTTGCAGGTTTGAGTCCTGGTTGGGCTGAGTATGGACGATCCATGTTTCTCTCTCCCATCGATGTTTCTCTCTCTCTCTCTCCTTTCCTCTTTCTCTAAAATCAATAAAAACATATCTTTCAGTGGGATTAGAAAAAAAATTCAGTCCAGCCCAGCATTAATAATGAAGTATAAACCTCGTGTCTCGAATATGTCGGTTGTTGAACCAAACTTCGGTTTTCAACCAGACAGCCCTTTCAGGCTGATACCTTAGCATGACAAAAGGTCTCTCAGGCAACAAATAAAAGAAAGAATGTGTTTGTTGCTGAGATCACCACAATTTTAAAACATAAAGAGGCCATCAAGAGTGCTAATGTTGCTAAGGATGTGAAAGAAACAATGATCACAGGTGATTGAAGAGTTAGGGCAGTGGTCGGCAAACTGCAGCTTGGCAAACCACGGCTCGCGAGCCACATGCGGCTCTTTGGCCCCTTGAATGTGGCTCTTCCACAAAATACTGGCTCTTCCACAAAATACCGACTTTTGCGCATGGGCTACGAAGTTTCAATCGCACTGTATGTGTGCGTCCGCACGTGGTATTTTGTGGAAGAGCCACACTCAAGGGGCCAAAGAGCAGCATGTGGCTCTTGAGCCGCGGTTTGCCCACCACAGAGTTAGGGAAACTGTTGTTGATTTGGATGAAGGAAAGCAGTTAGCCAGTGACCGCATTTCGAAGGCAGTGATATGAACACACAAAGATGCTGCATGCTGACCTGAAAGACCCCTGGAAACGAGTGAGAAAAGTGATTCGTTTAAGGCCAGTAGTGGGTGGCTGGATAAATTTAAGAAAAGAAATGTTTATTTATAGATTAAACAGTACATTAAACATATCCTATATAATAAAAGCCTAATATGCTAAGTGTCCGACTGTTCGTTTGACCGTTCAACCAGTTGCTATGATGCACACTGACCACCAGGGGGCAGGTGCTCCCACCAGTAGGTTAGCTTGCTGCTGGGGTCTGGCCGATTGGGACTGGGTAAGACAGGCCAGACACATCCTGGAGCCTTCCCACGGTCCCTCCTCGGCCCCGATTGTGCAGTGGTGGGGTCCCTTGGCCTGGCCTATGCCCTCTTGCAATCCGGACCCCTTGGGGGATGTCCAAAGGCCAGGCCGAGGGACCCTGCCGGTGCGTGAATCTATGCACTGGGCCTCCAGTACTGTATGTAAGAAAGGTTAAAACAGGGGATCATTTGGGGGCCTGAAATGGATTAATTTAATTTACATTATTTCTAATGGTAAAAACTGATTCGGTTTTTGGACAAATCACTTCTCAAACAGCCTTCCAGAAGGAATTAAGTTCCAGAACTGAGGTTGCACTGTACTAGGGTGATTTATTTCTACTTAAATCCCAACAAACCCCAACAAGAAATCTACCAAAGAGTACAGATGGATTTAAAAATGTCTGCAAATCCAATAACTGCAAACCTTCATCTGCAAATCTCATACTTAATTTTGTTTCCAATTAAGCAACTCAGAGAGCAGCTGAGCGCTCGATCCAATCAACCTCACTTAATCACACATAGTTCTTTTGTTCAAATTGTCCTGGTTGTCCAAAACCAAACTCAGACACATTTGGGATCATCTGCACACTAGAGAATGAGAGACGGGTAAATAGAATTTAGACCCATCTTTAATTCAGAGTTCCAAAGATCAAACTCCCACTTCCACATAGAAAACACATTGTTTTCAGAAACAGAAATACTAAAAAATTATTCTTTATAAGGTTAAATATTATTTAAGCAACATAATATTCAAAAGTATAAACAGATTCTTAACAAAAATTTCTATTACAAAAGAACCACACTTTAAAATCAAATAATCACTAGAAGCTGGTAAACTTAATTTAATAGAAAATTAAATGAGATATAATAATGCCTGTTCAGAAAACTGGTTAGACACAACTTGCCTTTTTCTCTGAAGAGAGCTCAGGGTTTTAGATAACTGTATGTTTACTTGTGGGGAAAAATGGGTCATGGCTGCCAAATAAAGCTCCTGCAATTGTAAGCCGTATTAATGAAAGTGCAGTGTCCTTTGCAAGGGTGACAATGGTCCTGTTGTTCTGTGCACTTGCTGGAGCACAGCCCATCTGGGCTCCTGGAGCTGCTCTGACCAGGGACCTGGCAGGGGTGGGACCTGGCAGGGGTGGGACCTGGCAGGGGGAGGGACCGGCAGGGGGAGGGACCCGGCAGGGGGAGGGACCGACAGGGGTGGGACTGGCTCAGGGAGGCCTGGGGAGCCTGGAGCCATGAGCCCAGGTGAGCACCGGGAAGGCTAGCAGGGAGTGGTGGCGTGCGGCATTTGTATCCAGCATCTGAGGCGTGTGAGAGACAGATTCCACTGAGTGTGAGGCTCCAAAAGGCGGAATTAAAAAACCAAGGATGGGATTTTAAAGAAGGAAAATTTCAGTTCCAGTGACCAGGCCTCTGGCCTTCGAGTGAAGGGCGGGCCGAGCCCTCTGTGGATGGTGGGCCTTCCGTACTGCAATTCTGAGGTGCTTACATTCCATAGAGCATCCTTTTTTTTTTTTTTTTTAATGAGAAAGGAAATCCAGGTGTTTATTGGCAGAGACCTTACAGGCCAGGCCGTCTGAATCAACCTCCTCTTCACAGATAGGAGCAGGGAGGCCGGGGCAGGCATGACGAATCACACACGGGCGAGTCCCGGAGCGTGGACACTGGCCACGCAGCCCGACTGCTTAATTTTCCCTGGACTGGCACTGCCTGGACCGCCCCTCCCGCTGGGATGCTGGTGTGGGAGTGGGCTGACTGGGGAGAGGCGTGAAGCCCATTGAAGTCCCTGCTATCTGCAAGCATGAGGGCTCAGACACGAAACACGAGTGAGCGAGAAATGATGCCAGTCCCTCACATCGTGGTTATGTGTGACTGAAAGGAGAGAAATTGCATACAAGTGGAGATAAGCCACTGCAAGGCAATCATAGGAGTCCAACAGTTGGTTTGGATGCCAAGCCTCTAGGAACTCTGGGAAAGAGAGGCTGGGCAGGAGCAGGAAAGTTAGGGCTTGAAGGTCGAGTGTGATGCAGAGAGTACGTGGGGGACAGGGGATCCTGGGAGGGAGGAGAGAGGAGGGAGGAGGGAGGCAGCGCACCAGCCACACTGCGGGTACCTTCTCCGCTCTCAGGAACAGCCGGTCCTCAGTGAGGAGTGCTCATGACAAGCAGTTAATTCCCAGTAGAGACAGCTGTGTGGGCGGACCCAGCACGCACTTTCCACATCAGCCTCTTCCCAGGGGCTGGTCCAAGGAGACCCTGGACATTTTCACAGGATGGCCTGTCAGCGTGCGGACACCTGGCTCCTGTGCAGCTGTGCCCACAGGCCGGTGAGCCTCCCAGAGCAGGGGCCGGCGCGCTCCCCTCCCCCCAACTTGCAGGTGAGAGATGTGGCCTGAGGCCCTGCGAGGGGATTCTGCAGGACTCTGTGGGGCTCCAGAAGCTCTGATTCTCAACTCCGGCTGCTCCTAGCACAGATGCGTGGCCCGTGAAGACATGGAGCACAGCCGCAGGAAGGAAGGGATGCTGAGCTGGCTGGAAGGCGGTGCTCCGCACGGTCCCGGCAACACAGGGGACAGATAGACCTGGAAGCCAGGGCACAAGGGGCGGGGGGGGGGAGGGGGGGCGGGGGGCTGGTCAGGAACTAGGAGCCCCTCTTTGCCAGTGGTTTTCTCCTCTGAACGTCCAGAGCGAGGGCAGAGGGGGTGCGTGGAGACGACAGAAGCGGCCGCTCTGCGGTGTCTCACTTTCTTTTTCCATTGGAGGGGACAGTGACCCCTGCAGCCCACCAGGCAGCAGTGACCACAGCGCAGCCCCCCCCCCCCAACCCCCCACCCCGCAGCCGCCAGCAGAGGGCCGGGTCGTGTAAGGAAGCTGGGAGCTAGAAGGAGACTCTACAAGGCAAACGACCAACAAGCAGCTCCAGGCATGCAGACGAGGGCGAGCTTCTGAAAGCTGGTGTTTTAGTTCTGAGAACATCTGTGGGTCACCCTTCCACGCGGGCTCACAGGGCCCCGAGGGGGTGTCGAGGGGGCCCCACTTCGATGCCCCCGCGCTTCTTCCCAAGGGCGTTTTCTGTCTCCTGCCCTTGTTTATCCCCAGTGACAGCGCTGGCTCACTCAGTGACGGTCCCACGGGCAGTGTCTGCAGGCCCCTTCCAGGGGGAGGAGAGAGAGCTCTATTGTCCCGTCCACCGCCTCGCTGGGCTGACAGGAGAGTAATGACTCTGGAGGCTGACACTCCGCAGCCCTGACAAAAGGGCATTTCCAGTTTTTGCTGATCAGGAGGCTCTGGTGTGAGGGTCCTCTGTCGCCAATGAAGCTGTTCTGAGCCGGGGAGGGGGGTGACACGGCAAAGGAGAGGCACCTGCCCTGCCCTGGGGCTGTCACACGGAGCCCCCCGTGCTGCGAGGCCAGCCCTTTGCTCCCGGGTCCTGCCAGCTCCGTGTCCGGGCTGCCTGGAGGAAGACAGCTGTGCCAGGGAGAAGCCACTAGACTTGGCGGGGAGACCTGAGTGCAAAGCAGTGCCTGACACCCGGCGGGTTCCAATCCACAGCATAGTGCCCACAGAGAAGGCGCAGTCACATTTTTTGAGAAAAACAAACACAGTACCAAACCGGGTGAGTCAGACTCCTTTCTGCTCAGCGTTTTCCAGTTACAGACACGCAGGTGCCGCACGCAGGTGACATGCAGGTGACACGTGCAGCCTCTCCTCTGTTGCTGGGCCCAGCTGCTGGCTCACCCTCTGCTCCCAGGTTGGAGTCACTGGGAATGAACCCTCATCTAAAGCTGACCCACTCCAGCTCCAGCTCCAGCTCCAGCCCCAGCTCCAGCCCCAGCCGCTGACTCGGACTCGGGCCTCAGCCCCTCCTGGCTGGAATGGGGACTAAACCACCTGCCAGATGGGACAGCCGGCCACCACAGGGACAGCGTGTGAAGCGGTGCTTGCTCTGTGCCCTTGCGCTGCGCACACCTGAGGGTCTCTGCTGGGAGGTGAGGAGAGTGGGGCCAGAGGAGGGCTAGGCCCCAGGCTGCTGGCTCACCGTCCCCACAGCAGAGGGAAGCCCACATTGTGCTCCTGCTGGGCCTCCCAGGAGGCAGGCAGCCAAGGACGTAGTCTCCCCAGCCTCCTGGCCCTGGGACCCAGGTCACCTGTCTGCAGCGCGGCATCACTCAGACAGCCTGGCCTGGCCAGCGTGAGAGGGCCTGGGACACAGGCCGCTGTCCAAGGAAGTCAGCCGGGATGGCCTCCAGGCCTCCACTCCCATAGTGCACAGCCCCGGGGAAAGTGACTCTTGGGCAGCGAGGAAGAGGGAGAGAACTGGCTCTGAACGCAACGCTGTGGTCACCACCTGTAAAGCTGCTGGACAGATCTTATTTGGAGAAATTTTCCTTTATTCAGAGAGCCTTCAGGTTTCCTTGTCTTTAAAACCAGCATCACGGCCTTGACTGCCTCCCTCCCAAGACATCATCAGGGTCAGATGGGGGCCTGCGTGAGCCCTGGACACTACCAGTGTCTGCAGGCACCTGTCCCTCTCCTTGTGCGTGCATGGAGCCAGGGTCGCTGGTCCAGCTCTCTGCGCTGTCAGTTCCTGGAAGGCGAAGGGGGGGAGGACTCGTTCCTCTTTGGTGCCCATTTTCTAGCCCATGCTTGGTGCACAGGGATACTCGAGGAACAGCTATCATCACAAAATAGCAAGAATCCAAACAGTAGCAAGTTGATGTCCCTGCCAATCAAAAGAGGCAGGAAGCACGGCAGCAGTCATCACGCCTCTTTAATTGTGCACCTACTATGTGCAGAACACATTGCCCCTCCCCCCCCAAAAAAGGGCCTTCACATAGTCAGGCATAAGTTTCACCAAAATAGTTCCTAAGCACTCCTCTCACGCCAGTTCCTCTGTGGCCCGAGAGAAGGGGTTTCCACGACGTGTGTGACTGGCGGGCGTGAGGCCGTGAGGAGTTAAACACCAGGAAGTCCTGTCTGCTGAGGGGTCCGTGGTAAGACTCCCCTGCACTGAGCAAGGCTGCTCTCCTCGAGCCCCTGTGCGCCACATCTGGGCTGGGGCAGGGGTGCCTGCTCCTTCCCTCTCGCTGTGAGGGTGTCAGATGTGCTCCTAAGGAGACGTGCCCACTGTGACTTCAGCAGCAGGTGTGTAGACAGATCAAGGGCGTGACACACGCCACAGTACGTTGTGTGTCTTCAGGCGCCTATTGAGGCCGCAGTGAACTGCGACCTCGTCCACTCCCAGCTCGCTGATCGCTCCTGCCCAGATGGTGGGTAACAGGGGTGTGTAGGACAGGCAGGACGGCCTTGGCTGAACCAGGAGCTGGCAGTGGCCGCCCATCTGCTCAGATCTGCGTTAGAGCAGACAGCACTGCTGAGTGAATGGGAGAGAGTGGCGTTTCTTTATTTCAGGTCCTTAGCTACTTATCTCCAGGCCGGGCCCAGGGCCAGGCGGAGACTCAGGGATGCCTAATGGCTGGAACAATTACCTGAAGTGAGGGCCTCCAGGTCTGCCCCACCTTGGCCTCTCCCCTTCTGTCTGCATGTGGGGGAGTCTCTCAGAGTCCAAATTCAGAGCCAGGCCTCGGGAAGGCAAGGTGCTCTGCACTTAGTACAGGTGGTGAAACTGCTCAGTGCAATGGGCCCAGGTGCCCAGCATCCCATCGGCGGCTGCTCAGCCCAGAGCAGTGGTTTCCGGGCTTCAGCATGAATCCGGGAGATCGTGGGCTAAAGCCTGAATCCGGGAGATCATGGGCTAAAGCCTGAATCCGGGAGATCATGGGCTAAGGCATGAGTCCGGGAGATCGTGGGCTAAGGCATGGATCCGGGAGATCGTGGGCTAAGGCATGGATCCGGGAGATCGTGGGCTAAGGCATGGATCCGGGAGATCGTGGGCTAAGGCATGGATCCGGGAGATCGTGGGCTAAGGCATGAGTCCGGGAGATCGTGGGCTAAGGCATGAGTCCAGGAGATCGTGGGCTAAGGCATGGATCCGGGAGATCGTGGGCTAAGGCATGGATCCGGGAGATCGTGGGCTAAGGCATGAATCCGGGAGATCGTGGGCTAAGGCATGAGTCCGGGAGATCACGGGCTAAGGCATGAATCTGGGAGATCACGGGCTAAGGCATGAGTCCGGGAGATCATGGGCTAAAGCCTGAATCCGGGAGATCGTGGGCTAAGGCATGAGTCCGGGAGATCGTGGGCTAAGGCATGAGTCCGGGAGATCGTGGGCTAAGGCATGAATCCGGGAGATCGTGGGCTAAGGCATGAATCCGGGAGATCATGGGCTAAGGCATGAATCTGGGAGATCACGGGCTAAGGCATGGATCCGGAAGATCGTGGGGCTCGGGAGAACAGTGTGTCATGCCCTCCCCGTCAGATCTTGGAGGCTGCGGGTGCGGGCGGAGCTGAGAGCCTGCAAGTCTAACACCTTCCCAGGCGGTCTCCCTGCCCGCTGGCCTGGGCACCCCACAGCTGGTACCCACGTCTGGTGGGGGGTGTGAGATGGGGGTTCCTTGGGAGCAATCCAGCTCTCTGCTCTTGGTGGTGATCTGGGCACCTCCTTCTCCGCCCCGGTGTCTGCCTCTGTGACTCGGGATAAAAACCCACTGCCTCCCGGGGGCTGCGGAGCTAAAGGAATGATGGGGAGCAGAGCCCGGAGCCCAGCACACATCTGGGACTCTCACCTGCTGCTCAGCTCAGCTCAGCGTTAGCACCCTTAGCACCCAGGAACCCAACACCTTCCACGCTGCACTGGGTCCCCGCGCCCTCAGACTCTGAGCTTGGGGAGCAGCTGCGAAGGGAGCCGAGCCAGGGTCTCTGTGCTCGCCAGGCTCCCACGGAGCCCCCCACCTCCCCTCCCCACAGTGGCCCCTCTGCCTGCCCACACCACTGGCCGGTCCCCCGATGGGAGCATCCACGTGCACGAGCCTGTGCATGTGTGCGCGTGTGGTGTGTGCGCGTGTGGCGTGTGTGTGTCTACCTGACAACCAGCCACCTACCCTCTGTCTACACCTATGTGTGTATCTCTCCGGGGTGGGGCCTCTCCCCTCCTCCTGGAGCACCGATCCCCCATCTGTAAACACGGCAGAATAATGGTCGCCACCAAATTGGCCTCAGAGTCTATAACCACATTAATCTAAACGCCCACCTGCTCCCGTCCCACCCCACCTTCTATTCTGGAACAGACACTTCGGCCTCCCTCGGGCTGGGCACCCCTCCACCCCCAGCCCCGCAGGGCCCGGAGGCCCGTGGCAGCCACACGCTGCCTCTGCCACGCACTGCCCTGCCCCTGCACCTTCTCCCCACCGCCCCGCCTGCGTCTCCTGGTCTCGGAGCTGCTGGTGTGTTTCTCAGTTTGTCAGTGGCCACCTGCCGCGGTTTCACACCTGTCTCCGGCCTGGACACTTTCTATCCTCGGATCAGCCCAAGCCGAGTCTTCCTGCGAGGAGTTTTCCCGGGGAACCCAGCCGACCACTGCTCTCTCCCCCTTGCGTCTACTCACTGCCCAGCGGAGCGCCGCTCTCCAGCTGGCGGTGCTGGGCTCCTCCCTCCAGACGGACAGTTCCCGTCTCAGCTCACGAGTGTGGCTCACGGAACCAACTGGCCTCGACCCTCCAGGGCTGCGCTTTCTGGGAGCTGTGCACCTGCAAAACAACCCAACAGCCGGAGGAGTAACCGGGAGTAACCAGTACCGCCAGCTGCGGGACAGTGTGCGGGGCTGGAGGGACCTTCATGCCCATTTACTCAGTGACAGGCGTCCATCTGAAAGGCCACTGCTGGGCGAGTCCAACTACATGACCTTCTTGAAAAGGCTGAACGATGGCCCTGGCCAGAGTCTCAGTGGTTAGAGCATCGGCCTGCACACCAAAGGGTCACAGGTTCGATTCCCGGTCAAGGGCATGTACCTGGGCTGCAGGTTCAAACCCCAGCTGGTTCAGGGCTTGTGCAGGAGGCAATCAATCGATGTGACTCTCTCACATCCATGTTTCTCTCTCTCTCCTCTCCTTCTTACTTCCTTTCCATTTTCTCTAAATATTAATGAAAAAATATCCTTGGATAAGGATTAACTAAACAAAACAAAAAAAGAGGTTGAACCGTGGAGACAGTAAAAAGATTAGAGGTTGCCAGAGATGGGGGGAGGGAGGGATGAATAGGCAGAACACAGAGAAATCCTAGGGCAGTGCAACTACTCTATATGATACTATAACGATGGCACATGTTATTACACGTCTGTCAAACCCATGAATATATCAAGAATGAACCGAATGTGAATAGGCACCTTGGGTAACAACGATGCTGCTATCCACCCTTCCAGGTCAGACCTAAACCGCAGTCCTCTGCCCAGGGCTGGTCCTGCCCATAGAACAGAGCTGAGCTGGGTGAGCGGAGCTGACTCTATCCTCTGATCCAGGCGTGGAGAAGGGTGCGATCCTGCTCCGAGGCCCCCTCTCCCAGGAGGCACCTCTGTATTTCCCGGCTGTGGCGCAGGCGTTGCGTGCTTGCAGGCCGTGTGGCTACTCTCTGTAGCACTCGGCCTTTTGCACACGGAGCCACATCACCATCTTGGCTTTTGCACTCGGCACCTTGGCCTTTGGGGTCAGGAATCCCCTTCAGGTCCTGTGAGCAAGCGTGGCTCCTGGCATGCTCCAGTACTGGGACATGTTAGGGGATTTCGGATGGTAGCCCTGTGACAACGTGTCAGTCTAGGCCGCCGGTTGTGCCAAATTGCCCCTCTCGGGGCTGCGCACGAAATCTGACCTTCCACTCAGCTTGCTGTGAACCTAAAACCCCTGTAGAAAATAAATTCTATTTTTCTAAAAAATTACATAATAGCTAACATGTACTGAGGACTTTCCCGGGTCCTCATATAAACCACCCTGCATATATTATCTCGTTTCACCCCAACAATGACTGTAAGGTGGACCCACTATTAGTCCTGTTTTACAAATATGGAAACAGTGGCACAGAGAGATTCAGCAACTTCTTTAACTTCAAACAGAAAGTATTGGCTCCACCAGCTAGAAAAAGTGGACTGTTTTTCAAAAAGGACCTCTGAGCCAGGTTGAGATGGCAGAAGATTCTGGAAGCATTGGCTGCTCTGTGTGTGACACGTGGCTGAGGTGCTGTCTCCCTGGGATGTAGCTGAGATTTATCACAGAATCTCAGAGTGCCTGCTACTTGTCCTCGGTAAACAAGCAGGGAGTCATGGGGCGAGTTGTGGGCCGGGGAGGGTGAACTCAGCAGGCCCCTCTCCACAAGCTTCCCCTGGCGGACACCGGTTCAGCCGGAGCCAGAGCTAGAATGTCTATTCCCGCCAGACCTGCCCTGCATTTTCCGCGCGTCTGTCTGCTTCTCCCTGTAGTTTAGGGCAGTGGTCGGCAAACTCATTAGTCAACAGAGCCAAATATCAACAGTACAACGATTGAAATTTCTTTTGAGAGCCAAAGTTTTTAAACTTAAACTATATAGGTAGGTACATTGTTATTAACTTAATTAGGATACTCCTAAGGCTTAGGAAGAGCCACACTCAAGGGGCTAAAGAGCCGCATGTGGCTCGCGAGCAGCAGTTTGCCGACCATGGGTTTAGGGCAAAGAGCGTGGGGTGGCTCAGCTACTCCGGTTGTTTTTGACGGGTGTGCTATCTGGTGTGCTTCGGCACTGGATTTTCTCCCGAGTTGTTCTGAGAAGTTCTTTTCCACTTTTTTTAGCTCGTAGTTAAAACATTGTCCATAAAGTGCACCATCCTATTCACTCCTTTGATTTTAGTCAAACGTGCGCATGAAGCCCGGCACTGTGCCCAAGAAGGGCACCCCAGGAGCGTAGGGGGTCCGACGCCTCCACGTGGCCCGCACACGCCCCGGAAGGAGGGCACTTGGAGACGTGTCTGGTCTGAGCCTCTCACTTCTCAGAGGGGACAGGCCCTGTGCGGCTTTCTGACTCGCTGGAGGCCCCATGGCAGGGACAGAGACAAGCGTAGAGCCCAGTGATGTAATGCGTCTAAGTCCTTTCCCTCAAATTATCCTCTGAATCTCCCACCTCCTACCAGGATAATTTAAACCCAAACCTGGGCAGCTTACCTGGTGCAGTTCGTGCCTGCAAGCGCCCCTCCCCGCCCCCCCCGCCCCCATCTCAGCTCCTGCTCCCCAGCTGTCTGGCTGCATGCAGGTGGACAGTTCAGGTGTCTCGCCAACTGCTAGGTCAGCTCCCCGAGGGAGTCTGCGCTCACCGCAGACAAGCGAAACAGAGCAGTGGAAAGGGCCTGGCTGGCCAGGGCATTTGCTTTTGGTCTCCTTCCCACCTCACCCAGGGAGCGGGGCGTTTATTCTACTCAGGGGGAAAGGCTCCTGTGCAGGGTGAGCGCAAAACTGCCTGAGCCGGCAAAGATCTGCAACTGCCCATCATCAGCCGCCTTCCCCTTCCTTTCCGGGAGCCGGAGTGTGTGTGTGTGTGTGTGTGTGTGTGTGTGTGTGTGTGTGTGCGCGCGCATGGCATCCCACTGATAGACAATCTCCTTTTCCTGTGAGAAACAGGCCCAGGAAGGAGCTGGCCAGCTGAGGGCGGGGGCTGAGGCTGCTGCTCCCGCCAGCCACAGAAGGACTAGGGAGAGGCCTCTTGGAACCGAGGTATCAGCTGAGAGGCAGCGACGAGGTTGCTGGTGGGGAGGCTGATGGGGGGCCCTGCTTCCCAGGAATGGTTTGGTCTTAGCTGAATGTGAGGGATTCCCGCTCCCCCGTGGAAGTGGCTGGAAGAGGCTGCTCACCCACTAAGGGACGTGATTTGGGTTGGTTCTCCCCTCCCCCAACCCCGCCCCAAAGCCTCATGGGTAGGCATCCCCACCATCGCTCAGTTTGAGTCTCTCGTGGTAAAAATACAAATTCTTGAAAGACCCCTCCTACCCACTTACGTCCCTGTACCTTTGTCACCAAAGGTTTGCCGACTGGCTCCACCTTCTGTCACCGTACCTTCACGTCCTGCCTCCTGCCACACCGGAAACCCTTCCCTCCTTTGTCCCTCCAGGGTTCAGCTCTGGGGGATGGGGGATGCTCACCCCCGCATGATAGTGTAGGAAGCCTCGTGGCCCATTAAATAAGGACCACAGCTCATGACTCATTTACTCTGACTTACCTTTAAATACTATTTTCATTAAAAAGGCTGGGGTCGGGAGCGGGGAGAGATTCTAAATTCCACCCAAGGGTGAGTAGAGGATTACCACTACGTGTGTGACTGTGGCACTGAGGAAGCTTGGTCAACAGGGGGGCTTAGTTTTATATAGAGTGTGCATTCTATGTGTTATATAGCTGATGGAGTGTATATATGTGTATAGTGTGTGCACACGTGCGTATCCTGTGTGTTGTATAGCTGATGGAGTGTATATATGTGTATAGTGTGTGCACACGTGCGTATCCTGTGTGTTGTATAGCTGATGGAGTGTATATATGTGTATAGTGTGTGCACACGTGCGTATCCTGTGTGTTGTATAGCTGATGGAGTGTATATATGTGTATAGTGTGTGTACATGTGTGTATCATGTGTGTTATATAGCTGATGGAGTGTATATTTGTGTATAGTGTGTGCACATGTGCGTATCCTGTGTGTTATATAGTTGATGGAGTATATATATATGTGTATAGTGTGTATACATGTGTGTATCATGTTTGTTATATAGCTGATGGAGTGTATATATGTGTATAGTGTGTGTACATGTGTGTATCCTGTGTGTTATATGATGGAGTTGATGGAGTGTATATATGTGTATAGTGTGTGTATGTGTGTGTATTCTGTGTGTTACACAGTGTATACAGTATGTGCATGTGTGTACAGTGTGTGTCATATGGCTTATAAAGTGTGTGTATGTGTGTGAATCCTGTGTATACACATGTTATATAGCTTATACAGTGTGTATATGTCATATAGTTTATAGTGTGTGTGTGTGTGTGTGTGTGTGTGTGTGGTGGAGCTGGGGAGTGGGTAATGCTGTGAGGGGTATGAGACTGGGTCACAGGGCCTGGGCGAGTGGATTTCTGTAACTGACAGAAGACTCTCTGCTGGAACCTGAGACTTAGTCTGCCAGAAAGTTGCAATGTCCTAAGACCTGGAAAGATACAGTGTTAAATAGAACATGCTCTGGGGTACCAGTCTCATGGAGCAGACCGAGTTTCTGTGGATAAATGAGCCGAGCCTGACAAGAGGACCGCCATGAGGAAGTCTGCACAACAGGAAGTTGAATTGGCTTAAGAACAGAAAAAGGCCCAGATGTCCTGAGTGGGCAGCCCCTGCCCAGGCAGTGGTAAAATGTCTGACCTTCTGTTTCCTTTAAGGCAGGTTGTAGGTGGTACCCTCATCATCCCCCCCCTCCCCCCGCCAAAAAAAAAACGTGGTCAAACACCGGACTGCACAGTTCAAGTGAGAGAATATCCTTGCAATGATGAAGGTCAGTGATTGCTGGGGTCCAACCCCAGCAGGTCCAGGGGTCCCCAAAGGTGTGGACGGAGTCGGCGAAGAAGAAATGGCACGGGGTCAGCCTTCAGTTGATCAGCATAGCGAGGTTCTCCCTCCAGGATCTCAAGCCAGGAACTCCAGACGAGTTCTGGTCAGGATCTCCAGCGAAGTTCTGGTCTCCAAGAAAGTTCTGGTTAGGATCCAGCCAAGTTCTGGTCAGGATCTCCAGCCAGGTTCTGTAGCCATGTTCTCTTGCTAGGTTCTCCATCCAGCTTCTCCAGCCAGGTTCTCCAGCCAGGTTCTAGCCAGGTTCGGTCGCCAAGTTCTGTAGCAAGGTTCTCCTGCCATGTTCTGTCTAGGTTCTCCAGCCAAGTTCTGTTGCAAGGTTCTGCCCAGGATCTTTTGCCATGTTCTCTCACTAGGTTCTGTCTCTAGGTTCTGTCTAGGATCTCCAGCCAAGTCCTGTCTCTAGGTTCTGTCTCTAGGTTCTGTCTAGGATCTCCAGCCAAGTCCTGTCTCTTGGTTCTCTCTCTAGGTTCTCTGTCTTGTTGTCTTGTTACATCTGTATTTATACCAGTTGATTTTAATCCTATCAATTTCTATTCCAAAGGTTAGGGCGTTTCTTATCTCCATTCCAGGTAGTAAAGATTATGTAGCTTAAGCGTGATTGTTTGTAGTTAAAGTGATTAACTACCTGCCTGGCACTTAGTTAAGAGGTTTTATCCCCTCCTTAACTTCAGGGAAAAATCCCTACCTGGGAAAACAACCTTTCTTGGAGAGGTGACCTTGGTTAAAACACATAGTGCTAAAGGGAGCAAACATATTAAGAACAGTATGCCATATACGCCAGGTCCCTTGAAACATATGCTGTGCAGATGTTTCTTCTCTGCAGCGACTGTGTCAAGCAGCAAGGATGGACCGGCTCCCGGCAAGTGATGGGTGAGGGCATTTCGTTCATGACTGTTCACTATCTACACTAATAAAAGAGAAACATGGTAATTGGCGTACGACCGCTACCCTTCCCATTGGCTAATGAGGGAGATATACAAAGTAACTGTCAGCCAAGATGGCGGCCGGCAGCCAGGCAGCTGATGCGAACATGAGGCTTGCTTCCTTCAGTGACAGAGGACTCCAACGTTCCTCTCCGGCCTCTGAGCTTCAGTTGGAAACATAGTAACATTTATAGAAGATAAACAAAAGCCCAGAAAGCTCCTGTCAGTCAGCCTGGATCTCAGAGCTGGAGTCGAAACATTGTTTCGAAAACAGAAAACAAAGGCCAGAAACCTGCTTTCAGCCGAGCCTCAGAGAGAAAGCCGGCTCTCAGCTCCAGTGACAGCCATAGAAGGTAAATAAATGCCAGAATAAAAAAAAAAGAAAAAAAGGAGAGGTTTGGAGCTCCAGTGGCCCGCCAGCCTGAAAACGGCCCTCAGCCCCTCACCCAGACTGGCCAGGCACCCCAGTGGGGACCCCCACCCTGAAGCAACAAGATGGCGGCTAATTTGCATACTGAAGGCAGGCGGCAGCAGGCAAGGCTGTCTGCGGTCTGGGACCCGGATCTGTGACCCTGCCGGGCGGGATCAGCGGAGCCACGAGGCCTCCCGGCACCGGGATCAGCGTGACAGGGGGCAGCGCCCCAACCCTGATTGCCCTGCGGCTCTGTGTGTGACAGGGGGCAGCGCCCCAACCCTGATTGCCCTTCGGCTCTGTGTGTGACAGGGGGCAGTGCCCCAACCCCCCCCCCCCCCATGGGCCCTGCTCTATGTGAGATGGGGTAGAGCCATACCTCCCCATCGGCCCTGCCCTGAGTGTGACAGTGGCGGCGCCCCAACCTCCTGATCGGCCCTGCTCTGTGTGTGACAGGGTGTGGCGCCCCAACTCCCCCCGCCCCCACGGACCCTGCTCTATGTGTGACAGGGGGTGGTGCCCCAACTCCCCTATTGGCCCTGCTCTGTGCGTGACAGGGGGGAGCTCCTCAACCCCCTGATCGGCCCTGCTCTGTGCGTGACAGGGGGGAGCTCCTCAACCCCCTGATCGGCCCTGCTCTGTGCGTGACAGGGGGCGGTGCCCCAACTCCCCAATCGGCCCTGCTCTGAGCCCGACCAGGGGCTGCACCTAGGGATTGGGCCTGCCCTCTGCCACCCGGGAGCAGGCCTAAGCCAGCAGGTCATTATCTCCCGAGGGGTCCCAGACTGCGAGAGGGCACAGGCCAGGCTGAGGGACCCCCCTCTCCCCCCCCCCCCCCCAGTGCACAAATTTTTGTGCACCGGGCCTCTAGTCTTTTATAATATCTACTTGTAGAGATTCTTCTTGATTTCCAATAGGAAGTCTGCAGAAGCCAACCTGCTCCTGTGACTAATGCCAGCAAACTCTGCTGCTGAGACTCGTCGATTGGCTGGGGAGTGACAGGACCAGCCTTGAGGAAGGCTCAGGAAAACCCAGCTTTCTCCACACAAATCCGATTGGCTTAGGAGACGCTCATGTGACATTGTGACCAAGGCTGCAAACTGAATATCTAGAGAAGGTCTCTGGGGAGCCTTGCCTTTGGAAGGCCCTCGGGATCTTGACACGGAATTTCCATTGCCCTTTAGCATGGGCCTATGTAGGGGAAATGCCACATCCTCGTCTGACTGCTTCCTTCTCTGACTTGAAAACCTGAGCCTTTGTCCCAAAGTTAATTGTACTTTAACTAAATATTTGATAAATAATGTTTTCTATAGCATGCTTCATTTATTGTCTGAAATTTAACATATTTAAAAATCAATTAAGTGTGTGTTTTCTGTATAAGCATGTGATTAAATATTTGGAAATATCTATAACTCGTAAAAAATAATTAACATGGCCCTGGCTGTTGTGGCTCAGTTGGTTGGGCATCATCATCCCATGCACCAAAAGGTTGCTGGTTTGATTCCCAGTCAGGGCACACGCCTGAGTTTCCGACTCGATTCCTGGTAGAAGGCATGCAGGGGGCAGCGATCCAAGGATGTTTCAGGGCTTCTCTCTCTCCTTTCTTCTCTGTAAAAATCAATAAAAATATTTTTTAAAATAACCAATTGCCTTCATAAATTTCCTGCTACATTTTTCTTGAAGGGTACTTAAAACGGTATGCAATGATTTAATTCCTTAAGGAGATAAATATAGAATACACTTTAATACAATAAATCTCTGAGATTCATAATAATGTATTTTAAATTTATCTTTATTGTTGAAAGTATTACAGATGTTTTCTTTTTCCCCATTTTTAAATAAAAGCAACTTTCCAAATCCAATTTACAGGAATTCATGCTAGTATGATGAGATCATAATTACATGGATAGTCTAGTCCTTTTTCCTTCTCACTAAAAGAATGTTTGCCTTAACATTGTAATTAAAACTCCTAGGAAGCAAATATCATATAATTATAGAAAATTATTGCCACAGAAAGAATGACTAACACTTTTAAGAACAAAAAAAAAATGGAATGACTCAAAGGATTTTATGTAAATTGTATTTGCAATGGACGGAAAATGTTTGTGTCCCCCTAAAATTCCTATGTTGAAATCCTAAGGTGCAATGTCATGGTGTTTGGAATTGAGGCCTTTGAGAGGTGAGTAGGTCATGAGGGTGGAGCCCTGGTGAGTGAGATTGGTGCCCTCACAGAAGGGATGGCAGGGAGCTGCCTCTTTGTCCAGCGTGTGAGGACACAGGAGAAGAAGCTCTCAGCAGACACTGAAACTGCTGCACTTTGACCTTGGGCTTCCAGCCTCCAGAAGGGTGAGAAATAAATTTCTGTTCTTTATAAGCCACCTGGCATATCGAGTTCTGTTTCAGCCTGATTGGCTAAAACAGTATTTTAATTTCACATTTCTTCATACTACCCTGCAAACAGATGTGGACAGTAAGTACTAGTGTGTTTGTTGGGTTGTGGCCAGCTAGGAGTTGGAAGACCTAGTTTCCAGACCCTTTTCCGTACTTTGGGCAAGAACTTTAATCCTTGGGACTCTTGGCTTTTTAATCTGTAAAATGGTCCCCGAGGGTCTTTCCCAGTGGTAAAATTCAACTCTACTTTAAAAGAAACAAAATCTGAAATTAGGTAATAAATAGGGTGAAGCTATTTGAGACCGATCTCTTACTGGAAATAAGTTCTAAGACATTCATTTCTATCTATGTTAATCTTGTTAGATGTTAACTTTCCTCACCTACGCTGAAAGTTGGAAGGCCAGGGATTAACTCGAGGAGGCATAAGTTCTACAGAGAAAGCTAAAGGGATCAGCCAAGCACCCCCGATGTCAGGAGCAGGGGCACCACACCCCATATTTTGGGGATAGAATATATGTTTTCATTGCAGAATTCACTGCAGTTTTTTAGTTAGAAGGGACGTAGTTTTTTCCTTATTGTTTCAAGAGTCTGTTTTCTCATTAACCACTGTCTTCAACAATGAATTTCTCTCTTTAAAACAATGTAAGTTTAAAAGAATTATATACTATGAGCAAGTGAGATTTATTCCTAGAATGTAAATCTAGTTTAACATATAAAAATCAATCCATGTAATACACCCTAATAACAGAGTGATGGGAAAAACCCACATGATCATTTCAGTTGGTGCAGAAGAAGCAACTGATAAAATTTAACCTACTTTCATGATAAAACAAACACAGTCCACACAAGTAACCTATATGTTTATGTAGACTAATGTCACCTCAATAAAATTAAAAAAAAAACACACACACACTCAACAAAATGTGAATAGAAGAAAACGATTTCAATATATTTAAGGCCAAATATGAAAAGCCCACACTGAGTTCTATATATATACTAGAGGCCCAGTGCACAAAAATTTGTGCACTCGGGGTGGGGGTTGGGGGTCCCTCGGCCCAGCCTGTGCCCTCTCGCAGTCTGGGACACCTCAGGGATGTCCACCTGCTGGCTTAGGCCTGATCCCTGGGGGATTGGGCCAAAGCTGGCAGTCAGACATCCGTCTGGCAGCCCTGGAGCCCACAGGGGATGTCTACTTGCCAGCGGGGAGCAGGCCTAAGCTTCAGTCGGACATCCTTAGCACTGCTGGGGAGGCAGGAGAGGCTCCCACCACCACTGCTGTACTGGCAGCCATCAGCCTGGCTTGTGGCTGAACAGAGCTCCCCCTGTGGGAGTGCACGGACCACCAGGGGGCAGCTCCTGCATTGAACATCTGCCTCCTGGTGGTCAGTGTGTGTCATAGTGACCAGTTATTCCAAGTCATTCTGCTGTTAGGGTCAATTTGCATATTACCCTTTTATTATACAGGATAGAGGCCTGGTGCATGGGTGGGGACCAGCTGATTTGCCCTGAAAGGTGTCCTGGATCAGGGTGGGGGTCCTGCTGGGGTGCCTGGCCAGCCTGGGTGAGGGGCTGAGGGCTGTTTTCAGACTGGCCACACCCCCTTCAGGGTGGGGGTCCCACTGGCCAGACTGGGTGAGGGGCTGATGGCTGTTTGCAGGTGGCCACAGCCCCCCAGCAGGGACCCTCACCCCATGAGGTTGTGGCCAGCCTGGGTGAGGGGCTGATGGTTGTTTGCAGGCTGCCCACAGCCCCTTCAGGGTGGGGGTCCCCACTGGGGTGCCTGGCCAGCCTGGGTGAGGAACTGAGGGCCATTTTCAGGCTGGCCACACCTTCTTCAGGGTGGGGGTTCCCGCTGAGGTGCCTGGCCAGCATGGGTGAGGGGCTGGTGGTTGTTTGCAGGCTGGCCAAGCCCCCCAGTGGGGACCCTCACCCCATGAGGGTGTGGCCAGCCTGGGTGAGTGGCTGATGGCTATTTGCAGGCTGGACACAGCCCCAGCCACCCAAGCTCCCAATGGAGGCTGGCTGGAAGCGGGTATCTGGGATTTATCTATCTTCTATAATTGAAACTTTGTTGGCTTGAGTGGAGGCTACAGCCGGCCAGGGCAGGCGGGAAGCTTGGCTTCCTCCATCGCTGGGGCAACCGAGCCTCCTGCTTGCTCCAGCTTCGTGGCTGCCAGCCGCCATCTTGGTTGGGTTAATTTGCATATAGTCGCTCTGATTGACTGGTGGGCGTGGCTTGTGAGTGTAGCGGAGGTACAGTCAATTTGCATGTTTCTCTTTATATATATATATATATATATATATATATATATATATATATATGTATATATATATATATCTCCAAAATAAATAAAGAATTCTTAGAATTCAACAAAAAACACCCAAACAACCCAATTAAAAATGAGCAAATGGCCTTGCTGGTGTGACTCAGTGGTTGAGCGTTGACCTATGAACCAGGAGGTCAAGGTTTGATTTCTGGTCAGGGCACATGCCCAGGTTGCAGGCTTGATCCCCAGTGTGGGACGAACAGGAGGCAGTCGATCCATAGTTCTCTCTCACCATTTATGTTTCTGTTTCTCTCTCCCTCTCCCTTCCTCTCTGAAATCAATAAAAAATATATTAAAAATAAAAAAATAATAAAAATGAGCAAAGGGCTTGAATAGACATCTCTCCAAAGAAAGCATACAAAGGACCCATAAGCACATGAAAAGATGCTCAGCATCATTAACCAGTAGGAAAATGCAAATCAAAACCACAATGAGATACCACCTCACACCATCTGGGACAGCTACTATCAGCAAAACAGAGGCAGAAAATAGCAAGCCTTGGTGAGGACAGGGAGAAATTGGAGTTCTTGTGCACTGCTGGTGGGAATGAGAACAGTTATGATGGTTCCTCAAAAATTAAAAATAGAATTACCATGGGCTGGCTAATGTGACTCAGTTGGTCAGAGCATCATCCAGACAGAGCACTAGAAGGACAGGATATATACCTCGGTTACAGATTCCATCCCCACTTGGGGCACATACAGGAGACAACCAATCAATGTTTCTCACACCAATGTTTCTCTCTCTCTCCCCTCCTCACTCTCTAAAATTAATTTTTAAAAAATTAAAAAATGGAATTAATATATGATCCAGAAATTTCACTTTTAGGTATATACCCACAGAATTAAAAGTTGGGTCACAAAGAAGTATCTGCATACACATGTCCACAGCAGCATATTCACAATAGTTGGAAGGTGGAAATAACCTGAGTGTCTATACACAGATGAGTGGATTAAAAGAATGTGGTCTATATATACAATGGAGTATCACTCACGTAGGATGATGTTCTCCTGTTTCATGGTACAGCATGGATGAACCTTGAGAACATTATGTTATGTGAAAAGAACCTGTCACAAAAGGACAAGTGCTGTAGGACCCCACTTAGAATAGTCAAATTCATAGAGACAGAAAGTAAATGGTAGTTGCCTGGGGCTGGGTGGGGGGAGGAAATGGTAAGTTACTGTTTATTGGGTACAGAGTTTCAGTTCTGAGAGATGAAAAGAGTTCTGAATATTGGTTGTGCAACAATGTGAATGAACTTAACGCTACTGAACTGTATACTTTAAAGGGATTAGGATGGCAAAATTTACATTATATGTATTTTAGCCCGATTTTGAAGAATGCAACTTTCAAACACGTATTGTACATGTAATAGAGTTTCAAACATGAAGAATCAGTCATCCCAGCTTTTATTTTTACATATTTCTCCGAGCCTTTTTTTCATTACATGCATATACTTTACAGATCATCATAAGTTATCTACAGGTGAATGTTTTTTCCACTAAACAAGTCACCAAACATTTTTCCTGTGTGTGTGCTTAGTGGTGTGGTGTGAGGGTTGGGTTCTGTCTAGCGGAGCTAGGGATGGGATCTGGCAGGGGCAGCTGGGAGAAGCAGGAGCCAGAGCACCAGGGACCCACGGAGGAAGGCCTGGTGGGCAGCGGGTAGGAATCACCAAGACGTGGCTACTTCTGCCTAGAGCCAGTGTTTATTCAGTCACTGAGTAAAGGGGTGTGATGGAGAAAGCTTGAAGTCCATCTTTGTCCCCCCAAATTGGATGCTGGTTATGGTGAACATTGCTATACAAAGGTCCTCAGGGCACCACGGGGATGGTTACCTACAAGGCCAGCACCTCATTATGAATTGGGGGTGTCTGTCTCATACAAGGTGCTCCCACCCACGCCCCTGGTATGTGCTCTCAAGGCTGAAGTAGCACCAAAGACGGTGGTACACACACCAGTGAGGAGAAATGAGCGTCCCAGCACCTGCGCTGCCACCAGAGAGCCGGCCAGGCCACCTGCCCAGAAATGTCCTCCATCACCAGAGAATTTAGATCAGTATCTCGGGAGGGGCTGTGTCTGATTTGAAACCTACTTATCAAAAACTCAGTTCCTTTATAAGAGCTCTTCTCCTCCTCCTAACCAGCTTCCACCAGCAGACTCCCTGGCTGCCAAAGAAACTGTTGAGAAAGGTGTGTGTGCGCGTGCGAATGCGTGTGTATGTGTGTGTGTGCGAACGCGCATGTGTATGTGTGTGTGTGTGTGTGCGTGCATGTATGCGTGTATATGTGTGCGCGTGCATGTGTGTGTGTGTCTTGAATAATTAGGGAATCTTTGGAACTCAAAGTGAGGGAAATAGAAATGGCTTGAGGAAACTTGTGGGCATTGTCAGGTCTAGAAGCTGATAATATGAGAGGTCTGTGCAGGGCACTGAGCTGTTAGAGGGGGGGTGGACGGGCAAGTGTGACGCAGTGCCCATGATGTGTGTGCCCTGCGAAGGCCAGTGGGCACACGCATGGGAAGCAGGTGAGCAAACCTGTGACTGGAATTGGTCTGCAAAGGTCGTGCAGAATGAGCATTCTTGTCTCGATGCCGTTACCTGATCTGTCAAGTCCAGGTTCAAGGAAGCAGCCCCTTGTAAAGATTCAGAATTGCCCCACCTCTAGAAAGTAGAGGAGGGAGAAGGGTAACTGAGCTTCTGGAGAGGAGGAAGGAAGGGAGCATAGTTCAGGGACCTCAAATGCAGACAGTGATGCAGGGTCAGATAGCTAGGGAAGTATTGGTTTGCAGCCATTCATACATAGATATGATTTCATTCACCCCAAGCTAAGGGTGGTCAGCTCCCTACGAGCATGGTCCTCACCATGGGTGAAATGCAAAACAATTGTAGAAGACACATTTTAATTTTGACATTTAACAACATTGAAAAAATATGATTTACCTAATTCCACTGATATTGGTTCCATAGATTTCATACATGTGCAGAAATGACAGCGGTATGGAAAACATCGACTAGAAACAGCAGACTCCAGGGAACTTGGAGGCCTGAAGGAGTTTGCCTTCTATGGTAGGCTTGGGTTGGGGGCACTGGGGGTTGAGAGCACCGCGAAGGTTCTGAAAGAGAGGAAGGCGGGAGCCTGGCAGGAGAGAATGTGCCCTATAAGACAGCCCCATGCCTGCATTCCTCCCTACGCCTGGGGGCTGTGCTTTCCATCAGCCAACGTGCTAGCTGAGTCATTCTGTAGCTCAGTGAGATGGTATCTTTAACAGAACTTTTTTTTAACTTACTGTATCTCCTCCCTGTAAATCCTAATCTCTGATGACAGAAAGTGGATGAGTGGTTGTCAATCCATTAAGTTTATGCCTGTACTTGAACTTTATATATGTGGAAACACTTCCGTGTTTACAGAAATGTCCTCCATCACCAGAGAATCTAGATCAGTATCTCAGGAGGGGCTGTGTTAGCTTCTTTCCTTCAACATAATTATTGTGAGATTCATTCTCACTGTTGCATGAATTAGTCATTCATTCTTCAGTATTGCTAAGTATGAATAGGCCACAACGTGTTTATCCATTCATCCGCTGATGGATATTTGAATTGTTACCAGTTTTTAGCTGTTGTGAATAAATTGCTGTAAACATTCTTGTACAAGCCTTTTAGTGGAAACATGTTTTCACTTTTAAAAAAATATGTTTTTATTGATTTCAGAGAGAGGAAGGGAGAGAGGAATAGAAACATCAATGATGAGAATCACTGATCGGCTGCCTCCTGCATGCTCCCTCCTGGGGACCAAGCCCAAAACCCGGGTATGTGCCCTGACCGGGAATCGAACCATGATCTCCTGGTTCATGGGTCAACGCTTAACCACTGAGCAACACTGGCCGGGCTGTTTTCATTTCTTTAAGACAAATACCTAGGAGTAGAATTACTGTTACATATAGGTGTATGTTTTACTTTATCAGAAACTTTTCCTTTTACCACTTCACCCTGGCAGCAGCCAAGCATGAGAACCACAGTTGCTCCAGCTTCTCACCACTAGTGTGGCCAGGCTTTCCAGGGTCAGCCATACACATGGGTGTGAAAGGATGGGCCCGGTTTACACTTCCTTGGTGCTAAGCATCTTCTCATGAGCTTATTGTCCATGCATAGGTCTTCCCTCCTGAGGTATCTCTTCAAAGTTTTGGCTTTTTTTTTTTTTTTTTGAGTTGTTAGTCTTTTTATTATTATTAATTTGAAGGAGTTCTTTATATATGACAGATCTCCTTTGTCAAATATACATATAGTAAATATTTTCTCCCAGTCTGTCACTTGCATTTTATTTTCTCAATGGTCTTGTAAAGAGGTCTTTAATATTTATAGAGTTCAATTTATTATTTTTCTCTCCTTTATGGTTAACACTTTCCATGCTCTTTCTAAAGACTGTTTGCCTATACCAAGATCATGAAAATATTTTCCTATTTTTTTCTTCTAGAAGCTTTAGAGTTCTATATTTTAGCTCTAGATCTATTCCTCTGCTCAAATAAATTTTTATGTTGTGTGAAGTAGTGACCAAGTCCCTCCCCCTATCTCTTCCCCCCAATTCCTCCCCCCGCCCCCCCCCCCCCCCCCCACACACACACACATTTATTCAGTTGTTCCAGCACCATTTTCTCCATTAAATTGTTCTGGCACATTTGCCAAAAATCAGTTGACTACCTAAGCCTCTCTGGTCTGTCCCATTGATTTGTCTATCATTACGCCAATATTTCAGTCTTAATTAATGTTGCTTTATAGAAAGTTTTTAATTCAAATAGTGTAAGTCCTCCAATGTTCTTGTTCTTAAGAACTTGGCCACTCTAAGTCCTATGCCTAGAAACAACTTGTCAAATTGTACAATGAAGTCTATGAGAATTTGATTGATATTGAGTTGAATTTATAGTTTAACATAGAGAGAGTAGTCACCTTATCAGTTGTGAGTCTTTCATAAGCATGATATATCTTTCCATTAATTTGGATAATATTTAATTTCTTTTACCAATATGTTACTATTTGCAGTACAGAGGTCTTATGTGTGTTTTGTTAAATCTAATCTAAAATATTTTATGATTTTTTGGATGGAATTTAATGTAGAAATAAAATGGAATATTTATAATAAATTAAATTTATAAATTTACAAATTTATAAATAAAATTATAAGTAAATACATTTTATAAGATTTATTTAAAAATAAAATTGACTTTTGCATATTAACCTTGTATGTTGTGACATTGTTAAATTATTTATTAGTTCTAGTAGCTGTTTTGCAGACTTCATAGGTTTTCTTTTACATAAGCAATCACTTGCTTTAGCCAGTTTGGCTCAGTGGATAGAGCATCGGTTTGCGGACCAAAAGGTCCCCGGTTTGATTCCGGTCAAGGGCACGTACCTCGGTTGCACGTTCCTCCCTGGCTAGGCCGGGGCCCTGGTCAGGACTCATGCAGGAGGCAACCAATCGATGTGTTTCTCTCACATCAATATTTCTCTCTGCAATTCCCTCTCTTCCACTCTCACTAAAAATCAATGGAAAAATATCCTCAGGTGAGGATTAAAAAAAACACAAAACAAAGCAAAACAAAAAACATTCACCTATGATTAGTCAGGTTTATACTTCCTTTTCAATTTCTCTCTCATTTGTTTTTCTTGCCTTCTCGTGGCAAGGACCTACAGCCCAATGTTGGCTTGTTCCCTAGCACTAAATATTTCACCATTAAATATGATAGTTTATAGGATTTTTGTAGATGTTCTTTATGAGTTTAAGGAAGTTCCCTTCTACTCCTAGTTTGCTGAGAAGTTTTATCATGAATGATGTTAGATTGTATTCAGTGCTTTTTCTGCATCTATTTGTAACGACCATATTCTTGTTCTCTAGTCTGGCAATATGATAAATTACACTGATTAATTGCCTGATGCTAAACCACTTAATCGTGATAAATTTTCTTTTATATAAGACCAAATTTGATTAACTAATATTTTGTTAATGCGTTTCATATCTATACTCATGTGGGATATTCATCTGCAATTTTCTTTCCCTATAATCTATGTGTCAAGTTTTTCTATATCAGGGTAATACTGGCCCATAAAGGGTTAGGAAATGTTTCTTTCTTTTCTATTTTC
This sequence comes from Myotis yumanensis, assembly GCF_028538775.1. NCBI lineage: Eukaryota > Metazoa > Chordata > Mammalia > Chiroptera > Vespertilionidae > Myotis > Myotis yumanensis. Next base: position 68,797,158 of record NW_027223762.1, read on the forward strand.
TGAAGCTTTGTGTAAGACTGGCATTATTTTTCATTAACTGTCTGGTAGAATTCATCAATGAAATTATCAAAGCTTGGAAGTTTGGGGGGATGGGAAAGTATTTTTATTATAAATTCAAATTCGTGAATTCTTGAGTTATAGCACTATTCGGATTTTTTCTACTTCTTCATGTATTGGTTATTTTGTGTTTTCAAAGAATTTTGCTATATCTTCCATGTTATCAAATTTATTTGCATAAAGCCATTTGTAATATTAACTTATCCTTAAAATGCTTGCAGGCTCTGTGACGGCAATATTCCTGATATTCATAATTTCTGTTTTATATGATTTCATCATGATTACTCTTGCTAAGGGCTTATCAAACTTATTAAACTTTTAAAGAGTTAACTTATTTTTATTATTGTTTTGTGGTATCTATTTCATTGACTTAGGCTCTTATCTTTAGCATTTCCTTTCTTTTGTTGACTTTGGCTTTAATTTGCTTTGCTTTTAATGGCTTCTTAAAGCATAGATCATTGGTATTGGGCCTTTTATCTTTTCTAATATAGACATTTAAAGCTGTACATTTCCCTCTAAAGACTGCTTTAGCTTCTTCCCCCAAATTAAATGGGGTGTTTTAATCATTATCCAGTTTGAAGTATTTTCTAATTTCCCTGAGATTTCTTCTTTTTTGTATGAATTTTAACTGAAATATTGCTTTCAAAGACTATTATTGCTAATATTTAGTATAATAACAGAGTTAATATTAAGTATACTTCTATTCATGTTAAAAATTACATATATATCAGATATGATGTACAACTTAGGCTGTTTTTTGCTATATAGAGGCCAGAAATATATCCTCTCCACATGTCCACCCTGGGCCCAGTGCGGCTCACAAACCCTCATTTCCGCCAAGGGCCAGAGGCGAGTCTGCCTGTTTCAAACGTGGGAATTCCCGGCTTCCACTGGAGTCAGGCCCTGGCTCTCCCGCTCCCTCGTCTTCTCCTTTCTCCTCCCCAGTAGACCTGGGCATCGAGGGTGGCAATGGTGTGTGTTGCCCTGGCCGGTCACTCCTGACCTTGGACTGGCCTGCACTGGCCCTCACGGCACCCTGACTCGGGCCTCATGGCCCCTCAGTCTTTCCAGCGCCCCTGGAGGAGGAGTTGGGGGCTGCCCTGGGGACTCCCCTCCACACTCAGCAGGCGTCAGAGCCCTCCAAGGGGCGGCTCCCAGGTTCCACCTGAGAAACGGATCCCCAGGCGCAACTGGAGCCTCCGCCTCCTCTGGGGGGAGCGGCGGGGGGGAGCGGCGGGAAGGGGGGGGGGGTGGCCTGGAGGAGCCAGGTCCGGAGGCTTCTCTCAGGTGCCCGCAGCTTCCCACCGAGTGCGTCACCCCGTCCTATTCTTCCCATGGCTGTGCTTTCCTCGTTCATTTTCAAGGAGGAAGTGGCTGTGCCCCATCCCCACTCTGCTCTGTTTCGTGGCTTTGGCGGTAAACATCACGGTCTCCGCTGGGGGAGAACCGAAGACCAAGCAGCGCTGGGCTCCAGGAGCGCCTGCAGGCGCAGCGACCACCCGCACACCAGACCCCGCTCCCGCCGCATGAGCGAGCGTGTGTGCGCTGCTGTGCACGCGTGGGTTCCTGACACACAGACACCAACCCGAGGGCATGCAGGTCGCGCTGCGGCTGCCTCCCGTGGCCGCACAGCAGGAAGGACGTGGATGGGAGGCAGCTAGTATCGCTCTGCAGCGCTTGATGTTTTGCAATAAGCATGTCAACAGTGCAGCTGTAAACACCTAACACGCGCATGGAGCACACGTCGCTTTCCCTCTGACACGGGCTGGCCGCTGGCCCCCGCTTCAGGGAGGCGGTGCAGCAGGTCCCCTGTGCCAGGCGTCTCAGACACTCGCCTGGGCTGGGCTGGGCGGCTGTGTGGCACCCCAGTGGGGAGGCCGGGACCCAAGTCCATGGGCACCGTGGCCAGAACATCCCAGAACAGCCGCGGGTGCTGTGCATCTGCTGGTGACCCGGAACCGGTGTCCGGAGGGTTTGTTTCATAGAAAACAGTTCTGTTGGGAAGGGGATGCTTGTGGGGCAAGCATGTCAAACTCAAAGGCTAACACGGGCCAAGTAAACGAGGCATGCTGCCCACGGGCCGTGAGTTTGACATACTTGTAGCGAATTTGATTTCTCTTCTTTTGGTTTTCCTCTGTGGCCAGCCTCTCCCATCCCACCCCGTCTCCATCTCCAGTCCATCAGAGCCTCCTTTCGTTCTTCTATTGTACGGCCCGAAGTGAACTCAAAGCCAGAAAGTGCGTACCCGGAGGAGAGTTGCATCCTCCCCCTCTCAGTGATTTGTGTATAAACGCACACCCGCGGGCCTCCCCACAGCAGCCCGTGAAGGAGGGGTGGGCCCAGGCATCGGCACCTCAAACACTCTAAGCAATTATAGGCAAATGTCCCCGACCACAGCTGGACAAGCTTCAGAGAGAAAACTCAAATCCAGTTTTGGGATCGCCATGCTCTGACACAACCAGCGTGGTTCCAGCAGCCACCCCCAGACATTGCCTCCGTTTTATTGTGAAAGGAGAAGCTATTTCATGTGTTTTACCCTAAAATTCCTGACTTGTCCATATATTTGAGCTGCCTGAAGACACCGCCAAGCTGGTGGTGGTGGCTACGCTGCCTTGGTCCCAGCCACCTCTCCAGCTGCATCGGCTCCATGTGGCCTACGGGCGGCGGCCGGGTCAGGACAGGTCATGCAAGAAGCCTTGCTAAGGATGCCCACCAAAGAAGTGACTATGCCACTGGTGCCTGCATTGGCCTCGCTGCCTCCCTCCTGCTGACACTCACAGGAATTCATGACAGCCTCTCAGCGTGCAGTCCATTTTCTCCTTCCACCCCATGCTGGAGGCCTTCCCTCGAGTTGCACCATGTCTCCGCTGCCCGGGTGGCGGGAGCACAGAGCTGTAGTTTTTGTTGGAAGCTATGGGGCCACAGGAGCCGTCCCGTGAGCACTGTTGTTTTGCACAACTGGAGTGTCTGCAGCACGCTGGGCAGTCAGGCCCGAGGAGCCACGTTTCCGGGGGAAGGTCCCGCTGAAGGGCCGGGAGCAGGAGCACGGCCTCGGGAGACGGGCTGTGCTGCTTCTGCTCCTCTTGCCCATCGATGCTGCGGAGAAGCCCCAGCCAGGACTGCTCGCAGCTTGTTAACTGAACAGACTCTGCAGAGTCGAGCGGAGACTCTTACCAAGCAGCGGCTGCACACCTCGCGCAGGGTGAAGCCTGCACATCTGGGTACAGAAGGTTTAGCCAGTCTTTGTCTCACGAGCTTGGAAAGTACACAGAAAACCAAGCAATCCATATATGAACGCAGCAATATGAAGTATTACATAATTCAGTGTGCACACCATGGCCTGACATGCCATGGAAATTCAAAATGGAAAAGCCCACCGTGGGCTAGAGAGGGGCAACTTCTCAAAGAAGGAGGGAACCGGAGACAGAGAAGGGAGCATTGAGACAGCATGGCCATGGTCTACGTACATGTCGCTCACAGACCAGTACAGGGAACGGGAAATAAGGATTGAATTCAACTGGAGCGCAATGAGTTTGAGATGCTGGGCAAAGAGCCCTGGGGGGCAAAATTGTACTCACCCCATTAGGTCAACTGAGTTAAATATAAAAGAAACCCACAAATGGCAGCTTAAATCAATGAGGTGCTTGTAATTTCACAAAACAAAGAATCCAAATGCCAGAAGTCTAGGACTGCTGTTCAAGGCTATCTCTTGTTTTATTCTGTCCTCATGGTCACAAGGTCGCTGCTCAACCTCTGGCAGCACGTCCACAGAGCAAGTGGAATAAGAGGGAATGCAAAGACAAAGTCCATGCCAGCAACCCACCCATTTTTAGAGAAGAACCACGGCTTTCCCTGAAGCCCAAGCTGTGGCCAGCACTTCCTGCCTCTGCCCCCAGAGCAGCAACACTCATGAAGATCGTGTGTTCCCTTCAGGGGCTACTCTGAACTCCTGGGGAAGGAGAGAGCCATACTGGGTGGCTCATGGCGGAGTCTGACCAACAAATACCACTTCCCACTTCACTTTCATTGGGTGAGTGTTTTATATCAGGCACTGGGCCAGGTACTAAAGACAGAATGATGAGAATAAGAGCTCCTGTCCATTGCCCCCCTACCATGGGCGAAATACTACTCAACATCCACTCACCATAATTGTGTATCATCTCCTTTTATTGACATAACTAGAGGTCCGGTGCACAAATTCATGCATAGGTGGGGCCCGGTTGGCCTGCCCTGATTGGGGCCTTTCAGGGGGAGGGGATGCAGGAGGTTGGCTGGCAGGCCCTGCCCCTGATCGGGCTGTTGACCGGGCGCAGTGTATGTCACAGTGACTGGTTGTTCTGGTCATTCCAGTCATTCTGGTCGTTCTTGTCACTTGGCTTTTATATATATATATATATATGATAATACTTTATCCTTTTAACAACAAGAACAACAACAGTCCAAATCAATCTGCCTCCAAAACTGTATCTATAATAATAAAAGCATAATATGCTAATTAGACAGGACAGCCAAACGACCTTCTGGATGAAGCTGGGGATGCGAGGGCTGAGCCCCTTGCACGAATTTCGTGCATTGGGCCTCTAGTTTTCATATAAAACACTGTCTCCAACACGAATACCTTTGGAGCTGGCGTAGGTGTACAGAGTGAATGGATAGTTACTGGAACATGATAAACACTATTGTAGACCCAGGAAGTAGTTGAGGGCAGATTTCCACACATAGTGCAGGGGATTCCATAGGAAGACACGGAGGAGACACAAAGTCTTAGAGGATGAGTAGAGAACAGAGGATGAGCAGATGGCACGGGGGGGAGGGGCGCTGAGGACGACACCCTGATTCCCACAGATGTGATACCACACAGATGTGCTGGGGTAGAGCCTGATTCCACACATATGTGCTGAGTGAGACCCTGAACCCAGACAGAGGTGCTGGGGGAGAGCCTGATCCCACACAGATGTGCTGAGGGAGACCCTGATTCCACACAGATGTGCTGAGGGAGACCCTGATTCCACACAGATGTGATGGGGAAGAGCCTGATTCCACACAGATGTGCTGAGGGAGAGCCTGATTCCACACAGATGTGCTGAGGGAGACCCTGATTCCACACAGATGTGCTGAGGGAGACCCTGATTCCACACAGATGTGCTGAGGGAGAGCCTGATTCCACGCAGATGTGCTGAGAAAGAGCCTGATTCCACACAGATGTGCGGAGGGAGACCCTGATTCCACACAGATGTGCGGAGGGAGACCCTGATTCCACACAGACGGGGCAGTGGGTGTACAGACATGAAGACAGAAGGCACCCTTTGCCACTCAAGTAGCGGAAGTTCCTGGTGACTGCGGTGACAAAAAAATGCGGGCAGGCAGCAGGAACCACTCCTGAGGTATGCGGCCATCAGCAGGCTTGTCCCAGGCGGGACATAAATGAAAACGTGAGGCTTGGACAGGAGGACGGATGTGACAGAGGGACCCAGGTCAGCTGACAGGTCTCCTGTGTGGCGGGGGGGTGGGGATCGGGTGTCAAAACTTGAACATACTTCCCTGGCTTCTGATGCAGGAAGAACAGTGACCTGTCTCAGTAACCACAGAGGAAGTAATTTTATGTGAAAGAGAAGCTAATGAAATCAAGGTTTTAGACTTCGAGTTTGGACGCCCTAGGGTGTGAGAGGCTCAGGGAAATTCTGCGTGTGTGGTGTGTGTGGTGTGTGTGTGTGTGGTGTGTGTGTGTGGTGTGTGTGTGGTGTGTGTGTGTGTGGTGTGTGTGGTGTGTGGGTGGTGTGTGTGTGGTGTGTGTGGTGTGTGTGTGGTGTGTGTGGTGGTGTGTGTGGTATGTGTGTGGTGTGTGTGTGTGTAGTGTGTGTGTGGTGTGTGTGTGTGGTGTGTGTGTGATGTGTGTGGTGTGTGTGTGGTGTGTGTGTGTGTGTGTGGTGTGCGTAGTATGTGTGTGCGGTGTGTGTGGTGTGTGGTATGCGTGTGGTGTGTGTGGTGTATGTGTGTGTAGTATGTGCGGTGTGTGTGTGGTGTGTGTGTGTGGTGTGTGTGTGGTGTGTGTGTGTGGTGTGTGTGTGTGTGTGTGTGGTCTGTGTGGTCAGTGTGTGTGGTCTGTGTGGGTGGTGTGTGTGTGTGTGGTGTGCGTGTGTGTGGTGTGTGTGTGCGGTGTGTGTGGGGTGTGTGTAGTGTGTGTGTGGTGTGTGGTGTGTGTGTGGTGTGTGGTGTGTAGGTGGTGTGTGTGTGTGTGTGGTGTGTGTGTGGTGTGTGTGTGTGGTGTGTGTGGTGTGTGTGTAGTATGTGTGTGCGGTGTGTGTGGTGTGTGGTATGTGTGTGTGTAGTATGTGTGTGTGGTGTGTGTGTGGTGTGTGTGTGTGTGTGTGGTGTGTGTATGGGGTGTGTGTGTGTGGTGGGTGTAGTGTGTGTGTGGTGTGTGTGGTGTGTATGGTGTGTGTATGTGTTGTGTTTGTGGTGTGTGTGGTATGTGTGTGTGTGTGGTGTGTGTGGTGTGTATGGTGTGTGTGTGTGGTGTGTGTGGTATGTGTGTGGTGTGTGTGTGTAGTGTGTGTGTGTGGTGTGTGTGTGGTGTGTGTGTGATGTGTGTGGTGTGTGTGTGGTGTGTGTGTGTGTGTGTGTGTGTGGTGTGCATAGTATGTGTGTGCGGTGTGTGTGGTGTGTGGTATGCGTGTGGTGTGTGTGTGGTGTATGTGTGTGTGTAGTATGTTTGTGCGGTGTGTGTGTGGTGTGTGTGTGGTGTGTGTGTGGGGTGTGTGTCTGGGGTGTGTGTGTGAGGTGTGTGTGTGGTGTGTGTGTGTGTGGTGTGTGTGTGTGTGGGGTGTGTGTGTGGTGTGTGTGGTGGTGTGTGTGGTGTGTGTAGTGTGTGTGTGGTGTGTGTGTGTGGTGTGTGTGTGATGTGTGTGGTGTGTGTGTGGTGTGTGTGTGTGTGGTGTGTGTGTAGTATGTGTGTGCGGTGTGTGTGGTGTGTGGTGTGTGTGTGTACTATGTGTGTGTGTGGTGTGTGTGTGGTGTGTGTGTGTGTGGTGTGTGTGGTGTGTATGGTGTGTGCGTGTGGTGTGTGTGTGGTGTGTGTGGTATGTGTGTGTGTGTGGTGTGTGTGGTGTGTATGGTGTGTGTGTGTGGTGTGTGTGTGGTGTGTGTGGTATGTGTGTGGTGTGTGTGTGTGTAGTGTGTGTGTGGTGTGTGTGTGGTGTGTGTGTGTGGTGTGTGTGTGATGTGTGTGGTGTGTGTGTGGTGTGTGTGGTATGTGTGTGGTGTGTGTGTGTGTAGTATGTTTGTGCGGTGTGTGTGTGGTGTGTGTGTGGTGTGTGTGTGGTGTGTGTGGGGGGTGTGTGTCTGGGGTGTGTGTGTGGGGTGTGTGTGTGGGGTGTGTGTGTGTGTGTGTGGTGTGTGTGCGTGTGGTGTGTGGTGTGTATGGTGTGTGTGTGTGGTGTGTGTGTGTGTGTGTGGTGTGTGTGTGGGGTGTGTGTGGGGTGTGTGTGTGTGTGGTGTGTGGTGTGTGTGTGGTATGTGTGTGGCGTGTGTGGTGGGGTGTGTGGGGTGTGTGTGTGTGTGGTGGTGTGTGTGGTGTGTGTGTGTGTGGAGTCCACCCCCTCACATTCTCAGTCGTCACGTGTGTACTCCTGCCTGACCTCCCCTCTCCCACAGTGCCACGCCTCCCAGGTCTGTTGTAGGAACACCTCACACCTTCTTGCCCCTGCAGCTCCCTCACACCGTCCATTCTGTGCCAGTTCCATGGTGACCTAGGTGGCTGCCTCCTTGGCCTACTGTCCACCCACGATGACCTCTCACAGGTTACTGCCCTTCAGGGATGATGGCCACATCGGCTTTGCCGGCGAGTGAGTGGTCGCGTGTTTTCTGGTCATGTGTCGATGTGGGGCAGCACGCCTCCCGCCCAGGTCTGGCTTTGCACTCTCCAGGCCACTGCAGTGTCCCTAGAACAGGATCTCCCTGGGGTGGACCACACCCTGACTTCCACTCACGCCACCAGGCATGGGGGGTGGGCTGGTCTCTGTCACCCAGGCCCCACTCTCACCACCGAAGCATCTGCACAGATGGTTCTTATTCCTGCCGCATCGGAAGAGATATTTTTATCTTTATTCTAGAGCAGGAGGAGGTGCCAATAGCCTGCTCAGTCCCAGGGTTGTTCCCCTGCTCCCCCGCGGTATTTTTAAAACACATTTCCATTTAACTTCAGCTCACTCTTGAATATTCAACTAATCATTCCCTGAACGCCAGGGAGAGGAGCGTAAATAAGCCACATTCCTCGTCACCAGCATCAATACCTCTAAATCCTGCTCATACTTACGTTCTGCGCACTTTCCCCCTCAGACACTGAGGAGACGACCAACTCCCCGTGCTGCCAGAGGGGCTCCTGGGGGCATGACCCCCCTCCCCCCCGCCCCCCCCCCCGATTACCCGCCACCTCTAGATTTATGTCCAGTCCCGAAGCTCCGGGGCAGCGATTTCAACCATGTGCCACAAGAATGTTTGCAACATGCGGTACCTGACTATTGGGTCAGGGGCACTGGCCTCTTTTCCCTTGGATGGTCAAATTAAAAAAAAAATGACAATAGCTGTCCAGTGTGAATGAATCAAAATTATACCTGTTTTTGGTTAGACTGGCAAAAAGTCCATTTTTGATGTGCTGCAGAATTTTAGTGACTGTGCCATTGCTTATGAGCCATGAGATGGAAGAGGTGGGACGTGCTGCTGTGGACTGGTGTCTGGGAGCTGACCGGGCACTGGGGAGGCCAGGGCCCAGCCTCCCAAGCCCGCTGCTGACTTCGCCCACTGCGGAGCCTGAAGGCTGGGTGCAGCCTGGCCAGCTGCTCCCCGGCCTTTGTCCTTGTTAAGAACCTCAGGGATCGCACTTAACACCCTGTCCCCCATCACTGAAGGGCACCCATGCCGCCCTGAGTCAGCGCCTTGGCGTCTCCTGTTTGCTGTCGATTCAACGACAAGTGCCAAGCCACAGCCAACGGGCACGGCCTGTGTCTCGCCCGAGCTCACCTGTTTCGGAGACGGGAGAAGGCACTGGGGGAGGACAGGGAGCGTGTTCTGAGGTGCCGGCTCGCGCAGTTGGCATCACTCAGCAGGCAGGGCCTGGATGCTCTGAAAACAGGATCCAGTGGCCTCTTGCTGCCAGAAACAACACCAGGAAAGATGGCTCCTGCTCGAGTGCCCGTCCAGAAGCCCTTCCTGACCCGGCCCTGGGGGCTGTGGGTGTGAGCTCTGCGCTGGCAGGAGGGCCCTCAGAACCTGCGGCCTCAACCTCATCCACCCTGAGCGCCTCTGCGCTGCCTGCTGAACAGATCCTCACACAAGGATTAGGGGCTCCTTTGGAAAGGTCTCCACTACCCGTCCTGTGAACGTGATCATTCTTAGGAGACTGCAGTGTGCGTGTTTGTGCGCTCTGGTTCGATGACTGCTGAAGAGCAGAGCACCCACCCAAAACGTGGCCGCTTACATGTGGACGTTTCTCTTGGATCCTTGGTCTCTGAAGATGGAACCTGGAGCCCTTGTTAGGAGGTCGCCAAGCAGACCTCGGAGAAGGAGGCTAGAGCTGATGGTTTCTTTTTAAGGCAGTTCCAGGGAGGACCACGGGAACTGGACGGGGAGGGGAGGAAGCCAGCAAAGGACGGGGACGAACGTCTGTGTCCTCTCCTTCCTGAGGTCATCCCTAAGAGCCCTGATGGATTAGTGCCCTTATGAGAGGGTCTCTCTCTCCCTCTCCCTCTCCCTCTCTCTCTCTCTCTCTTTCTCTCTCTCTCTCATCTTTCAGCCAGAAAGAGGGTTCTCACCTGGGTGCCTCAAAGTGGCCAGCACCGTGGTGTTGGACTCCAAGCCCCCTGAACTGTGCGAAATAAGTGTCTATTGTTTAAGCACCAAGTCTATGCTGTGTTGTCAGAGCAGCCTGAGCCGACTAAGACAGCATCTTATTAAGCAAGTTACCATCAGTGGCAGCTGGTGCTCAACTCACTGAAGGACTCGACACATCCTCACGTGGGGTGAGAGAGCTGCAGTACCCATAGACCAATTCAGGTCAGCGGGTGAAGGTCATTGGATAGGGGAGCGTGTTCATGCTCTAGCTGTTCGGATTGTTGGGGCTCTGGAGCCAGATAAAGACATCAGGCTGAGAGATGCAGGTGTGGAGCTGGACATTTGGCCACATTACGAGACCTGAGGAGATGGAGCAGGACCACTGACCTGCCTGCTACATTTTCCATGCAAGTGTCAGTGTAACTGGTGAGTTCTGGGATCGTAGGAAGTGAGGCCACATGGACCTGGAAGAGCAGACCTGTGGTCTGTAGAGCACAGAAGGGTCTTTGTGCTCCATGTGAAGTCATTGCAGGGCTTTGAGCAGAGCAGGGCATGCTCGGCGCACACCGAAAGGCACTGAGAATGTGTCAGGCAGCTGTTGGGACAACCCCCTGCAGGGACCACTCAGGCAAGCTGGAAGGGCCATACATGCTGTGTCCTCTCCTTGTGGTTATACTTTGAAGAACAACTGCTTCCGAAAAGGCATTGCAACATGCATGATAAGCTCACCGGCCACACAAGCATGGTTCTCGCAGGCGGGGAGGGTTCTCGCAGGCGGGGAGGGGAGGATGGGGTGGGGTTTATTGCAGCGGCCTTGGGAGACATAGCGTCCACCCCCACCTCAGCTCATCCATTTTTTGCTACATGATTTGGGTCAAATCAATTTATTGCTTTGAACTTCAGTTTTCTCATCTGCAAGACCCCACATTGTTCTTTCTCATTAGCAGCTGCACCCATACGGCAAACCCCACTTTCTGAATCTGTCGCTGCTACTGAGACTGCCCCCGGGGACAGTCTCCACGGCTCCTGGTTCTTCCCAGCTCACACACACGCTGGCGGCGTGGCCTCCCATTGGCATAGGTGCAGCTAAAATGAAATGTATGCTGCCCTGTTGAGAGGTGGAACATCAGCCAGTCATACTAGCGAGCCTTTCCGACCTCACCCTTGGGGAGCAGTGGGGAGAGTCCTGGATAGAAGTGATGGGGATACAGCACCGACTCCCCATCTCACAAAGTGGGCGACAGGAGATCGTGTCTGTGGGAGATGGAGCAAGAAATATGCCAACAGAGGAAAGGAAATAGGGCAAACCCTCCAGGGGTGGGGGGTGGGGGGAGATGGCCATAGAAGGAAGCAAAACCCTTGGTGATTACCATAGCGAGGCACCACCAGCAAGGCTCACGTTGGTAAATATCCAAGCCCACAGCTCAGAGCTGTGTGGTGGCCGCATGAATGACCAAAGCAGAATAGTGGGAAGTGGGGAGAGAGGCTGGGGTGGAGGGGGCAGCCTCTGGGCTCTGAGGAGCCCACACACACGCGGAGACCTGGGAACATGACAACGAGGTGACCCTGCAGGGACGCCTGAGCTCTCCTTACGGAAACTTTCGGGCAAGACACATTCCAAAACTCAGAGTCCTCCCGATTTTAGGACAGAAATAGGCTGCATGTGTCACAAACCCTGAGCCTCGTCGGGGGCAGCACCTCATCTAACATGACATATTGGGACTGAAAGTGGTATTTGCAGCCACCGGGACAGACAAGGGACAAACAGCCTCGGGCTGAGTCAGGCCACATTTTACCTGAAAACTCTGCTTTCAAACGCTTTGGGTTTCAAAATCACAGATGAGGAATCGGAGGGTGTAGTGTCGCTCTTACAAATGCTGAAATGGAGGTGCAGAGGGGTGCGGAAAGCGCCCAGGCCCGTCACAGTGCGAGCAGGAGTGGGATCGGTCCCGGCGTGAGGCTCTCTGAGCCCAAGCTATGCTTTCAAACAAAACAGGCAAAAAGAACACAGCCAATTTAACATTTATAGATGATTCATTACATGTCTACAAAGCATATCATTGTGTCAACTTCATTCATTATTGAATTCAATATGCATAGACGTTTTAATACACAGGAAAACAATTTGTAGGTTTTTCACTTCGCAAAATCCCCTAGTAGGTACATCATTGCCGAGTCACTTGAAGACAAATCATTTCAGAAATAGAATGATAAAAATTATTTAATTTTTAGAGCCCAAAATTGCATTTAATAGGATATGGATGCATTTAAATATTTTTGACATGATAGATGTTAGGAATTCCAAAAATAATTGTACCTAAAATGTATAAATGTCTTGAAACCTCTTTTGGAAAAAGTGGGGCAGGGAAATATTACATTTTATTATGTTTTTTATTTCTATTTTATTTTAAAATTATGTAATATACTGAGGGTTTTTTTAATTGAAAATCTCTAACCTTTATATATTCCATGATGACTCAAAGATACAACTATGTAATTGGAATAAATATGTGATACCTTTTGATAATGATGTTTTAATTGCCTTATTGAATAACTCACACTGAATCTGTGAAAGCATGGGTGTTTTGCCCCCTCCCCCCTCCCACACCTACCCCCCTCTGGTACCTGGTCACAGAGTCCCTGCAGGCTGTGGATTAGTGTGGTCATTTATCTCTCCTCCTAACTAGCCTTACTTGAGACTGACACCAGCTTCAACTTGGCACGTAGCAAAATCGATGTGAAATGATGCAGCTGGCATTCTGAAAGAGGGAAGCCACAGTGTGTTCATAGGAAGTGGGCTAAGCACACGGCTTTCAGTCAGAGCTGGTCCAGAACCGCCCCTTCAGCCCCGAAGCGCAGCCGGCCCACCCACCGACCCGGCGCATCTCTGCGGGACCCTGCTCCGCTCCACCCTCAGGCTCTGGCTGAGGTCCGACCTCCACCTCCAGGCCGAGGCGACTCATGCAGACAAAGACCCCGACTTTCACAGAGCTTCCCTTTGGCTGGAAGGGAGGACAAACAAGCCCAGTAAACAACAGAAACACCTTGCGGTTCTATGTTAGGAGGAGACAGTCTTAAGAGAACGTTTAAAAAGTGGGTCCGAGAGATGAAGACGGGGCGGCAGGTGTGGGTTGTCATCTGTGAAGGGTGAGGTTAGTCTTCTGGGGACATTGGAGGGGCGGCTGGAGGGAAGGGAGCCATGTGGGCACCAGGGGAAGGCTGAGCCAGGCAGAGGGGCCGGCCGGCGAGGCCCTGCAGGTGGGGTGAGGACACCATGGGGTGAGGGGCGTGACGGCAGGGCCTGGTGGGGCCAGAGGGTTTCTGGAACATTTTAAGGAGGAGAGGGAGAAGGCTGGGAAGACAGGAGGCAGTGGTCCGGGTGTGGAGTGCCTGCCCGGGCTCTGCGTGAGGAAATGCCAGCTCGTGGTCATGCCTCTGCCCACAAGTCTGCCTTCCAGGACCCGCCGTGTGTTGAGTGCTCGGTCCACACTGCTGGCTGCTTAGGCCGGAGCCCATAGCGGGGACCTTCCCTTTGGGGAGAGAACGGCCAGGACCTGAGCCTCAGGGACTCTGAGGGCCACTCACCTTCAGCACTTGCACTTGTTAGCAGACTGGTCCCTGGAGCCTTGAAGCTTTAGGGTCGCCCTCGGCTCCTTCTTCACCTGTTGCCTGAAGCAAAGCAAACATAATGCTGCCTCAGTGGGAGCAGCAGAGAGGCCCGCCCACTACCTGCCTTACTGACAGGCGACCGCACAGACGCGGGACTGGCCTGCCCTTGCCTCCCCGGTCCTGACAGTGCTTTAGGGGGTGCAGCGCACGTGAGTCACAGCTGGTTTCCATAGACGCCAGCCACGCTGCTCCTGGCGAAAAGTTACCTGCAGTGATTGCTTATTATCATCCTTCCAGAGACAACGCAATCCTGGCATCGCTCCGCCACTGGACAGGCCTTGGCCTGGCTGTTCACTTGAAATAAAGAAACGAGGTCACCCTATTCGACTCGGGCAGCCCTCACCCCCAGTTTGCATCAACATCACACCACCCAGCAGCGTGTCCCCAGCTGTCGGTTTTGCAAGTTTCTGATGTCCTTTAAATTGCTCCCCCAGGCTGGGGAAATGTCACTCCTGCCGAGACACACGAGTCCTCGCCTGACAAGGGAGAGACACGGCCAGGGAAGGTCCAACTTCAAGGAATTCTTTAAAGAAAACAGAGGCTGCCGTTTGGGGGGCAATTTTTATTCTTATTTTAAACTCTCTGCGCTACGGACTTTTCACTACTTAAGACTCTGCTTTGCATTTTAACAGCTGTGTTAGGAGAAATTTCTGAATTTCCTGACTTGGCCTCTAACTCAGATACCGAAATGCTCAGATCAAGAGCTTTGAGCCCCATGACTGTGTTAAACTGTCCCTTGCGCCTTCCGGCTTTGTCCCGGAAACGGCAAATGTAAGTTTGTGGGTCAGCACGTGGCTCCTGGCAGACACGTGGTCACTCCGTGGGACTTGCCTTGGAAAGATTCCTGTGAGCGAGGAAGGGAGAGGGTCTCTATTGTTTTACAATCCCACCTGGTGGTGGGATGTGTTTTTTGTTTTTAGTATATTTTTATTGATTTCAGAGAGGAAGGGAGAGGGGCAGAGAGATAGAAACATTAACGATGAGAGAGAATCATTGATCGGCTGCCTCCTGCCCGCCCCACACTGAGGATCGAGCCTGAAACCTGGGCATGTACCCTGACCGGGAACCATAGGTCAATACTCAACAACTGAGCCATGCCGCTGGGCTGGGCTGTTTTTTTAACCTTCAAAGAGGACTTGAGGGTTCTGAGTGAATTTTTACTTTTGGATTTTTAGATCTGATCAGCCCAGCACAGAATCGGGCTTCTCTGTCGTCCGTAGAACTGCTGGAGCGTAGAGGTAACCCTCGGAGCTTATCTGGACTAAAGCCCCGTCCCTTAGAAACTGCCTTCTATCTATAAGGCAACTCAAAGCTACGCATTAAGTTTGATTAGGAAAAAAGGTTTTAAATTGAGAGTATGAAAACCAGTCATCTATGTCTCAATTTTCTATTTTATTTTTAAATAAAAGAAAAGGAAAGATTGCTTAGTGTGGCAAGAACCCTGTGAACGTTTTCTGAGCAGCTATTCAGAGAGGAGGCCTGGCGCTTCGAGGGTGAGCAGATATAAACTTGTAGGGCTGGAGGAATGCAGAAGCGGCAAACTGGCCCCAGCCCCGGGCATTGCCGCAGCCCAGGAGGCGCCCCAGCAGCCGGGACTGGGAAGAGCCCCGCCCGCCTCCAGCCGCAGACCTGCTGGCAAACTAAGCCCTGCAGAGCATCAGCCCAGGCACCTCACGCCTGGGACGGCCTTCACCGGGGGTTCCTCTGCGGCCCACACCAGTTCTCCCTCGAAACTGCCGTCCTGTGGGGGAAACACTAGGCAGACAGGAAGCGTGGAGTGAGCAGCCGAAGGCGCTCTGGGTCCCACGGCAGGAGCTGCCGCAGCCTCCCAGGAGCGAGGTGTCTGCCTGGCCGGGGCAGGCGACCTCCCCTGGCCGGCACCGTCACCAGTCCTGTGCCCTGCAAACAGAAACATTTATTTTTCTGCACATCCAAAACCTCTAAGATCCCTGACGCGTCCTCGGGGGGCACGCGATCCCTGATGATGGTTTCCAGCGTGTTTCCCTCGCGGCCACACGCTCAAGGTCGGCCTTCCCACTCGTGTTCACGTCGCTCTGGCTGCACCGAGCACAGGTGCCCACACAACGCTGCTGTGGACCGTGCCTGACGTGCCCAACCTGCAGGCAGACTTTTGTGATCCATCGCTGGTCCCAGGCAGGGGCTAGAGCACGTTTTCCCCGGAGCGTGTGTTCTGGAGGATGCTCCGCTGGGCTCGACGCTCACAGACAAGCACCTGCTGCCGGGCCTGCAGGCCTGTAGGCGGTCTGCGCAGCTTCTTCAGGCTGCGGCTGATGGCGTAGGACAGCTCGCATTCCCTGCCTTTCCATTCTGTCATCCCATTTTGGCCCTAAGAAATAGAAAAGAAGTGGAAATTTGGCAATTATCCAACTGATGTGACTAGATGGGTCATCTGAATAATTCAGACTGCCAGGGGTGTTCTAGACGCTGAGCCGGATTAAATGGAACGATGTTGCACCGCCAAGTGACAGCCCAAGAAATGGCCTCGACCCCGGGCGCTTGCGGCCTGTGGCAAGGATTGGGTGAGAACTTCAATTTTCGGTTGAACATCAGGGCATCATTTTACTGTACTTTCCCCAGAGCTTTTCAAATGGGTCTGAGGTGTGAAATCCCTTCTACAGATGAAGCTTCCAGGAGCCCAGGGGGCGATGCTGCTGCTCTGATTGGCCACACACAGGGCGCCGTCCCACCTGGAATGTGCATCTGGGAATGCACTCATTTATGTAGTTTGAGAGGGTCCCAGAAAAGAAGAAGGAACATCCATGGCACTCAGACTAGGAGAATTGGAGGAGGTTTTGTTTGTACAGGCCTGGCACAGCTGGGAGCTGTGAGGAGGGCGCAGGAGTCTGCCCAGGCAGGTGACTGCCACCGCTCCAAGGTCGGGCGGCTGCAGGGCGCCGAGCACTGTGCCCACAGGCCAAGGTCGGGCGGCTGCAGGGCACTGGCGCTCTGGGTGCTCAGCACCAGGCTGCCGGAGCCTGGGGCCCAGCAGTGCTGCGCCCCAGCCAGCAGGCTTCCTTCTGGCCTCGCAGCCTGCATAGCAGTGTGTTCCCGCCCGCATTACTTTCCAATATCGTGGCAGCTGACACCCTTTAAAGACATGGTGCTGGTCGTGACTTTCCTCATGGGAGCTCCAGTGGCTCACTTTGCCTACTTAATGGAGGCAAATTCTCAAAATGCCACTGCCTCTCCGCCCCTCCTGTGCCCACTTTGCCCTGCGGCCCCTGGTGGGTTTGGACAACGGGAAGCAGCAGGAGACTGTAAGATGGGAGGTGGTACTCTCCTCCCTTCCTGCTGAGGCCCCTCCAGGACCCCAGCCTTGCTGACTGTCCCTCCTCCAGGGTCTGGCTTTCGCTGGGCCCCTTCCTTCCCAGATCAAGGGCGAGCGTCCCTCGGGGGACATGCACTGGCTGCCTTCATGTCTCTTGCTGAGTCCCACATGCCCACGGCTCCCGACCTGGCTGACTTGGAATTGGCGCAGTGGCCTCTGGAAGCGCCCTCATCTACGTCTCTGTTCTCCCGGCCTTCCCACCTGATCCCCTGAACTCCAGGGGACTCTCCCACCATCTGCTCCAAAAAGGCAGAGGTCTTCCATCCTGTCTGCACGTCAGAATTACTTGGGGGAAAAGTGTTTTAACATATCACCGTCTGGGCTTCCCCTCAGAGTCCGGTTCCACTGACATGGGCGGGGAAGCGCTGTGAGGCCACGCACCGGGCAGAGCGGCTGCGGATGGCAGGCCTGTGGCTGGCAGGGCAGTGCTGGGCCAGGCGTTGCTTGTTTACAGTTTAACAGGTGATCCTAATGTGCAGCCAGGACTGAGAGCCACCAGGCCTTCGCGCCAGCTTTCTGTCCCCTTCCCACATGAAATCCCACCTTCCAGGCCATCTCAAATGAGCTTTTCCCCACCTCCATCCCAACCAGGCTGGCATCTCAGACCACTGAGCACTCGTGGTATTTATTCCTTGTGACGTTCCTCCTCTCGAGGCTTACATGACTATTGTCAGGCCAGGTGGCCTGGTCGCACCATGACTGTGTGTGTTTGGGAAGGACCTCAGTCATCTCGCCTGACTCCCAATGGCGAGGGACCGAGACTCAGGCCGTGTTGGGTCCTGGGCCTCTGGGTCACGGTTTGGTATCCTGTTATCCCTTTTCCAAACGACAAAGGCTGGAAGCGATTCCAGTTCAAATTCTAACCTCCTCTCTTTACACCTCCTTATATTTCCTATAAAACCTCTGGTTTACTTGGATTTCAGACCCTAATGCGAATACACAGAATGCACTCTGAAGATAAACTGCTCCTTTGCTTCTGGGAGATGAAGTAAACTGGCAACTTCCCACGCTGGCTTCAGGCTGTCGTCTTACTCATTCTACCAATGAAAACGGGGCTCCATCATCCTTTTTCACGTTCCTTCTCCCCACTTTGTATCCTTTAACCTTGCTTTGACCTTGTGCTAGCCCCAGATACTGCAATTACTATTACGATGAACCAGGACTGGGTGTGAGCGACGGCACTGCTCCCCCACTAGGCTCTCCCTGCCTTGCTCGTTTGCACGCATATTCCTGCCCCACGGAATCTAGGACACCAGTGGTTGCAAGAGGCACCATTGTTTCCTGTACCACTAAGAACGAACACACCCATGATAAACAAACTGTGGCAAGCTGCTGATTGTACGATGCCATTGACTGTGCCGCCTTAGTTGTGTGCCCTGGAACCTATGGAATGGGACGTTCCCCAAAATCATCGCTTCCTCCCTGTGAGCTGCACAGTCATCGCTTTTCCACCCGCTGTGATTGTCGAGTGGACTCTCCATACCAGATCAGTGATCCTTCCTTGTGGCGAGTCACTTTCTTCCTTCTCTTATAACTACTACCATATCTTAGTAG
The DNA here is from genome assembly GCF_028538775.1 of Myotis yumanensis. Classification (NCBI taxonomy): domain Eukaryota; kingdom Metazoa; phylum Chordata; class Mammalia; order Chiroptera; family Vespertilionidae; genus Myotis; species Myotis yumanensis. Next base: position 68,815,615 of record NW_027223762.1, read on the forward strand.
GTCACTTCCATTCTTGAAGAGGGGAGGTGTTTTATTGGCACAAGGAGCTTTGATCATGTGGAGTCAAGGAACTAGAAGACTTTGCTTTGAAATAGTCAAGTCCCCAGGCATCCTCTATCTGCCATTCTGGAGCCTTCTCTGAAACACCCAATTGCTGCAATGACAGTAGTGAAGTGTTTTACTTTGATAGAAAAGTTCATTACCTTCGACCATTTTGATATACTACATTGTGTCTCGGTTGAAACAGAGTAATAACTAATATTGCATACATTCTCATATTACCCACAAGCTGAAATCATTTTTTAGATTCAATTGTGTTCATCTAAGCTTTTTTTACTGTGCAGAATAGAATCAAAAATCTATTTTTTTCAATGCCTGCAATTTTTTTCTTATAAGATTTCCCACCACTTCTAAAATACTCAGAGATATTAAGAAAATACTGAGGACATAGGAATATGTTTCTGTGATTCAAGGTGGAGGGAGGGGCCAGGCTCTAAAAATAGAACTCGGTACCTATTCTCAGCACGTGATCTATTAGATGCTGAGCAGGCTCAGTGCCAAGACCATCACTTGGCAGCAAATTTAGAGTTCTCTTTCCTAACTTAGGTAAAGTTCTCTTTTGAAGTTTAAAATAAACTGTTTAATGTGGTTCCTACAATCCTAATTTCTGGTGGAGGAAAAGTCTGAGAACTTGAAGATAAAGGTTTTCTTTGCTTACAGGATATAGCAGAGACAGTGTACATGACGGTCAGCATCAGCGGCCTGGCTCCCATTCTGGGCTCTTCCAATGATGAGAGGGCACCGCCCCTCGAGCTGCCCTCACAGCCTCCTTCCCTGACCTCTGAGTGGCAACAATAACAGCGCCCTGTGAATACTGCTATGAGCATGAAATAAGCCAGGGAAGTAGCAACAGCTGTCGGCGTTTTCAGTGCACCCAACTTTTGACCCAGTAAGTCCATTTGTAGGAGTTTATATTCCAGATATCCTGACACAACTGCACAAATATACGGGTGTATACAACCTACGGCTATGGAACTAGTTGATGTACTTGTGTCTGTGAAGAAACACTAGAAAGAACATCTAAAAGCCAACTATAATGTGGTGAAAAGGATCAGTATTCTTAATATATGAATGCTCTTAAATTTCAATCAAGAAAAGAACAGCATATAATAAAATGGGGAAAAGAATATAAGTACTCAATAAACTAAAGAAGAAAATTAGATAATTGTTAAACATGTTTACATTCACCAGAAATAAAACACACAATATAAAATAAGCATATGCCATGTGTCCATTATAAAATTGGCAAGATTTTTAGAGAGAATAATAGTGTTGGGCACATCATTTCTATTGTGAAGTAGATTTCCCATGCCCTGTTGATGGGGATGCAAATTGCAGAGACTTTGGGGGCATATTTTAACAATATGAATTATAAAATTAGTAAGCGGACCCCGTTTAAAATGGAGTCAGAAGGCTAGAACTCTCGCACCAGCGCCACTCAACACACCCTAACTTGCTCCTTCACCAGGAAGTGGTGCTAGGTGACCACCTCAGCAGAGGAGGAAGAAACGTTGTTTCTTGCTCTAACAGCTCGGCCAAGGGGAGGCTGCCATCACTCAGCCAATGAAAAGCCACTATACTTCCGACTTTCAGTTTCCTCCAGTGGATTTGCTGGTTACAACAGCCGCTCGGAGTCTGTAAAAGAGCGTTCCTCTCCTGTTTCTGTGGACCTGCAGTGTCTCACTACTAAGTCCCAGATTGCAATTTGTTGTTCCCAAATAAACTTATTTTGCTGGACAAATATCTGGCTATTGGTTAAGGGCCAACAGTATCAGTTATCTTAACCTTTGAATTCCCTGGGACAAAACAGTTCCTCTTCTAGAAATTTATCCTGAGGAAATAAGTAAATGTAAATATATATACTCAGAAATGTATGTGCCTTCAAAATGTTGATAATAAGAGGGGAAAAGGGGAACAATTTTAAGTTTATGACAATAAGCTTAGTAAACTTTATAGAAACTATTCAAGCAATAATTTTTTCCACCTTTCTTATTTGCCTTGTTACATATAAAAACAAACACTGAAGCCTGTTATGCTGACCAATATCCTTTTTAGTAGCTCAGATATTAAAAATTGATCAGAGATGATCAAGGGAAACAAGATCAGTGGGGTTGTTTTTCAAAGGATCTGGTTTCAAATTGTACTTCTCTCACTTACTAGCTGCGGATCTTATTTAGATTGTTTTAAAAACTGGTCTGGGCCTTAATTTACTCAGCTGGGGGATAAAGGTAACAACAATACAGGAAAGTTGTGAGGAACTGCCAGGGCTGACCTGTAGACCCTTAGCAATGGATGAATGAGTACTCTGACACATGTTTCTGTGAAAGAGAGGGCTAAGGGGCTGCCTGGCTAGAGAAACCAAACAGTTCCATTGGACTGCCTCCTCAGGCTTTTATTATAACACTAGAGGCCTCGTGCACAAAAATTTGTGCACTCGGGTGGGGGGGGGGATTCCTCAGCCCGGTCTGCACCCATTTGCAGTCCAGGACCCTTTGAGGGATGTCCACCTGTTGACTTAGGCCACTCCCCGAGAGATCAGGCCTAAGCTTGCAGCCAGACATCCTTCTGGCAGCCAGGGAGCCCTCGGGGGATGTCCAACTAAAGGCTTAGGCCCCCAAGGGAGCTGTGATGAGGAAGCTGGGGTGACAGAGGAGCCACGCTGTCCCGCCCTGCCGCCCTGGGTCGGGTCACACATGGGACGCCCGGGTGGGCCGGTGGATCACTGCTTCCCCGCCCGGCCGCCCCGGGTCAGGTCACACACAGGACACCTGTCGCCCCCAGGTCGCAGATAGCAGGCCCGGATGGCGGCAGGGCAGGTGGGACGGCGCTGACCCGCCCTGCCTGCAGTATGCAAATTAGCCGCCATCTTTGTTGGCGGTTAATTTGCATATCTCGCTGATTAGCCAATGGGAGGCGTAGGGAAGGTACGGTCAATTACCATGCTTGTCTATTATTAGATAGGATCAGCTTGAACTAAAATTAACTATTAGATGCTATCAGTAGGGTAAGCATCCTTGAGAAGACACATGCATCTGCAGTATCCTTAAGCGTGGACGTCTGAAGACTAAGCATAAAGATCCCAGTAAACACCCAGGGGCTCACATGTACACTGACTTGCTTTCCCACAAGGAACAAATGGGAGGGCGGATCTGTCCAGCACCTGGCACCTGCATACCGTGAATGCTCCCCTCCCTGCATGCACACCTCTGCAGCTCTCTTAGTGCACTCTGCCATTCTGTAACCCATTTGTGCCTAGATTTGTGTGAGTGGGGAAGAGCATCAGAGAAAAGGAACGCTGGTGCAGGCAGGGTTATGCAGAGGAAGCACGGCTGAGAAACTGAACGATGCTAGTCCCCACTGTTCCCTGAGAGTGCGCTCTCCTGACGGAGCACAGAGGGGAGTGGGAGCAGGCCCTTCTGTCACTTTTGCACAATAAACTTGTCAGCAAAATTCATTTTATGAATGTCCACGACTCTCCGTAGATTCAATTCTATGACAGAATCTGCAGTGAATGTAAGAACCGCATGGCCAGAGCTGCCTGGGGAATCAACCATTTCGTTCCCAGGCCTCTGCCCCACTGCTTCTGCCTGTGATGCTGGAGGAAATCGGGGGCTCCTATTTCACATGCCTGTGCTGTAAGCCGGTTGGTTGCATCTGAACAACACCCTGCCCTCGCTTACGTTACTTCCTCCTGCTACTGACTTGGGTATGGATGTAACGGGGCGGGGAGGGGTCTAGGTGGGCGCCAGGCAACAGAGCGAATGAGCCCTCAGGTTAGAGAGGAACCTAGAAGCCAGTGGATCCAGCCTCCATTTCTTGTCAGAATTTATATAGTGACAGCCCACCCCGAACTGAACGCACCTGAACTTCTTTCTGTTTAATATTTTTATTGTAGTAAATAAACATAACATTAGGTTTACCATTTATCCATTGTAAGTGTACAGTTCAGTGTCATTTGGTACATGTATGTAGTTGTGCAACCATGACGACCTAGAACCTCATCTTCTGCAGCTGCAACTGCACTGCATACGGGCTCTCCACCCTCCCCGGCCCTGGAACCACCGATTTACTTTCTGTCTCTGAATGTGATGACTCTTGGGACCTCACGGGAGTGGAATCACACAGTATTTGTCCTCCTGTGACTGCTTATGTCACTGAGCACAGTGTCTAAGGGCCGGCCACATGCAGAACCCATCAGGGTTTCTTCCTTTTTGTGGCCGAATAATGTCCTATCCTGTGTGCACACATTTCGCTTATTCATTCATCTCTTGGTGAACACTTGGGTTGTCCCTGCTTTTGGCTACTGTGAATAAGGCTGCTGGGAACATGGCACCCGAGTTCTGAATGAAGATAAGTAAGAATTTGAATAACATTTTAAAAACTCACTTAAGTGACTTGTATTTAACCAAATGGAACATGGAAACGGCTGAGCTCCTGTTCTCAGTCGGTGCAGCGGACGCATCACTGGCCGGTCCCAGTTTTCTCTTGGAAATAATCACAGGAGGGATTATCCGGGAGAGGCTCCATCACAGGTCTGCCCACGAGGCTCCCACATAGCTCTGTGCAAAACTAGCAAATACCAGAATCTGCTGGAGACAACTGGTGGCGGCGTGGGCACACTGGCCACCCGCAAGAGACCCAGAACTTTCAGACCAAACTTTCAACAGGGGACATTGATATGCAATCCCCAGCGTGTGGTAACTGTGACGCTAGGTCACTTACCTTTGTGGTTTGGTTGGTTTTTAAAAGACAAAGTCAATATAAGACTGTCACCTCCCATGTTGTGGTCTGGCCAAACAGGCCCTGAAGCAACAGGCCCCGAAGCAAACAGGCAATATTAAAATAAAAAGAAGCCGACGCATCCCAGGAAGCACATTCCTGTTTCCTGGGGTAAGAATGACTGCTCGGAAGGTTAGTGTTTGGGAAGACGTCACTGTATGTAATCGAGGCTCATGCAGAGACCAAGGTCTGGTAGCGGGGATCCTATTAGTTAATACTCGGAGCATCTGTATCGCCTTTGTATTTTTGCAGCCACTCCGCCAGGCAGCTTTCTTCATCCCTACCGTACAGGTGAAGCAACTGAAGTTCCTGAAGGTTATGTAATTTCTCTGAGGCCACACAGCTGGCAATTGGCACAGCCGTGACTCCGGCCCAAATTGGTCTTAATTCAAAACCAATTCTTTCCCAGCCTTCACCCAGCTCTACCGGATTTGTAGAAATTAGGAAAAATTGCTGTTCCATGTGATAGAGACCATAGGCTCCCCGAGTGTGGTCTGTGGCCCAGCAGCTTCAGCATCACGTGGGAAGTGCCAGAAATAGAACACAAGTTCTCAGGCCACATCAAGTTCTGATTCAGACACTGGGTGGGGGTGGGGGGCACCAAGCAATGTGTGCTTTAATAAGCCCCCAGGCGATCTCAACGTTCACTCGTTCAGGAGAGAGAGCCCCTGCACAGAGGACTCCCCGGAGGGGAGCAGTGGATTGCCTGTCCTCTCACTCCATCCAGGAACAGAACCAAGTGTGTGAGAGTGGCGAGGGTTGGGAATGGAGAGTGGAGTCAAATTTAGGCCGGACAGTATTTTATACCAAAGAGTTTTAGCTCATTTAAGATCGAATGGTGAGTTTCACCAGTGTAAGAGGATTCACTCTGATCTACATTTTAATCTCACCGATGACCAGCCTCCCCCTGCCACATCCCGCTGTGCCTTCCGCCTGCATCACTCAGTCCTTCTGCCGTGCATTTGCTGCGTGGACACTGCCTTCCCGCCTGGGGAATGTCAGTTTCATCAGCAGACACTCCCCCGCCACCTCCTGTGCTCACACACACTGGAATTTTTGCCGGAGATTTTGGTCTGTCTGTGCACAGAGTTTGAGGCTGATTCCTAGCAGAGGAGATGATACATGGGAAGTGGCAACACAGCCATTGGGTTTTGCTCTTTGCTGACGTTCTTGTGAGCACCAGAAACCGTAAGATGCAGTGCAAATGTCTGAGCAAGATTCAAAGGCAATTTGCAGTCGTCAGAAGCCAACAACGGCGAAACAGCTGAATGTGGCGCCCTGACACTTCAGTGCCTTAAAGATCGGACGCTGTCCTTACGGGAATACACTATAATGGAGCCCCCCAGCCTGAGGAGGTGATGTCACCCTGACACCCTGTGTTGAAGGAGTCCAGGTATTGACTTGCTTCTGTTGACTGAGCCAAAGCAGCACCATTTGAAGGCAATTGTTTTCTGGAGTCATTGGAGTGGAGCTGAGGCTTCCTGGGGAGGGTGAGAGGAAGCTGGGGGACAGTGACAGCCCTGCTGCAAGTCTAGCATCCAAGAATACTGTTTCACTGCATGTCAAGTGCTTGCCAATGTCACGGTGACATAATAATCGCACAGGAAGGCTGAGAATAGCTGTGTGGGAGTCATGGTGACCTGAGGCTTTGCTAGTCACCAGGACTGGCTCAGCAGGAGCTATGTGTACTGAGGGTATGGGGCCTGTGAGGGGCGTCGAGCCGGCGCTGCGTAGATGGACACCTGCAGAAGGGTAGCGTGGCACCGTGGTTAGAGGCCGGGACCCCGGTTCAACCCCTGCCTCTCCAAGTTACTGCCTGTGACTTAGGGCGTGTGACCCCCTCCCGGGGGCACGTGTTTCTCCCTGGGAGAGAGGATGGCCTCCCAGTCCTGCCTGCAGCGCCGCGTGTAAGTGCTAGCCCCCGGCTGGACTCTGGCTGTCAGCTATTGCTATGTGAATATTCCGCTGGATTATCTGAGAACCAGGCTGAGTGGTAAGGCATCTTTGATATCAACAAAATCTTTACAAGCCACCTCAGCGTGTGGATTTTTTAGATCAATAACACCTCAAACGTTACACTATCCCAGCAAAAAGAATAAGAGTCCAGCTGGCGTGGCTCAGAGGTTGAGTGTCGACCTATGAACCAGGAGGTCATGGTTCGATTCCCGGTCAGGACACATGCTGGGTTGTGGGCTCCATCCTCAGTGTGGGGCAGATCCTCAGTGTGGGGCGTGCAGGAGGCAGCCGATCAATGGTTCTCTCTGATCATTGGTGTTTCTGGCTCTCTCTCCCTCTCTCTTCCTCTCTGAAATCAATAAAAGTATATTTTTTAAAAGAAGGGAAATAATGTTTATGAAAGCAGAGCACTGCAGGCACGTGAGTTCCAACTTTCAAAGTCCTTACACACGTGCTGAACCCTAGGACACAGTGTCTATTATCTCTTATTACACATAGGGCAACAGAGCCGTCAAATATTAAGAAACTTGTCTGGGTTCAGAGGCAAGAGTTTGAAGCCAGGACACTGGCTCTCCCCCTCGATGCCACAGCCCCCTTGCATGAGATGCATTTCCTTAAACCATTTCATACCCACCTACCCGGCCCCAGGCCCCCCCAGCTCCCTGACATGTAACCAACCGGAGTTCAGAACGCTTTCGGCGTGTGCCCAGGAGGTCAGCTGAGCTCCTGATCCAAACGTGCCTGCTCAGGCCGTCGTAAGCTCGCAGAAACACAGGGCTATGGTTTGGGGGGAATTGTGAACTAGCTCCTTTCAAAGGCAGCCAGAATGTTATCAGGAGCCCCGGGGGGGGGGGGGGGCGCGTGCGTACTTCTATGGCGAAGTGTCCTGGAAGTTGCATGCAAGCAAGAAGCCAGCACCCATGTGGTACTTCTACAAGCAACTTCTAAGAAGTCAATTTTGAAGAAAAACACGGACTTCCAAAATGTAAAAGTTGCTCAAACAGTATAATGCAACTACAGAACTCCTAAAAAAGAAAAAAAAAAAAGGTTACTCTAACACAGCTCATGTCATTTTGGGATATTTGCCTGCTGGGGTCTTTAGTAATTCAATCAGCAAACAAGAACAGCAGGGAGGTGGGACTGGCCTGGGGGCAGGCCCAGCAGTGTAACCAAAGGCCCAGGGTGGGGCTGTTAGAGGGAGAGCAGAGGGGCCTGCAGGGGAGGGACGGGGCAGAGGCGGAAGTCGAGCTGAAGGGAGCCCTGGGCTCAGGTCCACTCTGCAGCCTATTTAGGCACCAGGGTCACAGACACAGTGCCCAGCGCCTTCAGGCTTCTCAGGGCCTTTGAGTCCTGAGGGAAAACCATTAGCTCTAAGTAGGGGGAAACTTCAGTGAAAGTGAATGAGATCATTCTAGTCAGCAGCAACTCAACGCAACCCTTCAACAGGCAAATACCCATGTTGACTTCTACTTGCAACGCAGTGTGGCTGTGTCTCCCCTGCTGGGACCACCCACGCCCCTCAGGCCCCTGCCTGCTCAGCACCAGTCCTGGGGTGGCCAGGAGACACATCAGAGTCACATGTCTACCACAGCTGCTGGCCATTGGCCCAGTTGCTCAAGACAAAGCCCTTGGAGTCATCCTTGCTTTTCTCTCCCACCCACAGATATTATTAGGAAATTCTGCAGCACTGCCTTCATTAGACATTCGGAATTTGACACTTCTTACCACCCAGGGTGAGTCACCTGCAGGACTGCAGGGTCCCTAATCCACCTCCCTGTGTCTACCATTGCCTCCCATTCTCAGCCCAGGAGAGAGACTCCTCTGAAACCCAAGTCAGAGCTCTCCCCTGCCCAGCTCAGAGCCCCCAGCGCTGCAGCATGGCACTCGGAACAGGGTCACCATCCTTACAAGGGCCTGCACGCTCTGGCCCTGCTCTCCCACCTCCCTGCACCCACCTGGTCCATCACAGGCGCCCGAGTTCCTTCAGCACGGCAGGCGCCCGCGCAGTCCCACCTCGGAGTGCTCCTGCTGTGCCCTCTGCTTGAAGCGCTTTTGCCCCACATATCCACTTGGCTAACTCATCCTTTCCTTTAAGTCTTTGCTCAGTTCTCTCCCTCTCAGTGAGTTCCTGTCCTGGGTGCTCTATCTCATGCTGCAACCTGCCCCGTCTCACAGCCAAACACCCCTTTCCCAGCACTAACCCCTTCTAACAGACCGTATAGTTTACTGACATCTTTATTGTGGGTCACCCCTGATGAGAACATAAGCTCGGCCAGACCACGTTCTTTGTTTCGCTCAGTGGAGTAGCCCATGCTTCTGGAATATTCTGGGCTAGTGATTAGCACTCAGTAACTATTTGCTGAATCAACAGTGAATGAACTAATTTGGAAGCAGCGTGGAAGGTTTATTGGAGAAGTGCACAGGTAGAGGGAGCCAACTGGAATTCAGGATTATGCTGAAAAGACAGACCTGGGCTGAGATACAGGCCCCAATAGAACATGTCACAGCAAAAGTAATGTATATCCAGTTTGAATCTTGCTTTTTCCACTTAAAAAACATATCAATCTTCTTGTCATTTGTTGCAGTTTTCATATCACTTAAAATGATTGCACTAGTCCACCGAGTGGTTACATAGTAACTGTCTCCCTTTTGTTGGGCATCTTGATTCTAATTTTTCACTATTACTAATGATACTAGAGGCCCAGTGCATGAATTCGTGCATTGGGTATGTGTGGGGGGTGGGAGGGAGGTCTGGCCGGCCCATCCTGATGGGGGCGGGGGGAGTCAACCAGGAGTTGGGTCGGCTCGGGGGAGGGGCCTTGGGCGGTCAGCAGTCCATCCCTGCCCCCTGGTCAAACTCCCGGTCGAACTCCCAGTAGAGGGGGCAATTTGCATATTAGCCTTCTATTTTTTTTTTTAATTAAATCTTTATTGTTCAGATTATTACATTAGTTACTCTTTTTTCCCACCATAACTCCCCTCCACCCAGTTCCAGCCCCACCCTCTGCCCTCACTCCCCACCCACTGTCCTCATCCATAGGTGCACGATTGTTGTCTAATCTCTTCACTCACCCCCACACCCCTTTCTCCTCCCCCTCCAAGAATAGTCAGTCCATTCCCTTTCTATGTCCCTGATTCTATTACAATCACCAGTTCATCAGATTATTTATTCACTTGATTTTTAGATTCACTTGTTGATAGATGTGTATTTGTTGTTCATAATTTGTATCTTTACCTTTTTCTTCTTCTTCCTCTTCTTACAGGATACCTTTCAGCATTTCATATAATACTGGTTTGGTGGTGATGAACTCCTTTAGCTTTTTCTTATCTGTGAAGCTCTTTATCTGGCCTTCACTTCTGAATGATAGCTTTGCTGGATAAAGTAGTCTTGGTTGTAGGTTCTTGGTATTCATCACTTTGAATATTTCTTGCCATTCCCTTCTGGCCTGCAAAGTTTCTGTTGAGAAATCAGCTGACAGTCGTATGGGTACTCCCTTGTAGGTAACTGATTTTCTTTCTCTTGCTGCTTTTAGGATTCTCTCTTTGTCTTTTGCTCTTGGCATTTTAATTATGATGTGTCTTGGTGTGGTCCTCTTTGGATTCCTTTTGTTTGGGGTTCTCTGCGCTTCCTGGACTTGGAAGTCTATTCCTTTCACCAGGTAGGGGAAGTTTTCTGTCATTATTTCTTCAAATAGGTTTTCAATATCTTGCTCTCTCTCATCTTCTGGCACCCCTATAATCCGGATGTTGGTACGCTTGAAGCTGTCCCAGAGGCTCCTTACACTATCTTCATATTTTCGGATTCTTTTTTCATTTTGCTTTTTCGGTTGGGTGTTTTTTGCTTCTTCGTATTTCAAATCTTTGACTTGATCCTTGCGACCCTCTGGTCTGCTGTTGGGAGTCTGTATAATATTCTTTATTTCAGTCAGTGTATGCTTAATTTCTAGTTGGTCCTTTATCACAACATCGAGGGTCTCATTAGATTTCTTGAGGATCTCACTACATTTATCGGCGGTCTTACCAGTCTTTTCGAGGGCTTCTAAACAGTTCTTTAAAGACCTTAAAAGTGTGGTTTTGAACTCTATATCAAACAGTTTGCTTTCCTCCAATTCTGTCGTTTGTGTCCTGTTTCTTTGTCTCGGCATTTTTTTATGCTTCGCTGTGTCGATAGAGTGCCTTTCTGTGCTAAGTGTCCCAATTACCTAAGGTAGACACTCTTGGTGCACCCCCTTGTGGGCTTTGTGCACAGTCTTGTTGTGGTTAAGCCTTGATTGTTGTAGTTATCACTGTGAGGAATTGACCTCCAGGTCAATTGGCTGTGAGAATCAGCTGTGTCTGCGGTGGGAGAACTTCTGTGCTGGAGACACCCCTCTGGGGCTAGACTTGCTTCGATGGGGCTTTGGTGCTCACTGAGTCTGCCTCCTGAGTGTGTCTTTTATGGTTCCACGGAGCTTAAAGCTGGATGGTCCCACTCTGACCTCTGGGCTTCCTGGCTCCTGGATCTCTAGGGAGGTGCTAATCTAGCCTTTGCCTGAGGCTATCCAGCAAAAGCCTCCCTGCAGGGCTTGGGCGGGGCGGGTCCCACGGGATCAACAGGGCAGGGTTAGCAATTATGGCTGCTCTCAGTCTTGCCCTCAGAGGCTCTGCTTCTCAGTGTCCCAGTAGTCGCTGCAAGCCCCACGGAGAGAAAGCTGCCCTAGGGTTCTGAGCGATGCCAGACAGTCCCGCTTCTCCCGTATGAGTCTGGGTCCTTAGAGACTCGCCCGGAACTGGAGCTCAGAGCCTGAGACTCCCTCCCGATTGAAAACAACCGCGCCCTCAGCCTCCAGCCCGCTCCACATGCACTCCGAACCTTAGTATTTTACTTCAGCACTGCGCCTCCTCTGAGCCTCGGTATGCTTTTCTCTTTCCTCCTAGTTGTAGAACATCCACTCAGCCAGCTTTCCTGTGGTTCTGGATGATGTCCGTTCCGTCTTTTAGTTGTATTTTTGAAGTGGTTGTTCGAGGCAGCAAACTCCGGTGTTTACCTATGCCGCCATCTTGGTTTCTCTCATATTAGCCTTCTATTATATAGGATTATATAGGATTGCTATGAATATCTTTATGGATGTAGCATTTGCTGTATTTAAAGTCATTTCATTAGAATAGATTGACAAAGCCTAGCAAAATACCATTGTACGGTTCTCCGTACGGGCTGCAGCCAATTTCATCACCTCAGTGTTGTAAGAATGCACACATTTCACCATTATATTGGCAACATTGCCAATTAGTATGTGAAAATATTGGCTCGTTACTTCCCATGTGAATTTTGTTGCCTGTATGATTTTTTATGTGCATCCTTTCCTCACTTATCCACTTGAAGATTATGATTTTTGTTTTATCAATTTGTATTAAATCTTTGTCAATCCTCAGGTTAAAAATGCTATCTTAAGTTGCTGTGTAATCTTACTAGGCGTACACTGAACATTCTTTCATACGTTTAAGAGCTACTCATATTTTCTCTCCTGTGACCTTCTTGTGTCTTTTGTCTTTGGTCTCCATTTTTAATATTCAGCTACTCATTCAACTTGATAATTACTTTCTTATATGACTGCCCATGGCTGTCGAGGGCCTAGGGCAGGGCAGGGCAGGGTCTGCTCCATGAGCCCATCGGGGCCCCAGGGCCCCAGGCTCCTTCCCTCTAGCCGCTCTGTCACGCCCCAGGCTGCTGTTCTCACCTTATGGCTACTGCTGGTTCGCCACCAGCAAGTCTGAATTCTGGTTTATGGGGAGAGGGAAAAATGAAGAATGTGTAATTTTCTTTGTACAGGAAGTTCCGGGAAGTTGAGAACCTCCTGACCTGCCAGGGGGCTGGGAACGCGGCCGGCATCACCGAGCGCTCCTGAGCCGGGGCTTCCTCAGTCCAGAGGAAGGCAGCCTGGATCCAGGGTGAAGTCCCAGTCTCTGTGACAACAGCTAGTAGATCCCCCAAACCTGCCAAACACTTACCCAGCACCATGTATTAAACGAGGCAGGGCTGTTCCCCTGCTTAGAGATGGCCCTCTCTTGACATAATATTTATTCCAAGAAAAGTGTTGTTTCCTCGGATAGTATCCTCATTACACTGTTGTAATCATTTTTTAAGCTTATCAATCAAAGGGATATATTGTCTGTCAGTCTATCAAATTGTGCATAAGCACATTGCCATTGTCACCCAAATGAAAGCACTTAGGTGTTCAGAGAGAGAACCTACCTCTTTCTGCAGCTGCAGCAACAGAAGTAGAGCATTACTTTAACCTCACCGGGTGATAATACAGGCTCAAAAGACATTTTAACACTCCGGTGTGGGGTGAATTTCCCGCCAAAATATAAGATGGCGCGGGCAATTATTTAGGTTTCCCGCGCAAAATCAGGGATTTTTATGATACCTATTACCCCAATGGGTATGAAACGGTTCGCATACGCAGGTAGGTATCTTTGTGAACGGCAAACAAACAAATATTTGGTAATACGCAGTTACAATCGGCCCGAGTTTACACGTTTCCCGCACTCCACCGCAAATCTATATGAACCGAGTTAAGACGGCTCCCGCGGAGTACGCGCAATTCACGCGAGCCGACTTAACTCGTTTCCCCCACTCCAAATGTTAAGATTCCAAACTTCCTTGCCAAGAAAAATTAACATTAATAAAATAAATGTAGGACTATTTGGGGTAGGTATTAGATTCTCAAATCTTGATAAAAAACAACAACCTAAAAAATACTTGGCCTGGCCAGTGTTGTTCAGTGGTTAGAGAGAGACAGCCATCCCCCCCACACACACACACACACACCAAAGGGTCACGGGTTCAATTCCTGGTCGAGGGCATGTACCTGGCTGCAGGTTTGATCCCCGGCCAGGTCGGGGAGTGTACAGGAGTCAACCAATCCATAAACACATTGATGTCTCTCTCTCTCCTCCCTCCCCCATCCCTCCTCCATTCCAATCTCTCTTTTAAAAAGCAATGGGAAACATCCTCAGGTGAGGATAACAACAGCAACAACAAAAACTCACCATGCTGGCTCTAAACAAAGACTGCCACGAGCAGGCGAGATGAATTTGCACAAAGTGAGCGAGTAGAGGTCTCCTTTTCCTGTCCACTGCACTGACTGACTAAATGCAAAGGGTTGATAGGATTTGAAGTTTCTGTAGCAAAGGTTTAAGGGAGATTTTAAAAAAAGAAAAAGAAAAGGAAATGAAGCTGTGTTTCTCCTAGTGTCTAGGCTCATGTCTGTCTCGTGGTTCCCATAGACCACGGAAAGCGGCCTCCTTGCCCGCTCTTGCCCTGGCTGTGCCGGGAGGGAATTCAGAAAACCTTGGTGCCAGGGCTGCGGTGGCCTGCGGGCTGAGATGGTCAGGCTCTGAAAGTACCAGTCTGTTTCCCAGGATGAACGAAGTAACATTTTGAAAAATGTAACTTTGTGGGCTTTCTCTACATCCTCTTTCTAGTCTAGACAAACGGCCTAGACAGCCCCCAGCGGCTCCTTTAGAAAGACTGTGAGATGCCATCCAATTCATCCCGCTGCCTTAGGGCAGGAACACAATTAAACCCTCTCGGAGAAATGGCCATCTCTTCCCTTTAAAGCGCTTGTCTTGTCGGAATTGCCTTGGCCCATGTGGCCTCCACACGCTGGAGGCCTACGTTCCAGGCAGCTGGAACAAAGGCAGGAAGGCAGCTGCAGGGAACATCAGGGGCATTGAGTGGCCTCAGGAGGACCTGGACTCAGTGCAGGCAGCACCCCCAGACTGAGAGCCATGGCCCGAGGAGGGTGAGGCGACGCCACTCGCACAGCAGACCCTGACAGTCTCACCGCTCAGTGAAGGTAATTCCCGGGCTTGGCACGTCTCAGGCTGCGCCTCCCCCTTGCCCTTCCTCCAGCGTCGCCTCTGGAGGACTGTGCCATGATGCCCGGGCGGTTCTTGCAGAAAGGAGGCCACGGCGAGCACAGAGGAGGCCGAAGGAAGGGGTGCACCCAGGAGCCTTCTCTGCCCGCCACAAAGCTGTGCCCGTTTCTGCTCAAAGAAGCAGGTGGCGGGAGGCCCAGCAGCATAGGTGAGGGTGGGAGAGGATAGCTGTGTTTTCATTGACTTTAGATTTTATTTGATATTCCAGAAAATTTAAACAGCTAACACAGGAGAACTTAAACATAATGAACATATGGAAACATAATACAACAATAATAAATAGTAATATAAGAATAAACTCTGTTTTGTGTACTCACAACTGTAAACCTACTTTTGCCACACCCTATATTTATCAAAATCCTGGAGGAGGAACAGGTTTCTAAGCACAGAAATAACAGTAGTAAACAAACAAGCAAACAAAAATACTTGGCTGTATAAACATTTAGACCTTCATGGCAAACCTAAGAGACTAGGGAAAAATGTAGACTGAGACAAATTTGATAGAAAAATGCTCAATATGATTGTTAAAGAGATTGTCTGACTAAATCAGAACGTGACAACCTTGATGCCAAAGAACCAGGCAGGTCAGGTGCAGGCTGGGCCATCAAATCAGTGACCAAAACATGGGGAAAGAGTGGCTCTCACCTGCCCCTGAAATTAGGGAAATGAAGACGGCAGCGGCCACACTGTCACTTTTAAAGCTGAATTTAAAGCAGATCTTTCCCACTTCTGGCCAAAGTGTAGTACAGTCTGTACATGCAATGTTACTGAGTTGCATTTTTTAAAAAATTTGGAAATGTGTATAAAGAGTAACAAGCTATTCATGTTCTTTGTTCCAAAATCCCACTTGTAAAATTCTAGTTTAAGGAAATATTCCCAAATATGGAAAAACATATACTGAAGAAAAGTACTGAAGAGTTTATATGAAAGAGTCGGAAAGAAGTCAAGCAGCTGGCTTCTGGCATAGTCCCTTAGTGACTCACTGTAGACTGCAAGAAATAATCATAAAAATTACCGCGCAGCCCTGGCCGGTGGCTCCTTTGCGTGAAGCGTTGTCCCAAACACCAAAGGTTTGTGGGTTAGATACTCAGCCCGGGCACCTATGGGAGGCAACCAATCGATGTTTCTCTCTTTCTCTAAAATCAATTTAAAAATACCCTCGGGTGAAGATTTTTTTAAAATGTAAATTATAGCCCTAGCCAGCATGGCTCAGTGGATAGAGCGTCAGCCTGAGGACAGAAGGGTCCCAGGTTCGATTCCAGCCAAGGGCACATGCCTGTGTTGCGGTCTCAATCCCCAGTAGGGGGTGTGCAGGAGGCAGCTAATCAATGATTCTCTCTCATCATTGATGTTTCTCTCTCTCCCCTCTCCCTTCCTCTCTGAAATCAATAAAGAAATATATATGTATTTTAAAAAATATAAAAATAAATAAAAATGTAAATTATAATGCAACTCGGAGAAAATACTATTGAGTAAAACAAGCTATGAGAAATTGTATAGGTCATAAAAAGCGCAACCAATTATGAAAGTAAAATACTCACTGGAAACAAAGCCTGGAAGGAAATATAACCCCGCACCCAGAAACCCAGGTGGAGGTGGGGGGGTGGGGGGGTGTCTTACAGATTCTGTAACCAAACTTAGCTCTCTTAGGAGGGCATAGTCCCCACGTGACTGAACCCCCCCTCATGCCTGCAGTGCCCCTCAGGCACGTTTCCCTGAGGTCTGTCTGGCCTCAGGGCATAGTCGACAGGGAAGGACAGCAGCCTCTCTGCAAAGGGCAGCGGTTCTCAACCTTCTGGCCCTTTAAATACAGTTCCTCATGTTGTGGTGACCCCCAACTATAAAATTATTTTCGTTGCTACTTCATAACTGTAATGCTGCTACTGTTATGAATTGTAATGTAAATATCTGATATGCAGGATGGTCTTAGGCGACCCCTGTGAAAAGGTCGTTCGGCCGCCAAAGGGGTCTCGACCCACAGGTTGAGAACCGCTGGCATAGGGACTCATGTCGTGCCTGGCACTCCAGGGTGCGCATGTCCTCAGTGGAGGCAGAGGCGATGGCGCCCACCCCGAGCTCCACGGCCGTGCTGGGGCCCCGTGTGCTCCCTCCGTGCCATCTCGCTGCGCAGGCTGCTGGTCCTGCTGCGCGGCTCTGGGCGCTGGGAGAACCTAGCAGCGAGCTGGGCTCTGTTCAGTCGGCCCAGATGGAGGGTCTTGGTGCCTCCTGGAGACCCACCCACCAAAGGGGCTCCTGACCTTCTCATCTCCAAGTCCGAGAACTCCTGCGGGGTTTCCTCTTGGCGCTGGGCCACGCTCACGCAGGCCTGGAGCGGGATTCTCCCTCGCACTCTCTTCCTCCTCTCCTTCTCTGTGCTGGGGACCACACAAACTTCCGAATCTATTGGCCTCAGCTTTTGACACTTTGCCCTGGGCTCTGCCCTCTGATCCTGCCCAGAGGCCATGAATGTGGAGAGCCCCATAGCACAGGACTGGGAGGGGGGCGGGGCCACAAAGAAATTAGGGCACGAGTGAGTGCTTCACAATATGATTGCTTCCATGGGAAGACAGACTTCAGAAATGTTGAGTGGAAGACATCGGGTGGGAAAGAGTGCAACAGATGTAAACGCATAACAGGCTACACCCTAAAAATTATGCAATTAAAGAACATTAATTCCTTATTTTGTTAACCCTAAACATTTAAAGTTTGGTCCATCACATCTACTTAAAAAGGAGTGTATCTATAGTTATATTCAATTTTTAAAATCCTGTGTTTTCACTACTCGTTAGCACTACTTCACGCTCTGGAGATAGCAAATGGAGACACTTAGGAACCATTGTCACTAGCAGGAGGCAGCCCAGGCTCGGGGTCTGCCTTCCGGGTGCCCCGACTGCCTCTATCGTGGGTCCGCGTTTCCCTCTCTCTGGCTTTACCTTAAGCTGTTCCGTGTCGGCAGCCTTCGTTACAATGGAAACGGACTCTCCTGAGTGTCTGAGCCGGCCTGGGAGAGCTGGTGTCTCGGTGCCCTGGCGAGTGTGGAAGTGGAACAGCGTGCGTTTGCGTTTGCGGAGCTGCTTGGAGAGGGATTCCAGCATCTCCCACGCTTCCCACCGAGGACCTGACTGAGGACACGTGGCAGCTGTTTGCATTATAAACAGCTATTTACATATTTCAGAATTCATGGACTTGCAGGTCCAGGTGGTTCCAAAGACTTAAAAAGAATGTATAAGGTGGAAGAGAAGGGCCTATCCAATTAATCTCAGCCTCATTTTAGGTTAAAAGCAATAAAAGTTTATAAATTTTAGCTAAAAACATGTGTGCCTCTTTAGTCAACACACAGTCTTTTTTTTTTTTAAATATATTTTATTGATTTTTTACAGAGAGGAAGGGAGAGAGATAGAGAGTTAGAAACATCGATGAGAGAGAAACATCGATCAGCTGCCTCCTGCACATCTCCTACTGGGGATGTGCCCGCAACCCAGGTACATGCCCTTGACCAGAATCGAACCTGGGACTTTTCAGTCCGAAAGCCGACGCTCTATCCACTGAGCCAAACCGGTTTCGGCAACACACAGAGTCTTGAAATAGCTCTGGGCCCACCTCCTTCACCGCTGCAGCCTGCACCCGGGAGGGGCAGCTGCGGTCTCAGGGAGGCCGGAGGCACTGCTGCTGCGTCCGGGCTTCCTGCCGAGCACGGGGCTCCGGCGCTCAGGCCGCACGGGCCGGTAGAGATCGCAGGCCTAAGTGTACTTTTAGCAAAGCGAACACCTGCCCTGGGCGTGAGTCTGCAACCACGGTGTGTGGAGTTACGCGGCTGGTGGATGGAAACCGGGGCCTCACTTGCTCCTTCTTCATGTCACCTCCTTGGGTGTGTCTTAGGGAAGTGACACTGCACATAGCCCCTGAATTGAGACTGTCATCTCCTCTTGTCTCCCCTGCCTTTCAGGATGTGCGTTAACTCATCACTCGGGTCTTTTCCATGTAAATAAACATGTCCCACACATGTAGCCAGAGCTTGATTGAATTCCGCCATGAGGGTGCTATTTTGATTAGCAGGGACAACTGAGGGGGGACTGAACTTCCCAGGGGGCTCTGCTGCAGCTGCTGCTTAGGGGCGAGGCAGGGACCTGGGCTGTGCGGACACCCTGGCACGTCAGCTGCCACTCTCAGCGGCCCCGGGAGCCAGCAGGGCAGGAGGCCTGGCACACACCAATTAGCAAGCCGGGAACCTGCGGCGCAGCCCGCAGCTCCGCAGCCCTGCCAGCTGCAACGACCTGCTGTATGACAACCCCAATTTGGGCAAATAATTCTTTTAACCTTAAAAAGTCACTTTACATGCAGTGAGGCGTAGTAACGATGTGACAGACAGGGACAGGCACGGGTGGGAGGGAAGAGCGTGCGGGGCTCCTGCGGCGTGCCCTGCGGTGTCCACGAGCAGAGCGGCTGGCGCCCCAGGGCTGGTGGGCACACTGACTCCTCGTGCCCGTGATGACGGGGTGGCTGTGCCCTCCCTCACCGTCGCCGTCCCGTGTTCTGACTGGGATGGCGGCAAATGCTGGCGGGAGAGGCACAGGGCAGCCGTCACCTCCTTTCCATTTCAGGAGGAGCGACGCCAGCCAGCGCACACACCTGCTCTCAGGTGAAGGTGGTGTCACAGAAGACCGGAGAAGAACCAAGCAACGCTTAGAGAGATGGAGTTACATTTATTATTATGCGTGGGCCCAGAGAAAAATGTCATACAAGTGCTATTATGTCTTAATTGATAGTTTGTTCTACAATTTGGAAGCAGTTAATCAAATACCTCAGCCAGTTTTAATTATCAATGGTCAGAAAATACCTTTCTAATGTAACCGTGAACAACACAAGACCATATTAGTAACACAGGAATACACAGCTCTTTGTCACATAGTAATTTTAAGTGTCTAAGCAGCTTAATTTGCGTTGTTTTGCATGTTGAGTCAAGCTTCATTGCTGACATTTTAACTGCAATGTTAGGCATGGAAACATAGGGGCCCTACATTGCTAAATTTGGTTCTTTGTATCAGCAAGATATGCAAACCAGCACAATTACGTTTGAGAGTTTTAGATAGAGATGTTTAAATTACACAATAGTAATGTTGTGTCTCCTTTGAAGTATTTACGTTGATGCCTTGCCTCCATATGACCAATGAACTTCGACACAAAAAGTAAATTCTGGAATACACCACATTTATCATAGTCAATAACCAAAAAGTTCACAATGGGAAGACAAGCCTTTAATAAAGTAGTCAATTTGTATGACATTATTCAACACTTCAAACACAGTTGCCTTAGTTGTGAGGGCAATCTGGCTGCATCTGTCACCCCACTGATGCCAGGGTTGATTCAGTTGGCTGGGCGGCTGTCCCCTTCCTCCCTCACCCCTCCACGTGCTTCCCTCCCGAAGCGTCATGCTCTGTGGAAGAGGACGACCTTCCCCTCTTCCTCCTCCTCCTCCGCCCAGGAGAGGGCCAGTCTTCGGTCAAGGGCTCCCCTGCTAGAACCTCCAAACAACCTCTCAAGGCCCCTTTGTAGGAGAACGGAGGGTAGTCAAGCTTCTAAGACTCCAGACACATCCACAGGAGAGGCTGCATGTGGAAGTCTGCATTTCTAAAAATAAAGAAACAAAACAACAAACACAGTTGCCTTTTTATGCAAACACACTACTTGTACACGTGTTGGCGATGATTTTTATGTGAATGGGTTTCTACCTCTGCTGTCACTCATCATACAGACATTACTACATTTTATACATAACTTTTTTTGGATAATGTGTCATTTATGTACGTCCTAAGCAGTTAAGATTTTCTTCTGATATGTCTGTGGTGATTTTTTATAAAATGATTAATATTTTTATTTGCCTACACTAACATATACAAAACCATCAAAATGGAGAAATTAACATCCATATACTTGCCTATTTAAAATGTAGAGGTTTTACAAATCTCAGTCTTTAAGACAATTATTTCAGAATCTTGGATATGTACTACTTAGATTCTATTTTATACTCTGCTGTTGGACAATGGGAATCGTTGTGTTGTACAAACCTTCTATCAGCCTATATTTTTAGTAACACTAGCAGCACAAGATTTAGTAAGATCTTCCAAATGTTCAGTACTGTGAAGGGTTTGAGGTTTTACCTGACTTGTGAGCTAAAAACTTAGCTTGCCATAGTTTCAGGAATTCTGGCAGAAGACATGCGATTCCCGGGTCAGAGACGAAGGTGTTCACACTCCCAGGCAGCCTGAGCTTCATTCTGCTTTGGTCCCGTTTCCTCCCAGGCTCACGGCGGGCAACACGGAGACGCTGCACAGGCAGTGGGTGTGCATCAGTGCTGAGAACCCTGCACATCATCTTTATTTTACTGGACAGTAAACAGACCTGCCACTGGCCTGCTGGGAGACACAAACTCTATTTTCCAAGGCTCTTTGCTATGTAGCATCTTCGAAAGGACAGTCTGGAGTAAAGGTTTTTACTGTCCTGTTCACAACATGAGCAGAAACATAGGAGACCCACGGAGAATTGTCTCCTAATATCTAACAGTGCACTCTTCCCCTTCCCTGGCAATTCTGTAATTTAATTTGAATGATTCTATGAGTACCATTTCCTTTCCAGTTCTTACTTTTGTCTGGGGTATCGTTAAAGTACTCCAGAGGAATCCCACACTCTCATAACCACTGCTCCAGTCCACATGTGTGTCCGGCAATAAGGAAGCTGAGGTAGGAAGAGGTTAAGTGGTTTGTCCGGGTCACAGCTATTTAAGTGTCAATTCCAGGTAATGGAATTACAAATCAACGCAGCACTTGACGCAGCCAATATATCCTTTTCTGTAATCTAGAAATAGATTGTTCAAAGTGTGTCAGGGCAAAGACCTTGCCAGGGTACCTTAACTGGGGTTCCCCATAAGCAATCTCTGAGACAAGGATTGGGGTGCAAGAAGCTTATTTGGGAAGGGCCCCCGGAAACATCATTAAGGGGTAGGGGAGTGGGACAAGAGAAGGAAAGATCTGTTCTGAAGCAGGTTACTCCAGTGAACACCTGAAGCTCAATCGCACAGGAAGCTCCGGGGCCAGTGCAGAACCAGTTACCCCACAAGAGGGGTAAGGGAGTTGGGGTGTCACCCAAGCCCCGTCAGTCACGGGTGGAAGGGACTCTGCGAGGTGTAATGTCGCAGCACCTGTGCCCTGCCCAGCACCTGGTAGAACCCGCACTATGGCTGCGGGTGCCGATGTGGCGGACGGGCGGGGGCAGGGAAATGACGCGTTCCAAGGGGACAACCCTGGCACCAGCCGCGTCTGCTCGCGGGGCGTCGCCCACCTTTGGGATGAATATGTACTTGAGTGAAGCCTCTCTGCCTTTGGGGAACGGTCTTCGAACCCAATGGGGATACTTGTGGTGAGGGCTCCGGAGGCCGCAGTGAAATGGTGATTAGGAGAAGGGATGAGAGAACACAGAGGTACTGGCTGGTGAGGAGGGAAGCCTGCCTGAATAGGATTTAAAATATTGGCAAAGACGATAGCAAGACAGAGAAGAAGAGAAGCCAGCATAGCAAGGACTCCGGAACTGCAGGCGGGCAGTTCTGATTAAGGAAACTGGTCAAGGACAGGGGGCTGTGAACTGGGGGCGGGGGCGGGGGGGGGCGGGGGGGGCGGGGTAGAGGTTACAGACGCTCTCCTTGGCCCGTCCATGGAGTGTCAGCTGATCTAGAAATGTCTCTTTCTCTTTCTCACAGCTTAGCACAGTGCCTCCCACATTTTGAGTAAGGGGATGCCTTTTTACATAAACATAGTTTCTTTCAAATATCTTCACATTGGTGTAGCAGTTTAACTGTCTTCTGATTAGAAAACCACATGACTAAAAGCACCGAGGAATTCAGTAACACTGCAGAATGGATCTGTACTTTGATCACTGTGAGAAATCATAGCTTATGCACGTGTGCGGTGGAAAGGGTGCATGGTTTGCTCAGACACAGGCTGGGAGCATGCCCTGCTTCGGGGACCCGCCACCCCGCCACAATGACTCCGGCTGGAGATGAGCCATGGTCTGAAAAATGATTGACCGGGGGAACCTAACAGGTCTGCCATGACACGGCTTTAGACATGGGCCCAGCAAACACACCACACGAGGCCTCATGAGGTGAACCTCCTGGGAAGTCTGGCTCCTGAATTCCTTCCCATCAGTCACGATTAGTTGTGCCCCAACCTGCCTTCGTGTAGAGCAAGCATGTCAAACTCAAAGGCTAACACGGGCCAAGTAAACAAGGTGTAAGTGTATGTGGGCCACAAAAAACCAAAAGCTTCAATTTTCATAGAAACGTAGGTTTATTTCAATAGAGACATGCTGAATACAAAGGGTTGAGATAAATGCGTAATCAGTAATATAAAATAATAGAACATTTTAATAAAAATTAATATATTCTTTGAACATTAACTTACCAGACTGAATAAATGCACAAATTAATAAGCATAATGCAAATAAATCTATTTTTTTGTTCTCTGAAAGTGAAATATTTCCTGTTGTGCACACCAAACATGTCAGTACAAGACTAATTACGTGGCCATCTGCTGCTAAAATATTCGCTGCGAGTATTAGTGGAGAGAAATGGTGTGCCTGTGTGTGAGGTGCATAAGGGAAATGAATGCAACAGGATTATAGTAATCAGTCATTAGCGAACGTTGTAGTTCATTATTAATAATTAGAGGCCTGGTGCACAAAATTCATGCAAGGGGTATGTGTGTGTGTATGTGTGTCCCTCAGCCCAGCCTGCACCATCTCCAATCCAGGATTGGGCCTAAACGGGAAGTCGGACATCCCTTTCACAATCCAGGACTGCTGGCTTCCAACCGCTTGCCTGCCTGTCTGATTGCCCCTAACTGCTTCTGCCTGCCAGCCTGATCACCCTCTAACCCAGTGATGGCGAACCTATGACACCCATGTCAGAGGTGACACGCGAACTCATTTTTTTGGTTGATTTTTCTTTGTTAAATGGCATTTAAATATATAAAATAAATATCAAAAATATAAGTCTTTGTTTTACCATGGTTGCAAATATCAAAAAATTTCTATATGTGACATGGCACCAGAGTTAAGTTAGGGTTTTTCAAAATGCTGACACGCCGAGCTCAAAAGGTTCGCCATCACTGCCCTAACCACTCCCCTGCCAGCCCAATTGCCCCTAACTGCTCCCCTGCTGGCCTGATTGCCCCAAACTGCCCTCTCCTGCCAACCTGGTAACCCCCAACTGCCCACCCTGCAGGCCTGATTGCCCCTACTGCTCTCCCCTGCAGGCCTGATTGCCCCTAACTGCCCTCCCTGCAGGCCTGGGTCCCCCAAACTGTCCTCCCCTGCAGGCCTGATCACCCCCAATTGTCCACCCCTGCAGGCCTGGGTCCCCCCCCAACTGCCCTCCCCTGCAGGCCTGATCGCCCCCAACTGCCCTCCCCTGCAGGCCTGATTGCCCCCAACTGCCCTCCCCAGCAGGCCTGGGTCCCCCTAAACTGTCCTCCCCTGCAGGCCTGGGTCCCCCCCAACTGTCCTCCCCTGCAGGCCTGGGTCCCCCCAATTGTCCTCCCCTGCAGGCCTGATCACCCACAACTGTCCTCCCCTGCAGGTCTGACGGCCATCTTGTGTCCACATGGAGGCGGCCATCTTGTGTGTTGGAGTGATGGTCAATTTGCATATCACTCTTTTATTAGATAGGATTGTGTATAATAGGGTATTATAAAAATTAAGTTACGAAATTTTTATTAAAATGTTTCTTACATACTGTTATATTGGCTGGGCCACAAAAATATTCATTGTGGGCTGCATGCGGCCCATGGGCCACGAGTTTGACATGCTTGGTGTAGAACAATAGTGAACAGCTTGATAGAAAGGAACTGGGTGCAAAAAAAGCAAAGTCCTTTGTATCCAAAGGTGCATTCTTTTCAGGAAAACACCCCTCCCCCTTACTCCACCAACCCCGTAACTTTTATTTTCAAGTATGCAATCCAAGCCTGCCAGGAGTGCACCTGGGATGCTCAGTGGTTTCTCTGATGTCAAAAATCCTTGCTTTGCCCTGGCCAGTGTGGCTCAGTGGTTGAGCATTGACCTATGAACCAGGGGGTCCCCAGCAGGGCACATGCCAGGTTGCAGACTTGATCCCCAGTAAGAGGCATGCAGGAGGCAGCTGATCAATGATTCTCTCTCATCACTGATGTTTCTCTCTCCCTTCCTCTCCAAAATCAATAAAATATATATATATATATTTTAAAAATCCTTGCTTTGTCAAACCAGGTGTGTGTGTGTGTGTGTGTGTGTGTGCACGCGTGCGCGCTTTTTTTTTAAAATCCTCACCCAAGGATATGTTTTTATTGCTTTTTAGAGAGAAAGGAAGAAGGGAGAGATAAAAAGAAACATTGATGTGAGAAACATCGATCAGTTACCTCCTGTATGTGCCCAGACTGAGGATAGAATCCACAACTTGGGTACATGCCCTGACCGGGAATCCAACCCCAGATTTGGTATATGGGGCGATCCTCCAATCCACTGAGCAACTTGGGCAGGGTTGTGTTTGCATTCTTTTTAATAACTGATTGGTACATGACTATCTTAATTTGGGTTCATAGATAAGGATTTGAGTGCAAGTAATTTACTTGGTATGTGTTATGGATCAAATGGCCCACCCCGAGTTCACAAAGTCCTACCCCCAGTATGGCTGTATTTGGAGATAGGGCCTTTAAAGGGGATAATTAAGGTTAAATGAAGTCCTAGGGTGGGGCCCTAACTCAACACGACTGGTGTCCTCATAAGAAGAGGAAGAGAGAGCAGGGGTGTGCACATGGGGGAAAGGCCATTGAGGACACAGCCGGAGGGTGGCCATCTGCGAGGGGAGAGGCCTCAAGAGAAGCCGTCCCTGTGGGCACCTTGATCTTGGACTTCTAGTCTCCAAAACGGAGAGGAAATTGGTTCTGTTGTTTGAGCCCCATCTGTGGTGTGTTGCTATGGCAGCCCTAACATGCTCAGGCAGCCGGTGTTCCCAGAAGCACCAGGGAAGAACAGGATGTGAGGTGGGAAGGGAAGGAAAGTGACCAGGGGGTCACTGCCGTGTGGACCTGGGGCTCAAGCCTGCAGAGACCTCCGTGCAGGGCCTGCTCAGACTGTCCCAGCCAGAGTTGGGAGCTGGGGCTCTATCCACAGATGCACCTCCCTGTTGGTTGGGTTGTTGGGGGGTGTTAATGCCCTACCTTCTGCTCTCCCCCCACATGACAGCCAGGCCCACTCCATGGCCTGGGAGGAAGAAGGGGACCACCCAGAGCAGCTGCAGGCGGCCCTGAGGGAGGACATGGATGGGGCAATGACTGCATCTGCCACAATAATTTGGATTAAACAATAATATCTACTTTTAGGTTACTTTGGCGCTTATTAAACTAGTAGAGGGTTCCAGTGGTTCTCAACCTTCCTAATGCCACGACCCTTTAATACAGCTCCTCATGTGGCGGTGACCCCCAACCATAAAATTATTTTCGTTGCTACTTCATAACTGTAATTTTGTTACTGTTATGAGTCGTCATGTAATTATCTGATATGCAGGATGTATTCTCATTGTTACAAATCGAACATAATTAAAGCATAGTGATTAATCACAAAAACAATATGTAATTATATATGTGTTTTCTGATGGTCTTCGGCGACCCCTGTGAAAGGGTCGTTCGACCCCCAAAGGGGTCGCGACCCACAGGTTGAGAACCGCTGGTCTAAGGCAAGTCCCACCGGGAGCATGCGTGTGCCGCTCACATCAGGTTTAAATGGTGCTTCAGGACAGCTTGGGAGGAAGTGACGAAGGCCAGCCTCGCCTTAGGTGAGGTCTGATGCAGAGGGGAGGGCTTGGAGGGGACCTGAGGGCCTGCTGGGGGCCAGCATCACCTGGGCTTTCCCTGGTGGAGCTCCAGCTGGTGCCATCAGCTCATGTAAACATCTCCCACGGCCTCCTGCTAAAGTCTCAGAAAACCACCCTCACTGCCAGTTCCATGTGCCCTTCCTCAGGAAATTCGAGGAGTGATAGGAGCTTAGCCTGTACGTTTGATAGCCAACAGGACTGCTGCTTCCCATGGTTGAGGGAGAGGCAATGCCTCTTCATTTCAGTTGAGGCCCAGGTTGCTTCTGGACCAACTGGGACGAGAAAAAGGTCAGGAAAACGTGGGCACTTTTGTCTGTGGCACCGAGAGCGGTGGCGTCGGGGAGGCGTTGTGGGGCCGACACCCAGGAGGCCTCTTCTTACGTGTCTATATTTCCATCCTTCCATGTTTCACCCTTCCAGGTCTTCCACTCCAACACTGGCACCATTTCCCAAGTAATTTATCTTTTGAAATCCACATCAGGACATCCGAGAGAGCTGCTGATGGGTCGTGTGGAGGCAGAGCGGGGAGCCAAGACTCACACTGGGCCAGGGGTGAGAGAACACAGCGTGCCCTCCCGCTCTGTCACCTCCAATTCCCGGCAGTCACTGCAGCGGTCAGTGTTCCTCCGCTGACAACACCGATCCCTCTCTCCCTGCAGGTCCTACTGTGGCCATCACCCATCACACCCACCTCAACACTGTGGCCTCCAGAGCTGCAGGCTGCCCCGTCCGCTGGATGCCACTGCCTGACCAGTCTTCCAAAAACACATGGTCAACATTCATGTTTTCACTGGTAAATATAACACAATACAAAAAACCACATGAAGCAAATGAATGTTTAATGCACGATTATAAAGCAAACACTATTGTAATCACAGTCCTCACTGGCACCCTAAAACCTACCACGTGCCCCCTCCCAAAGGCCATCTCCTCCCCTGGCGTTCTCTCTTTTCTTTCTTTTTTTAGCATACAAGCATGCGTCCCTAGCACTTCTTGTTTTTAATGTATTTGGGGTCTTTTAACTCACAGGCTGACAGCCCACCTGCCTGTTTTCCTCAACAATGTGGATGAAAGGAGGAGACCTTTGCCTGCAGAGCCCCACAGTATGGATTTCGCTGATTGCATTCCTGATATGGTGGGACGCGTCCTCTGCCTGCTCTATTCCTGGAATCTGGTGGTTGGATGTAACATATCTTTTTACTCATGTCATGTCCTTGCTCAGGTGCCGGAGGCCGGTCCATCCTTGCTGCTTGACGCAGTCGCTGCAGGAAAGAGGCATCTGCACAGCATGTGTTTCAGTGGACCTGGCGTATGTAGCATACTGTTTTTAATATGTTTGCTCCCTTTAGCGCCATGTGTTTTAACCAAGGTCACCTCTCCGAGAAAGGTTGTTTCCCCAGGTGGGGATCTTTCCCTGAGGTTAGGGAGGGGATACAACCCCTTAATTAAGTGCCAGGCGGGTAATTAAGCTACATAATCTTTACTCCCTGGAATGGAGATGAGAAACACCTTAACCCTTGTAATAGAAATTGACAGGATTAAAATCGGCTGGTATAAATACGGATGTAATAAGACAATAAATGTCAGATCCTCATCAGTTCCTGACCAGAACTCCGACCAGAACTTTGGCTGGAGATCCTGGCTATAGGTCCTGACTAGGCTGCTGACCAACTGAAGGCTGTCTTCGTGTCATTCCTTCTTCGCCGACTCTGTCCACACCTCTGGGGACCCCTGGACCTGCTGGGATTGGACCCCAGCACTCAGGAAACCATGGGTTTCCCTAAACTCCTTCACCTGGCTCTCGGGTGGAGCGTGGACTCCTGAATGTGGGTGGCTTTGCCTAAGCTGGTGGCTACCAGGTGGTGCTTGTTGGGGAAAGGGACCCAGGAAATTCAGGCAGGAAGGAGTCTTCACTCCCATGTGTATGGAGTGCTTGTCCCTCCCCGTGTTCTCTTTTCCAGCGGCTCCTGAGGGGAGAATCGCCTCCCTCCCCTCTTGCTTCAGCAGGTGGCATCCCCATCCTGCCCCAAGCGCCATGAACCCGCCCCAGGCTCACTCCTCTCTGAACTCCTACAGGATGTAAAGTCACCTCCAAAGTAACGTTCCAGAATGATGCCCCTGCCCCCCAGACCCTGTGATCAGATTACTTTACCAGCTAAGAGACTTTGCAGAGGTGATTAAGGGTACGGACCCGGAGATGGGGAGTGATCCTGGATGCTCCCTGTGGACCCACTGTAATCACACGAGTTCTTGAGAGAGGATCGCTTTCCTGGCCAGAGGGAGAGAGACTCTACAGTGCAAGGAGGGTCAGAAAGATGCATGATTGCTGCCTGGAAGATGGAGGCAGGGACCCTGAGCCACGGAATGTGGGCAGCCTGGAGGAGCGGGGAAAGCAAGTGGATTGTCCCCTGTCAAAGCCTTGCTTTTTAGCCCAATGCGCCTATGTTGGACTTTGGGCTCACAGAACTGTAGGTAATAAGTCTGTGTTGTTCAAGCCCCTGATTTTTAGTAATTTGTTGTGCCAGCTATAGGAAACTAAGACTGCATCCAGCTTGGCTCTGAGGCTCCCCTCAGCCTGAGTCCATGTGGGTAAAGGTGTGAGTCATGTCTTCCTCACCTAATGCTCCATGGCCCCGGTCCATGCAGATGCCAGAAGTGCCTAATAAAAACAGAGTGAAGTGGGGGACGACCAGGAACTCTGTTAAGAAATCGACAGGAAAGTGATTTAATGACAAATTAAAACATATGCAATGTATTCATCACAGGCACCTGTGAACCAATACTTGTATGCGAGATCCCAACCACCTGTTAGCTTCGTGACCTTAGGCAAGTTTGTGAAGCTTGTTAAGCCTCTTCTGTTTTCTTACCTATAAAATGGGGTCATCATGCCTCCCTCATCGGGTTGTGAGGTCAGATAATGAGCTTGCCAAGTGGTAAGAACACAATGAATGAGTAACTATAGCATTAGTAATAACTTACAACATTATTAGCTAACTGTACAGGACTTGCATTTTAAAAAAAAAAACATTTTTAAATAGTTTTTTTTAAATCCCATACAATGCAATCTGAAAAACCTTTAGTAACTGCCCACTTTTTCTGAGGTACTCTGGGGAATCCAAATCAATCATTCTTCCTCATAATCAATCTGTCATCTTTAAATTTCATATGGACATAAATGACTACAAACCAAGGCATGTGGGCTGAGCGCCCCGGCAGAGGCGTGGGAAGTGAGAGGAACTCAAGGAAGCGAGCTTAGGAGCCCTGGGTGGAGGTGCTGTTGGCAAGGGAGGGCGCCCACTCTCCCAGGCAGTGAGCTGCACAGGTTACTTCTCAAACACAGCCACGTCCAGTGTAAAAGTTCCACCCAATTCACAGGCTGCAGCGCTGCTCCCAGCAGCCACCAGGAACAGCAAGTGAAAAAGGCAGCACCTCACAGCACAGCATTTCTGAAACATACTGCCTCATTAACTTCTTCCTGCCGAGTGAGGAGTGTTCACAGGGAAGCATTCTGCTTTCACCTCTGGCTGACAACTGCTCACACTTCAGAAGGCTTCCCTGTGAAACACTGGAGAACGTGGACTTTAAGCAATTAGAACACCATTAACTGGAAGCTCCTGACTCAGTACTCTACTTTTTGGGGGGAAAAAAGAAAAGAAAAAACAGGAGCAAATGCAGGAAAACACATGCTTTAATTAACGTAAAAAATACTTGTAGCGCGTGGCTCTGACGTAGTGCAGATTCTATCCAATCTTCTCCAGGGCACGTGTTCAGAAGGATGACCCAGGCATTATGGGTGCATTTTGTATGGTGGAATATCAGCTGGCAATATACATATATATTTTTAAATGTGAACTTATGCTCTTGCTAAAAGGGTTTTCTGGTTAATCTTTAACCAAAATGAAAATTTAATTTAGTAGGACAGCTCCTCCCCAAGGCATCCTGATTAACTGAGGGTTTATTGTATGTAACAGAAATGTGATTTCCAGTTAAAGGCAGACTTCAAAATAAAAGCTTGAGTAAAATCCTCTTCGTTTGTCTAAAGTTATGAAGCTGCCTTAGAATTTTCCCATCTAAAATCAATTCTGCCCTGCTACCAATAATCAAAACCAATGTAAAGTGTGATCATTTTTGTATTTTTTCAAGTTTTGATTACGATGTATACGATCGCTGCAGTAAGTGATCCTGACCAAGCCCAGGTGAAGACGGGCAGTGTCTGAGCACACCTGCTTTCCTCTTCACCCTTTATTGCATCCGGCTTTATGGTGTTGGCGTATGTTTAAACTTTACCTCTGTGTTTGTGGTTTAAAACAACTGAACCCTGTCAGCCATGGAGAGATGGATTTCATGGGTTCTAGCCTGTTCTTTTCGAATCTCAAGAGGTAATGAGATGGTCTTTGGGTAAGAACTCATTATGCCGCCATAAGACTCATGTTTCTGTCCTTATCCACATTATGCTGCTGTAGGTAAAATGCCATACTGACACCTGCAAGTCCACCACTATTTGGTGTGGAATCCTCATCGTGTGCTCACAAAGACCTCTTTTGGGGCCTCTCCATGGATGCTCGCAGCCCTACGCTCCCCTTGGCAGCTCAGAAAGGTGTGGAGTTTGGGGCCATCATTAGATTTATGAAGTGCCTGGTCTGGGCTGGGTCTGCAGGCAAAGGAACTGGAGCTGCAGAGAAATGTCAGGCTTGGACCCTGCCCCCAGGGCGTGTCTGTCATGCACAGGTGGATGGCTCAGTTAAGGAGCAATAGGCTCCTTACTCTGATGAAATCTGTAGAGCACCAATAGCTACCTTGCACGGTGTCACCTGCGGGCAGGAGCTGTGCTTGCTCGGTTCTATACTCCTGGAGAGCATTCTCCCTGGGTTGGGGGAGAATGCAAGTTGGCAATAAATATTCCTTAAATTTAACTGCACGTACAAAACCAGACCCTTCTAAAACCATGAACCCCACTTCTACATTTCTGATATTGGCACCGTTGTCTTTGCAGCTACCCACATCCAAACCATGAGGTTATAGTTGATGCCCATTCTCCTTTGCCCTCCACATCCAATCAGTTGTCAATTCCTTGTGAGCCTTTTATCTCAATTTCTCCTAAACCAGTGGTTCCCAACCTGTGGGTCGTGACCCCTTTGGGGGTCGAACGACCCTTTCACAGGGGTCGCCTAACACCATCGGAAAACATATATAATTACATATTGTTTTTGTGATTAATCACTATGCTTTAATTATGTTCAATTTGTAACAATGAAAATACATCCTGCATATCAGATATTTACATTATGATTCATAACAGTAGCAAAATTACAGTTATGAAGTAGCAACGAAAATAATTTTATGGTTGGGGGTCACCACAACATGAGGAACTGTATTAAAGGGTTGTGGCATTAGGAAGGTTGAGAACCACTGTTTCCACTCTAGTTTGGGTTACTACCTAAGTCAGTGGTTCTCAACCTTGGCTGCACATTAGAATCACCTGGGAATCTTTTTAAAATCCTGATTTCTGGGCCTCATCATTAGTAAGAAAGAAACAGAATTTCCAGAGGATGAGGCCCAGAAATCAGGATTTTAAAAAGATTCCCAGGTGATTCTAATGTGCAGCCAACGTTGAGAACCACTGACCTAAGTGATGCAAGCTTCCAATGGCTCTTTCTCCCCCCTGGCTTTCTTTGGTGCGTGCACACAGTAAGCTCTCCTGCTGCCAAGCCCAGAAGTATCTCCTCAGGATCCTCTCCCAGCATCCTCTGCTCCATTTAGGCAAGTGGAGCATTCCCTATGTCCATGGAGTCCTCTCACATCCCCCTCTCTGTCCTCCTTAGGGTTCTAAGATCTCTCCACTGGGAACTTCCTCCTGTCTGTCTCCACATTTTAAAACCCCATAGTCTGTAGTATTCAGAGTTTGGGTGGCAAGAAGAGAAAAGTGTGTCTGGCTGCCTTAAGCAGAAAGAACAGAAATGTACTGGCAGGATATCAAGCAGCCTGCTGGGGTCTGGAAAAGCTGGGAAGGGCGGGGGAACCAAGCCTGGTAAGGGTCTCCGAAGGAAAGTTCTGGACCCTTCCAGCCAGAGCAAACTGAGTCTCGCCTACCCTCCTCTTCTCCACTCTCTCCAGTTTCCACGTCCTGAGAGGGAAGGTTCTATTGGCCAACCCCAGGCCGTTCCCTCTCAAGGGACTTCTGAGAAAGGAGGGGTGGAGGACTCTGCCTGCTGCCAAGGTCAGGCAGGGGTCCCCCTAAACCGGGAGGGGCAGCCATGTTATGGTAACTTCCCACTGTCCTCTCTCAAGGTCCATTTCTAATGCCACCACCTAAACCTAAGCCCCTTCTGATTCTCAGAACATGTTTTGTTCGGTACCTTTCATAGTTAGCTTTATGTTATAGTTATTTGTGGACTGCTCTGTTCCTTCCTCCAAGATTAAAAACTAATTTATCTTTATTTCTCCTGACTTGATTCTTAAGCCTTCCAAATAGAAATACACTCAGTATGTTTAATTGAATGGAGGGTTAAGGTGGAAGGTCATGTGACAGCTGATGCATTTACCATGTGCCAAACCATGATCCCATTTATTTTTCACAACTCTGCACTTTGCTGTCCGAGGCCCAGGAGGCTGTGTGCCTGCAGCCACAGGCTTGCCAGCAGCTGTGGGCCTCCTCAGGGGGACTCACAGCGCCCTTGACCTCACCTGGTGTTTTCCATGAGTCCAAGGAGAGGAGAGGGGGCTCGAATGGAACTGTGAAGGAAGAGGAGGGGACAGGAGGCGGAAACGAGTGCGACTACAAGTAAGTGGGGCACAGCGGGAGAGCAGAGTGACTGGAGCTTGGAGCTTATGTGGGGGCAGGGGAGACAGAGAGACAGCGCAGGGTGCAGGGCTGAGTTCCAGAGGCCTTTGGAAGATAATCTTAGGATTTAATGCTGATGTGATTTTGGGGGAACGGTGTATGCTTTTTGTCCTTTCAATACTTTATTATTGAAGACATTTTAATGGTAAAACCAACATGGACATACTAATGGAATAGAATGAACATACATTTTTATTTTTTGAAATACATTTATTGATTTCAGAGAGGAAGGGAGAGGTAGAGAGAGATAGAAACATCAATGATGAAAGGGAATCACTGGTTGGCTGCCTCCTGCATGCCCCCTACTGGGGATCGAGCCCACAACCTGGGTATATACCCTTGACCGGAATCGAACCTGGGACCCCTCAGTCTGCAGGCCGACACTCTATCCACTGAGCCAAACCGGCTAAGGAAAGAAACATACATTTTTAGATCAAACATCATCTTCACCTGGACCCTGTGAACGGGACCTTATTTGGAAAAGGGGTCTCTGTGGATGTTACAAGGCCCCCTGGGGAGAGATCGTTCTGGGTTTGGGGGTGCCCTAAATGCAGCGTGTCCTTATCAGAGAGAGAAAGGAGCGCACACACAGGGGATCAGGCCCTGTGAAGACAGAGGTAGAGATGGGGGTGATGCTGATACACGCCAAGGAGTCCCTGGAGCCACCAGGAGCTGGAGGAGGCTGGAAGGGTGGTCCCCTAGAGCCACGGTCGGCAAACCGCGGCTCGCGAGCCACATGAGGCTCTTTGGCCCCTTGAGTGTGGCTCTTCCACAAAATACCACGTGTGGGCGTGCACATACAGTGGGACTGAAACTTTGTGGCTCATGCACAGACATTGGTATTTTGTGGAAGAGCCACACTGAAGGGGCCAAAGAGCTGCATGTGGCTTGCGAGCCATGGTTTGCCAAACCGCAGTTTGCCAATCACTGCCTAGAGCAGGGGTGGGCAACCCCTGGCACGTGTGCCAAACATGGCATGCCAGTAACTTTTGCTGGCACGCGAAACCCTCTCTCTTATAATCTTCTATTTACAATTTTTTTCTTAATATCGACTTTTTAATTTTTCAGATAAATTCAGTGTAGGTGCACCTTAGATAAATAATTTTACATAACAAGTTATCTTAAAGACCATAGACATGGATTGACGAGAGAGGGGGAGAGCAATTTCTATGCCTCTGCCTTAACTCTCCCTGCCTTCCTAGATCCGACCAGTGTTTTGGTTTCATCCACATACGCTTGTGAATCTTTGTTCTCAGTGACGAATTTTGTTAAGTCTCGTAATAGGAGTAGCCTGAGGGATGAAAGTAGTAGCTCATGCATATCTCTGAAGGTCACGAAATATAAACCTGATGTAAAATCTCTGTCATCAGTGATGCAGCAGCAAAAGTCCCACTGATAATATCAAACGGAGTCATAAAGTTTTCTGTCGGACTATCAGTTTACATGTATACATTAAAAATAAATGTATTTTTCATCATCATATACTGTGTTTTTGTCGCTCAAATGAATTTTATTATTTCTTCAAGGTTCTTCACATACTTATACCTTAAGAGATATCAAGTAGGCGTAACATGTTCTCAAAAAATTAGGGTTGGCATGCAGAAGAATTCTGAGTCAGAGATTTTGCTGGTTTTGGCACGCACTCACAAAAAGGTTGCCCACCCCTGGCCTAGAGCCTTTGGAGAGAGCGTGGGCCTGCTGGCACTGAGCTCAGACCTTGCAGCCGCTGGCCTCCAGAACGCATGTCTGTTTTAAGTCCCTCGGGTGGAGGTGACTTGGTAAGGTGGCCCCAGGAAATGAATATAGGCCTCTTAGGGCCCAGTTCCTCACCTTCCTGAAGCGCTGCTCAAGCCTTCTGCTGTCAGACACTCTGCAGGAACTGTGTGGGCGACCGGGAGGCACAGAAGTCCTTAAATGGGAGGTACAAGCTAGAAGCAGTTTTTAGAAAGTTCAGGATGATGCTGATATCCAGTATGAATTTGAGGGATGGAAGGAAGTGAGTAAGCTGACCAGGTGGAAGGCAGTGGGTACCAGAGTTTGGAGTCGAGTATGTGAGGTTCTGATTCCAGCACCTTCACTTACTGTTTCAGTTTTTTTTTTTCATGTGCAAAATGAGAGCAATACTATTGTGTGTGAGTTACAGATAATATATGTAAAACACTCAAGAGAGGTACATTATAAGCAATTACATGAAAACTAGGGTGTGGCATTGGAGATGGAAAAGAGGCGCAAAGAGATGTTTACTGACCACTGAGTCAGAATCATAGAGATTTAGGTTGGGAGGGGCCAGGTCATCTAGAGCCCTGTCCTCACCGCACTGGGGGGAGCTTGGAGCACGGGAGGAAGAAGGTGAGTGTAACGAGGTTTCTCCCAGGAGCCGAGCTGCCTGGTGGACTCTTGCCCAAGCCTGAGACGCTGGGAGGAGGAACTAGTTTGGGAAGGAGATTAAGTTGCATTCTGAATGCGGTGAGTTTGAAGAGAAGTTGAGCCAGGCAGAGGGACAGCAGGTAAGCTGGGAGCTCTCCAAGGCTACTGACCAGGGAGGTAATAACTGAACACCCAGACTAGAAGCAGACAGAGTGTGATGAACTCTCTTAAAAAAAAAGAAAGATCAGAATGAAGACAAAGGACAGTCTGCTTTGGGATGTTGCTGCTCGAGGTTGGGAGGACAACACGCCTTACAAAAGACAGAGACAGGCGGGTCAGAAAGGCCGGTAAGTGGGAGAATGACCAAGTTTCAGGAAATACAGAAATGCCGCGTGCTTCAGAAAACGACGTAGGACAAAGATTGAGAAAGAGACATTGGGTTTTAGATAGAAAATGTCTTTGGAGACTTTACAGAGAATCAGAGAAGGAAAAGGAGTTCAAGAACAACGAGTCAATGAAAGTTTACAAAGCAGACAAGTTAGAAACTGGGGCCAGGTTGTTACACCTATTTTGAATGAACTAATTTAAAATTTGGGCCAAACCAGTGACTATACTCTGCTTTCCTTCTCAGCAGGAAAGGTTTTCACAAAAGGATGGAGCTTCTTTCCCGAGGTCAGGCAGAGAAGGAGGTGGCCCCCTCCCTGACCTTAGACCCATCCCCGCTCGGCACAATGCGCCTCCTTCCAGCTAGTGACCCTAGTGCTCCCTCCTGCCAGGGAGGTGCCCGGGACTTACCTAGGACCAGGTCAACACTGTCTCCCTCTGAAAGGTGTCAGGTAGGTAAGAAGCACCTGTGCAGGCTCCACAGCCGAAGAAGCAGATGGTGCAGCACCGGGCTGCGACTTCGCAGTCCTACTGGCTCTAGCTACCCTCCTGTGGTACTTCCTTTTGGGAACCAGGCAGTGATGCCAGCGATGCTGTGATGTCACCCGGGAGGTTATTATTGCCTTAATAATAACGAGGAGCCAGGAACCCAAAAAAGAACCTCATTCACATGCACCCAGGCTCCTCCTCCAGGAAACCAGAGCCATCTGAATGGCAGGATGTCCTTCTGGGAAGCCATGTGGGAAGGCGACTGGAGAAGGGACATCTGGAGGCACACGGCTGTGAGAGGGGCTGTGCCTTTCCCCTTCCTCTCGGGGTGAATATGCCAAGTTTGTTTACAGCTCGGGGACCCGGCCAGCCCCGCTACTAGGGACGGCAGTGGCGACACCTCCTCGCAGGACCCTGACCCTGGTGCTGCTGGAGCCAGACGGGACCTCGGGAGGCCGGAGGCTGGGTCTCTCCCCCTCTGCACAAGTGCTTCCGACGAGGCCCTAACGAAGTGTCTGGTTGGGAAAGTAAACAGAGAGAAGACAAATAAACAAAGATGCCCACAGGCAATTACAGGGAGGAAGTCATCTTCGGGTGGAAGTCGCTCCGCTGATGGACAGCAGGCCTGCTTTGCTCAGCGCCCCGGGAACACTTCCGGGAGGGGGGCACCCAACAACTTGGAGTTTGGCGAGGAGAGACCCCGACTGACGGACGGGAGGGGGTGGGGTGGGGACGGGGGCGGGAAGACCACCGCCGGCTGCCGGGGCCGTGCTTTCTTTCCTCTCCCGCCCCTCACCCCGCCCCCTCCCCCGCGCAAGTCGCTCCAGGAACAGGGACCCTCCCTCCCCAGGCTCGGCCCCGCGCTGACCCCGCGGCCGCGCGCCCCGCGCGCCCGGAGCGCAGGCCCGTCCTGGCGCCCGGAGCCGCCTG
Source organism: Myotis yumanensis (assembly GCF_028538775.1). Classification (NCBI taxonomy): domain Eukaryota; kingdom Metazoa; phylum Chordata; class Mammalia; order Chiroptera; family Vespertilionidae; genus Myotis; species Myotis yumanensis. The sequence continues at coordinate 68,853,240 of NW_027223762.1, forward strand.
CGCGCCCCCAGGTGGGTCTGGGCCGCCCCCGGCGCGCGGCCGCCGGCCCGGGGCGGGGTCTCGGCGGCGGGAGGAGCGGCGGCAGGAGGAGGAGGAGCTCGGAGGGGCGGGCGCCGCGCGGGGGAGGGGTCGCCGCCGCCGCCGCCGCCACCGCCGCCGCCGGGATCGTCAGGCCGGAGCCGCGGGCCGAGCGGGCGGCGGGAGGCTCGGCGGCGGAGGCTCGCGGCGCCCGGGCCGGCGGGGTCCGGCCGGGCCAGCAGCGTCCGCCGAGCGGCGGGAAGAGGGAGCGGCGCAGACAAAGAGCGGCGCCTGGGCGGGCGCGGCCGCCACCCGGGACCCGCGCCGCTGCCCTCCGGCCTCGGTGCGCGGAGAGGTAAGCGCGGCCGGCGGCCGGCGGGCGGGGGCCGCAAACTTGGGCCGCTCGGCGGAGTTGGAGCGCGGCCGGCTGGCGGGCGGGCGGGGCGGGGCGCGCCCGGCGGGCCTGGGGGACCGATCCCCCCGCGCCCCTCCGTGCCCTCGGCTCCGTCGCGGCCTGGCCCCGGGGCCGCGGGCTGCCGGCACCTCCCGACTCCGCACCTTCCCCCCGCGGCCCGCGGCCCACCCTCCGGGGGGCGGGGGCGCCGCCAAGAGCGAGGATGGGGGCCGGGGCCTGGGCGGCGGGTTCCCGGGACCGGGGACCCCCGGGCGCGCGGGCAGCGCCGGGCCTGCGGGCTGGCGGCGGCCCGGAGCCGGGGGCCTGGCCGGGACCGTGCAGGGGCCGGGGGCGCGGGGCGCGTGTCCTCTGGAAGAACAGCCGGCGCTGCGGGCCCAGCGCGGGGACGGGGAGGCCGAGCGCGGCCCGGGGAACTTGCGGCGCCGGTGGGGGGGAGGGGGCGGGGGGAGGGGGCTGCTGCCCAGCGCGAAGGGGCTCGGGCGCTGCGCTCTGCCCCCGATGCGCAGGCTCAGCCCAGAACAAAGTTTCTCATTGAGCCCTGCCCTCGCGCTTTATCCTGGGCCATCTCACCTCCGAGTGGGTCTGGGCGAAACTGGTGACTTTTAAGACATTCACTGCAACTCCCGGGTGAGAGCAGCTCGCGTGACTTTGGGGGGGAGGGGGTTAATTTGCAAAACGCTTGGATTTGTAGACAAAAAGCGATCGCATTGGAACGTCTGCGAGGGATGCCGGGGGTCACTGGCGGGTGAACATCAGGTGTCTGACTTCGTTGTAACACCTGCAGGGACAAAGCGGGAGCCTGTGCGGAGTCGGCGCCTGTCTCTTTAAGACACTTCAGCGGGCAGCTCCCCCTGATTTGGCTTGTTTATTTTGCTAACAGGTTGGGGTGAGCGGGAGTGCCGGGCGGAGGAGCCTAACCCCTGGTGCAGGTGTTGACCCAAAAGGAAACGACCGAGGGCGGCCCGTGGGCGTGGCTGGTCCAGGGCGCCAAGGTCGCCCAGGTAGGGGAGGCCCTTCCTGGTCCAGGGCCACCCTGGCTCCTCCCCTGCTTCTCAGAAGGGATGTTGGCACAAAGGGGAGTAACTTGGGGTGTCCTCATAGCGCGGCATTTGGTGTCCTTATCAAATCTTAAAATGACTGAAAACAAAATTCGCCCCGGTTGCTGTAACTTATCACAACAGATCTAAACTTGACTCCTGAACACGCCCTGTGTTCCTGGTGAGCTGGTAAGTTAGTAACAAGGCAGGCACCTGTGGCCGAGTGTGAAGAGAAGGGCAGGCAGCGGGCATGTGGGGGAGAGGGACTTGCTGCGGAGACTGGGCGGGAGGTGCAGTTTTTAGGTTTTTGGACCGGATTTCCCAGGAACAGGTGCTGGTGAAGGAGTGGCTACCAGGGGAAGTCCCGCCTCACAGTTCCTCTCCGGGAGGTTGCTTAGGTGTAGTTGTGATGGAAGAAAGTGGGGGGATGCGAGTGGTCTTCTGGCTGCAGCTTGAGGCCGAAGTGGAGAACTTTAAGCTGTGAGCTTCTGGAGGCGCCGCCGGGCCCCCAGCTCTCAGCTGCCACGTCCACACTCTCCAGGACTGAGCGTGGAGCAGAGGAGAATTGGTGGCCCGTCGCCACCCTGAGAGCTGACTGCTGCAGCACACCTGCTGCTCCCTGCGGAGGAACTGGGCGGGGCTGGTCTGAGGTGCAGTCCGGGTAGCTGTGCTCAGTGCTCAGGCTTTGAGCTCTGCTTTATTACATGCTACACCCTTACATTCTCTCCATCCTGCTCCCTGGGCCCCCCGCCACATTCCCAGCCTCTGTCAGGTGCCTTGGGGGATTACCAGGGTTTTCCAGAAAACACACCGTATTTGAGAAATGTGCTAACATCCACATTAAATACACCAGAAGCCTGCATGTGCGCAAACTGGATAACCTTTTAAAATATCCTAAAGACTCCCTGACGCCCGGAATGGCCTGCACCCCTGGCGAGGTGAGCTGCCCCGGGACACACCTGCTCTGAGCTGCCCAGACAACCGTGCAGTGTGCGCTGGGGGACGGGGCTGTGGACACCATCTCTGCCTTAAGAAGTGAGGCTGACTGGTTGAAAAGCTGGGGATTGCCTGCTGGGACTGGGAGGGCAGTGGGCAATGTTTGGGGAAATTGGTAAGCTAACTTTTTTTCACAAATGAACTGGAAACTCCCCAGAACTTACCCGAGAGGCTTAGGAAATTAGTTTTCCCATGGGGAGGGATTGCAAATGGGGCTTCCAAATTGTTTCTCTTTCCTTACATGAGTGATTTCAAGGGGTTTTCAAAGGGCCGAAGCTAAAAATGATGTCATGCAGCATGTCGTTGAGTGCTCAAGTTAAGGCATCTTAAAAGGAGGTCAAGACAGGCTTTGAACGGGTTATCAAAAGTATGCAGCTGAAGTAAAAATAGTTTCTTATTTCTTTAGGCCACTTTAGTAACACAGTTTAAAGAATTGGATTGGCTCGGCCCTTATGGCTCAGTGGTTGGTCGTTGACCCATGCACGAAGAGGTCTCGGGTTCGATTCCTGGGCAGGGCACATGCCCTGGTTGCGGGTTTAACCCCCAGAAGTGAGTGTGTAGGAGGCAGCTGATAATTGTTTCTCATGGCTGTTTCTATCTCTCCCTTCCTCTCTTTCTAAAAATCAATAAAAATGTTTTTAAAAAAGTAGATTTTTTTCTTTTCCTGCATTTCACTTTGAGCAGATCCTGAAGTATGTATATTTATGAAAGTATAATCAACATTAGCAAGTTCTACCCTCCCCCAACACACAAACACTCCTCCGGCACAGTCTGCCCTAAGGTTTCTTTGGGGTTGAGCCTTACACACATGGATTTCCAACAAATGCAGGTTGAACCGATGAAGAGTAAATTCTGAGCCTGTTGAGTTCATAGGGCTCACCCCACCGAGAAGGAGTAACACGCAGTTTCCAAAACCCTTGACTCTACTCAGAACCTCTCTGACGTGGTGCAAGTTTCTGTCCCCCAGATAGCCAGGCGGTGGGAGAACTTGATCTGGTGGCCTCTCTATTTGGTAAATCCTCTGTCCAATGAGTCACTTATAGTCCTTAAGCTAAATTTAAAACAACAACAACAGGCAACTGAACAAAAGGAAAACAGAAAGCAAACCCAACTGTGTAACCAGGTGGCGGGTTTGCTAAATACTTTTCAGTAGGTGGTCTGTCTGTCCGAGCCAGCGTGGACTGAGACTCGGCCAAGCGTTGCTACCCGGGCCTGGCACCTTACTTCATTCTACCATTTGTGTTTTTAATGTTTTTAAGAAAAGAAGCTTCAAGTGCACTCAGAATTTAAGTATTGCAATTTACTTTAGAGATTGTTTTGGAAAATGGGATGGTTTTGTTGGTCAGTGGTTAGTGAAAGTCTAAAATGCCATAGATAAAAGTTAAAGGCACTAATGCTTGTATGGTAATTTGTAGTTTGCAAATTGCTTTTTTTCACATACGCCACCATATTTAATATTTGAAGTAACGTGGTAGCATGGGCTCCAGCTCCAACCTGCCAGCTGGTTACACAGGGACACGAACTCAGGGGCAGTGCCAAGGATGGCGGATCTTGATCGCGGGTGTAAGTCCTTTCCTTTGCGCCCAGATAAGGCGCACCACAGCGGTGTGACAGTGGTTCTGAGGCTGCGGACCTGCTGGCGGGCACTGATGGAGCCCAGCGGTGTGGACCTCCCGCAGTTGCCAGTTGGAGATGTGAGCAGATGTTGCTGGCAGCTGGTTCTGCATGTGAGTTGACAGTGAAAATGAGCTGTTTCAGGGGAGCCGACAGGAGCAGTTTCAGAACTTTTGTCCCTGCTTCCTCCTGGTCAGTGAGCGTGTTGGTGGGCTGGGGCGCCCTCACGGAACACCATACATGGGAGGAAATGGTCACAGTTCTGGAGGCTGCAGAGTCCAAGATCAGGGTGCTGGCGGGTTCGGTTCTTGGTGAGTCTATTCCTGGCTTGTACATGGCGTCTTCTTGCTGTGTCCTCACAGGCACTTTCTTCCGCAGTGTTGCGCCTCTTCCTCTTATAGGGACACCAGTCCTCTAGGACGAGAGCCCCACCTTGACTGTACTCCTTTGAAGGCCTGTCTCCAAATACAGTTACATTGGGGGTTAGGGTCTCAACATTTGAATATTGGGGGGACAGTCAGTTCATAACAATGTATAACTTTGTGCTCAAAAACAAGGCTGCTTATTTTAGGAAGTCCTATTGCTTCCTTTACCCAGGTCTGACTCTGCGTATTTCAGGGCACCTGCTGGGGGTGGTGACGGAGCAGTGGGGGTGAGGATGGAATGGCAGCTCCCTGCTAGTCAGAGAACCTCAATGTAGGGAGGGTGCCCTGGCACTGGCTTCCGCACGCTGGTCAGGTTTTAAGTAGCATGATGGAGAGAGAACAACGTTGGCTTAATTCTGTTTGTGTATGTTGCCCTCCATGTGTGTGGGTTCATCCGCAGGCACTTCTTTTGGATTAGGGCAGTGGTCGGCAAACTGGCTTGGCAAACTGCGGCTCGCTAGCCACATGCGGCTCTATGGCCCCTTGAGTGTGGCTCTTCCACAAAATACCGACTTCTGTGCATGGGCCACGAAGTTTCAATCGCACTGTACATGCACGCCCGCGTGTGGTATTTTGTATTTTGTGGAAGAGCCACACTCAAGGGGCCAAAGAGCCGCATGTGGCTCGTGAGCCGCAGTTTGCCGACCACGGGATTAGGGTCATGATAAAACATCAAATCTCTAGAAAGTGTGGGCTTTTGTATGGAGGTGAAGTGTGTCCTGGTCCTGAATGAAGAGAGCAGAGTGAGGGAGGGCTGGTGCGGCCTCGGGCAGAGCGGCCGCTCTGGCCCGCTGGGCTTGGCCTGCAGTCTGCCCAGGGAGCAGGTGGTTCTGCGGTGGGCGTGCGGGACGTGCCGGGGAAGGAGCACCCTGAGCAGTGCTTGAATGTCACCGAGGATGGCATAGGCCTGGAATGCGGTGTGACGGCCGCTCTCGGCCCCACTCTGCATGTTCACTCATGACTCAGGCGTCAGTCACACGAATTATCCAACTTGTTACTGATCATGTCCACCTAAAAGTCTGATGTCACATCTTCTCACTTGCCTGTCTTCTCAGTTAATGTCCCATTGTCGACTCAACTCAGTCAGCCTTGAATTCTCCCTCACCTCCCACATCTACATCGCGTTGATTTTGCCTCCGGAAGATCTCTTACGTGATGTGTCAGCCTGCTCTTGCTGATCCATTCTGCTCACCGCACCAGTCTGGCCGTCGTCCACAGTGGTGGCTCTCCATGCCCGTAGATCAGTGTCCCGAGCCCTCAGCCTCTGAATATACACTGAGCTGCTGCAGTCAGCGCGGCCATGCACCAAACAACAGTTTGCTAACTGTGATAACAAAATGCCAAAGTTTATAGTCAGTTTATTTTGGAAGATTCCTGTACATTGGGGCTGATTCAGCAGTTTTTACCTGACACATCCGCAGCTCTGCCCCTCGGTGCTGTGACCTCCTGCCCGCCCCCCTCCACCCCGCCTGGGAGGGGCGCGGAGTGCAGAGCGCGCTGTGTGTGCTGGTTCAGTGGAGGGTCCCTGCCAGGGCCTTCGCACTGCTTGTCTTCACGAGCAGTGTGAGCCACAAATGTGACTCAGGTGCAATTCTAAATGTTCTAGGACCCACATTAAAAATGTAAAAAGAAGCAAAATCGACCTTCACAATATATTTTATTTTACCCAATAGCTCTAAAATATTTTTATTTCTACATGTAATCATGTAGAATATTATTAGTGGGATAATTCACGATGTTCACTTGTGTGGGGTTTTGAAACGGCGTGTGTTCTGCATTTACTGCACACCACCTTCCCTCTGCTCACACTGGGGCAGGGAGCCAGGTGAGCTAGTGCTGCTACCCTGGCAATTGCAGGTCTGTACATTTTACGTGATTTAAGCTTCATTTATTCTGTATTTTCCAAAGTTGAGGTAGTTCAACAGGCATAGTGCAACAACTGAGTGGGCCAGGTGTAATGATGTGGTTGTGAAGAATGATGTAATATTTCACACACTCGACAGTCTTAGAGTACTAAAATCAGATTTGGGTATATATGATGAAAATACTTTGTACATTTGAGAAATATTTTAAAATGTGTTCTGAATTCTAGAGGTCAAAATACCAATGTAAAATAACTCTTTTGGGTGTTGGTATTCAATATATTTCTGAAATATGTTAAGTACTTAGTTTATAAGTACAGAAGCTACAGTCGTATTTTCTTTAGTGATCATTAACTTTTCCCCGAACACACGCTCATAGCACACATTGTAAATACTGCTCTAAGCATTGTACACAGAGTAGTAACTCATTGAATCCTCTCAAATATTTAGTGTGGTTGCTTTCTGTGTTTATCTCTGCTGATCAGGATCTGGAAGAGACATAGCAGGTTACTTGCCTAAGTCACATAGCCAGAAGGTGACGTAGCCGATCTGTAACGCAGACCATCTGACTGCTGCGTCCCCTTTCACCACTAGCTAGCCACTGTCTCCTCACTGGGCTGTGTGTGAAAACACCTAAACAGAGCCATGAACTCTCATTGTGGTGCAGGACTTGAGAGATGTGGATGGGAACCCCTGCCGGCAGCCCCGTGTGGAGGAAGCCTGACCTCTGGAGGACAGGAGGGATGGGAAGCTGCCAGGCCCTGGCGGGCTGCGTGGACGGTCACAGAGGAGATCGTGGGCACCATCAGCCGCGGGCTGCTCTCTCCCAGCCCCTCCCTCCTGCCTGCCCTCAGCAGTGGTCCTCACAGGGGCGAGCTTGCCAGCCCTGCCGTGGGTATCGGCACCCTGGAGGCCTCTGTACCCCCAGGGTGCGATGCAGAGGTCTGGAGTGGGGCCTGGGACTTTGTTTCTGTGACAGTTGTCAGGTGATCTGTGTGGGGTGGGCACCGCCCATGGAGAACTGCTGCTGAGCGATTTGCATGATGGCAGCGAGCGAAGAGGCTTTCTGGTTTGTAGTAACAGCATTTAATTTGGGAATGGCCTGTGCAGGCGCCGTCACTTGATCTGTGTGCTGTGCCCCTTCATGAAGGCCCTGTGATGGCCCTCCACCACCACCGGGGCCCGAGGGAGCAGGAGCGTGTGTGGTAGACCCTCTGGGAGGCCGTTTGTGGCTGCAGCTAGTTTTTCCTTTATGATTGACTGTTAGTAAAGTGAAGGTGGTGCGTGTGGAAAACCTGGGGGCCAGCACACTGGCCCTTTTCCTGTCCTCCTCCCACGTCTGGAATGGCCTGGCAAACATGGCTCTCCGGTCACGAGAGAGGCCGGCAGGTCTCGCCTGGACTTGGGGAGATTGCTGTTCAAGGTTCCCAGGGGCCCTGGACCCGTGGCTGCCGATCCAGGCGGGTTTTGCCTGGCCCTTCCCCTCTGTGCTTGGGAGATAGATCCCTGTGGCCATCGCAGCCGTGGGCACCTTCCCCCACCCAGAGCAAATGGACCAGGACACAAGGAGAGCTGCGTCTGCTGGCGGCCCGGGTCTCAGGGACCGCGGTTTTCTGACGGGCTGCCATGTGGGCGGCTTCTCTCAGTGGACAGGCTTAGAGTTGCAGCTGCTTGTCGTGTGGCCACGTGCGGATGCTCCAGGAGGGGCAGCAGCAAAGATTTATTTACGTCAACAAGCGTTATAATTCCCCCAGCAAAGGTGGGGCAGCCTGCTAGTGAGAAGCGTGAGAAGACGGCGAGGTCCTAGTGAAATGCCTACAAAGGCGCCAGTGGCCGCCAATGGCCACATTGATTTTTCTTCAAGGATGTGCTGCCGTTTAATATCTGATGAATGTCGGCTGAGTATTTAAGGATGTCTGCAAGTCAACAAATGTTTGAGTGATGTCACCTATGGGGCTGGCTGTGGAAGAGGAACTCCGTCCTCTCCCAGTGTGTTCATCTGCAGGCTGTCACCTTGGAAGCTGTATCCCGTCCCCCAGGCTGTGCTCCGGGGCGTCGGGCTGGGATAAACAGTCTCTCTCGTCGCTCTGTGTGGTGGGTGCGGTTGGGGACACGAGTATTTGTAAGAGCAAGAAGTACCCGGGCTCAGGCAGTTACTTTAGACACAGCTTCAGGAAATGTGATACAGGTGAATAGTGAATTTTCATCAACCTTTTTTTTAGGAAACGTATTTAGGAGCAGAATCTGGCAAGACAGATATAAAAACAGTTGTCTTTGGGGTCTCCCCTCTGGGTTTCACGTTTGCATGTGGCTCACTCACTGTGCTCCCCCACCCCTGTTCTCCGTCTCTTCATTATCTGCACACACATGGCTTTCCCTGCATGCATGTCAGCCCTTGCCTTCTCTGGACCTCCCTAGCTTGTATTTAGTTCTCCTTTCTTGATTGAACCATCTGTCTTACTTAAGTCCCATCTCGTAGTTTCCTTAGTAGGTCTGTTTTACATGGTCCAGTAGGTATGACCCAGTGGCGACTATAAAGAAACTGTGCCATTGTTCTCGACGGGAGGGGTGAGGGGATATGGACACTCTGCTGTTGGCGCGCGCCTGGATGGGCCATCGTAGCAGGTGCAGGCCCATGTGTTTAAGACGTTGCTGCTGAAGCCTGATCGTGCCGTGGGCCTACAGCACGCTGCTGGTCGGGAAGGCTGGGTCCACCTTCCAAAAGGGAAAAGCAGATTCTCTTTCCCTCAGTGTCTCAGGCGGTGAGGGTGACGTCGCGGGGAGAAAATGTTTTTAGCATACTGCTCGCTAATACATGCGCATTCCCATTTATTTTTGGATCTTGCTAGCTGTTAGGCTTGGATTAAGGAATAAAATTAATTCTCCTTTACAAATACAAGAATACCTTTTTAAATGTTAACATGTTTAAAAACTTCATTGAGATTTGAACCTCCACTTCTGTATATAGATGAGTGGTTCTCAACCGGGGGCAGTTTTGCCCTTATGGACACTTAGCAGTGTGTGCAGACGGTTTCTGATGGCCGTGGCGGGATGCCCCGGGCTCCCGGGGGGCAGGCCGCCCCACAGTGCACAGGACTGCCCACAATAGGCCGTTGCCTGGCCCCAGATGGCACTGCTTTAGCCCCCCGATGTACTCGATGCTGCTCTGCTCAGAGTAAGCGTTTAAGTTAGTGGTGCTTGTGTGCTCCCACACACGGCCCTTTTGGAGATGATTTTTGTTCCCGTTTTTATAAACATGGAAAATAAAACCCATTTAGAGAGCTAAACCCTATTTACTTAGCGTCTCTGCAGTTGAATATGTAGGGGAGACACTAACATAACTGACTTAACCATGGTTGATCTGGAATACTGTTAGTGATAAGGAATGTTACACATTTTTTATTTTCTGCTTCCTATTTGGATGATATAAGCATGTAATGTTGATTTGTAGGGAACATTTGGCTATCTGGCGGAACCATCCTAAGAACCCATTTCCCTTAGAATGTCCATTTACAACATGGGTGGGGACATCTGGGTCCAGGGCTGTGTAAGGCCTGCAAGATCATGTTAATTAAATGTTTGACCAAATATGCAGGCTGATTTTTAAGCTGATGATTTCCTATGGCCCACGAGTGACGTATAAATATCCAAATGGCCCTTGGCAGAAAAAGGTTCCCACTCCTGGTTTACAAGGAAGTAAGGGGGTCCTTTATCAATTGCTTTTAATAAGTAATTGATTTTCAGAGCTTAGTCTAATCAAAGGCCTCTGTTTACTTAGCATAGAGACTTTACAATTGGCGATTGTCTATAGAAAACATTGTTATGATTAAAGTTCAGTGGTCAAGGCTCAGCCTGATTATCATGGAGGTGGTCACATCTGTTACCTTTCAGTGTGTTTCCTTCTTCGTATAGTTCTAAGAAGGAAGCTCCTCAGAGGAGAGAGAACAAAAATACCACAAATTAGACTCTTGCCAGGGAAAAGGGGAAGGAAAATGGTAATTTGGCTGCTAGTTTCACTCCCAGCGTCTAGGTTAGCGGAGCTGCTTATTAGAACGGGAGGCTGCGTCCGCACTTCTCTGTAAGCCGGTGCTCACTGGTGAGGTCCCGCTGCCTGCACGTGAGGGTGAGGTCCCGCTGCCTGCACGTGAGGGTGAGGTCCAGTGGCCTGCACGTGCGGATGGGGTCCGCGGCCTGCACGTGAGGGTGAGGTCCAGTGGCCTGCACGTGAGGATGGGGTCCAGCATCCTGCACGTGAGGGCTCTGCTCAGCATGCCTGCTTCCCCAGGTGGGTCAGCCAGGTCCTGCTCAGTGCCCTTCCTGTTTACTCGGTCCTTCCCATCTCTCTTCCACTAGGACAAACTCAAATTGACACTCTGTAAGTTTTGAACTAATCTTGGGGGAGATAGTTTTAAAAGTACAGTCACTTTTGTTTTTCTCAAGCCTGCCATCCTCCAGTGGACTGAGAGAGACCTTGAAAAATCAGTGGTTACTCTCTGGACAGACTAACATTGTGAAGCGATGGCTGTGAAGCAGTGCATACCAGAGGTACTTCTTTCTGTCATCTGTGCCTGCGTGCACCCACCGCCTCGGTGGCGGAGGTGCATGCGGTCCCCCAGCCCTTGCGGAGTGAACAGTGTGGGTCACAGGGACCGGACAGGACTGGCCCACGGGCGGCGGGGGGGGGGGGGGGGGGGGGGAGGGCGGGCAGGGGGTGGGGGCCGTGTGTGGTGGGGAGAGGCCTCAGGCCACGCTGTGCCACACGTCAGGCCTGGCATGTGTGTGAGATGCCCAGCCCTGGAGCTGCAGACCCTGGATTTCTTATTAAAATCTCCTTCCTCCTGGCTGGTTTGGCTCAATGGATAGAGCATTGGCCTGTAGACTGAAGGGTCCCAGGTTCGATTCTGGTCAAGGGCACGTGTCTGGGTTGCAGGCTCATTCCAAGTAGGGGTGTGCAGGAGGCAACTGATCAATGATTCTCGCTCATCATTGATGTTTCTATCTCTCTCTCCCTCTCCCTTCCTCTCTGAAGTCAATAAATAAATATATTAAAAAAATAAATAAAATGCCAAAACCGGTTTGGCTCAGTGGATAGAGCGTCGGCCTGCGGACTGAAAGGTCCCAGGTTCGATTCCAGTCAAGGGCATGTACCTGGGTTGTGGGCACATCCCCAGTGGGAGATGTGCAGGAGGCAGCTGGTTGGTGTTTCTCTCTCATCGATGTTTCTAACTCTCTCTCTCTCTCTCTCCCTTCCTCTCTGTAAAAAAATCAATAAAATATATATAAAAAAATAATAAATAAATAAAATCTCCTTCCTCAAAAGGAAGTGTTCGTCTTTGCTGCAGTAACTTCCTGACTTTTTAATAATAGGAGGTGGGTTGAAACAGGCTCGTTCTAATGGCATCAGCAGCTGCTCTGAATTTGAGTTTCCAACATCTTGTATCAGGTGAAGAGTGGACAGGTAGGCTCTCCTTTTCACCTGCTGCTCATTTGGCTCAAGTTGCACAGTTAATTTTTCTCTTCTCTTGACTTCCATTTTGTCTTCTGTGAAACAAAGGCTGTTTTTTTAAATGGGGCAAAGAAGTATTTTTATTAATAAAATCCTATATAATAAAAGGCTAATATACAAATTGGCTGAACGGCAGCACAACCAGCCGCTATGATGCACACTGACCACCAGGGGGCAGACACTCAAGGCAGGAGCTGCCCCCTAGTGGTCAGTGGTCTCACGGCTGGCGAGTGCAGCAGCAGTGGCGGGACCCTCTCCCGCCTCCAGGGCAGCGCTAAGGATGTCCGACTGCCCGCTTCAGTTGGACATCCCCTGAGGGCTCCCGGACTGCGAGAGGGCGCAGGCTGGGCTGAGGGACCCCCGAGTGCATGAATTTTGTGCACCGGACCTCTAGTAAAAATATACAACCCGAAAGTAAGGCATTATAGTCATGAACATTAAAAAGGGCGTCGTTCTAATGTTTTAAAAGACCTGTGGTTGCTCTGCCACTGTTTAAACCTGAACTGTGCCACTCTTCCTTAACTTTGGGGTGCCAGCCACTGAGAGCCACTGTGCCAGGTGCTGTGGAGATACCACCAAAGACCTACTCGGGGAGCTTGTAATCCAGTGTGGAGACAGATTTTACAGGTCCACAGTCAACTCTGATCTCGACTAAGCAGGGTACAAAATGACTTTCGCTTCCCTGTGTGGGGTCCTGTAGGAGACACAGGGAAGCGTGTGCCCAGCCCCCAAGGCCAAGTAAAACTTAGTTCAGGAATCCTAAAGGAGGGCGGTATTTTCTTCAGGAGCGTTAGAAGCTGTTCAGTGTCCAGGCAGCCCTGGAAAGAGTGGTATGCCCGCCGAGCAGAAATGGTCCGTTTGCCCGTTGCCAACCTCTTTGGCCACGCGGGCCAGTGCCCTGTTCTCTTCCTGGGCGAGGGCCATGCTGTCCGTTTGCTTAGGACGAGCACTTGATTTTGGAGTCAACTGGTCCATAATTTTAAGGTAATGTAAACTCTTACTTTAGTTGTTTATTTGCTTAAAAAATTAGTAATACTCCTTGTTGGTGCTCTTAATGGAACTATGGCTTAAGTAGATACCAATACTTCTTTATTCCCCCTTTTACATTGATAATGGCATAAGTGTGTTGTGCCTTTACATTTTAATCTAAAAATGCTTTATTTTGTTAAATGACTACTTTGCCTGGATTAGTAACAAATATTGTAAATCAATCCTGTCCAGACGTTTTATAGTTCTATTTTTTATCCTACTGATCATCTAGTTTGAAGTATTTCCTTTCGTTTCCATTGGAACTTGCACTATTTCTTAACTTTATTGTAAATGTTCCGTTTTGTACATTTTTAATGCAGTGTTTTGAATTGTTAACTTCTGCTTCATTGAGTACCCAGATCACTGTGCATTATGACAGCAAATTGGTCCAAAACTATGTTCAGTTCAGCTCTGCGTAGTGCGCGTGGATGGCCGACGCTGGCGCTCAGGCAGTTAGATCGCAGTGAGCGACTTGCCCTCCACCTCACACTGCCCTCCACTTCATCGCCTTTGCCTTTGCTGACGTGGATTAGTGTGAAATAGTTTTAGTGATATGCTGTAATTAAATTGTGATACACAGTCATTACTGCTTAGTGTTCAAATTAACTTAACTTGAAAATAATGAGAATTGAATATGAGTTTTGTGATGCAGTTTTAAGGTTGATTGGAATTTATTGATCCCTGGCTCTCAGGGATCTGGCAGGAAAGAATTTAATGTGGGTTAAGGAAGCTTGTGTGGGGTCTCATTCAGGGGAACACGAGTTCCTTCCTATTGATAAGCTCACGGATGTTTATTGTTTTATGTGTGAAATACACACAATGTGTTCTCTGAAGAACAGCAAAAACTGTTCTGTGTCAACCATGTAACCTTACTCTGTTGTGTTAAGCGAATCAATAAGTGTTTATCGCCTTTTGTTGAATAGTTTTTACTTACTTTTCCGAAGTACAGTTCTTAAATGTGGAAAGTCATCCATGTTAGACTTTGCATATAAGTATTTATGTATAGTACATACATATTTTGAAGAAACTTTTAATTTTAGAATAGTTTTAGATTTATAGCCAAATTTCAGCGTAAGTATTGAGAGGCCTCATCCCCCCAGCGCTCAGTTCACCCATCGTTGGCATGTACATTGCAGTGGTACACTGGGCACAGCGCAGTATTGTTAACTACGGTCCTTGCTTCATTTGACTTTTCTTCATTTTTGTCTGATGTCTTTTACTTCCCGGGACCCACTCCAGGACACCACATTACACTAGTCGTCCCGTGGCTCCTCTTGGCCGGGGCAGTCTCAGGCTTCCCTGTGTGGATGACCTTTACAGTTTCGAGGAATGCCAGCCAGGCATCCTGTGGAATGTTCCTGTGGAGATTTGTCTGATGTTTTCCTCATGATTAGACTGGGGTCATGGGTTTGGGAGGACCACAGCGGTGAAGTGTTATTTCCTTGCATCATGTCAGGGGTGCCTGCTGTCAACATGACATCACTCTTGTGACCTTGACCACTTGGCTGCGACCTTGACATCTGGCTGAAGCCGTGCTTGTGAGTCTCCTCCACCATGAAGTTGGCTGAGTTTTCCTTTGTCTATACTGTAGCCCAAGCATGTCAAACCCAAAGGCTAACCCGGGCCAAATACACAAGGTTGAAGTTTATGTGGGCCGCAAAAAAACAGAAGCTTCCATTTTCATAGAAACGTAGGTTTATTTCGATTTAGACATGCTGAATACAAAGGGCTGAAATAAATGAGTAATTGTGAACATAAAATAATAGAACATTTTAATAAAAATTAATATTTTTTTTCTTGAACACTAACTTACCAGACACTGAATAACAGGCACAAATTAATAAGCGTAATGCAAATTTTTCTTGTTCTCCGAAAGTGAAATACTTCCTGTGGCACACACCAAACAAGTCAGTCCAAGACTAATGACGTGGAAATCGGCTGCTAAAAATATTCACTGCTAGTATTAGTGGAGAGAAATGGTGCACCTGCGCATAAAGCGCATGAAGGAAATGAATGCAACACGACTGTAGTGATCAGTCATTATCAAACGTTGTAGTTCGTTATTAATTATGTGTAACAGGATATTGTGAAAATTAAGTTACGAAATTTTTATTAAAATGTTTCTTACATACTGTTATGTTGGCTGGGCTGCAAAAATATTCGTTATGGGAGAAACCAAGATGGCGGCATAGGTAAACACCGGAGATTGCTGCCTCGCACAACCACTTCAAAAATACAACTAAAAGACGGAACGGACATCACCCAGAACCACAGGAAGGCTGGCTGAGTGGAAATTCTACAACTAGAAGGAAAGAGAAAAGCATACCGAGAGTCAGAGGAGGTGCGGTGCGGAAGTAAAATACTAAGGTACAGAGGCGCAGGCGGAGCGGGCTGGCGGCTGAGGGTGTGGTTGTCTTTTTCAATCAGGAGGGAGTCTCAGGCTCTGAGCTCCAGTTCCGGGCGAGTCTCTGGGGACCTAGACTCATACGGGAGAAGCGGGACTGTCTGGCATCAGTAGCAACCCGAGGGCAGCTTTCTCTCCGAGGGGCTTGCAGCGATTGCTGGGACACTGAGAAGCGGGGCCGCTGGAGGTAGGACTGAGAGCAGCCATAACTGCTCGCTCCGCCCGCCCTGTTGATCCCCTGGGACCCGCCCCACCCAAGCCTTGCACGGAGGCATTTGCTGGATAGCCTCAGGCAGAGGCTAGATTAGCACCTCCCTAGAGCTCCAGGACAGAAGTTCTCCCACTGCAGATACAGCTGATTCTCACAGCCAATTGGCCTGGAGGTCAACCCCTCCCAGTGTTACTTACAACAATCAAGGCTTAACTACAATAAGACTGTGCACAAAGACCACAAGGGGGAGCACCAAGAGTGTCCTCCTCAGGTAATTGGGGAGGCTGAACCACTGGGCTCTAGAGGACACTTAGCACAGAAAACCACTTTATCAACACACGGAAGCATAAAAAATGCGGAGACAAAGAAACAGGACACAAATGACAGAAATGGAGGAAAGCAAACTGCTGGATATAGAGTTCAAAACCACACTTTTAAGGTGTTTCAAGAACTGTCTAGAAGCCGCCGATAAATTTAGTAAGACCCTCGAAAAGACTGGTGAGACCGCCGATAAATGTAGTGAGATCCTCAAGAAATCTAGTGAGACCCTCGATGTTGTGATAAAGGACCAACTAGAAATTAAGCATACACTGACTGAAATAAAGAATATTATACAGACTCCCAACAGCAGACCAGAGGATTGCAAGAATCAAGTTAAAGATTTGAAATACGAAGAAGCAAAAAACACCCAACCGGAAAAGCAAAATGAAAAAAGAATCCAAAAATATGAAGATAGTGTAAGGAGCCTCTGGGGCAGCTTCAAGCGTACCAACATCCGAATTATAGGGGTGCCAGAAGAAGAGAGAAAGCAAGATATTAAAAACCTATTTGAAGAAATAATGACAGAAAACTTCCCCTACCTGGTGAAAGAAATAGACTTCCAAGTCCAGGAAGCACAGAGAATCCCAAACAAAAGGAATCCAAAGAGGACCACACCAAGACACATCATCATTAAAATGCCAAGAGCAAAAGACAAAGAGAATCTTAAAAGCAGCAAGAGAAAAACAGTCAGTTACCTACAAGGGAGTACCCATACGACTGTCAGCTGATTTCTCAACAGAAACTTTGCAGGCCAGAAGGGAGTGGCAAGAAATATTCAAAGTGATGAATGCCAAGAACCTACAACCAAGATTACTTTATCCAGCAAAGCTATCATTCAGAATTGAAGGTCAGATAAAGAGCTTCACAGATAAGAAAAAGCTAAAGGAGTTCATCACCACCAAACCAGTATTATATGAAATGCTGAAAGGTATCCTTTAAGAAGAGGAAGAAGAAGAAAAAGGTAAAGATACAAATTATGAACAACAAATACACATCTATCAACAAGTGAATCTAAAAATCAAGTGAATAAATAATCTGATGAACAGAATGAACTGGTGATTATAATGGAATCAGGGCCATAGAAAGGGAATGGACTGACTATTCTTGGGGGGGAAAGGGGTGAGGGGGATGTGGGAAGAGACTGGACAAAAATCGCGCACCTATGAATGAGGACAGTGGGTGGGGAGTGAGGGCGGAGGGTGGGGTGGGAACTGGGTGGAGGGGAGTTATGGGGGGAAAAAAGAGGAACAAATGTAATAATCTGAACAATAAAGACTTAAAAAAAATATTCGTTATGGGCCAAATGTGGCCCGCGGACCGTGAGTTTGACATGCTTGGTGTATCCTTTAGGAGGAAGTCCCTAAAGAGGGAGGGGTTATGTTTTGCTTTCTCAAGGAGGTTGAATATAGTTCACATTAGTTACAGGCACCCCCTTATTGGCAGGGCATGAATTCCAAGACCCCCCAGTAGGTGCCCGAAACCCCAGACCGTACTGAACCCTACGTGTACCATGTTTTTTCATATGTATACAAAGCTATGATAAGGTTTCATTTATAAATTAGACACAGTAAGATATTAACAAGAATTAGTAAGCATACAATAGACCAGTTATGACAATCACTATAATAAAAGTTATGTGACTGTGGTTTCTCTCTAAAGTATCTCATTGCACTGAACTCGCCTTTTCACTTGAGGAAGCACTTCACAGCTTCTCTGTGGCACGTCCGAATTGTGGCATCACTACTCTGTGCCTTGGGGCCGTTAAGTAACCTGAGGGTGACATGAGCACAGGCACTGTGATGTGATGCCAGAGGGTCTGAAGCCCAGACGGCTAATCCGTGACTAACAGGTGGGGAGCATCTATGGTGTGGAGACACTGAAGAAATTCATTTCTTATCTGGATGGAGCGGGAGGGTGGGAGACTTCCTCACACTACTCCGGGCAGCTAGCAATTCAACCCTTTGCGGTCCAATGTTATTTTTGGAATTCAAACAGTCTGGTCCAAATTAATTGACGGGATTGAATGTTGAACTTTTTAATGTTCTTATTGCTAGACGTTGGACCTGTTCCTAGCCCCTGGTCTGTCGAGTCAGCCTCAGGTTGGACCAAAAAGGGTTAAAACTCAGGAATGGTTTATTTCTGGAGTTTTCCAATACATGCTTTCTGACCGTAGCTGATGGCGTGGAACTGAAATTGTGCAAGGTGGCACGGTGGGTAAGGGGGCTGTGATAAGGGGCAGGTATTTGGGATTCCACGGGGGAGGCTCACCTGCTCTCCGCATGGAGGGAGGTTTCCAGCGCAGTCACCGGTCACTGGTCACCACCGGAGGCTTTGCGGCCCTGCCCTGGGAACTGCCCCGGGGGGTGGGGGGGGGGAGGGGCCGGGGGAGGGGGGAGAAGCTAGGAGCCAGAGAACAGGGCAGGAGCAGGGCAGTGTTTCCAGGGTGTGGTCTGGGGTACTAATTAGGAGCGAAGATGCCTGGGGTCTGCTTTGAACCTACTGACTGGTCTTCTAGGAAGATGGCTTGGAATTCTTCCTGTGGAGCAAGTAGCCCAGGTGATTCTGATGCTTTTCAAGGTTGAGAACCACCTGCCTGAGTTCCGTTTGAACCCTTCAGTGGTTCTCAACCTTCTGGCCCTTTAAATATAGTTCCTCATGTTGTGACCCAACCATAAAATTATTGTTGTTGCTACTTCATAACTGTAATGTTGCTACTGTTATGAATCGTAATGTAAATATCTGATATGCAGGATGGTCTTAGGCGACCCTGTGAAAGGGTCGTTCGACCGCCAAAGGGGGCGCGAACCACCGGTTGAGAACCACTGCTTCAGGCTATTTCCTCCTGAGTGTGTAGACTCTCAGTGCGCCACCCTCAGAGGGGACTAGCGAGGCCACGGCTGTGGACCCTGCTGTGTAAAGCTCAGTCTGGGCCAGATGCCAGGCGTGTCAGAAAATGGTTCTGGCACATGTGCGTGTGAGAGAGCCAGTGGATGTGGGACAGTCCTGTGGGCAAATGTGGGCAAGTGGAAACCACCAGCAGGTCTATTTCAGGCTGCCCCATGCCTCCTGCTTTGAAAGGCCCTGGCAGCTCCCCGCTCCCCCCCAGAGGTGGGGGGCAGTGGCCTGAGGTGCTGTCTCCAGCTGGAGGAGGTCTGAGCCCAGAAGGTGACAGCCTGCAGGGTGGCAGCCCAGCGAAGGGGCACTTGCTCTGTAGACACAGGGTGAGTCTGTGGTCCTGGGCGAGCTCTGGGGCCCTGCGGGCCTGCCCAGGTGCTGTGACGCAGCCCCAGGGGTGCCTGCGAGTGGAGGTCTGGCTGGAGGGAGCTGGCTGGGAGCCGGCTTGGGGAGGGTTGGAGGGCCGCTGCTCTCCAGGGGCTGACGGTTCCAGGGACTCTTCCCAGAGGGAGATGAGCCCTTGACCTTTCTCTTGGGTATAGAAAGGGTCAGAGTTAAGGTTAGGCCTATTTCACTTCCCAATTTATACTCTCCCCACAATAATGGTATGATTTGAGGTAGGGGGTGGGGAGACTACTTACTGTTCCACCCTCCCCAAAGCTCCACGGGTTGGAGAGATTCAGTATATTCTTGGCATGAGTGTAATTGGCATTAGTGCATTTTGTTTATTAAAACTGACTGCATTACAAACACCTGCAGGGACTTTTTGGACACTGTTGCCTTTAAATCCATGGCTCTGTGTTAAAGTATAGATTGTGGTTTCTATTTTGACCTTAAGATTTTTGATAATTATTTTATTAAGTCTTGTCTTTTCCCTAAATGTTTGCGTTGACTGGAGAGTCGTTGGGTTTTGATGGCTTTGTGTAGAAGAGCGCTTTGCGTGGAGCTGGAAACTGGCCCCTGCGGACAGTAGGTTTGCAGCGCTCTGGATCGGCCAGTCAGGTTTGCTTGCAGCAGGTCAGTGGTACAGCTTTCCTGCAAGGTGGGGGGCTTGGGCAGGGGGATCCCTGGAGCTCTCGTCCAGCTGTCAGCTTGGAGGAGGCCTTGCCCCAGAAACAGCGAGCCGCAGGCGAGCGCCGGGCCGGAGTGGGGGTGTGGCCCGAGCGGCCCTCACGCAGCAGGGCCTGCTGTTCACAGCCAAGGGAGTCCCTGCTGCAGCCCCGGGTCTGGATCGCACATGGCGTTCTGAGCGATTCCCCAGACTCATGGTCAGCCCAGGGCCCTGCTCCGAGTGATGGATTTCAGGGGTCTGTGAACTTGGGGTGGCAAACCTTGCGGTTTTATTTCCCTGAAATTTAGTATTTCCTCCTGTGGTGAATGTAGGCAGCACACCCGTGACAGGCATAGTCATCGGGGAGGGGACTGTGATTTCCCATCTCATCACCGTGATGGCAGATATGCTGAAATCTGAACAACTTATCATCCTTTCCTTGAAATTATGGTCGTTATTAGACCTTTGGCTGCAGCCTCTTGTTTGGTGTGCTCACAGTACAGGGGGGCATCCTGGCAGCAGAGGGCAGGCCTGCGGGGCCTGGGTGCTGTCCTAGTTGACGGGAAGGCTGTGGGGCTGGGCCTGGGGCACACAGTCCACGTGGGCGACACAGGAAAGCCATTCAGTGTTGCTGCCTAACAGGACTCTCCGCCAGTGCAGTGATGGCAGAACATCCCCAAGTGGGTACAACAAAATTCGTTCTCCTAAAGAAAACTCTAAAAGGATCTTATCTAAATTGGATAAAAAGCCCAATCATTGTGGAAAAATAGATCTTCAGTTCATTAGCTAAAAAGACTCCTATAAACTGTTCTGATATTTGTGATTATTTTATAGTAAAACCAGCGCTGTGGTTGGGTTAGGGCAGTGATGGCGAACCTATGACACGTGTGTCAGAGGTGACACGCGAACTCATTTTTTTGGTTGATTTTTCTTTGTTAAATGGCATTTAAATATCTAAAATAAATATCAAAAATATAAGTCTTTGTTTTACTATGGTTGCAAATATCAAAAAATTTCTATATGTGACACGGCACCAGAGTTAAGTTAGGGTTTTTCAAAATGCTGACACGCCGAGCTCAAAAGGTTCGCCATCACTGGGTTAGGGTGTGTGTTTGGTACTCGGGAGTTTATAATGACTTCGGTATCAAAAAAATGCCAGTGCCTTCTAAAGGTCTCTCACGTTAAAGAGTTGACTTTTTGGTTTTAGGGGGCGTTATGGCCAAATGGTCCCTGGAGATTTTGACCCCCTATTGAACAGAAATATGTTATAAAATAAAAAGTAAGGTGGGAAGAGAATGGGCACAGGCCTTGCTCGCACGGCGCTCCTGCACATGGAATGGTAAGTGCCGTTGGAAGCGCCCTCGGACGGGACGGTGGCTGGTGTGGGGCAGCACTGCTGGCGCCCACGTGGCAGGAATGTTCGCGGCTGTTCGGAGAGCACTTGCCGTCCCACAGGCCTTGTCTAATGAGGTCTTCCCTGCACCCTGCAGGCTGCCCTGTCCCCTGCCAGGAGAGGAGCGGTTTAGAGAAGCTGAATGGGTTATCCACGCGCTGGGCGGGCAGCCTCTGTTTGGAGGGCTGTCAGTAGGTCGGTGTGTTCTCTTTGCACGCGGTGCAGTGACCCTTGGGGTCGCTGGCTTTGCATGTTCACTGTGCAGGGGAGTGCACAGCGGACTCCCACATCCCTGATGATGTCAGCGTGAACTCGGGTGGCGTGCCTCCTGTGCGGCTGCCCGTGCACGGCAAGGACTGCGGCCCCGGAGCCCGCAGCCTGCCTCTGCTTCTCCATCTGTCCCTTCTGTTTGGGGCGCGCAGGGAGCAGAATGACCCCCGTCCTTGCTTGGTTCTCCCCAGGCTGGCAGCGCTGCCAGGCGAAGAGACCTGGAAGTGCAACACGCCTGCCGTTTGAGGCCCAGCTCTCCGAGACCCGTCTTTCCTAGCGCGGCCTGTGTAATTATTTTTGGTGGAGTTTGTTTTAATGATGAAGACAATGTACTGATCAACTCTTAAAGACAGTGTTAAAAGGGAAGATGCTTCCTGCAGCCTTATCAGCCTAAAAGAGAAATCGGTGTCTGTAATTTAGTCCTTGTATTTGTAGCCATCTGTATAAGTTTATATTCTCTTTAATAGGAGGAAGTTCTCACTTTGTCAGTAGTCTTTACAGTGTCTTCTCGTTGCATGGCATCTCTGGTCCTGTCTGTTACAGGAGCATCGCTGACTTGTCGTTTACGTGTTTGCTCCAGGGGATGCAGTGCCTGTGCGCAGGCCTTGCCCTCGAGTGAGCTCCTCCAGGAGGGCTGCACGTGGGCGCCTGGCCCTCCCCATGGTTCTGGGTACGTGCTGCCATCATGCCTTCTCCAGGTGGCACCAGTTTCCAGCAGCTGCACTGCTCTGCTAGTCAGAGTCGGAGGGCCCCTCCACAAGGCGTTTTGTGTCGGATTCTGAAGGCCCTTGTCTCGCGGTGATTGTACAACAGCGTCACTGCTACTGTAACAACAGGTTGACTGGAATTTGTGCACACTGAGGGCCAGGTCCCTGACAAAGGGCTTGAGTGTGGAGCACACTGACTCGAGGGCCCCCCCCACCCCCCCCACCCCCCCCCCCCACCCCCCGCGGGCCTGTGGGACTGACAGCGCTGTCCTCAGCCGTTCCCTCGGAGGGGAGTGCAGTTTTGTTAATAACAGCTGCTTGTTTGGCGCTGTGTTTGGACATAGAGGGAGTGATGGAACTGGATTCCTCCTTTTGGTCACTGGCCAAGTGAGCCAGAGGTCGTGGGCCTACTACTCTTTGAACTGGTAATCTGATCTCTAAAGGCATTTTCAGAAAGAGCTGCAAATATTGTTAGTAAATTTGCCACGGCTGTAGCAGGTAGAAGGCCTCCCAGAGGTGCGTTCAGAGCGGTGTGAGTGTAGGTTTCTGTCCAGCCAGGTGTATCGCTCTGTGGTTGAGTAACCAGTTCGGAGCCCGGGTGAGCTGTACCCAAACTCTGGACCCACCGAAACTGAGATGGGAAACCTGAGTCATTTTAAGCTGCTGAGTTTGTGGTGATTGGCTGCCAAGCGGTCCGTGGCTTAATCCGGTGGGCAAGTTGAACCTGTTCCTTCTGCTCCTTGGTTAGATTGCTTGCTGCCACGCAGAACTCCCTGGAATTACAAACCTACCTTGTTATTAGGTTTTTATGACATTTCTTCTGTTTGGCTCAGATATAGTAGAAATCTCTTTATAGCAGCGGTCGCCAACCTTTTGGACCTCACCGACCACCAGTGGTCCACGAACCACCGGTTGGTGACCGCTGCTTTATGGTATGTCCTTAAAAAATATTTTCAAAGAAAATGAAAAACATTTTTGGGTGAAGAGATTAAGCAAAAAAAAAAAAAAAAAAAAAAAAGCCCTGGCTGGTGTGGTTCAGTTGGTTGGGCGGCCTCCTCTGCCTCAGGAAGTCGCCGGTTCGATTCCAGGTCAAGAGCACATGCTCAGGCTGCAGGCTGGATACCCTGTGTGTGTGTGTGTGTGTGTGTGTGTGGTGGTGGGGGGGGGGGGCAGGGTGGGAGGGTGCAGTAGGCAGCCCATGGGTATTGGGCTCTCATATTGATGTTTCTCTCTCCCTCTCCCTTCCTGTCTCTCTAAAAATCAATAAACTACTCTTTAAAAAAATCACACACAAGAAAACTCATAGACACAGCCAACAGTATTGTTATTACCAGAGGAAAAGATGGGTGCAGGGAGGAAAAGGAAAGAAAGAAAATGAAAGAATGAAGGCGGGGTAGAGGGGCTAAGTGGGCAGGTGAGCATGGTAAGCCCAGGGAGTAGCAGAGAAGCAGGGACTGAGGGCCTCTCCGAGGGGAGCTGTCTGCATGTGGACGGACTCCTGGGAGCCTGGAGGTGGGAGGAGCCGATCTCTCTCTCTTACTCATTGAGGTGTAAGCTCCCTTTGTGTTTATGCACAGGGCCCCCTGAGGGTGGTCCCTGCAGGGCCACCTGCCAGTTAAATCCCCATCTCCTTTCCTTGGACTTCCCTCCACCTGGTGGGCGAGCAGGGTTCCCCCTACCCCCCCCCCCCCCCCCCCCCCGCCTACCCTCAAACCATTGCCATCTGTACTGAGCACTGTTAGATTTATGAGTTAATATTTTAAAAAGTTTTCAAATGAGTTTAATAACTTGGCGGAGTGCCTTGCTCCATTTTCCTGCTGCCTGTGGTGTCGTTCAAAATGGGGAGTGAGAGGAGGGGACATTTGCCAGGGATGTGACCCTGCGTGCCAGGCTGCCCTGTCAGGTCCACGCGCCTCAGTGCCAGGGTCGAGTTACCCTCCCACTGGCGAGACCCCGAGGCCTAGACCCCTTCCTGTGTTTCACCTCATGTTCCCACTTCGTGTTCCCTTGATATGTATGTTTAATTTTGTTTTTGTCACATGCATCGTCTGTGTTGAACCAAATGTAATTTGCTGTCAATACCTTTAGTGGCAAAACCTAAATGGCCTACTTGTGACGTGCAGTCAGTTTGACTTTCCAGCAGCCTGGTTTCGGTAATAGCCTCATTAGTATTTTGCGAGTGGTATCCTTTATAAATGTCACATTTGATGCACTGATGATGATGGATAGAATCATTTATTTAACAATATCTGTTTCTCTCCGTGGTTTTGTTAAAAAACCAGATTCAACTGTGTGATATTTATTTTAAAGATCTTACTGGTTTTATTCAGCGATTCATCAATCAGTCAGCACCTCGTAGTGGACAGAAAGGACCTCCAAGGAGCCGTGCAAAAGGAGAGACTTGGGCAGAAAGGAGTGGAGAGGAGGTCATTCTGGCAAAAAGTGGGCTGATTATGACAAGGTCGCTTTCCTTCGGGGATGCAGGGATCCACCAGGCAGATGTCCTCCCTGGTGCTGGTCAGGGGACTCCTGATGGACCGGTTTAAGAGTCCACTTCTGGGCGAGGCTGAAACTGCAAGTCTCAGTGTGATGACGTGGGCTTAGCACAAGTGACTCCATGTAGGGCCTGTTGTCTGTGTGTGTTACAGCAGGGGTGGGGAACAGCTGGCCGGGGGGCTGTATAAGGACCGAGAAATCACGTGGTCTGGCCCTGCCAAGGCATTAGGGGTGAGTTAATTAAGTGTTTGACCAAATACAGCAGGTTAATTTTTAAGTTGATAATTTTTATAGCCCTCAAATGATGTTATAAATATCCAATGGCTCTTGGCAGAAAAAGGTTCCCCACCCGTTTTACAGGGTAGCCCTGGGTTGACAAACTACAGCCTACAGGCCAAACCCGGCTCCCAGCCTGCTGTGAGTACGTTTATTAGAACCCAGCCAGGCTTGCTCATTTACATATGATCTGTGGTTGCCCTCATGCTCCAAGGGAAGCGTGAGTCATTGGAACAGAGGCTGTATGGCTCAAAAAGCCCGAAATACTTACCTGGCCGTTTTCCAGAAAACGTTGGCCAACCCTGCTGCGCAGGAAGGAATGGGAGTGAAGCCGGAAGCTGCCCCACGGGAGTCCTTGCTCGGCCACTGGATTGGCTGGAGGCTGGCGCCCTTGCTGGGACAGCAGGAGGAGGGTGCTCACCGGAGGGCTTGTGAGGGTGAAACTGCCAGGTACTGGGCGGCTCCCAGCATGTCAGCTCCATGTAATAAATAGTAATTCCTTCTCTCCTTTATTACTCACCCCTCGCCCCGTCCTCAGGTAGTTAGTTGCTTGCTTTCTGCATGTGAAAAGTTAGGATGAAAAGTAGGTTTTAGTCTCCTAAATATTTAGAAATCAGTGTATTTAAAATAGTGCCATTCAGTAGAAGTAGAACGTAAGTCACAAGTGTGAGCTAAATATATAACTTTGAATTTCCTAGTAATCACATTAAAAAGTAGAAAGAAATAGATGAAAATAGTTGTAGTAATGTAGTTTATTTAGCCCCATGTCATTTCAACTTACAATCAACCAAAAACATTACTAGTGAGAGACTGGATTTTCAAATTTTCCCTTTTGTTCTTTTGCATAAGTCTCTGGACAGTGTGTGTTTGCCCCTTGTGGTAGGACACAGCTGGGCTCACCCACCTCTGCTTCTCCGACGCCCACTGGGAGCCTGTAAGTCCATTCAGTCCTGACACGGCTCCTGGGAATGGCACACACCCATCGGTGAAGGGCTCAGCCCACACGAATGTCTTTAACTTTGACGCCAGTCCCAAGTCCTGGCCTGCCTGCACTCTGACTGGCTGGCTATACATTGGGGGTGTCCAGCACCCCTTCCTCAGTTTCATAGTTTGCTGGAATGGCACTTTACACTCTATCAGTGGTTTATTACAGCGGAGATCCATAGGACAAGGGAGTGGAGAGAGGGGTGCAGAGCCTGGGCACCCTCCCGGGCATGTCAGCCAGCACATCAGCCTGAAGCTCTGTGTGGTTCCAGAGTTTTTATAAGCAGGTCTCCAGCTCCCTCCTTCCAGCATGTCAGCTCCATGTAATAAATATTAATTCCTTCTCCCCTTTATTACTCATCCCTCGCCCCTGTCCTCAAGTAGTTGCTTGCTTTCTGCATGTGAAAAGTTGAGATGAAAAGTAGGTTTTAAGGGGGGGGGGGGCAAAAGTGTCCACCCTCTAACCACGTGGTTGGTCTTTCCATGTCCAGCCCCGATCCTGCGCTGTCCTAGGGCCAACCCGGAGTCACTTCATTAGCATACACTTGGGTGTAATCAGAAGGGGCGGGTTCTAACCCACCGCCCCTATCACTCAGCAAATTCCGAGCAGCTCTATTCCAGGAACTGGGGACTAAGACCAGATATATGTTATTAAACCACATCAGGACAGCCCTAGATGGCGTCCCCGCCCTTGGCCTCCCAGCTGGCTGGCCCTATTGAAGGACACTCCTGCTCTGTGAAACAGCTGATGCATTCCTAGGTCACATTCTTTCCTGCCCTCTGCTCGCTAATCATGACTCTCGCTGTGCTGGTAACTCCCCAGCTCTTAGTTCTCAGGAAGCAACTGCAGGAAAAATATAGTAACATTTCTCAGAAAGCTTAGATACCAGCTGTCCAAAAGTAGCACAAAATTGTGACTCCTTATAACGCCTTACAGAAGAACAGCTCAACTGCAGGCGATAGGCATCTATGGCTGCAGGTTTCTAAGAAGGAGTGGGATGTGTGGATGAAGCCGCAGGCGCGGGGTAAATTCCGCCTGGCCGGGAAGGCCCGGAGCCAGGCTGTGCCCTCACTGCCAGCTCTCCACCATGTGCGTCAAGGCACTGCCCATAAGACTGATTTCGGAGGAAAACCTGAGAAAAATGAGGTTTCTTGTTCCTCGTGTGGACTTTGATCTCCCTTCCTTGCATGATCTTTCTGTAATTCTTAATGTTTACTTTTTAGCTTTTTCTTGTAATTTTACTTCAGGAGTCTAGAACCAGAGCCCTGGGTTCAGGTCCTGGCTCTCCCCATCCCCACCCCAGCCCCCAGACTGTGAGTTGGGCCGGGTAGCTTACCTCTCAGGGTCTCAGTTGCCTTCAATGGGAAGGGGGTTGCTATGAAGATTAAAATGAGTAAAAAACATGGAGAACGGTCCCTGGTACATGACATTATAGAAGTACCTTTGCATTTTTTTAAAAATATATTTTATTAATTTTTTACAGAGAGAAAGGGAGAGAGATAGAGAGTTAGAAACATCGATGAGAGAGAAACATCGATCAGCTGCCTCCTGCACACTCCCCACTGGGGATGTGCCTGCAACCCAGGTACATGCCCTTGACCGGAATCGAACCTGGGACCCTTCAGTCCGCAGGCCGACGCTCTATCCACTGAGCCAAACTGGTTTCGGCACCTTTGCATTTTTTAAATCACATGATGAAAAGCAATAATAATAAAGAAAGGGTATAGTATAAGAATGAGAGGGAATGGTCCAGGAGCTGTGTGGGTGGGGTGCGGTGGCCAAAGGAATTTCTAAGAATCACAGTTTTTAAAAATGTGATCTTTTGGACATGGCTTAATCAAAATTCTTTAAACTTCAAGGGCTGTCTGATGTTAAAAACCTTTTTTTTAAAGAACAGTTTATTGATTTTGAGAGAGACAGAAAGGGAAAGGGAGCAAGAGAGAAAAATATCAATGTGAGAGAGAAACATTGATCAGCTGCCTCCTGCATGCTCCTACAAGGGATTGAGCCCACAACCCAGGCATGTGCCCTGACCTGGAATCGAACCAGCAACCTGTAGGTGCATGGGATGACACCAAACCTACTGAGCCACACCAGCCAGGGCGAAGATCTTTTTAAAGGGTAGTGTTCGTATCTGGCTTGTATCTTTCTGAGGCATATGCATCAGTGGTAAAAGAGTGTTTTTCTGCGGCTAGGAAGTGCTGAAACTGATTGTCAGGTGTGTGTGTGTGTGTGACCACAGTGGTCGCATGTAAAGTAGTTTCCTTTGAATAGAAGGCTGTATAGAGTACCGATCACTTCTAACGGGTGTCGGTGTGCTCCAGAAGCATAGGCCATGACTTGTGAAATGCCGAGGTCACAGTTCGGAGTGGGAGCCGTCTGTGGGGTCTCACCAGGCTACGTCGCCTCCTATAGTCTGGTATTTAGTAGAGTTATTTTTCATTAGTTCACATTCAAACATCTTTTTTTAACAGGTCAAGAAAAGGATTTTTGAAAATATTTTTTAGCTTTTTAATATTTCATATTCAAGGCGGTCATTTTGGGGAAGTAAGCAATATTGCATTAAATATTGCTTATAGTCTAAGACCATGGTCACAAACAGCGGCTCGCGAGCCACATGCGGCACTTTGGCCCCTTGAGTGTGGCTCTTCCACAAAACACCACGTGCGGGCGCGAGTACAGTGCGATTGAAACTTCGTGGCCCATGTGCAGAAGTCGGTTTTCGGCCTGGGCGGGGCTATTTTGAAGAAGTATTGTTGATATTTGGCTCTGTTGACTAATGAGTTTGCTGACCACTGGTCTAAGACATTCAGTTTTCAATGTTGGCAATTCTGATGTTAATGTCACCATTCCTATCCTCTTTGGTAGTTATCATTCTGACTTCATAGTAAGAAACCCGAAACTAAGTGACATTTTGGCCACATATTTCAAGAGATGTTTCTCATTCCTTGCCGTCACACAGCTTCGGTGAAAACTCTGAAACAGCGGCCGCCTTAGCTCCGGTTGCTATGACAAAACACCGGGGGCTGGGGCTTAAACGACAGATACTTACTTCTCATAGTTCCGGAGGCTGGGAAGTCCCAGGTCCAGGCGCCTGCTGACGCATCCCCTTCCCCGTGAGGGCCCTGCTCAGGGTGGAGACAGCGGTCATCCCGAGGCCCCTCCTACAGCAGAGGGAGGCGGGTCTGGCCTCCTCCTCTCAGGGGGCATGTGTCCCATCCGGGGCTGCGCTGCCTGACCTCAGCCTGACCTTCATGACCCCCTGGAGGCCTTGCTTCCAGCAGCATGCCCTGGGGACAGGGGCGGCCCACGGACCTGGGGGCACACTCGTTCCGTCAGTGAGGGAAGCTGTGGAGACTTGCTTTGACTTCCCAGCCCTTCCTCGGAGAAAGCACATGCTGGGTCTAGCACTGCTGGCCGCTCTTTCTATCTTAGGCGTTTCTGTTTGGAGTACAAACCCTTCTGGTGTGCAGGCCTCTTTTCCTTTGTCAGGCCTCCCATCGCTCAGAGCTCTACTTCCCTTACAGCCCTTCTCAGAGCTTCCTCAGGCCCACTCTCTCCCTGCCCGGTAGGGTGAGGCCTAATTTCCTTCCTCTCCCTCCAACCACCCTTCGAAAGTGAGCCTTGTAGGCGTTGCAGCAGCGCTTCGGCTCAAAGTCTCCGGGAGCTGCAGCATGCACGCGCCCTGTGTGCCACCCTGGCCGCAGCCTTGGGAGTGGGGTGGGGGTGGGGGTGGGGTGGAGGAAGTGGTGAATGCTGCTTTTTCTTATCGGTATCTTCCTAACAGCCTCTCTGAGCCTCTTGGGAGCTCTTGACCTCTCTGGCCCTGAGTTTGAGAACCATGGATTTAGACTCTTGGCTTTAACGCTCTCAGGGCCCAGCTCAAACACTCTGCCTGCTTACTCAGCCCCCGAGAACACCTTCCAGCCCGGGAATGAATGGAACTAGACGTCCTGCCTGACCTGCCTGTGTTTCGGTGAGGGTGATGCCCAGGAAAGTAGCACCTTCCCGTCTCCCCAGTGACTGCGGCCTCGTCCTGGTTCTCACCTGAGCCTCTGTCCACCTTCTGTTCGCCCTTTAGGTAGTGGTCCAGGTCAGCTTCTTCCAGCGACTGCATCTTGGGCCTGGAGCCTGCACCCCTGCCCCGCCCCCCACATTGGACTCGCAGGTACGCTGAGTGGGCCGGCATTGTAGAGGACACAGGAGGAAAACAGCACAGCTCTGGGCACTGACTTCCAGGAGCTGGAGGATTCTGACTTCCTACTAGTTTTCCCTGAGCTCTTCCTTCTGGAATCAGCATCTTCCCCCCTCCCACTTCCATAGCCGGGGCCCCTCCCGGCACCTCCTGCGCCCGCCCACTCTGGTTCTGGTTCGGCAGGTGGGTTTCTCTGTCCCCCGGCCGCTGCACTGGGCCTGGCACTGCCCTGGCAGACCTGCCTTGCTGCTCGGGGCATGCCAGCTCCACCCTGCCTCGCTCAGGTCACTTCCTGTTTCCCGTGCTCTGCTCTGCGGTGACCACCCACAGGATGTGTGTGGCCTGAGCAGGTAACTCCCAGTTCAGTAGAAAGACTCCTGTGGTGCCACACACTCAGAATCTCCCCTCTCCTGCCCCAGCCTGTAGCGCCCCAGTACCCCGCCCCGGGCTGGGGCCTGTGAGCAGCAGGAAGATGTTCTTCACAGTCCTCCAGGCTGGAAGTCAGGTCGGTGTCGGCTGGGCCAGGAGAGGGTCCGCCTGCATCCGTCCTCAGGTGGCGGTCAGGCCCCTTGTGTCCTCGCATGGTGGAAAGGTGTGGGAGCTGTGTGGGGTCCCTCTTATGAGAGCACCGATCCCACCAGGAGGGTTCCTCCCTCGAGACTGATCACCCTCACGGCCCCATCCACCTCCTAGACCACCCCCTTGGGGGTTAGGAATTTGGGAGGACACAGCCTGCAGACAGCAGCGGGCCCCTGGCGTGCTAGGGCTCACACAGCTGTGGCTTCTCCGTGCTCTGCTTTCCTGGGAAGGTCTGAAGCACAGGCACCCCTCCAGCAGGTGTCAGCTCCTACCTGCCAAGGCTGCCTCAGGCCCGGCCATCCTGCGGGGATGCGGCTTCCGGGAGGGCGGCCTGGTGCATCCTGGTTTTGCGTGGTGTCGCCCTGTGGGAGTGCAGGAAGCACCTGTGTAACTGGCTCAGTTGGAGGGGCGGGGGACGGGTGGACAGAGTGCCTCCACTGGGGCGCGCACTGCTGGAAGTCCGGGATGCCGCGCCAGGTGACCTGCGGCCCACACAGCCGCTCAGGGCCTCTGCCCTGTGTCGGTGGCTGACTCGCTCTCAGCGCTTTCTGTTTGAACAGAAACAAAATCGACGTCTCGGTCAGAACTGGTGTCCGCCTGTGAGGTGTGCAGCGGCATTTTGTGTCTGGGTGTGAGTTCCCGGATTGGTGCATTGGGGCCTGGAGCCCAGCTCCTGTCTGGTAGGGCCGGTGTCCAGGGCCGGTCTGGTCAGCTGTGCCCAGGGGTAGTGACCCAATTACAGATCTGACTGCCTTGGGGGAGGGGGCGGGTCTCAAGTTGTCTGGGGCCTCCGGGCGTCCCAGAAATCTGTGTCCACAGCGGAGCTGCTTAGCTCACACTTGCTTAGCAGCTCCCGTGCGGTGTCCGTGGGAGGTGTGAGTCATCCACGGAGTTCATCTGAGGCAGTGCTGCGTGTGAGTTACATGTTTGTCCAATGAAATCAGGCGTCAGAAGCTCCATGTGCTGTATAATTGGAAAAAATGCTTTACAGAATCGTCACCAGCTCGATTGATTTACACATTAAGTCATGCCATGTCGTCTGAATACCTGGTGATCTGATTTCGGCTTACTTTTATTTTGTAAAAAGTTAGCAATAAATAACATCCATTGGGGGCGGTGTACGTGTCAGTCCTATGAAGGTCATTTGCACGGTGTGTGGACGCTTCTGAAGGAATTGGGGGAGGGGCTCTGAGCATCTGACGGGAGCGCCCCTGCCTGGCTGGGCGGGGCTTCTTCCTGGAATTTGGATTCTAGATGTTTGGGAGGAGAGCTCTCAAGTGAAGGGTGCTGTTCTGAGCTGTGGCGCGTGCTGGCTGCAGTGGGAGCCCGGCCAGCTCATTCTCCGTGCCCCGCCCCCTCCCGCTGTCAGCCCACCAGGTTACTGTAAAGCAAACTCCAGATAAGTACCATTTCTCAATGTTACTTTTTACCAGAGTGTAATTTTTAAATTTAACTTCACATTGGTTTGTTTAAACTTATTTTTCCTCCCACATGCTCCCTTTTCTCTGTTGTCATTGCAGCACCTTTCTGTGCTATTTCTCATCTCCCTTGGGATTTAAGCATTACGGATTACGTAGGAGTTTATGGTTTGCCTTAAATCGCTGTAGGCTGGGGTGCTGTCTGCCATACTGCCTTTCAAGGGAAAAATAATCAGCTAAGACCCTTCTGAAAATTGGTTGTGTGTTTCTTCGACCTCAGTGCCTGGTTTGCGTAACAGCTCCTCCCCACGTGTGAGTTGTAGGATCCACCCTTAGTCACTTGGATTCTTTTAGTGTGATTTTTCCTTTGAACACTAATCATGTTCATAATCGCCTTGTCTGCAAATGAGCGTCTTGGAATCGCTGGTTTTGTGGTTACAAAACCAAATAAAATAAAACAGTATTAAGCATGATTGCGGGCCATCCGCTGCTCGGGGAGTTGACGACTCCCACGGAGGAGTAATTTGAAGCAAACAGTCCCTTCGTGTTTTGGTTTGGCTGTTTGGCATAGCTCCAGGCCCCTCACTGCAGGCCACCCTGGGGAGCAGCGGGTGTGAGAAGGCCCTACCCAGGTGTGCTCGGCCGCCGATGTCACCTGCAGCGCTTACTTCCCGTTCATGTCTTGGGTGGGTGGGAGACCCCCAGCTTTTGCTCCAGCTACGACAGTGACACAGCCAGATTTTCTGTAACAAACTCAGGTTCCTGCCTTTCATCCCTGTTTCCATAAGCATTCCAAATATCTGGAAATTTCAGTATCATCTGGAAGCATCCAAAGCAAGTTTGGGGGAGGGGCTCAGGACCCTCGTCTCTGAGCCTCTGGCTGGAGCGCCCTGTCTGGCTGAGCGGGGCTCTTCCTGGGCCTGGCTGCCCGCTGCCTCCCTGCCCACAAGGTGGCTGTGCTGCGGGAGCCCGGGGCTGCCCCCTGGCTCAGCAACAGCCTTCATGGCATTTGGAACACGGCCAGAGGAAGGAACTTTCGGGTTTTCTTCTGGGTTTGGCTGCTGAGTGGCTGGTGTGGGCTGGCTTGCTGGTCCTCCTCCAGCCGCCCAGTCATCCCAGCGGGTGATGTCAGCTCTGTCCAGCTCCAGGGACCCTCAGCAATCAGATCACAGGTGACAGGTGGTGAGGAGCGATGGCCCTCTGTTTATTTCTGTGTTGACTCGCTTGGGAGTCACCGCTGCTGGCCTCTGCTTGCCCAGCCTGTGGGGTGGCTCCTGCCCCCTCCTCCAGGGCCTCTCTGCTAGGAAAATAGGAACTTCCTTGCTATTTCAGACCGGCAGGCTCCAGGTGGTTGCCCAGTGTGAGAAGGGCCGCAGGAGCCGCAGGGAGAAGACGTGTCATCCAAAGGTCGGGAGCTGAGAAAGCTGCTGCTGCCTGGTCTGGGAAGCAGTTCCCCGAGTCCCTGGCAGGCGCTCCCCTGCTGCCCCTGCCGGAAGCCTGAGCCCAGGGTCCTGCCTGCTCAGTGGCAGCTGGAGCCGGCGGCCATGGCTGCAGCAGCATCTGCCTGGCCATGAGCCACTCTGGGGTGGGCGAGGCTTTGCCCTTTCTCCTGCCTTTTAATGTTGCCCCAGGGCCTCTTTGGCAGGACTAACAAAGAATCCAGCTGGTGAGGGCCCAGAAAACATAGCTTCCTGGTTTCCGGCCCCAGTGGCACAGAAGGAGTGTGACTGGATGGCAGTGGTTCTGACGCCTGCAGGCCGCATCTGGCACAGGGACTCACAGGAGTGTGGGGAGTAGAATGAACCAGTGCCGCCTGGCATGTGGTGGGTCAGTAGAAATGGACCATGGCAGGGAGCGTGCTCATCATGTACGCACTGGCTAGGTTTGGGAAACAGTGAAAAGGTGAGCATGACCGGCAACGCCGCTGGAAATGGGTAGCGGCCGTCCCGTGCGGCTGCCTGGAGAAAACCGTGAGCCTGCGCCTGTCAGTGCATTCACATCAGCTGCTGTGAGGACGCAGAGGGGCAGTTTCTGGGGAGGGGAAGCTGCAGGTGGAGGGGCAGAGCGGCCCTTCGAAGCCCCGGCACAGACTGCCCACTGCTGTCAGCAGGAAGCCGCCACGTGCGTTTTGAATGAACGTGCTGTGCCCTCCTCCGTAGCTCGCTGTTGAAGAGAAGATCGGCTTTGGGGTAGTGGCTGACAAGATTCAAGCACCAGCAGATGGGCTTCGCCGATCCATTCGCCTCTGCTTCTCTTCCAGCAGCTGGAAGCCTTCTTGTTCGCGGCCTGGACTTGATGCCTCCCCAGCTCCCTCCTTTGCATCTGTCCCTCTCCCGTCTCCTCCAGTTGTGCCTGGAGGGGCTGCCAGGTGGCAGGTGACAGCAGCCCTCCTGAGCTCCCTGCAGCCAGAGTTGTCCCAGGAAAAGGTGTCTTACGAAGGGATGTGTGCAGGCCGGTGGGACTGGGCCCAGGGCTCAGCAGGTGTGGGGGACTTGGGAAGCCCCCTGCCCTCAGCTCGGCCACTCTGCAGACTGGCCGTCCCTCTCAGCACCCGAGGCAGGAGGCGGCCTCCACTGCCGGCAGGAGTGTGGCCACCGGCAGGCGTGTGCGTCCTCAGAGGCTCTCTGTGCTCTGCCTGGGGGAGGCCCTCCTTGCCCCAGGTGGTCAGATGCCACTTTGAGCCAATCAGTGCCCCCCACCCCCCTTATGGGGAGGAGGTGGTGTTCTGACCATGTGCCTGGGGCTGGAGAAGGGCAGCCGAGGGCAGAGGGGAGGCCGGTGGCCCAGCCTTCGAGGGATGGGGGGCACAGCAAGCGTCCACGCAGTCCTGCCAGTGCCGTGCCCGCTGCCGCAGGTGCATGTCTGCTGGGTCCCTTTGCGTCTCCTGACACTGTGGGTGGAATGCCCTAACTGCTGGTTATGTGTCTAAAGTGGGATCATGGTTATTTTAAAAAGCTTTACAGATACGCTCTAAGACCACATTTCTTTAAACTCAGGAGTTTAGTTTTGTTAGATTATTAAAATTTTAGAAATGATTGAGCATAATTTTATTAGGAATGTTTAGTACAATATGCTTATTAGAATCACTCTGAAAGGACAAAAAAGACCAACACTCAGGGCTCTCATTTATTTTTCGATTTGATTTGACTTTTTTATTTTTTGATTTAAGTATAGTTGGTGTAAGACATTTATTTCAGGTGTACAATGCAGTGATTTGATATCTGTACACCTCACGGTGTGCTCCCAATTCTAGTAACCACCTGCCACTGTGCCCTGCCTGTGATCACACTATTACTGACTGTCTCCGTTCACCTTCTCATCCATTCCCCCTCCCCTCCGCAGCCATCAGTTTGATCTCTCTTTTAAAAAAATCTTTCTGCATTAATTTAACTAGAGGGGATGCTTTAAGTCAGCTGCCTTTTAATCATTACGCTGTCCTTTGTCAGAGTGCATGGCAGCATCCCCTTCACCTTCTGCTGAGCGGGAGGTGGCACGTCACAGCGAGCATGGTGTCCTGGGACCGACGCAGCCCTGGGTCCAGCAGAGGCTCTCTGTGCTCGTGCTCTGTGTGTCCTGACCGGCCCCCGTGGAGTGGGGCACAGGTGGAGGAAGGGAGGAAAGGACTCTCACTTTATTCCACTAATAATGCAGCTTTTGAATTGGGCCTCTTGACTAGTCCATGATTTAAAACACACTCAGACCCCGGCTGGGTGGTTCAGTGGGTTGAGCATCATCCCCTGTACCTGGAGGTCGCTGGTTAGATTCCCAGGCAGAGCACAGGCCTGGGTTGCTGGCTCGATCCCCAGTGGGGAGCCTGCAGGAGACACCTGATCGATGTAACCCTCTCTCATCAATGTTTCGCTCTCCCTCTCCCTGCTTCTCTAAAATCAGTAACAAAGAACATTTAGACACACGTACACACACACACTCACTACGACCACATGCATGTGGAGTTCTGTTCTATGGGGTGGGCTTAGTTTTCCTAGCTGTGCAAAAAGATGGACTGATGTGACCAGACCCCTTCGCCTGCTGCTGACATATGCTGTATATGCACCTGGACTTTACAACTGACCGGATTCTCTGGATTTACATGGTTACTATTCCTCCATTATTTTATTCAGCTGGACTCTGCATAACCCCCCTTCTCCCATTTATTTAGTTTTGCCTTTTCCTTGTGATAGGGCACGATTTTAACTAAGCACAGTTTGCATGCACTAGAAATGAGGCAGATCTATAATAATAAAAGTGTAATATGCTAATTAGACTGGACAGCTGGATGACCTTCTGGACGAAGCCGAGGCTGCGAGGGCCAAGCCCCTTGCACGAATTTCGTGCATTGGGCCTCTAGTATTTTATAATAGAAAAAAAATTTCTGATTGCAAAATTAACCAAAAATAATATTTAATTTAAAGTATTTGAAAAAATTTAAAGTGAAAATTTCAGTAATAAACCTTTGGTTCTCAGCATCTAGATTAAGTTGGGGCCTGATGGTCATTATTCAGATACCTATGGCCACATTTCCATAATACGGTTTTCATATCTGTAAATTTATCTCAAGGATTCATCCAGCCACCCTTATTTTTATTGATATCTGGGTTAAAAGTCTAATGTTCATACTCAAGCCCTGCTTCTACATCATGTCCCAAGGGTATGGACTAAGGCGACCAGGTTTTTCTATCCACACCAGGATGCCCTGAGTTTGAAAGGGGAGCTGTGGTCACTTCGCGGAGCCTGCAGCCACAGTCCAGTGTGTGCTGCTGCCGCAGGAGTGGCCTCGCCTCTCCGCCGGCCGCCTGGATCACCTCTGGCTCACCTGCCTGCATCCTGTCTTCCTGCTCCCGACTTCTCTCCGTCCCATCAGCCTCTTTTATCGTGACAGGAGTTGATTTTCCAAATCATAGATCTGTTTCAGTTCTTTCTCTAAAAACGTGTGGGTCCCCATTTCATGGAGGATAAAGTCTGAGCTCCTCCGTAGTATAAAAAGGCCTTAAAAAACTGACTTTTGCCCTAACCGGTTTGGCTCAGTGGATAGAGTGTCGGCCTGCGGACTGAGCGGCTCCCACTCTGTTTCTCCAGCTGGAGCCCGAGTCTGTGAGGCCAAGGGCTCTGGTGGCGTAGCTGGCGCACTGTTCGCTGAAGGAATGGGCATGTGTGAGTATATACTACTCCCGTTTACTTGTTAGTGTGAATGCCTTTAACTGAGATTAAACACATACAGCCGCCCGTCCATACACTCCGGGGGCTGGGGCAGCGCGGCCAGAACTGAGCATCCCCAGCCCCAGAGTAGAGGAGAGCCCCTCTGGGAGCCGACAGCTGTGTGGAGAGCGGCTGCACACCCCAGGTGTCCCCCTTTCACCCACAGCTCCTGGTGGGACCTGCCAGAGGTGGGAGTGACCTGGGGCATGTACAGCGTGGGCGCGCAGCCAGCGCAGCCACCATCGCGCCAGTGGTCACAGGCCAGTCAGCCCTGCAGGGGAGCAGGTACAGCTCCCTGCCCACCCCCCAGGGCACACACCACAGCCCATCCGCCTGGGGAAAGCGGGCAGCATGGCGAGGTCAGGGCGGGAGAGTGCAGGGGGCGCAGCACTGTCAGGCTGGGCGCACAGCTCAGCCTCTGCGCAGTCCGTCCGTCCACCCGCAGGCGAGTCCCTGCCTGGAGGTTGTCTGGTGGATCCTCTGAGCGGACTGGCCTGCGATGGACCTGCTTCACAAGAGGAAGGAACGGCAGCCGGGAGCCTGACGCGGTGGGTTCAGGAGGGGGCGCTGGGAACCAGGGCCTGTGTAGCCAGCACTCCTCACGCAAGACTTGGTGTAGGAGTTGAACCGACTTTAGTCATTAAGCAGGAAGTGCTCAGCACACAGAACAGTTCTTCCCGCGTCCTCAGAGGGCCTTCAGCCCAGCCAGCCCCGGAAGTGGAGGGTGTGGCAGGAGTTTGAAGGGGGGGTTGTGCTGGAGGAAAGGGGAGAAGGCGGGTGGCAGCCCCCCATCTATGGGAGGCTGGGGGCTGTGCCTGTGAAACTGCCAGTCCTCCTTCGGCCTGGCTTTGCCGTCTGCCGACGACCGGACCAGAAGATCCTCCTGCTACTCAGGATGTTCAGAAGCGGTGAGAGCAGCTGAGAGAGACCACTCGTGAGCGGCTCCCACTCTGGGAGGAACCACAGGCCGCTTCTCCAGCCAAAGGCTAACCCGCCGCCTGTGGTCTCCACGCTGGCCGTGTCTTTATAAACCAGTGGTCGCAGGCGCGCTGTGGCCACCCTCCCTCCCCTTCCCTGGCTCTTCTTTTCCATGGAAAGGAGAGGGAGGAGGGGACAGAATTCAGACCTGGAAAATCAGGTCCTTGGCCCAGAGCCCCTCCCTCAGCTTCGAGGACCCCGCAGGCATCACCCTCCTCACCCCCTCCTCCCCCCCCCCCCCACTTCCCACACTCAGACCTCGCTTTCCCATCAGGAAAGTGGGTCGCTGACAGGATGAAATGCAATAGTTTAAGCATCAAGTCTCAAAGCAGTGCCTGGCATGGCTGAGCACGGACACTGGTGGTGTCCTTATTCGTGAGAAGGTGTGGGCTCCGCTGCTGTGAGCTCTTGTAAATGACGCTTACACCAGGAAAGGAGGGAACGGGGCAACCACCAGACGTGTTTTGAAAGAAGATTATGTAATATTGAGGCATGGGGTGGCTGGACTCGAGGGATAAGAGCCGTGTGAAATGGACTTGTGTGCTCTAGCCTGGCAGGTGGGAGGGCTGGCCTGGCGAGTCTGTGTTAAGGTGCTACCTAGATGTTAACTGTGCTGCAGGTTGATTTGAGTTGCTTATGATACAGTTTAGGCACAGCGGTTCTCAACCTTCCTAACGCCGCGACCCTTTAATACAGTTCCTCATGTTGTGGTGACCTCCAACCATAAAATTATTTTCGTTGCTACTTCATAACTGTAATTTTGCTACTGTTATGAATCATAATGTAAATATCTGATATGCAGGATGTGTTTTCATTGTTCGCGACCCACAGGTTGAGAACCGCTGGAAAGGCAGCGTGAGTGATTAAATGGGGGCCATGTTCGGTTCTGCCACGTAGCTCACTTGCAACATGCTTTTTATTTAGGGTGAACATAGCGCGATGCGGGGTGACCAGCTGGCCTTCCTGGCTGGTGTGCACTTTGCACACCCGAGCGGCATGTGTTAGGACGTGGTGGCTCCACAGTGGGTGGACGTACAGGAAGGCAACTGTGAGTGGAGAATGATGGCCTGCTTTCCCACCTGGCTCCTTTGAGGGTTGTCAAATGCATCGGCGCCAAGAAACCCAAAACATCTCCCAATCACGGTCCTACGTAAATGTGTTTGGGTGACATTTTCTCTAGTAAAAAATGAAAAGTGAAAACGCCAGCTCCTTGGTGAAGTGACACCCAGGTGGCCTGCTCCCTGAGCCCGGGATGCGGTGTCCCGCAGAGGTGGTTCCGGGAACGAGGAGGTTTCTTTCCGGAAAGTAGGAGTCCTTTTCTCCCTTTACATCAGAGCCTGTAACCACCAGAAGTATAAACGTATTTGGGATTTGCAGGATAAAATGAAAACCCTCTTTCCCTGCAGAAGGTCAGGGCATCCTTGCAGTTACCTCGACGCCCTTCAGCTCGGCTCTGGTCCCGCCTGTGGCTCGCGCTGAAATTCTTCGTGTGGCTTTTGGCAGTGATGCCGTCCATCTTTATTCCGGAACGTGTTTACTCTGTTACTTTTAGTAGACATTTGCCGTCCTTTTCCCAGCCCATTGGCAGACGCAGTGAGAAGCATTTCCACTGCTGATAGAGCTTGCGGTGAGGGTTGGGAGGGATGAATTTGCTTACATGGCAAGCTGTTTGCAACAACCTGTTTTGTCTTTAGACCCGACCTTGTAGAAGCATGTGCTTTCTCAAGGATGCTTACCCTGCTGATTGTATCTAGAGGCTAATTTTAGTTCAAGAGGTTGTGACAATAAAAGCCTAAGAAGGCAGGCGAACAGGGCTGTTTGCTCCTATAGCCAAGCAGTCCCTTAGCCTCTCTTTCACAGAAACGTGTGTCAGAGCAATCACTCATCCATCGCCCAGGGTCTGCACTCTGCCCCAGCACGCTCGGTCAGGGCGAGCCTGCTCCTCTGCGATGAGAAACACACCCACACCCCGACTCAGGGCGCTGGCCTTTTGGAGGACAGAATGGACCTGAGACTCCCCGCCAGGGGCAAATCCAGTTTGGGATGAAGTTCTTCCTAGATTGGTTCTGCTTGAACCTGGATGCAAAGGTAAGGGCGTTGGCTGTGTAAAATGTTCTCAGGCAACTCGATACACACACACACACACACGCACACGCACACGCACACGCACACAAATTGAAAAATAGGCAGAGGACGCAGATAGATGCTTCTCCAAAGGGGACCTACAGATGGCCAGTAGAATGTCAGATCATGTTCATCATCACTAGTAGTCGGAGAAATTCAGATGAAAACCACAGGGACGTATCACCTCACACCTGTCAGAATGGCTACCATCAACAAATCAACAAATGACAAGTGCTGGCGAGGATGTGGAGAAAAAGTAACCCTCGTGCACTGCTGGTGGGAATGCAGACTGGTGCAGCCACTGTGGAAGACAGTATGGAGGGTCCTTAAAAAATTAAAAATGGAAGTGCTGTATAAGGCAGCAATTCCCAAAACACCAACCCGAAAGAATATATGCAGCCCTATAGTCATGCAGTGTTATTTACAGTGTTATTTACAAGATCTGGAAGCAGCTATGGTACATTTACACAATGGAATACTACTTGGCTGTAAAAAAAGAAGGAAAACTTACCATTTGCTACAGTGAAAAATTCAATCAGAGAAAGACAAATACCATACGATCTCATTTATATGTGGAATCTAAAGAACAAAATAAATGAGCAAACAAAATAGATACAGAGTCATAGAGAACAGACTGTTGTCAGAGGGGTGGGGGTTTAGGGGTTTGGTGAAAAAGGTGAAGGGGTTAAGAAGTTCAAGTTGGTAGTTACAAAATCGTCATGGGGATGTAAAGTAAGCATAGGGCATACTGGGCTGGGTAAAAATAGGTTTATAGGTTGTGGTCATATGTACACTTGAAATTAGGTCTCTAATAATGTTTTTCTTTGAGAAAAATTAACCTAGCCTGGCGGTGTAGCTCAGTGGTTGAGTGTTGACCCATGAACCAGGAGGTCACAGTTCCATTCCCGGTCACGGCACATGCCTGGGTTGTGGGCTGAACCCCAGTAGGGGTCGTGCAGGAGGCAGTCCAATGATTCTCTCTCATCATTGATCTCTCTCTCTCTCATCAATAAAAACATATTTCAAAAAAATTAACCTATTTCTTTGTATCCAAATAAGAGTTTTTTGCAATTGAAGAAATATTTACCTGATATTTTCGTGTTTTTTTCTGATGAAAGTGATTCCCTTGCTAGGTAACAGCCTAATGTGGGCGATAAAATGTGTCTGAGAAACACATTGTCCAGCTTTGCTGCCGATCACGCTCTTGTGTGAGGATCTAGCCCTCTGGCTCCCGTTCTCGAATTTGCGCTTGCTCCTCTGCTAACTCCGAGGGCTCTTTTGCTACCTCCTCCTGCTACCCCCCCCCCCCCCCCCCCCAGTTTCAGCCGCAGGAGTCTGGGGTGGGCCCTATAATTTGCATGTCTAAGATGTTCCCAGATGCTGCTGCAGATCGGGGCCTGTGGAGAATCAGTGCCCTGCCGGGATAGCAAAGAGCAGCAGCTCACTACGTTTCCACAAACGGCCCTGCGC
This sequence comes from Myotis yumanensis, assembly GCF_028538775.1. Taxonomy (NCBI): domain Eukaryota; kingdom Metazoa; phylum Chordata; class Mammalia; order Chiroptera; family Vespertilionidae; genus Myotis; species Myotis yumanensis. The sequence continues at coordinate 68,895,111 of NW_027223762.1, forward strand.
CTGCCTTCACTCACTGCTCGGGGAGCACCTCCCCGCCGCCCGCCCGCCCCCCCCGCCCCGCCCCGCCAGGCAGTGCCTGTGGTCAGGGAGCAGGCCATGAGCAGACCGGCTTCTCCTCAAAGCACCCCAAGTTTTACTGCTTCTGCTGGTAGAATTGATTGAAACGTTGATTTGAGAGATAAAAATACAGCAAAGTTATTTTTTCTTCATCGGATCCCATAAATAGATCTGCACATTAAACATAAAATGAGCCGTTAAGGAGCGGTGCTCCTGCCAGTAGAATTTGTTGAGGTTACTGTTGCAGGTGCTCTCATCTCACTGGCTGCGCTTGCACAATTGCTTGCCACCTGTTTTAGGAGCACTTGCACTGCTGACCCACAGTGGTAACCCACGCTGGGCTCTGGCTTCCCGGGACCGAGGCTGGCCTGTGTCCAGGCACAGGAGACAGGCAAGGTTGTCTGCCTGCCACTGTGCTGGTAAGTGGGTCCCTGGGCAGGCAATCTGGGAGTCTGGTCGCCCCCTCTGTCCCCTTCTTGCCACTCCGCCCACCCAAGGGGAGACGTGGCTGGAGCCATTTGCCGGCCCTTTGTGGAGTGTGCCGGGTGCTGCCGCCTGGTGTCTTACCACTCGGTGGGTGTCAGAGACAGAGGACGGCCGGAGCGCTGCTCAGCACTGCTGCTCGGAGCCCATATATTCTTCCAAATTCTTCCTGACTACGCCAGAGTAGGTTCCTTCTTGAACCCTACTCACTACACTCACTGTTGGGTCCGAGCCCCTCTGCCAGGGCTAGACCTTCTTGGACGCCGGGTCTCAGATGGAGAAGCCATGAGAGGTTGGGGGTGTAGAAGAATAAGTCTTTACTGAGGAAGCCAGTGGCCATAAGCCATTAGACAAAACAGCTCTTCACAGTACAATCCATACCGGCATCCGTACACCAGCTGGTGAATACATATCCTTCCCACATAGTAGCATTCACCTCTGTACCCACAACTGTTACCTGAGCAGCTGCCCGCTGCCTAGACCTATAGCTTTACATAGCAATAGTGCCTGAGCTCTCCCTTGCCGGGGTCCAGCCCCAGCAGGTCCAGGGGTTCCCAAAGGTGTGGACGGAGTCGGTGAAGAATGAAGGTCACAGAGACAGCGTTCAGATGATCAGCATGGCCAGGTTCTCTCTTTATTCTCCTGTTACTTCTGTATTTATACCATTTGATCCTATACGCATGCTTCTATAGTTACATCATCATATGTTTTGGATCCTTTGACTTTTACAGTTCCTTGTTTTATGTTTATAGTTTCTTATCTGACCTTTGGTAAAAAATCTTATCTCTATCTAGCTCTCTGTTGATTTTAATCTTGTCTAGGTTAGTATCTGTGTTCCATTATAAGGGCTAGTTTGTTGTCTTTATTCCAAGGTCATTATCCTATTGCTATAAGGAGTTTTTCCTATTCTATGGCCTAAGTAAGGATTATGTAGTTTAATCGTGATTGTTCGTAGTTAAGGTGATTAAAACTACCCGCTTGGCACTTAGTTAAGGGGTTTTACTGATTTATTCCCTTCCCTAGCCCTGTTAGTCCCTAACTCCAGGGAAACATTCCCACCTGGGGAAACAGCCTTTCTCGGGGAGGTGGCTCTGGTTATAACACATAGTGCTAAAAAGGGGGAGCAAACATATTACGAACAGTATGCCATATATGCCAGGTCCCTTGAAACATATGATGTGCCGATGTTTCTTCCCTGCAGCGACTGTGTCAAGCAGCAAGGGTGGACCGGCTTCCAGCACTCCCTCAGAGCTATAGCCTCAGCAGCTTCTCCCGTCTCCGCTGCCCAGCACCCTGGCTGGTCTCTGTAGCCTCACATAGTAACTACTCTGAGCTTCACTCTCAGCACCCTGGCTGGGTACCATGGCAGCTATATCTGAGCCCTGTGAGCTCTTAGTCTACATCGTAGCAATACCAGCTCTCCGCTCCGTCTGACCTCTCAACCTTTCCCCTGCCCACTGACCAGTTAACAACATGTTATTACTACTTAGACAGAAGAGGCCTCTAGCCAACAACGACATCAGTCACTTGGCTCTAGAAGGACACAGTGACCGTGAGGTTGTGCTTGTGTCCTTGCACCTGCGTAGTCCCTGGACATGCCCATTAGGATTCCCATGTTCAGAGTGGCCTTGGCCATCTGGCATGCTATCAACAAGGCCTCCACACTGAGTGGCCTTGACTCTCCGGGGACTCTGGCTTGGTTCCCACCATGGGCATCTCACTGCCCGCCAACCTCTCCTCACTGTCAGGCGCAGGTGCTCAGCACATGGTCGGAGGCTGGAGCCCGGCCGTGGCCTCCGCTCTCAGCACACCTGGGGTCGGGGAGGGAAGGTAGGTAGGTGGAGCTTGTCTTCCGTGGGCTCAGCCTCGTTCTTTCAGGCTGCTTACTCTCCAGGTGGCCTCGTCGCCAGGCGTGTGCACAGGCCAGCCCGGTAGAGCGCTGGTCCTGTTGCTTTGACCTGAGTTCCGCCTGGGGGCCAGAGGCCTGCCATCCTCCCTTTCACACCAACTCAGTTTCAAACCATTAGAACCACTTTGTTGTCATTAGAAATTGACAAGAATTGGACCACACACTTGGGTCTGTGGCCTCCAGCTCAGGAGACTCCGGAGAACCCCCTGAGTAAGGTGCATAACTGACAGCTTCCTGCCTGTGTGAGCCCCTGACACCAGCCTGGGACTCCACCATTCGACACCTCCATTGGCACTTGTTAAATGAAGGGTATAGAGCAGATCTCTAATTCCTCCCTTCAGGATTGTGTTGATTTCATCTGAAGAAGCCATGCTAGTATAAAATTGGTCCTTTTTCATCTCTCCTCCCACTTAGCCTCCTGTGCTACCTTCCTTCCTCCTCATGGGGAGGAAGAGAGAACTGGCCCTCTTAGCTCTGAGTTTCAGGACAGCTGTGCTGTGGGGCTGGCAGGGGCAGGAGGGTGAATGGGACCCGTGCTTCACCGTAACAACGAAGAGTTCATTTCCTCCCCGTCCTCGCCAGCCAGCGCATCCAGCAGTTTTGCCTTCGCTTCCTGTCCACGGATGGCCTCGGTCTCTCCGCGTGTCCGCGCAGCCTATCGCGTGTGTATGTGTCGCTTGGTGTGACTGGGTTAGACTTCCCTGGAGAAAGGAGCACTGCCCACGTGTGCACACGTCCTGGTGGCCTGCGCTCGGAGGGCGCGGTTGGTCCCTGAAAACGACACTGCTGCTGTTGGGAGTGGTCTTGATAGGACACTAACGGTTTAAGTATCTGCCCTTTTTTAACATCTGAATAAATTCTCAAGATTTTATTGAATGAACTGTTTATTCTTGTGTGTGTATGTGTGTTGTGTGTGTTGGTGTGTGTGTATGAGGGTTGGTTCAAACTTCCAAAACACTTGGAGGTTTTCTTTGGAACTATGTTCATCTAAATGCCCACACTCTCCAGCAGCTGAATTTTGAAGCAAATCCCAGATATCACTTCCTTTCATCTGTAAATATTTCAGTAACAATAACTCCGGGATATTATCAAACATGCACCAGTGTGTACATTTCCCACCTATCTCAGAAACCTTACTCAACATTGGGTTGTGAAACCTAGAACCAAAGGCGGTTCAGGCACTGCAGTTGGAGGACCTATTTGTTTCTCCGCCCTCTTATTTCTTTATTTTTCTTCCATTGTTTCTTTATTATTTTAGTTATTTATTTCATTATTTCTTTTTAAAGTCGCAGACTGGTTTGTTGGGGTGACCTGGTCTCTGTCCCCGGGGTTTCCCACAGCTGAAGCTCGCTAACCAGACCCCGTTGACCAGCTTTTCTGTCTCCGCGTGTCCTGCACATTCCCGTCAGATCGCAGCCGATTCCGGTTTGATTTCCTGGCAGGACTCTCCGTGGGCTGCGGAAGCTCCCAGCAGGACACGGGAGCCAGCAACCTTGCCGATTGCTGGCTGCAAAGTGGTGACATCGGCCCTCTCCTTCCCCCACACTCAGCCACGCGAGGAGCGTGCCCAGCCCTTATGCTGAGGTACATTACACAGGCAAGTCTCGGCCTTTATTTGGCAGCTTTCAGAATAAAGAGTTCTGATTCCTCAGCGTTCTCCACAAGCCTCCAGGGAGGCATTTGTGTGTAGTGAAGTGATGAGCTAATGATTTAAGGTATTGCTGAAGGAGTTTCATGCAGCTGACATCCTTGTTGCTGTTCAGGTGGCCGCTGTAGCCATTACCACCCCCTGCACGCGCCTGAGATCCGCACCATCGCCACGGAAGGCTGGAGCCTCGGCGCCTCAGGCTTCTCCAGCCACAGGTCCCCGTTTCTCCAGAGACCATGGTCCGTCCTGTGGTCCCTGCAGTAGGAAATGGAATTGGGGACTTTGGTTTGGGAGTTAGGGACCTCGTTATTCCTGGTTGGTCATTGTGTCTGGGCCTTTGTTTTGATTAGATTTTAACATGATCTGCTAAAGGCCCCGTGCACGAAATTCGTGCACTGGAGGTTGGGGGTCCCTCAGCCTGTGCCCTCTCACAGTCCAGGACCCCTCCCTCCTTACTGCCCACCTGCTCGCTGCTCCTTACCGCTCAGCTCTCTGCTCCTTAGTGCTGCTGAGGAGGCAGGAGAGCCTGACTTCTGGCTAAGCAGCACTCCCCGCTGTGGGAACGTACTGATCACCAGGGGGCAGCTCCTGCGTTGAGCGTCTGCCCCCTGGTGGTCAGTGCGCATCATAGCGACTGGTCATTCTCCGCCTTAACGGCCACTTAGGCTTTTATTATGTAGATTGTAAATCCACACTGATATTTATAATTCAAAATTACAAGATCGTTTGCTTCTTTGATTATATATTTGTATCTCTTTTCACTTATGCTGAAAAGTTTTTGTCCCTAGGAACATGAACATAATTATTTGCTTGATTATCCTAGTTTATCTATACAACACATATATAAATATTTAGAATAACTCTACCAATAGTATCACCAACAATTTCACTGCTGAAAATAGCTGAAGATGTTTCGTTCTTAAGGTTTTCCCCACTAGGGAAATACAGTCAAATTGCTGTGTTTCGAAGTCTTTCGGAACGATACCACTCTATTTATGCCACGAGCTCAGTACATCATTTAGTTAATATGCTTTCATTCTGGTTTTGCTTTTTTGAGACTTTAAAAAATTAACACGGGTTTATCATTATGTAAACCGTGGACGTGGTTCCAGAGCCAAATGTCCGTAGAGAAATCTCATTCGGTATTTTTGTCTTCTTCTCTCCCCACCCCCTTTCAGTCACTGTTTAAGAGTATTTTCTTATCCCTCCTTTTACTTATTGCTTTTTAATGCAAGCAAATACAGATGTCCCTATGCACTTATTTTTAACATTTCTCATTTTAAAAAAATAAACAATAGCACACTTTACACACGTTTTCCAAACTAGAATTTAAAGGTTGTCTCCTAATTATATGGATATTGTAACCTAAGTAAGCATGACACTGAGTTACACTGAATGTGCTCATTTATTCAGTTATTTTTGGAAGGGGTAATTATAGCAACTGCCACCTAAACATTTTAATTATATTCCAAAATAGAGAATACATTAATATTCCTGTCTTGTTTTTGCTGTTAAAAAAAAAGAAAAAAAAACTTGGTCTGTTCAATGTGCAAGTATTTTAGTTCCGTAGTTCTCAATGGGGCGCTTTCACCCCGCAGGGGATGCTTGGCGATGTCTGGAGATATTTTTGATCCCACAACCCAAGGGAGGGTGGGTGGCTGCTGAGTTCCTCCAGAGCATGGGACAGCCCACAACAGAGTCACGGTCCCAGGCGTCAGTACTGTATGTCACTCGGTTCCAACCAGGCCTTGGAGAGGCTGGTCATCTCTTCCCTCCCGCTCCCCTCCTTTCTTCCCTCCATCCCTCCTCTCTCCCTTTCTCTCTCTTCTTTTTCAGTAAAACTAGACATTTACATCTAGGACATTGATGATATGTGCTGTACCAGGCTTGTGTGAAGAGAAAAATAATTCCGCACTTGAAAGCTCTGCTCTGGTTTTACTCTGGTAACAATTACATGTGCAGCCAAGTGTTTGGGGATGGGAGCATTGTTACAGGTCTCAGGAAACAGGATCGCTTGTTAGGTGCGTGCACACCGACCCGATGGTTTAAAGCAGCGGTTCTCAACCTGTGGGTCGCTACCCCTTTGGCGGTCGAACAACCCTTTCACAGGGTTCGCCTAAGACCATCCTGCATATCAGATATTTACATTACGATTCATAACAGTAGCAACATTACAGTTATGAAGTAGCAACAAAAATAATTTTATGGTTGGGTCACAACATGAGGAACTGTATTTAAAGGGCCAGAAGGTTGAGAACCACTGGTTTAAAACGATGGAAGTTGAATTTTGATGTGTTGGAGGCAGGATGGCCCCATGGCCTCATGGTTAATTTGGCATATACCCATCTGTGAAAGACTGTTACTCAAAGGCCTATGTGTGTGGAGGCGACCTGTGGGAAGATGGGCAGCTAGGCTGCTCTTATGAAGTTATTTGGTCATTGTTGACATCCAAGGTAACTCCAGGCCTCGCCTTACTTTTTATTTCTGTACTTTCCGTGGCTTCCCTTTAGTATCTGATGAAATACTCATTTCACTGCATGTTGGTTTTACTGTGATGTGGACGAGTGGGGCCACCTGACGGGGTCTCGGCAACGCGCACTGATCATTGGTGGAGCGGTGCCTGGGAATTGGCACGGGGCACAGAGAGCCTGGCGGTCCTTGGCGCAAGCTTGATGACTTGATCCTAGTTTTCCTTTTGCCTTTGGTATGAAGAGGACCCAGAGGAGTTCCTAACCTCGCTGCTCTATTTTGTTTTCTTTTATTTTCCCTTGCATTTCCCCACATTTCCATCAAGTGAATTAAATGAGTTGGAAAAAACGGGTCAGCACTTCCGGCACCAGTAGCAGTACACACTGGGCTCCGTGGAATGAGCCCTACGTAATTAGATCGTTACGGACATCCGCTGTGACAGGCCCTGCTCTGCCGCCCTCTGAGGATTGTGTGATAGGAGGAGTTTTATTAAACATTTTACGTCTGAGTTTCATATATTTGGGGTTGGTTTGGTGCCATTAGTGGGAGTGGGAGTGTGTGGTGATGGCTACAAGGGTGGTCTCTCAGAAATAGATTTAGTCACCAGAGTCCCTTTTTATGGCTGTACGGCATAAAAACTTACTCTCCTCTCCAGGCCTGTGACTCACACCTTATACCACCCACCCTTTCTTTCAGCATCTTCTCCTGCGCCCCCAAGGAAAAAGTTGATGTTGAACATGCCTTTTTCACTCACCAGAGGCACAGCCTTTGAAAATGCCCCTATTTCAGCCTTTATACTTTTAATTTTTTTATTGATTTCAGAGAGGGAGAGAGAGAAACATCAGTGATGAGAGAGAATCACTGATTAGCTGCCTCCTGCACGCCCCCTACTGGGGATCAAGCCCACCACCTGGGCATGTGCCCTGACCTGGAATCAAACTATGACCTCGTGGTTCATAGGCCGATGCTCAACCACTGAACCACACCAGCTGGGCCCTGGGTCATTTTTTATTCTGCACAGAAATAAAACACAGTTTGTGCTATTTCTGGGTGGCGGTGTTAAGTCAGGGCTCTCAGGGCCACCCTTGGAGCAGTTGCGAGGTGCAGTGGGCAAGGGCAACACTGTGCCCATGCCTTTCTCTGCAGGAAAAGTCACAACCCATTGGGCAAGTGGGTGTTCCTACTGCGCACGCGTGAGGGGACCTTCCTGGGACAGCACAACTCAGGGGCTAAGAGGATGGGGAGCAGCCCGGCCTCGTGCTGTGGGGCTCTGTCAGGCCCATTGGGGAGGCAGGCGGGAAGGACGTGAGGAGTCAGTGGACTTGCTGCCCCAGAGGGACAGTGATTCCCGCAGAGTGAGGCCGTGGACCAGACCCCGGCTTACCCAGTAGCTTGTGAACACCGTGCCCACGTGGGCCATCAGCTGCCCGGTGCAGGGACAGATGCTTCTGAAAAGAACCAGCTCGTAAAAACTCAGCGATTTGGTGTGGATGCCATTGATTTGTGGTTTCCTAAGTCTGTGAAGCGGACTGGTGCCCACTGCACATGTTTAGGCAGCTGAATCACTCTAAATCAGGTGGGACTGGAGGGTGACGAACTGTAGTCATCTGATGCGGTTCGTTTCCTAGGAGAACAAAACTGTAACTCCATTTTCATTAATTTACAGTTGTGTTCCATCTACTTCAGAGCCAATATTAAATTACCCCCTACCTCCAGAAGATGTGCTTGAACATAAGTATTGGAAGGATTAATATTCTGAGTTACGGTTAGCTTGTTTTAAGATTTGTTTTCACCTATTATCATTTGAAACATTTTTTTGTTGTTGTTTGAAAGTGATGCGTAGTTTTTTGTTGTGGTGGTTTTTTTTTTGGTTTTTTTTTGTTTTTTTTTTTAAGGAAGATGAATTAGCCATTAAGAGAGGCCCTTCTCCTGGGGGAGGCGCCCCGAAGGCCTCGCCAGAGGGTTCTGTAACATCCATGTCCTAGGTCCCTCGGATCCTTTTGTTTTCTTCTTATTTTCTCCCTTTTCTTATAATTGCTGGTGAATTTTATGGCCTGTCCATTATACCATCTCAGTTTAATAAAAAGTAACTGTGGAGTTGGTGGATTGACTTAGAGAGAAGAAAAGAAGGGTAACATGCTTTTATCTTTATACGAGGGGCCCGGGGCACGAAATTCTTTACCTGGGGGGGTGGTCCCTCAGCCCAGCCTGCCCCCTCTCACATAGTGGGAGCCCTCAGGGGATGTCCTACTGACGGCTTAGGCCTACCCCCTGCTCCCCTTAAGGAGCGGGCCTAAGCCGCAGTCTGGCCTCCCTTTGTGGGAGGTGACCTGGCTGATCAGGGAAAGGCACCAGCCCCATCACCCCGCTGCTGCAGCCACTGCCAGTCACTGCAGCCAGCAAGGTTTTTTCATCAACACGGACTCCAGTCCCTTCACCATGAAAAAATGACAATTTTCTTTAGGCATTTTCAAGATGTGTCTTTCATAGGATATGACATTTCTTTATTATTTTTTTCTATCCTCACCTGAGGATATGTTTCCATTGATTTTTAGAGAATGTGGAAGAGAAAGGGAAAGACAGAGAGAAACATCAAAGTGAGAGGAACACTTTGATTGGTTGCCTCCTGCATGAGCCCTGACCTGGGCCCTGGCCAGGGAGGAGCCTGCAACCTAGGTACATGCTCTTGGTCAGAATTGAACCCAGACCCTGTGGTTGGCAGGCCAAGGCATTATCCACTGAGCCAAACCGGCTAGGGCAGGATATGACATTTCTTAGCCCCTCCAGCAGCAGACCTTCGGTTTTTTCTCCAGGAGTGAGGTGGAAAAACCCTACATCACCTTCTTGGATTCTTATTACCCAATTTACTAAGAATATTTCCAGTGCCACACATGGAGCTTAGCCAATGAGTGGTCAGAAAAGGTGTTTCCTCTGTAGTTCACACCGATCCCCAGCTTGGCCCCTGCCCAGGCCTAAGGCCTCTGGTGGGGCATTAGGCCTGGGCTGGGGAACCCCAGCCCTTGCAATCGCCGGCGCCGCCCCTGTCCAGGCCTCAGGCCTCTGGCGGGGCATTAGGCCTGGGCCGGGGAACCCCAGCCCTTGCAATCGCCGGCTCCGCCCCTGTCCAGGCCTCAGGCCTCTGGCGGGGCATTAGGCCTGGGCCGGGGAACCCCAGCCCTTGCAATCGCCGGCTCCGCCCCTGTCCAGGCCTTAGGCTTCTGGCCGGGGTGATCGCCGGCTCCGCCTCCCCGGGTGGCGTCTGGCGCTGCCGCCCCGCCTCCCCGGTCCCCGATCTGCGGCCCCACCTGCCGTATGCAAATTTAACAGTCATCTTTGTTGGGCTAATTTGCATACTCTTCTGATCAGCTGGTGGGTGTAGCGAAGGTACGGTCACTTAGCATCTTTGTCTTTTATTAGTGTAGATTGTCAGGTATGAAGAGTGAGGTTAGTGGTCTGTGTGGCTTGGATTAAAACACATTTTACAGATTGTTGAGATGAAGAAGCCTGTGGTGAACCCACCCAGGTTATGGAGAATTAAGCTCATGCAGGTCATGCGTCTCCGTGATGATCAACTGCGGGTGTGTATGTGGAGGCACAAAGAGGGAGTTCAGTTTCTTCATAGATCAGATTGGATTTGGTCTGCAGTGTTCTCACCCGATTTTTCTGAGTTCTCTATATGTCTTTGAAAATTTTTCTACTTAGAGCTTAGAGACTTTCTCCTGTTTCACACGTGCATAGCACTTCAGCATAGGAGGTAATTTATTTAGCTGTGTACCTCGATGGACGTTTAGGCTCTCTTCATTTTGATGTTCTACCAACTGCCCTCCCTAGAGCTGTGCAGTTTTGCAGTTTGTGGGAGAGGACCTGCTACCTCCCCACCTCCCCAAACTGCTATTTTATCACACTTACACATTTTTTGGTAATTTTTAAAATTTTCACTTTTGAAATCACTTTTGGCTCACGAAATGTTGCAAAAATAGTACAAAGGATTCCTCTGCACCCTTCATCTACCTTCCTTAGACGGTCACATCTTACAGCACCACAGTGACCTGAGGGAAGTTAACACTCACATGCTGTCACCACACTTCAGGTCTGTGACAGTCTGCTGGGTGGAAGGTAATAGCTTAGTGTGATTTTAGTTTACATCTATTTTATTATGAGTGAATCCAGCAGGTTTATGTATGTTTGAAAGGCAGGTATTTTCCTTTGCTCGTTGCTTTGATTTGCTGCTCTTCTGTGAGTTTCAAGGAGCTCGCACTGTCTCAGGAGGAGAGGAGCCCTTTGTGTTAGGAATTACAAATATTTTTCCCTAACTTGTAACTTGTCTTTCTGATTTGCCTGGGGTAGATTTTACCATGTAAAAAAGTTTTTATATTTTTAAAAAAGTTCTTCCTTTAAGGTTATAAAGGCTATATTTTATATATCCTTCTATACTCTATTGTTCAACCATAAATCATAGATGCACTTGGGTCGATCCAATTGTAGGATGTGAGGCGTGGCTCCAACTTTCTTCAGATGGTACCAACATGTGCTATTGCCATTTATCAAGAACTCTTATGTTTTCACCCTGGCCTGTGTGGCCCAGTGGGTTGAAGCGTTTCCGGTGCATCGAAAGGCTGCAGGTTTGAATCCAGGTCAGGGCACATACTAGGTTGTGGGTTTGGTCCCCATTCGGCACACGTACAGGAGGCAACCAGTTGCTGTTTTTCTCTCTCTCTTCCAAATCAGTAAGCTTGTCCTGGCTGAGGATTAAAAGAAGAAGAAGTCTTATCTCCCCCATTGACTTGAACCAGCGTCTTTAGTGTGGACTAGATTCCCAGATGATTAGGGTCTGTGTTCCATTTCCTCCTGTTTCATTCCTCCAGCCCATTGTATGTCACATCAGACTTGAACAGATAAGTTCTTTGAAAGGTTCCTATTATTTTAAAGTAAATGAAACAAAATAGCAATATTATATCCAAGTCTTTTATAAAGCTAACTAGAGGCCCGGTGCACGAAATTCGTGCACTGGGGGGTGGGGGTTCCCTCAGCCCAGCCTGCCCCTCTCACAGTCCAGGAGCCCTCAGTGGATGTCCTACTGATGGCCACAGTCAGGCAGCACAGGCTCGAAGCAGTTGCCGTGTGTGTGTGTGTGTGTGTGTGTGTGTGTCCCCACTGGGGGTCTACCCCCAGCCACATTGGAGGCTCAGAGCAGGCACTGTGTGTGTGTGTGTTTGTGTGTGTGTCTGCTGGGGGCCTGCCCCCAGCCACACCATGGAGGCTTGGAGCAGGAGCCCCTCTGTGTTGATCTCTCAGGCTCCTGGCCTCCACTGCATGTTGTACTCTCCCTTGAGCTATGGCCAGGATGGGGGTGCTGCTTGCAAGCCGGGCTTTCCTGCTCCCGGATCCCCATGGCGACCGGGGAGCAGGCCCAGCTGAGGGCTGCCCACAGGCTGGGCTTTCCTATTCCTGGATCAGGCCCAGCTTTCCTGCTCCCTGATCAGGCACAGCTGGGGGCTGCCTACAGGCCGCACTTTTCTACTTACCGATGGCCGGATCACCACAGCCACCCAGGGCCCGGCGGCACTTTTCCTGCTCTCCAATAGTCATAGGGTCCCGGCTGGGGGTGGGGCTTAGCAGTGCGGGGCTTAGGTGGCACGGGGGTCCCGGCTGGGGGCTCAGGTGGCACATAGGGGTCCCGGCTGGGGGCGGTGCTTATGCCCCGCTGCCCAGGGCTGCACATGGGGCCCGTTTGGCAGCTCCTGCTGTCCTGCCCTGCCTGTAGTATAGGATAGAGGCCTGGTGCACGGGTGGGGGCCGGCTCGTTTGCCCTGAAGGGTGTCCCGGATCAGGGTGGAGGTCCCGCTTGGGTGCCTAGCCAGCCTGGACGATGGGCTGATGGCTGTTTTTAGGCTGCCGCACCCCCTTCAGGGTGGGGGTCCCCACTGGGGTGCCTGGCCAGCCTGGATGACAGGCTGATGGCTGTTTGCAGCTGGTCAAACCCCCTTCAGGGTGGGGGTCCCCACTGGGGTTCCTGGCCAGTCTGGATGAGGGGCTGAGGGCCGTTTTCAGGCTGGCAGGTGACTGAAGCTCCCAGCCTCTCCTTTTTTTTTTTTTTTTATTCTGGGATTTATTTACTTTCTATGGCTGTCACTGGAGCTGAGAGCCGGCTTTAGCTCTGAGGCTGACTCCAGCTTGAGGCCTTGGCTGCTAAAAGCAGATATCTGGGCTTTGTTTAGCTTCTATAATTGAAACTCTGTTGCCATCACTGCCGCTCTAAGCTCTGAGCCCGCTGCCTGCTGAAAGCAGGTATCTGGAGCTTGTTTAGCTTCTATAATTGCAACATTGTTGCATCTGGAGCTCAGAGCTGGGCTGCCCCAGGCCGGGAACCTTGGCTTCCTCCGTCACTGGAGCAAGCAAGCCTCCTGTTCGCTTCAGCTGCCTGGCTGTCAGCTGCCATCTTGGTTGGCAGTTAATTTGCATATCCTGCTGTTTAGCCAGTGGGAAGCATTCGGGGTATGGTCAATTTGCATGTTTCTCTTTTATTAGATAGGATTACCGTGCTTACGTAAAGTGTGTCCCAAAATTCACGCAAGAAGTAATTTTGATAGAAAACACAGGTTTATAATTAAAAATTGTAAATTTTTTATTGATTCATAAAGTATACAGTATAGGGTTATGTATGGAATAGCATATTGGGTAAATGGCCTCCACGGCTTTGCTGGCACATACTCACTCTTTTGTTTAAATTTTCCATGACCGTTTTGCATAAATGTGGCTGAATTTCGATGAGGCTCATTTTCATCTTGATGGCTTGGTTAATCAACAAAATTCTTGCATTTTGAGTTCAGAAAATCCACGAGTGATTGTTGAGAAACAAATGCATCCACAACATGTCACTGTTTGGTGCAGATTTTGGGCTGGAGGCATCCTCGGATCATTCTTCTTCGAAAATGTGGCTGCTCAGGCAATAACAAAAGAGACCCTCTATAAGTAAATGAGACCATAGAGGCCCATCGGTCACTGAGCGTCCCAGCATGGGGTGGAAGGCAGACGGTCCCTCCATCGCAAGTCCAAACGTGGGTGAAATATATCCTTTGCAAAAGATCATTTTGAAGATGCTTATCTGTGCTCCTCTCCCTCCCCCCATCTTTGCCAGCTGTGTTCTTGGATGCAGGAGGCAGGTTAAGGATGCCCGGTGGGAAATTTGATTGAAAATAGTGACAACATTTTTTTTTCATAGGGGAGAGGGGACTCACAGTGTGGGAAGTATGTAAGAATGCCCTGCAGTGTTCTCTTTGGTAACTTGGCTTCCGGTCTGGAGGAAACCTGTGTGTTCAGCAGCGCTGTCTGCGTTCACGTGACCTGGGGAAGCTGTGTCAGCAGCGCTTGACGGATCACTGCCAGCTCCCCCTCAGCACTGCTCCTGGGGAGGGTCAGCGCAGCTGCTCAGCCAGCCATGCTGTGCAGCCTGGACAGGTTGGTCTCTGGTGAGGGGCAGCGTGCACAGGGTGAAGGCCAAGGGCTCCCAAGACAGAGGCCCCACTTCTCACAGCACCTGTGCACTCAGCCCACCTGTGTGTGGTCCCCAACTTCTCTGCTCTGAACGGGGATAATGAAGCTCCTCCTGGTGCTAGGCCTGAAAGTGACAGAGCAGGAGAGGTACGTCCCTGGTCTGTGGCACCGTCAGTGTGGAGTGAACCCTGGCCATTCTGTTGGTCTGTTTCTTTCCTCTGGAGTGCATGACCCTCGGAGGCCCGCGCTTCCTGGGCTGGCGTGCCGAAGGTGAAGGAAGCTGGGCTGTAATTACTCTAAGGTTAAATAAGAGAGTGGCACACACGTGTGTGAATAGCACACGGGAGGCTGAGCCCGGGCCAGGGGAGGTTGGCCTCAGTGTTCTCAGGTCTAAGACAACAATGTCCTGTCCGGGTTTGGTCTATTTGAGAGACATGGACCGCGTGTGGTGTCGCTGTCAGCGATGGCCAGTTGCGGGAGCAGGACTGATAAACTTTTATGTATGTCAGCTCTTTGTTTTGTCAAAAACAATAATCTTCAAAATAGAACACGTAGAACAAATGTCCACAAGAAGGAACCGAAGCTGAAATGGAGGCAGTTGGTAGGCGAGCACCTTGCCACTTGCCATCCAAAGCCGCGCGCCTTCAGCGGGGGTGAGCCTCTCCGGGCGATGGCGGCTGCCCGTGGGTCTCCAGAAGCTTGGAGACCGGCACATGGAGAGAAAACAGAATCAGAAAAGACTCTCAAACAGATTACTAAGCGGAGATGGCAGCTGGGGCATCGAGCTGTCAGCATCTCCTTCAGTGCAGTGCGGCTGGGTTTCAGCAGAGGTGGGGCCGCTTCTAAATGTGTCCCTCAAGTCTCTGGTGGCCTCTGACCCTGGGCATGCTGGGAAGCTCTGGGCCATTGCTCCTTGGGATGCGTCCTGGTCACCCGCTCTCACTGTGCCGTGTGGGACCCGCCTACCCCCCTATCATTGACGGCTCACTGCCTGCCTCCGCTCGTCCCATGTCATCTTGTACACCATGGCACCTGGATGGGGGACAGTTTTGTCTGTTTACACAAAAACAGGGAACAACATTAACTGAAAGAGAATGAGGGGCCTGGTAAGCAGAAACCTTTGTCCTTTGCCTGCACTTGCGGAGTAGAGAGGGTGAGTGGCCCGGGACGCACAGGAAGGGTAGCTGAGTGCCGGTGCCAGGTGGATGGGGGCACATTCTGCCCTCCACCTCGCTGTCCTCTCATCTCGCCCGTGGCCTCTCGCGTGCGCGGTGGTGAGAGCCGATGGTCCTTGGTCTTGCCTGGGAGGCTGGGTGTGTGGGCGCAGGATGGCTCTCAGTCACTCCCCCTTTATAATGAGGGGTGGTTGAGGGGAAAGTTGTGTTTTCTTGGAGCACCTATTACGTTCTTGGCACTTTGCGGGGTGCTTTTTATGTTGTTCAGCTTTTTACGCTGTTTGTGGTGTTTATATATAGCACGTCTGCAAGAGAATCCTCTCCTTACCCTCCATTTTGTAGGTGAGAATAGCGTTAGAGGTGGGAGCCATCTGTCTGGAAGACAGCCAGTGAGAGGGGAAGCTGGCCTTCCACACTGCTCAGGGGCAGGCCCTCCCGCCTCGGGCGCGCTGTGGGGTTGGGGGCTGGTGGAGGGCTGCACCCACAGAGCGGGAGCCACTTTGATCCTCCCTGAGGAAGATCTGGGGTGCGGCTGCCCTTGGCCATGACTTGCCCAGCAGCCTGGATGAAGACATGGAAGCCTACGTGTTGCAGCGACGAGTGGGTGGAGTGGTAGCGGTCACCTGGGAGTGAATCAGACCTTGGAACTCTTGAGAAGCAGAGCGATGGACTGAAGCAGCCTGGAGAAGGGGGGCTGGCCGGGCCGGGCCAGGCCCTCCGTGTGCACTCAGAAATCCCCTGCCCCATGTCGCAGGAGAGGCCGGGCCTGCTATGCAGGCGCGATGCCGCCTGAAAGGTTTAACGTGTGTTTAGCATCAGCGCTTCCATTTTCTGCAGACACATCCCTGTCTGATTACGCGTGTCACACACAGAGGTAATGGAGGGTGATCCATAGCATCTGGAATTCCCGTTTTGGGCTCTAAATACCCACTTGTCTGTGTTGTCTGCTTTGTGGGGGCAAAGCACATCCTTGTCTGTTGCGTGTCAGCAGCCAGCACAGTGCCTGTAGGGGTTCAGGATGTACCTGTTGGATATCTAGACGGAGAACAGAGTCAGGCTGGCGAGGTGGGGGAAATCTTGTCATGTTTCAGGTAAGGAGGGTTTTGCTTGGAGACATTGCTGTTTCTCTGTTAGAAGTTAGTCACGGGAACGAGGTTAGACGGTTGTATTTCAACAAAAAGTGTTTTTTATCTAAAACTGTTATGCCACTGTATAGACTCAGTTTGCTTTGTCTTTAAATTCTAAGACAAATCTTAGCTATATTGGAGAGCATGCATCTGTTTTAGACGTCACTGAAAAAGGTTAGTTGATTTTTTTATGGGTAAGTTTTCTTGTAGCAAATGAGCAGCCGCGCTGTGTCATCTCATGTTTGACCTGGACCCGCCCTGAGCTCCTTGGGAAGGACAGCACCGGCTGCGCCTCACGTGGGTGCCCACAGCGGATGTGCCACATGTTTTCATCACATATGCAGGACTTCAGTTCATTCTGCAAACAAGGTGACTTACATGCTCTCTGAGGAAACAGCCTCTGAGGTGAGAAGCACCTTCACATCACATGGGGAGTAAAGTAGAGTGAGGACTGGCCTCAGTTTAAAGCAGAGTCCTGCGTCCTTTCTGTCACACGCCGAGGAGCAGCGACGCTGGCCCAGCTCCTCCGCAGCCCTGTGCGGAGCAGGAGGGGCCTGGATGGGCTTTCACCACGTTCCTGTCGTCCCTGCGCAGTATGGTCCCTGCGCTGGCGCTGGAGGCTCGCGGTGGAGTCCGGCCTGGTCCTGGGCCTCTCCGGGGGGGATCGGCTGGGCCTGCCGTGCCAGGGGCCTGGTTGTGCACCGAGCACCTGGGGCTTTTGGGACCTACTCATTGCAGAGTGTGCTCTCTCTGGGCTGGCGAGCAAGATGGTGAATTCAGAGAAGCCTTCAACCTCTTCCCGACTCTGTTAATCTGCCCACACACTGCACGGTGGAGTGACGTGGAGCGTTTCATGTGTGTAAGTGAGCGGACCAGAGCTTGTCTTTGACACGTCCACCGGGTGAGGATTAGCTGAGAAGACCTGGCTGGACAAGGAAGTGGGCGTGGCTCTCCGCCAGATGGGCATTGAAGTGTGTGTGCGTGTGTGCGTGTGCGTGCACGCCCGCCGTGCGGCTGTGTGTGTGCCCAGTTAAAAGGCGGGGCGTGTTGGTGTTCATGCTCTTGTCTGGCTTTGGCTTTGGGAGTGCTTACACAGCTAATCTGGCATTTATGATTACTTCCATTTTGAGCCCAGCAGGAGGCTCTTCGGGGATATTCACAGAGAAATGGCTTAATTGGATTTCCACCCAGCACAGTGTTTGAATGGCATTAGGGATGGCATTCACTGGGCTGCTGCCACAGGAAGTCCTATAGATGTTTTTGAGCTTCAAGACTTAGAAGTGCTCTTTGACTCCGTCCCTCTCATTGGCTCATTGCTAATTTATTCAACAAAGGAAATACTCAGGGAGAAAAACTCGGCAGTAAAATTAAGAAATGTGGTTTGTAAGCGGAGCCTCATTTGGTTTCTCATGGTTACAGTGTTGTCTGTGCTTAAGGCTCCGTATGGATACTGGGGTCTGGCGCGGGCATGTCATGTGAGGGATTCTTGGGGTGTCTTGGGTTAAAACTAGGGAAGAGGATTCTGGGCCCCATGGCACCGGCTGTGGCCGGCTTTGGACAGTTGCAGCCGATATTACGCTCATGATGACAGAAGGAGTTTTCTGATGGCGGCCGTCTCATCGGCCCGTCCTCCAGGGCCGCCGTGCAAGCCCCACACGCCAGCATTGGAGTCCCTCCCCGGAGGCTGTTCCCAGGTCTCCAGGCAATGGAGAGGTGACAGCTGTGAAAGCACGAGTGCTACAGGGGTGAGGGCATTCCTGAGAGCTCCGCAGAGGGCATGTGGGTGCCCTCCCGAACGACAGACTGGAACTGGCTGAGGACGGCCGTGGAAGTGGGAGTCGGAAGGCACCGTGAGCAGGGGGCTCAGAACTGTGAAGGACCTGGCGTTTGTGGGCGACACCCTTGGGCCGCTTTAGGAATACTCAAAAGTAGCCAAATGGCTTTAAAAACCGTGACATTAAACGTTCTATTCAATTGGAATAACCATAAATTTGTTCTCTATAAGTTAAATTTTTATAACTATTAGCCTTTCTAATGGAGAAATTGAATTTATTCAACTCCCTTTTCATTCCTCGTTTTGTGGAATGCGTGTGTGTGATGCTATAAAATGTATGTGACCATCACCTACTGAAAAGGGGAGAGCCATGGCTCAGTGGGTTGGAGCATCATCCCTACACCAAAACGTTGCAGGTTCAGTTCCTGGTCAGGGCGCAAACCTAGGTTTTGAGCTCGATCCCCAGTCAGGGTGCATACAGGAGACAGCCATCGATGTTTCTCCCTCTCCATCTCCAAAATCAAAGAAACATGTCCTTGGGTGAAGATTTAAAAAAAAAGGGGGGGGGGAGGGTAGACAAATCAAGTTGGTTTAGCACCCATCAGAAGCAAAATAGGATAATATGCAGTGAGATTTCTTTTTAGTTTCTTAGAAGCCAGTGCATTCTGTAGGAGGCTTCCGTTACCAGTAATTTACAAAATTAAAATGAACAGCAAACATTCTTCCCACAAAATCTTTCTCACGCCTCTCCACAGCTTGACTGCTCTCTGTGCTCCCTCCGCTTCTCAAACGCTGAAAGTCATGGGCCAGTCCCAGTCCCGTGTAACGCATTACCTTCAGCAAATGGCTGCAAACCTTGCATCCCCCAGCCTCCTGGGGAGTTTCATCCTGGCTTTTTTTCTAATATATTTCTTTATTGATTTCAGAGAGAAAGGGAGGAGGGGAGAGAGAGAAACACCAATGATGAGAATCATTGATTGGCTGCCTCCAGCCGGTCCCCTACTGGGGATTGAACCCGCAACCCAGGCGTGTGCCCTTGGCCGGAATCGAACCTGGGACCCTTCAGTCCGCAGGCCAATGGTCCATCCACTGAGCCAAACCAGCCAGGGCAATCCTGGCTTCTTAATGGACAGTGACGTGAGCCGGAACTGAGGTGGGTTCCGAGCCACCTCCAAGTCCCTGGAGAACTCAAATATGTGCCCATCTGTCCATCCGTGTCCCTGCTCACTTGGGGACAAGGCTTAGTCCCAGGCCTGGCCGATGGGTGCAGCGCTCTCTGGAAGATTCCATCCGCAGGCTCAGCGGACTCAGTGCCCTTCTCCTAAGTTACTGTGTGGCTCTCAGTAACAGCTGTGGCGCCTGAGGGGCAGGGGAGGGGCAGGGAAGGGGTAGGGGAGGGGCAGGGGGAAGCAAGGTTGCGTATAGGATTAATTTTGCTGCGGGAAAATCTTTAGTTTATAAAACAACAGGAGTATTCTTTGTAGGAAAAAGTACAACTCTTTATAGAAAAATATAGGAACATTTGTTTAGTACCATACAACTACTGTCTGCATATAGTCAGTGTCAGGTGGCGTCGTTTTTCTAGCAGGTGGTTTGGAGCATGGAACGCTAGCTTCCCAGGGGGTGGAAACCTGCCCACCTGGAACCCCCTCTCGGCGCTCACCTGCCCACGAAACGGTTACGTTTTTGTAAACCTTTTAAAAAGCAGAACATTCTCACAGCACATTTTTTTCTGTTACATCCCCTCAGGCAAGGAAAACAAAAGAAAAAATGGGGCAAATAGGGCTATTAGTGAAAGAACAGGAAGGGTAATTTTTGGATTAGAATGTGATTTCCTGGAGGAAAGAGAAAGGGAGGTTTTTTTAAAAAATCGTGTAGATGGCCTCTTCTCTATATGGGGTAGGGAGATCGCCTACGTGACGGATTACCTACTGGTGCTTGAGCAGAAAATTCCAGACAGCTTAGTTAAAATTATATTTCTGGGAGAAGTGGAAACCAATTGACATTTAAAAAAAAATGTTTTTATTGATTTCAGAGAGGAAAGGAGAGGAAGAGAGAGAAACATCAATGATGAGAGAGAATCATCTATTGGTTGCCTCCCACAGGCCCAACACTGGGGATGGAGCCCGAAACCCACGAGTGCCCTGACCAGGAATCCAGTCATGACCTCCTGGTTCATAGGTTGACGTTTAACCTCTGAGCCACACCGGCAGGGCTGTTTATTTTGTTTTTTTAACAGATGTATTGTCCTGCTTGTTTAAACACAATTTACAATTTTTATGACCTAATAATCCCTTTATTTGGAAAACAACATTTATATGTCTGGTGCTTTGATCACAGGACAAAGTTTAAAAATGGGGCGTGCTTTGCAAATGTCAGAGTTCTGCTTTGGGTGGTCATTTCATCTTCCACTTTCATGTTTTTCTTGTGAAAGGTCCCGGGTTCCACGCCTCGGTCTAAGCCAGTGATGGCGAACCTATTGAGCTTGGCGTGTCAGCATTTTGAAAAACCCTAACTTAACTCTGGTGCTGTGTCACATATAGAAATTTTTTGATATTTGCAACCATAGTAAAACAAAGACTTATATTTTTAATATTTATTTTTTATATTTAAATGCCATTTAACAAAGAAAAATCAACCAAAAAAAGAGTTTGTGTGTCAGCTCTGACACGCGTGTCATAGGTTCGCCATCACTGGTAGGCTGAGGCTTGCCCCACAGCTGGTGCACTTTGTTGTCGTCAGCGTTTACGTAGACCAGGCGGGGCTGGAAATGAGTGGTTGTGATTGGCCATTCAGTAATTGTATGCTAATTAACGTGCAGCTTGAACTGTTTCGAAAATGCTGGAGGATTCAAAACGCTCTGTCAAGCTTTGAGAGTGAAAAGGTTTTGAGAAAACTCAGGCCAATATATGTGTGGGTAAAATAGCACAGTTAGAAAAAGTCACCATCAGTATAATATGTGTGGGCTTCGTTTGCTTCGGAAAAGCCCCCCACCCCCAAGTTAAGACTCTACTTTCAGGGATCATTTCTATAGTTTGTCACTAGAGAAGTTTCTCTGAACGTGTAGAGCACCCGAAACCATGAGGAGGGGGCGCAGCGTCCTCTCCTGAGCCTGAAGCCGGCTTTTGGTGTTGCTTTTGCAGGTGCTACCAGCCATTGATGATCACTCTTCTCTTCCACTGGGAGAGGATGTAGTCTGAGTGGTTTGTGTTAAAAATAAAAAATACAAAGAAAACAAATGGAATTATATTAAACTAAGGAGTTTTTGTACAATAAAGGAAATCCACCCACTGAATGGAGAACATATTTGCCAGTGACACATCTGATAAGGAGTTAATCAGAATTTATAAAGGACCCATAAAACTCAACACCAAAAAACAATCCAATTAAGAAATGAGCAAAGGAGCTGAACACACACTTCTGTAAAGAGGACATACAGATGGCCAATAGACATATGAAAAGATGTTCAAAGTCACTAATCGTCAGAGACATCAAAACCACCATGAGATACAACCACACACCTGTCAGAATGGCTACCATCAATACATCAACAAACAAGTGCAGGCTCGAATGTGGAGAAAAGGGAACCCTTGTGCACTGCTGGTGGGAATGCAGACTGGTGCAGCCACTGTGGAAAGCAATATGGAATTTCCTCCAAAAAATCCACTTCTAAGAAACCTGAAACACTAATTCGAAAGAATATATGCACCCCTATGTTTGTTGCAGCATTACTTACAATAGTCAAGATCTGGAAGCAGCCCAAGTGCCCATCAGTAGACAAGTGGATAAAAAGCTGTGGAACATTCACACCATGGAATACTACGCAGCTGTAAAAAAGAAGCATCTCTTGCCCTTGGAGACAGCATGGTTGGATCTGGAGATTATTATGCGAAGCAAAATTGGCCAGAGAAAGACAAACACCACATTATGTCACTTATATGTGGAATCTAATGAACAAAATAAGCTAACAAAATGGAAACAGATTCACAGATACAGAGAACAGACTGACAGCTGTCAGAGGGAGGGTATAGGGGGCTGGGTGAAAAAGATGAAAGGATTAAGCAAAAAAAACCCCTCAAGACAGACAATAGTATGGTGATTGCCAGAGGGAAAGGGTGTGTGTTATCTATGATGAAGAACCTGTGTGAGCATTTGTCTGCTAGGACTGCCATAACCACATTCCACAGACCCGGTGCCTGACGACAGAAACTTTTTCTCACAGTTCTGGGGGTGGAAGTCCCAGATGGAGGTGTTGGCAGATTTGGTTTCTCTCGATGCTTCTCTCCTCTTGTTGCCTCTTCACATGGCTGTCCCTCTGCTTGTGGGCCCTAGGATCTCTCCCTGTTCTTATTAAGGACCCCGTCAGATTGGCTTAGCAACTAACTGCCTCGTTGTGGCAGAATCTCTAAATACGGGTACATTCTGAAGTGCTGGGGTTGGGCATTTAACATTTGAATTTTGGGGGGACATAATTCAGACTGTAACCCATGGGACACGCACAGCTGCAGGATGTAAGAAGAGCTATATGTTGCTAAAGGAACCGAGAAGGCAAAGTAAAGTGTTCAAGGGACCCTGGAGGCATCTGGGAATTCTCAGAGGCGGGTTTTGAACAGCCTCTTCGAAGGGGTAGGATTTCTTCCACCCTCTGAACACGGGGTGGGCTGTGCAGGGAGGAGAGAGGGTTTAAAGGGAGTTCCCAGAGCCCAGCTGCTGAAGAAGGGTGGGCTCTCCAGGCTGGGGCCCGAGCAGCCACGTCAGTGGAGACCTGAGCTGCAGAGGACAGGGAGGGACCCTCTCGAGGGCTGCGGTGGGGGAGGGGGCACCCCTGTGCCAGGCCGCCTGCGCACAACACCGTGCAGTGGAGACACGCAGGAAAGACAGTGGAGTTTAATCGCTCTCTGTCTTTATTACTAAAGTGAAACATGTAACGATGCCACAGAAAAGATTAAAGTTAAAAGTAAAATCATAATGCTCACCCCTGATTCCCCCCCACCCCCCCCACCAGTTTATTAGTGGTAACCACTGTTCACAGCAGCTTGTGCCTGGCCTTCCTGCCTGCTTTTCAAGGTTCTATTAAAAAAAGAAAAGAAAAGGAAGAAATGTGAGAGGGAGAGGCCAGTGAGAGAGGAGGCAGGAAAACCGGGCTTGCTCGCCGCTCTGCTGTGGGCCTGGGCCTTTCTTGCAGCTCCAGCTCCCTCATTCGTTCAGTCCTTCGTCCCCCAAGGTGAGGGCAGTACCACACGGCCCACCGCAGGCAGGTGGGAAAATTAAGGTGGTGTGTGCGTCCCAGCACAGCACTGCCCCTGCCTGACTGAGGCTGAAGCTGGCTCCCACTGGCAGGTGCCCGTCAGGGGAAGTGGCAGCGATCTGCCTGAGTCTCAAGGCTGAGTCACCGTTAGTGGGGAGCTTTGTGGGAGAACGCTCGGCTGGACTTTGAAATCAGATGAGTGTGGGTTCAGGTCCTGCCTGTGGGGCGTCTGGTGCTTTGGCTCCTGAGCTGAACAAGCAGGTGTGTGGCCCAGGGTGGCCGTGAGGATGGGCAAGGCTGCGGCAGGGGTGGGCAGCAGTGCCTGCTCCACGGGCACCGGGACGCGCTCTTTCCCTGCCTGGTACGCGGCTTCCGTGGTCAGGAGGAGGAGAGGCGATCCCCTGAGCTCGCAGACACGCGCCGTGCGAGCATCCCAGTCATCTGCGATCTGCGCAAAGCTGCCAGCTCTAAAGTAGTTGGAGCGCATTGCCCAGCAGTGTCTGCCCGAAGGCCCACAGCTTTGTGCCATCAGCACAGTGGGACACCTGCCCTCTTAGCAGCCCTTCATGCTCCATCTTTAATGCCTTCCTGGAGCAATGCCTCCCTGGAGCAAAGCGTATTGGTGATGGCTGTCAGCCTGGGTCTGGGGCAGGCGGCTGGGAGGAAACGGCCAGCCCTGCCACGTGCTCGGGTCCCGATGCAGGCACTGGGAATGCGGAGGGCAGGGGAGGTCCGGAGTCCGCAGCCGCCCTGGGGCGAAGTAGGCGCTGCAGCTCAACGCCCAGAAGGATGAGTGAAAGCCCTGGTGTGGCTCGGGCATCTTAAAGCACACTTGAGAAGAAGAATATCTCCGTGTTGCAGAGAACTTAGATTATCCCGTGCATTTTGTGGTGGTAAAGTTTTGTATTATGAAGGGTCCAACTTAATGTAGAAAAAGAACATCTGGTGTGTGTTCATGTCTCCTCTCCCTCCTCCTCTTTGGGGTCTAAAGGGAGGTGCACGTGGGGAAGTCCTGTTCCAGGCAACGTCGCCCGTGTCGCCTTGCCGCCTGCCCGCAGCGGCCGTGTGGAGCGGCGTGCACTCTTGGATGAGGGTCTTCCTTCCTCCTGATGAAGTGCCTGTGCCAGGCGGTGCTCGTCTGGGGTTGCTCTTGGCACCATGTTGGCTTTTCCTATGGGTTAGGTCTCACCTTGTCCTGAAGGCCTGGTTTGGAGAGCTCGCGCTTCGAGTAAGCTAATAGCCCACCTTGTACAGAGGCGGTGGCAGACTCCCTTAAACCCGAGGGGGAAAGGTTTTGATCACTGTTTTTTCTTAAAGTCATGCTTATTAGTGTGTTGACAGTTTGCCAGTGAAAGGCTTTTCTCACGGAAAACACCGCAGCCTTCGTTTTTTACACGTGAGTCCCAGGTGGCCATCCGCTCCTTCACATGAACTTGAAGGGTGTCCCTTTGATCGATGCTCCTCTGTGGCTTCGGTCCAGCTCTTCCTGTTTCCGGCCTGGCCCACACACAGGCGGTGTGCTGTTGATGTGGGGGATGTGGTGTTTTGAGGCCTGCGTTCCTAGCTCTACAGCCTATTAGGGAACACCTGTAGCCCCCCGAGAACTTCACTCATGGTTAAGAGGGGTGTGAGTAACTGTCCTGTCAGGGTATTGGGAGAGTTGAATGCAGCGCTCCTGAGAGCACGGTGCGTGCAAAAGGAGGCCCCATGGGGACAACCCAGACAGCACACCAACTGCCCAGCCTTGGGCCACGGGGATCTGACATCAGGCAAATTTACTTTTCAATTAAAAATTTCAAATACAACTTATGTCTGAAAGAACCACTGAACACACCAATATGGAGGGAGGTCGTGTTGATGGGCTTGGCTGCTTACCGGGTGGTTTTCTTTATTTTTTTATTTTTATTTTTTTTAAAATATATTTTATTGATTTTTTACAGAGAGGAAGGGAGAGGGATAGAGAGTTAGAAACATGGATCGCTGCCTCCTGCACACTCCCTACTAGGGATGTGCCCGAAACCAAGGTACATGCCCTTGACCGGAATCGAACCTGGGACCCTTCAGTCCACAGGCCGACGCTCTATTCACTGAGCCAAACCGGTTAGGGTTGGTGGTTTTCTTTAGTAAGTGGCTTATGTAAGGTCAGAAGTGAGAAATAAGAACCCGTGTTCCAGGTGTCAGGCCAGACATGAAAATTCCCATTTCGAAAGAACCTGTCATTTTATTGTAAACACTTAGCAGAGAGAAGGGTGTGATCAACCTGGTATACATTTAAAAAAAAAATCTTTATTGTTGGAAGTATTACATATGTCCCCTCTTTTCCCCCTTGACCCCTTCTAGCCCACCCCCGCCCCCTGCCCTAGGCCTTCACCACCCTGTTGTCTGTGTCCATGGGTTATGCATATATGCATACAAGTTCTTTGGTTGACCACTTCCCACCACCTACCCTCCCCCGCCTTCCCTCTGAGATTCTTCAGGCTGTTCCATGCTTCCATGTCCCTGGATCCACTCCATTCATGTCTATTGTGTTTACTAGATGCCACATATGAGTGAGATCATGTGATACTTGTCTTTCTCTCACTGTTTTATTTCACTTAGCATATAATCACCAGGTCCATCCATGCTGTCTCAAAGAGTAAGAGATCCTTTTTTTTTTTTTTTTTTTTTTACTGCTGCATAGTATCCCATGGTGTAAATGTACCACCGCTTTTTTATCTACTCATCTACTGATGGGCACAATGGGCTGTTTCCAGTTCTTGTGCTGCTATGATAGATTCCTAGAAGTGGGATCACTGGGTCAAATGGCAGTTCCATATTGAATTTTTTGAGGAAACTTCATACTGTTTTCTATAATGGCTGCACCAATCTGCATTCCCACCAGCAGTGTACTAGGGTTCTCTTTTCTCCACATCTTCGCCAATAATTGCCATTTGTTGATGATAGACAGACATTCTGACAGGTGTGAGGTGATACTTCGTCATTTTAATTTGCATCTGTGTGTCCACTTTGGAGAAGTGTCTATTTAGGTCCTTTGCACATTTTTTAAAAATATATTTTTATTGATTTCAGAGAGGAAGGGAGAGAGAGAGTTAGAAACATCAGTGATGAGAGGAAATCATTGATTGGCTGCCTCCTGCACCCCCCCACCCCCCACAGGGGATCAAGCCCACAACCCGGGCATGTTCCCTTGACTGGAATCAAACCCGAGACCCTTCAGTCCATAGACTGACACTCTATCCACTGAGCCAAACCAGCTAGGGCCTTTGCCCATTTTTTAATTGGATTGTTTGTTTTCTTTTTGTTAAGTTGTGTAAGTTCCTTATATATTTTGGATATTAACCCCCAGCTTTATTTCATTTCTTTTTTTCCCCAGCTTTTTTTTGGTTTCCATTTGCATGGAAAAAATTTGTTTCCATCCCTTCATTCTCATCCTGTGTGAGACTTTTTTTCTGAGGTGGGTCTCTTGTAGATAGCATATAGATGGGTCATGTTTTTGTATCCATTCAGCCACCCTATGCCTTTTGATTGGAGTATTTAATCCATTTACATTAAAGTTTATTATTAAGAGGTATTTATTTATTGCCATTTTAATTATGTATGCCTAGGTTTCACTCTCCATTTCTTCTCATTATATCATTGCCTTCAGCATTTCTTGCAATGCTGGCTTGGTGGTGATAAACTCCTCCCCCTCCCCCCTTTTTTTATTTTTTTGGTCTGGGAAGCTCTTTATTTCACCATCTTGAATGAGAGCCTTGCTGGATATAGTAACCTTGGTTTCATATCCTTGCTATTCATTACCTTGAGTGCTTCATGCTTTTGCCTTTAGAGTTTCTGATGAGATATCAGTTGACAGCCTTATGGGAGCTCCTTTATAGGTAACAAATTGCTTTTCTCTTGCTGCCTTTAAGGTTCTCTCTTTGTCTTTCATTTTTGGCATTTTAATTATGATGTGACTGAGCATGGGCCTTTTTGGGTTTTTCTTGATTGAGTCTCTGTACCTCCTGAACTTGTGTGACTTTTTCCTTCACCAGGTTAGGAAAGTTTTCTGCCATTATTTCTTCAAACACGTTCTCTATCCCTTACTCCCTTTCTTCCCCATTCTAGTGCACCTATTATGTGAATATTGTTTTTTTTTTTAATATATTTTTATTGATTTCAGAGAGTGAGAGGGAGAAAGAGATAGGAACTTCAATTATGAGAATCATTGATCAGCTGCCTCCTGCAGCTGGGGATTGAGCCTGCAACCCAGGAATGTGCCCTTGACCGGAATCAAACCCAGGACCTTTCAGTCTGCTGGCCAACACTCTATCCACTGAGCCAAACCAACTAGGACTGTCCTCTTGTTTTCTAATTCTTTTTTTTTTTTTTTTTTGGTTCTCTGATTGGATGATTTTTCTTCCCTAATTCACTGACCCTATCCTCAGCTTCTCCTAATCTGCTGTGTATTCTTTCCAATGTTTTATTTGTGTTATGTCATTCTTTATTTCCGACTGTTCTTTTTCATAGTTACTATATCTTTTCTCATGCTGTTGAGCATCTTTGCTATCATTATTCTGAACTCTATTATCACATAATTTTATCTCTATTTTATTTATCTCTTCTTCTGGAGAATTCTCTTGTTCTTTCATTTGGGGCTTTTTTTTTTTTGGCTCCTCATATTTTGGCTGCCTGTTTGGGTTTGTGACTGTGTATTAGGTAGATGTTAGACCTTCCAATCTCTAGTGCAGAACAGTGTCAAACACTGTTTCTGACTAATTAGATCAGGCAAATACTCAAAGCCTCCAGAGACCTGCCTCTGCCCGAAGACTGATTGGTTTAGTCTTCAGTAGTCCTCAGGCAATCATCCACGGGTGTGGCAAGAGGTTTTCCAACAGGATGGGGTCTTTGCTTTTACCTGGAGGCTAATTGTTATTCTCAATCTCTTAATGGGCCTCAGAAAGCCACACCATGGAGTAAGGGGTTTTCCAATAGGGTGGGTGAACTGTCTTCTCCCCCAGGCAAAAACTGCCTGGATTGCAAAGGCCTGCCTGAGAAAGCGGACCTCTGCAGCATGAGGGAATAACTTAGCACAGGAAACCAGGGTGTCTGCCTTCTGAGCTCTAACCTCAGAGCCCCCGATCCTGGCTTCTGCTCACACAGCTCCAGTCTACTCTGCCCTCCCTCTGCTGGAGCCCCAGGGGAGTGGCTGCACACTAAATTTTGTGTTGGCCCTTTAAGAGGGTGCCTGCTTTTCCAGCCCTCTCTCCCTGGCAGAGTGCTTTTCACAGCCAGATATGTGGGCACCTTTCTCAGTTCTGGTGCTTTTTGCTGGGGCGGGGCAGGGGGGCTCGCTTGGAGATTAGACCCCAGAGTTCTCAGTGGCACCCCCCCACAGCTGAGATATCTCTACAGAACTTCAGCTGCTGCCTGTGGGCGCCCGCCAGCCCTTTCGTGCCTCCGCCCCACCTACCAGCCTCTAGTGGTCTTCTCTTTCCATCCTTGGTTATCAGGGTTCTCTCTAGTTGATTATTTGGGGTGGTTTTTTTGTTTATTTGTTTGTTTTATGTATTTTTAGTTGTAATTTTAATTTGGTCCTGGATGGGTGTCTATGTAGCATCCACTTATTCTGTCGCCATTTTCAATCTCCATTTCCATCCTGGTATACATTTAATGTCTTGCCCAAATCTAGTCTTCCCATTGTGTTTGGTTATCACCTTTTCCTTGCATTTAATCATATTTTTAAATAAAAAGCATGTACCCTCTAAAATAATGCTAGAGAATATGTAAAATAGGATGAAGTTTTTAATAAAAGTTTATGATCTTGCCTTTGTAACATTTTTTTATGATAGCCCTACTCGGATTATCTTTTGCTACTTGACTAAAATAGAACTCGATTTTTCTGTGGGGTGTTTAACACTTTGGGCCATAATCAAGCCAGGGATGAATTAATGGCTCTCTGAGGGAACTGTCAAGACAGATCCCCTCTGGGTGTGAAATGTAATTAACAATGGCAGTGAACTCAGTGGGAGCGCCGCAGACCTTCAGGGACCTGGAAAATGCCAGGCAAGGACTGAAAGTAGTTCCCCCAGTGGAGGGAAGGTGAGGGGAGAGCAGACTGCCCAGCAGGAGGGAGAGGCTGCAGTGCCCCGGCTTCTCGCCACAAGGCCCTGGTATTTCTGGGTATGTTATTCTCAGATTTCCTGCAGGGATGATTTTAGCACCAGGCTGTGGGCCCGTAGCTGGCCTCTCAATAAATGGCCAGGACAAGAGACTCCAAGACAGGATCGCATCTAAGTAATGTCAGTGCTCTCTGCAGTGGCCGTCTCAGCGCCCAGACTGGCTTCCTTCCCAGGGGGCAGCCTTCCTTTTGTTATGGCAGGCTCCGCAGGTCTGGGTGGGGAGCGGTGGGTAGGGAGTCTGAATACACTTGGGACCTAGGTCCCTGTTTTATGGCCTGCTGTCCCCACTCTCTCCATCCCTTGCCTCCCTGACCGTGGCCTCCATCTGATTGGCGGCTAGAAGGTGGGGAGGTGGGAGCAGTTTGTTTGGGTAGAGGTCATTAGGTACAAGGCAACTTTCTTCTGGGGTTTATTAAAAATATTTGTTTCAGGTAAATAAGCAGTTATTTCTCAAGCAGTTACTTAAAGTCAAACAAGCAAGCGTCCTAATATGTGATTTTGTTTCTTTTCAGATTGCCTCTGCTCCTTTACTACAAGAGATTTCCCAGAGCAGAGCTCTATGGAAGTGTGAGTTGGGTGTGGGAGCCTGGAGAATTCCCGCCGCTCCGTCCTGCACAGGTGTGATCTGCTGGAGTCACCGCCAGGGGTTCTGGCGTGGCCAATCATCTCGTAGCTGAGGCCAAGGGTAAGTCTGCAGCTTCCTGCTTTAAAATGGGGAGAAGAGGCTGCTTTCGCCTGAAATACTTGCTTGGCACAGTAGGTTGGACATTTATAAAATGGCAGGAAGTGTAGCCCTGATTTGTTGAGACACCTAATATTTCCGTTTTCAAGGGACTTGGTTGAAAAGTTACAGTCACTAGCCCTGCTGTAGGGTGTGACGCGCTGAGGAGCTGGAGGCATAGCATAGGCACCGCGCCCCGTGAAACGCCCTGCGCTCAGCTCTCCGGCCCAACAGGTGGCTCTCGAGGCTGCAGGTCGGGCCTCCTGCGCTGCTGGGAGCCCTGAGACGAGGGGGCGCTGCCGCCGGGACGCTCAGTCCAGCAGAGGATTCACTCTGCTCTGATGCTGAGAAGACAAGTCTGCATCAGAAGTTGCCAATAGATAAAAGGTTTTGAGGAACGTTTACCTGTTTTTACGAGAATGTACTTGTGTGTGTTAAACTGAAACCATGTCTGTAGTGTAGGCAGGTGGGTTCTGAGATCCAGGGGCCCTGTAATAGCAGATACTAGAAAAAGTTATACCCATATAACAAAGCATTGCTTAGCCCTGGCATCGTTTGGGATGTTTGACTTAGGACGTAAGAAATGCTGGGCAGTAGTCTGGCCGACCTGGCTCCGTCTCTGGCTGTGTGAGCAGGTGCAATTGCACCTCCAGACCAGT
Source organism: Myotis yumanensis (assembly GCF_028538775.1). Taxonomy (NCBI): domain Eukaryota; kingdom Metazoa; phylum Chordata; class Mammalia; order Chiroptera; family Vespertilionidae; genus Myotis; species Myotis yumanensis. Next base: position 68,926,033 of record NW_027223762.1, read on the forward strand.
GCCTCACAGCTGGATCAGTGCCTCACAGCTGGGAGCAGTGCCTCACAGCTGGATCAGTGCCTCACAGCTGGATCAGTGCCTCACAGCTGGGAGCAGTGCCTCACAGCTGGATCAGTGCCTCACAGCTGGGAGCAGTGCCTCACAGCTGGATCAGTGCCTCACAGCTAGGAGCAGTGCCTCACAGCTGGGGCCAGTGCCTCACAGCTAGGGCCAGTGCCTCACAGCTGGGGCCAGTGCCTCACAGCTGGATCAGTGCCTCACAGCTGGGAGCAGTGCCTCACAGCTGGGAGCAGTGCCTCACAGCTGGATCAGTGCCTCACAGCTGGGAGCAGTGCCTCACAGCTGGATCAGTGCCTCACAGCTGGATCAGTGCCTCACAGCTGGGAGCAGTGCCTCACAGCTGGGAGCAGTGCCTCACAGCTGGGGCCAGTGCCTCACAGCTGGATCAGTGCCTCACAGCTGGGGCCAGTGCCTCACAGCTGGATCAGTGCCTCACAGCTGGGGCCAGTGCCTCACAGCTGGGAGCAGTGCCTCACAGCTGGGGCCAGTGCCTCACAGCTGGGAGCAGTGCCTCACAGCTAGGAGCAGTGCCTCACAGCTGGGAGCAGTGCCTCACAGCTGGATCAGTGCCTCATAGCTGGGGCCAGTGCCTCACAGCTGGATCAGTGCCTCACAGCTGGGAGCAGTGCCTCACAGCTGGGGCCAGTGCCTCACAGCTGGGGCCAGTGCCTCACAGCTGGGAGCAGTGCCTCACAGCTGGGGCCAGTGCCTCACAGCTGGATCAGTGCCTCACAGCTGGGGCCAGTGCCTCACAGCTGGGGCCAGTGCCTCACAGCTGGATCAGTGCCTCACAGCTGGGAGCAGTGCCTCACAGCTGGGGCCAGTGCCTCACAGCTGGATCAGTGCCTCACAGCTGGGAGCAGTGCCTCACAGCTGGGAGCAGTGCCTCACAGCTGGGGCCAGTGCCTCACAGCTGGGACCAGTGCCTCACAGCTGGATCAGTGCCTCACAGCTGGGAGCAGTGCCTCACAGCTGGGAGCAGTGCCTCACAGCTGGGGCCAGTGCCACACAGCTGGATCAGTGCCTCACAGCTGGGAGCAGTGCCTCACAGCTGGATCAGTGCCTCACAGCTGGGAGCAGTGCCTCACAGCTGGGGCCAGGGCCTCACAGCCGGGGCCAGGGCCTCACAGCTGGGGGACAGCACCCAGTTTATTAGCTTCCCTACAGAACCTTGTTTTGCTGCTTTTATTCATAAATTGTTTTAAACTACTCTTGAAATCTGTAACTTTGTACTATAAAATCTCTTGGTGTGACTTCTGTAAATTTATTTAGTTTAGTATACATTAGAGTTTTCTCTCATTTGGTCTAAAACTACTACCAGAATTTTGTAAATGGGTTTTTTTCTCCTTGACCACTTTCTTTTTCAGGGGCATGGGAGTGATTCTTAATTTAACTTGTGTTCCCCGCTGCTGTGTGCTAACCAGAACGGCCCGGAATTAATATGCAGTGTTTCTTAAAGGGAGGGTTCAGTGCCTGACTGCCGTCGCCTCACTAACCTGTGTGACTTCTTCTGGAGAAAATGACCCCTTGTCCTGTTTATTTAGGGTGTTGCTCGTCATGATTTCTAGTCGAGACCCTGGTTTGGGTTGGAGAGCCGGGAGCTCCGTTTGTACAGCCTGATTCCAAGCCCCGTCTCTCTCCCTGCGCCTGCACTTGAAGCTGTGCCAACCCTGCCCACCCGGGTGCCGCTGGCTCTGACTAGCTTTACACCCCCTGCCCTGCATTGCTAGGGAGCTCCCAGCTACCTCTTCCAGGCCTCATGGGAGACCAACCCCACTCTGCTGATTCATGCCCCATCCTGGGCGATTTCCATGACCTTAAAAACAGCAACAAAAACTCCTAGGTACGGGGACTCCGTTTTTCTAATAGTCATTGCGGTGGAACCTGTAATGCAGCTCATATTTCATGGCAAAATAAGCTAGAAATTAAGTGCAAATCCTCAAATCTGACCACCAGAATTCATTAGTAATTCATCACTAACAAACTGACACTAACTACTTCTTTAGCAAGTTCTTGACATCAGTGACATTAACGGACAGTAAGCTATTGTCAGGCCCTGCCCAGTGTGGCCCAGTTGGCTGGAGCGCTGTCCCGTGCACCGAAAGGTCTCGGGTTCCATTCCTGGTCAGGGCACATACCCAGGTTGTGGGTTGGTCCCTGGATAGGATGTGTGTGGTAAGCAACTGATCGACATCAATGTTTCTCTCTCTCTCTCTCAAATAAATTTTAAAAACATCTCCTCGGGGGAGGATTAAAAATCTATTTTAAGAAAAGGTTATTTTCAGGGTCCTCTCTCAGAAAGTAGTGAGGCAGGGGGAGTCGCAGACTCACCGCGGCGGCATGTTCTGCACAGACACCCGCCAGAGTCTACTACGCTTCTGCAGACGAGAGGTGGCCTGGATGATTGATTATTAGTGAGAGCTGGACGTAGATCATCATGAAGATATTCCTACAAAAATATTTATACAGACCTGTAAAATGTTAAAGATTTGTTATTTTACAAGTTCACGAGATCCACACCAAAACCCTGATTTACTTTAATGTTAAAAATTACTTTTGTTGTTTAGAAAAATGTTCAGTGGGAAATCATGAGCTATATCCATTCACATAATAAATATTTGCTGTGAGCACCGCCTGGATTCTAGGCTGTTTTTCTCGCAGTGACTATTTTAGCACTGTGCTTTCACAGCCACAGAAATAGAGAATTCCTTTTTAGACACTGGCTGTCATGGCTTCGTGGGGGTGGCAGGACCCAGGCAGCTCCCTGCAGCTCCGCGTCGCCCCGTGGTAGTTGATGCTCGTACAGCGAGTCTTTGGTACCCAAGGGGCATGGGAGTGATTCTTAATTTAACTTACGTTCCCTGCTGACCCTCGGAGAAGAGGCCGGGCAGCCAGCAGATGCTGCGTTTGAAGGGAATGTTCAGGAACGAGGTGGGTGGGCAGAGGTGTGATGGGTCAGCACAGGCAGCTGGTGGGCCAGCAGCAGGGGCTGGGACCAGGCAAAAACTGTTTGGCCAGTGGTCTCTGAAGAGCTAGCAGGAAAGTGACCGCTGGGTCAGCTCTATCACTTGCCACGTCTTGGGAAGCATGGAAGCAGCGCTGGCCTGGTAAGTGCTAATGGGACGTCGGCCGGCGCACCTCCAGGCATTGGGTACTCTGGTCTGTGCTGTCCCAGCGAGACCTACGCCGGAGGCAGTTTGAGGGGGTGGTGTCCAGGCTGCATCCCAGAGGGTCCTGATTGGGGTCCCCGAGCCCCTGCTTTCCTGCCCCAAATTCTCACCTTCTCCAGGAGCCTCCTCCGCTTTGAGGTGAGGGAGCCAAGCCTTCTGAGCCCCGGCCCTGGCCGTGCCCACTCTGGGAGGGGAGAGCACGGGAAGACATGTGCAAACCCCCCTGTTCTACTGGGTGTCAGCGTGCGTCTGCACGAGAGTCTTCCCACCCGTGCTTGGGAAGGGACCGTGATTCTCTGGTGGCTGGCGCTTCCTGGGCAGGGGCATCGGATGCCATGCTGATGATGTTCGATCGTTTGAAAACCTTTTGGACGCTTTTACAGGAGAGAGCCTAATGGGTAGGAGGATGTTGGTGGTGTCGGGGAGGACAGATGGTAGCTTAGGTGACAAGCCTCGTGCTAAGTGAGGTAAGTAAACAAGACCTGGACTTCACACACTGCCAGTGGCTGATAAGCATATCCGGAGAGGAAATGCTGGCAGTGCGGCCACATGTGCCTGTTTTTAAGCTCTGTGCCGTGTATTTGACAATGAGATGGTAAGCTATCTAATGCACATCGTGGTGGTGTGGTCTGCGCACATTGTGAGGAACTCCCACAGCTGGTTAGTGAACACGCCGCCACCTAGCAGCGTGTCCTTCGGTTTGGAGGGCATTGGCGGGCATTGGCGGGCATTGGCGGGCATTGGCGGTTCCTCTCAGCGAGGCCGGGTGCAGTGCAGGGCTAACACGCAGCCACTGTGCTGCTGGGTCAGGACTTCTTCGTCTGCCCGGAAAGTCTCCCTCCTCGCCGCTCCCCGTTTTCCTGCGCCCCAGCCCTGGGAACCACTCCAGCACTGTGTTTCTATGACTGCGACGTTTTTTTAGATTTTGCATATAAGTGACGCCACCCAGTACTTGTCTTTCTCTGTCTGGCTCATTTCCGTAGCGTAGTGCCTCACGGGCCATCCTGTTGTAGAAAATGGCAGGATGTCCTTCTTCCTGGTGGCTGGGTGATATTCCAGAGTGTGTGTGTGTGTGTGTGTGTGTGTGTGCGCATGCGTGCACATATTTCCTGTCTTTTACACAGATGCATATTTTTCCTTCATCCATGTAGACCAGCGGTTCTCAACCTGTGGGTCGAGACCCCTTTGGGGGTCGAACGACCCTTTCACAGGGGTCGCCTAAGACCATCAGAAAACATATAATTACGTATTGTTTTTGTGATTAATCACTATGCTTTAATTATGTTCAGTTTGTAACAATGAAAATACATCCTGCATATCAGATATTTACGTTAAGATTCATAACAGTAGCAACATTACAGTTATGAAGTAGCAATGAAAATCATTTTATGGTTGGGGGTCACCACAACATAAGGAACTGTATTAAAGGGTCGTGGCATTAGGAAGGTTGAGAACCACTGTTCTAGAGTGTCATGGCTTCAGGTCTTACGTTCAAGTCTGGAATCCTTTTTGAGTTCGTTATACTTCCCACAGCACCTTTGTACGAGCGAAGCTTCATAAAATTGCGGGAGACATTTCCCATGTAGTCCATGAACTCGTCATTTTCTGATGGCTGACGGGGAGATAGTGCGGAGCCAGCGTGCTTCTCTCACCCTCGCCAATGCCAACGCGCCCAGAAGGTGGCTTCCTGGGAAATGGAGAAGCAAATTAAAGACAGAAAAAGCAAATTCCTGACCAGCCATCTCCCCACATATACACCTTTTCCTCGACAGATTGTAGAAGCTAAATTCACAACATTCCAGTCATTTCTCCACTATTCTGAATTGTACCTTAACGTTTACAAAGCAGTTTTCATAAATTCTCTCTGAAAACAGGCGATGAGACCCCACCCCTTTTCATGAAAGGAGAGGGTATGTGGCTTTACCTGCCACACGGGCCCGCCCTGGACAGCGCCCGGCCCAGCCTGCGCGCTGCTGCGGGCGCTGGCCTGGCGCGCTCTCTGTTTCTCCGAGTCCCCGAGCAGGAGCAGCGGCAGGTGATGTGGAGGTGACAGGACAGTGCTGGAAACAGACCCGTGGAGCTTCCTAGAGGGCACCGCTGCAGTTCCCAAATTAGGGCAAGTAAAGTGCCTTGTCTTGACCTCCCTCCTCCAAAACAGCAAAAAGTGTATTTCTGCTTCGCACCAGTGTTGCAGGGTGGGGATGTGGGCTTCTAGCAACTGAGACCGTGAACAGGGCAGTCTTTCTGAGGTGGTGGACATGTTTGTTATCTTGTTTTGGTGATGATGTCAAGGTGAGTGACTAGATCCAAACCTGTCAAATTATACACTAAATATGTGTAACTTTGTATGTATTAAGTAGAACTCAGGAAAGGTGAAAACATTACATTGCTGTGGCAGCAGGAGAACCTACAAGCATGTGTGGAAACACTGAAGGGTGTGTGTGGAATCACCGCTGTGGGCGTAGCAGTGGCCTGGATGCTGGGGCAGGGTGCTGGGGGTCCCTGACCTCTTGCCTCCACCGTCTCCTGTCACCATGTGCTTCAGTGTAGACAGCAGGTAAGGGTCTTGTGTTTTAGATTCCTGCCTGTCAGATAGATTTTCCTGTCGACTTTTATGATACTCTAGTGTCCCAGTGTACAAAATTTGTGCACTTGGGGGCAGGAGGTATCTTAGCCCAACCTGTGCCCTCTCGCAGTCTGAGAGCTCTTGGGGGATGTCTGACTGTCAGTTGGACATCCTTAGTGCTGCTGCAGAGGCGGGAGAGGCTCCCGCCACCACCGCTGCGCTCACCAGCCATGAGTACGGCTTCTGGCTGAGCGGTGCTCCCCCTGTGGGAATGCACTGACCACCAGGGGGCAGCTCCTGCATTGAGCGTCTGCCCCCTGGTGATCTGTGTGCGTCATAGCAACTGGTCGTTCCACTGTTGGGCCAAAACAGGCTCTCCAACATCCCCCAAGGGGTTCGGGATTGCAGGAGGGTGCAGGCCAGGCTGAGGGACCCCACTGGTGCACAATTGGGGTTGGGGAGGGATGCCTGAGGTTGGCCAGCCAGAGAAGGATCGTGGGAGGGCTCCAGGGCATGTCCGGCCCATCTTGCTCAGTCCGTTCAGTTCCTATTGGTCAGATCCCAGCAGCAAGCTAACCTACCGGTGGGACCATCTGCCCCCTGGTGCTCAGTGCATGTCATAGCGAGAGGTTGAGCGGACTTAGCATATCAGTAGCATATTACGCTTTGATTGGTTGAATGGGCGACTGGACAGCCGGACACTTAGCATATTTTATTATATAGCAGTGGTTCTCAACCTGTGGGTCGCGACCCCTTTGGGGGTCAAACAACCCTTTCACAGGGGTCGCCTAAGACCATCGGAAAACATATAATTACATATTGTTTTTGTGATTAATCACTATGCTTTAATTATGTTCAACTTATAACAATGAAAATACATCCTGCATATCAGATATTTACATTACGATTCATAACAGTAGTAACATTACAGTTATGAAATAGCAACTAAAATTTTATGGTTGGGAGTCACCACAACATGAGGAACTATATTAAAGGGTCGCGGCATTAGGAAGGTTGAGAACCACTGTTATATAGGATTGTAAATGTTTCCTTTGGAAACAATACTGCTCCAAGCTGTTAAAATGGCTATGAAAACATTACAAATAAATGAGACCATCAAAGATCGCAGGTTAAGGGGAATGGCTTTTGAGTCTCTGTTAATAAGCAAGATGTTAACAAAAGCAGGTTTTGAAAGGAAACGAGTCCCCTCTGTGCTTGCTGAGGAGGGGCTGTGCCTGCCAGCCGGGTCCAGGACCCCGGGCAGCTTGCTGGGAAGACACTGGCCTTCTCGGCCTCTCAGAGTCGAACTTGACCAGCAAGAACGTTGACAAATGGATTGGTTGGATTTCGGCTTGATCACTCTCTGGAAGAAGTAAGGGGGACCCAAATTATTTAATCTCGGTGGTGGTTCCCTGACCTTGGCGCTCCAGCCTCCCGTGTGGTGTGGAGGCCTACTCTGGCCACAGTGCTCAGGCCATGTGCGGCCAGGGGAACCCGGGGCCAGAGGGCACGCCCAGCCGGCCAGCCCCGCCCACTGCGGGAAGCAGAACACTTTGTCCGCTTCCATAGGACCCTGCTTTCTGCTGTCCCCCCGCCCCCAGCACTCATGGGGAATGAATGAGAAATGCATTAGATCTGAGACCCCTGCCCCCAAAGATTAGAGGGACGTTCATGCTAAGCGCAGAGGAGCCAGGGAGAACCGCTGATGCACAGAGCCTGAGGCAGGGTCACCTTCCCTGGGTCTGTGGAGCCTCTTTGTGGGAGAAGCTAAATGCCAGCCATCCTCAAATGACCACATCCCATAACCCGAAAGCTCACGTTAAAGACAGTTTGTAAAGAATCGGCCATATTTTCCTGGTGGTTAGATCCCCGGCCTCTTCAGCCTGTGCCTGGAGCAGAGGTCTCTGGAGAAAGTGTCGTGCGTGTGTGTGTGTGTGTGTGTGTGTGTGTACGCACATGTGCACAGTGGAGGCCTTAGTTTTGTGACTGTGACGTGGAAGGACTAGTGAGTGCTGGGTCTGTGGTCTTGGGATTCTCAGGGCAGCTTGGCGCCCCAACCCCAGCTGTTACACCCACAATATTCCCTGGGAAATGGTTCAGGAGCGCAGGAGACCCACTGGCCCCTCCTTCTCCCCTAATTGCAGGAAACACCGGACCTCATCTGCCCCCTGGGTCTCAGCTCCAGGAAGGGGAGCCAGCACTTTTCCCAGGCAACAAGCTGCCGACGCTGCTATTTTTTATTATTTATTTTTATTGATTTAAGAGAGGAAGGGAGAGGAAGAGAGAGATAGAAGCATCAGTGATGACAGGGAATCATTGATTGGCTGCCTCCAGCACGCCCCCTACTGGGGACCGAGCCTGCAACCCAGGCATGTGCCCCTGACCGGAATCGAACCTGGGACCCTGCCGTCCACAGGCTGACGGTCTGTCCACTGAGCCAAACTGGCTAGGGCATGATGCTGCTAGTTTTTGTCGGCTGAGTGGGGCCAGGCATGGAGAGAGCTGGGAATGTGGTTAGGTGCTTATGCCAGAGTGGAGAGGATGCACCAGGGCCCTGCCTCAGTCTTCACTTTCCAGAGCAAGCATGCCGGCCTCAGGGTTCTACAGGTCGGCGCCTGCGCGCCTGCTGCGCACGGACACCTGGGCAGGGCAGATGCCTGGCCGTTGGCGCAGAGCTCCCCAAGGTGCAGAGGTGCCGGAGCCGGTGGGCCCACCGTGCACATGTTTCCATCAGCACTGGTCCCGAATCTGGCTCCTTATAATCGTGCAGGGACACCGGGCCCAGGCCCCAGCTCCAGGGATTAGACTTGGGGAAGCCTGTGCGTCTGTGCTTATTTTTAAAACTTCTCCAGTCATTCTGATCAGGGAACTGCTAACGTGGACCCTGGAGTCGCTATCCCCTCCCAGTTGGTCCGGGAGGGCTGGTCCAGGGCTGAGCGCACAGGGGAGGGGAGCCGGAGGGAAGGGACTTCGACCATGCAGGGTCCTGTCTCCTCCACGCGCCTCACCCGCCTTTGTGCCGAGTCTACCCCTCTGCTGGGGCCACGTTGAAATGCGTGTTTTCCTGAGGAGCTGCTGGGAGCATAGGCCCCGCCTGTCCCGCCCGGAGTGGCTGAGGGGCCTGGACAGCTGAGCTTCATCGCCTGCCGTTCTCCGTGTGAGGATTTCTGTAGATTCACACTCACTGCAGTGCTTATTGGCAGTTATGATTTTTGATCTTATGGTGAGTTAACCCTCAAGGAAACTGGTCCTCGGCACCGAAGTTTAACAAACTACCAGGAGGAAACAGGAAGCAGCTTCGCACCGTGTGCTGAGGACAAACCAGGGGTGAAAGTGCGGGGCCTGCCTCCCACGCCTGCTTTCTGCTCTGCAGCGTCCAGCGCGGCGAGGGCGGAGGCCTGGAAACGGAGGCGCAGGCGCAGGAGAGCAGTCACAGGGCAGAGTCTCCGTTGTTTTGTGTGAGGGGAGATCATTTCTCTTCCCGTGGGGACTTCTTACAGAGCCCTGACTTCTGCCCAGCAGAGCCGGATTCTGGGTCACCTGCAGAGCACAAAAGGGGTGTGAAGTAGTTACAACTTTGCAAAAGGCCACACACACACGAAGTCAGTCCTGCTCTGTCCTTATGTCACCCCCTGAAGACACTTCCTGGGGTTGCATTCCAGAGCCAGACCTCTAGCCCTCAGGTGGCGGCCCTTGTGTCTTAGGCCCAGGTGGTCAGGATTGGAGCTCCTGGCACTGCAGTGTCCCCCGGATCTTCTGAGTAAGGAACGGATTGCACTGCAGCCGTTAGGACCACAGCTGGTGCCAGGATGCTGTGTCCCTTGAATGCCAGCCCTGTGGGGCACAGTTCTGTCCCCTTGGGTATGTTGCTTGCAACTCGAATGTCGATTGTGGGGAGGCCTGTCGCTTTGACTGTCTTAGGAATGGAAAACGTAGAGGCTTCTGTATAGAATACCTGATCATTCAGGGTTTTTTAAAAAAATATATATTTTATTGATTTTTTTACAGAGAGGAAGGAAGAGGGATAGAGAGTTAGAAACATCGATGAGAGAGAAACATCGATCAGTTGCCTCCTGCACACCCCCTACTAGGGATGTGCCCACAACCCAGGTACATGCCCTTGACCGGAATTGAACCTGGGACCCTTCAGTCCGCAGGCCGACGCTCTATCCACTGAGCCAAATCGGTTATGGCCCACTCAGGTTTTTTTAATGCAAAAAATGTAACCAATAGACCATACATTTCTTATTCTGAAATTAGAGCCAGATTCCAAATGGATTCTGGTAAAGGGCTCTGACTCCTTTGTATCAGCGAGGCCCCTGGGTGTGGGCCATGGTAGACGTATTCCCGCGGCACCTCTCATTCCAACACCAGATGCCTGCCTGGTAGGTGTCCTTTCCCCTGAGCGGCTTCTCCACATCCTCCACCAGACCGGCACACCTGAGACACATTTTACATATGCACATATGTTCACAGTATGTTGGCAGTAAAAGGATGGAAACATGCATTGTGGGAACATGGGTCATAACGAAAGAACCAGGAATGGCCACATTAACGTCAGACACAGTGCAGTGCAGGGCGAGGAGCACGAGCAGGTGCGAGGAGGCCAGCCAGGCGCTTCTCACGTGTGCCGTCCCGTGTCCTGGCGTGACTGACTGAGACCGGGCGTGTCTTTGGCGACCCTGACAGCTTGGGGAGGACTTGTCCAATGTCCCACAGCCGGGATTACCTGGTGTTTTTCTCCTCATTAGTCCAGAGCCGCGATGTTAAACTCTCTTCATCTCATGGCTCACGTAAACTAGTGACTAAAATTCTGCGGCACGCCAAAAATGTCGTTTTTGCTGATCTGACAAGAAAATAGGTATAACTGTGATTCATTCACGCTGGAGGGCTATTGTTGTGTTGGCTGCTGTCATTTGTTTATTGGGCAACCTCTGGGAATAGGTCACCAGTTGAAAATCACTGCGCTGGAGTTAGGGGATTTGGGGGGGAGATTAGAGAGGTAAAGTGCTGTTCTTATCACATCACGTCCGGGGCGCATCACGTCCGGGGAGCATCGGCCATCTGGCGTGTCCATGTGTCGTTGACCTTGCTCACCTGGCGGGGGCGGTGTTTGCCAGGTTCCTCCACACTGAAGTCACTCTCCTGCCCACACTGCCCTCCTGAGACGGAAGTCCTAGGCACAGCCACACTTGGGGGGCAGGGAAGGAGGGAGGTACACTCCACCCTAAGAGGGGAGTCTGCATAATTTACTTAGAATTCTCCTGGGGAAATCTGTCCCTTCTCTCCCATGCATTTATTTACACAATCATTCATTTCCTTTCTTTTTAAAATTAGTGTCATCACATGCATGCATACGTCTAGAGATTTTTCGCTGGTGTGTCTAGGGTTTTATGAAAATGGACCCAGGTGGATGCAGTCCTTGGCTTTCTGCTATCCACACGGTCGGGAGTCCTCTGTCCTTCAGGAAGCTGCCTCATTCCACTGCTGTGCAGTGCTGGGCGAGCAGCTGCAGACCCCCTGTGCCTCCTCCTGTTGACTGGCACTTCATTCTCTTCTGTAACTGGCATAGCAGCGCTGTCGCGAGCACTGGGCAGGTCCCCTGACTCACGGGTGCCGGTTCTCTCCTGCCAGGAACTGGAGCGAGTTGCTACCTCGTACAGCGCGCCGGTGGCCCCCTTCGCAGCGTAGCTCCAAACTGTCTTCCCGTTCTCTCTGCAGCGGACCGGAGCTGCCCTCTGCACCAGGCCTCCTGACCTTCAGCGTCTTTTCACTCTCCCGTCCAGTGCGGAAGGGCAGCTCCCTGTGCCTGTGCCTGCGGCCCGGCTGCTCTGTCCACCGCGGGTGCTGCCTCTGCAGGGGCGCTGTCTTTCGCCTGCTTTTCAGTTGAGCGGTGGGTCTCTCTTCCTGACTGTAAGGCTTTTACGGATTCTGGACACCAGTTCTCCATCGTTGCACGTGCTGCATACAGCGGGCTCTTTGCAAGTGTGTGTCGTGCTTTGCTCTGTGGAAATGGCACCTCCTACCTGAGGACCCAGGCGGCGCGCAGTGCTGGGCCATCGCGTTGGGGCTCAGCTTCCACGGTGAGGAGCTCGTCTTCCGGTGGCTCCGCCCGAGGCCATGTCCACGGGGTGATAGTCAGTGTTCAGCAGCCTCTCGTCCTTAAAGAAGGACGAAAAGATCAACACAGTGTTTAACGCTGGGATTTTGTTGACAGAGCTAAGTTATTTTTGCCAGGAATACAGTCTCGTCTTAGACTGTGCTTCTCAGTAGTTTAATGAGCTTTGCTAAACGTATCTTCCATTTTCTGTTGCTGTGCTAGTCAGTTGCTAGAAAGATTCGCTCGTCATTGATCTGCATTTCATGAACATTTATGTATACTCATGTGTTTTCACCCTTTTACTCAAAGTAGCTCAGCAGCATGAAATTTAAATTTTTAATTGGAACTCCCTCTGGCTTCAGAGAGCCCTTAGTCTGTGGAATAGCAATGCCTGGAGCACAAGGTGAGGTTGGCTTATGAAGCCTCTGACATGTGAATCCAGCTGCACGTGACGGCTTTAGTACTGGACCTCGGACACCAGACGGGGCTTGTGGCGGAGGCCCAGTGGCTGCGGTGAGACATGTGTGGCCTGGTGGCTGCCGTGGGACATGCGTGGGCCTGGTGGCTGCGGTGGGGCATGCACGGGCCTCAGGGGCCCGGGTGGGGTGTGTGTGGGGCCCAGTGGCTGCGGTGGGACATGCGTGGCCCAGTGGCTGCCGTGGGACATGCGTGGCCCAGTGGCTGCCGTGGGACATGCGTGGCCCAGTGGCTGCCGTGGGACATGTGTGGCCCGGTGGCTGCCGTGGGACATGCACGAGCCTCAGGGGCCCAGGTGGGGTGTGCGGGCCCAGTGGCTGCGGTGGGTGTGCGTGGGCCACTTGCCCACTCGCTCCTGCACTGACTGGCTGCACACATCACCGACTGGAGCCCTAAGTGCTCTGTTGGGAGGAGAGCGAGGCCTGTCCTCAAGGAATTACGTGGAGAGAGAAATGGACGAACAGCCAGTTAACATATGTGTGAAGTACTGGCCAATGTGGTGGGAGAAAGAAAGAGCAAGGCTGGAGGCGGGCAGCAGCCATGGCAGACCCGGGTACAGGGGGTAGGGGCTGGGCAGAGAGTCGGATGTAGTCACGGATGGGCTATGAGGAGGAGGAGGAGCGAGGGAGGTGACATCTGAACAGAGGCCTGAACACAGTGAGGAAGCAAGGAGCCGAGGTTGTCTGGGGAGAGATGTCATGTTCACAGCAGGCAATTGGGTGACACAGCAGTGATGCCATGCTCACAGCAGCTGATTGGGTGACACAGCAGTGATGCCATGCTCACAGCAGGCAATCAGGTGACATGGCAGTGACGTCATGCCCACAGCAGTGATGTCATGCCCACAGCAAGGCCCTGCTGGGATGCAGTGACTGTGGCACTTGCCCCTTACTCTCCTGTCTCTGAACCCGGAACCTCCATCTTAGGAGGGAAGCCATCAGACAAGTCCCAGCTAAAGGGCAGTCTGCGAGTCCCTGCCAGCAGTGCTCAGGACTGAAGGGTCCTCGGCACAAGGGAGGTCATGGCCAAGAGGAGCCGCTGGAGACTTGAGGACTGAGCTGACGTGGGGTCCTGAGTGGGTCCTGGATTAAAGGGGGGTGGTAGGTAGAAAACTAAGGACTCTGGGTAAACTATGGACTCTGGTTAATGAAATATCGCTGTTGGCTTAGTGACTGTAACAAGTGTGTCATCCTGATGTAAGATGTTAAGGGAAACAAACAGTTCTAAGAAACAAAATTTATTGTAAGAAATAACACATACGCTAGATACCTTGATTTCCTCATGCTGTTTTCTTGAGTGATCGGGGGTATTTCCTTAAGAGAAGTATACGCTCGTAGTCTATGTTAGTGTCTATTTTTCCAAAAGCGCTTGTAGAGGTATCTGCGGAGATTAAACCTGTGCCCTCGCTGTCCCAGGGTCCCTGCTGAGCACGGGGCGAGGGCCCCATCCCCAGGGCCAGCACCGAGGGTTTCCATCAACTAGGAAAACCGAAAGCATCGGGTGCTGGGGGCGTGGGCATACGCCATGCAGACCTGCAGAACGGACGCGGTCTGGGCAGCTTAGTCACATCTGACGATTATGAGGCCCAGGTCATGCGGAATGTGTTTTGGAGTCACTGTGCTTCTCATTTCACCCTTGTATGTTTCAGAATTAGGCAGCGATCGTGAATAATAGGAGGTAAGGGCAAAGGTCAGCTATTGATTAATGTAGCTGAACTCATTAGTAAGACTTGAGGGAGCTCATGACATTTATATTTTATATGTTTATGAAATAGATGCTTGAGTTATAAAAATTACAACTTCTTTTCTGGTTGTGGAAAAATATGCCTAATAAACCCCTGGCAGTGGGCTGGCTGTCCGTGTGCTTTGTGAGCCGCGGTGCACCTTGTCTGAGGGCAGGTTTCACCAGGGATCAGTGCTCATTTTCTTTTTTTAAAAATATATTTTTATTGATTTCAGAGAGGAAGGGAGAGGGAGAGAGAGATAGAAACATCAGTGATGAGAATCATTAATCGGCTGCCTCCCCGCACGCCCCCCACTGGGGATCAAGTCTGCGACCCGGGCATGTGCGCTTGACCAGAATGGAACCCAGGGCCCTTCAGTCCTATCCACGGAGCCAAACCAGCTAGGGCAATGCTCATTTTTGGAGATGGGTAATTTTTTCTTTTTTTAAGTCCAGCCTTATTGAAGTAGACTTGATCACTAACATTGTAAGGTGTTTAAAGCAGCGGTTCTCAACCTGTGGGTCGCGACCCCTTTGGCGGTTGAACGACCCTTTCACAGGGGTTGCCTAGGACCATCCTGCATATCAGATATTTACATGACGATTCATCACAGTAGCTACGTTACAGTTATGAAGTAGCAACGAAAATAATTTTATGGTTGGGTCACAACATGAGGAACTGTATTTAAAGGGCCAGAAGGTTGAGAATCATGGGAAAGGGTACATTGTGGTGGTTTGATATATGTGCACATTGTGAAGGATTCCCCGCTAGTTAATTGACACATCCATCCCCTCACTTATTCATCTCTTTTTCTGGTGAGAACATGTAAGTTCTCCTCGTAGCCAGTTTCAGTTACAGAAGACCGTGTTATCAACCACAGAGCCAGCGTATTTACCCTGGGTCCTCGGGTCTTACCGCTGAACGGGTCCCTTCTACCAGCCTCTCCCTGCATCCCCCACCCCATAGCCTCGGCGACCACTTTCTACTGTTTCTATGAATGTGACTTTTGGGGTGTTGGTCTGGTCACTTCATTCCTGTGGTGTGTTGCAGCTTGGCCTAAGACGGTGGTTGGCAAACTTGCGGCTCGGCAAACTGCAGCTCACGAGCCACATGCAGCTCTTTGGCCCCTTGAGTGTGGCGGTATTTTGTGGAAGACCCACACTCAAGGGACCAAAGAGCCTCGCGTGTGGCTCGCGAGCCACGGTTTGCCGACCACGGGCCCAAGACAGTGTCAATTCTAATTCCATTGTAGTTATTTGAATTTTATTTGTTTCACCATTAATATTGTGTAATAAAAATGGCTTATTAAACTGACGGTGATTCTCCAAAATGATGGTACTCAGGTACCCCTTGCCTCCACAGCCGCCTCCCAGTGTGAGGAATGTCTAGGGTGCCCGTGAGGACACAGGACGGGTAAAGGTTAGCGGCATGGGTGCTCTCATGGCTGGAGAGTAAATGATGAGTGAAAAATAGCACTTCCCAGACCGTAGCTTAAGCAACAGAGTCCTGGCTCTACTCCGTAAGGTGCCCTAGGCGCGCACAGTGGTGCAGACCTGCGGGCCAGTCCTTGGATCACGGGTTGTGCCGGGCACCTCACTGAGCACCACTGGGTACAGTGGGGTGCTGGGTGGCTCACTCTCGAGAACCGGTTGGTAAACTCTCGCTTTAAGGTATTTTTCTTAATGTACTTGAATGAGGGTTGGTACCTGACTCTGGCCATGAGGATGAAAACATAATAGGCACCCACTTTTAAAAAGGATTGCAAAGCACTGTGGGCAGAGCAGTCAGACAGCGCCCCGCCGTCCCCGCCCCCGTTTCCACCCCCCTGCGCCGAGCTGGCTCCGGGCCTCTCCCTGGCGGGAGGGGAGCATTTACAGAACCAGGTCACCTCGGTGGCACAGGGAACCTCCACAAACTCAGACCTAGAGGCTTTACAGGCCACAGTTTCCCCGTTACCCAGTGAAGTTAGAAAACAAATCATAAAAAGACACTCTCTGGAGTAACCCACGGAGTGAGGTCGGGGCTTAGCCAACCCGCTCTGTGCCACACAGCCCCCCCGTGCCACACAGCCCCCCTTACCACGCAACCCCCCGTGCCACGTAGCCCCCCCGTGCCACGCAGCCCCCCCGTACCACACAGCCCCCCGTGCCACGCAGCCCCCCTTACCACACAGCCCCCCTGTGCCACGCAGCCCCCTTACCATGCAGCCCCCCTTACCACGCAGCCCCCCATGCCATGCAGCCCCCCTTACCACACAGCCCCCCGTGCCATGAAGCCCCCCGTGCCACGCAGCCCCCCTTACCACACAGCCTCCCTGTGCCATGCAGCCCCCCTTACCACACAGCCCCCCTGTGCCACGCAGCCCCCTTACCACGCAGCCCCCCTGTGCCACACAGCCCCCCTTACCACACAGCCCCCCTGTACCACGCAGCCCCCCTTACCATGCAGCCCCCCATACTACGCAGCCCCCCGTGCCACACAGCACCCCTGTGCCATGCAGCGCCCACGCAGGAGTGGCGGCAGGAAGGTGGATCCACCCGTGGCAGGATGGGGGCCTGCTCCCCAGCAGCCTGGGTTTTGGAATCAGGACACTCACCTGTCAGTGAGTCTAGCCTTGCTTTCCCCCGTCCCCTAATGAAATATTTAAACACCAGCAAGGCCCTTCCCACTCATCCCTGGAGAACAGGAGCCCCTGCTGTTGCTCTTAGGAGTTTCACTGACCAGTTTATCAAAATGGAATTGGAGCTCAGGTCTTGTCTGTCAGCATCGACGTCGCCCTGGGGTGTCTCTGTTAGCCATGCCGCGCATCCTGCTCCTGCGGAACGCTGCCGGCGGTGGAGGGAGCAGGTGAGGCCCAGCTTCATGATGAGACGGTTCTGGAGTTTGGATCCTAGCTCAGGCCCTTTCTCGCTTTGTGGATTGGAGCAGTGATTTCATATCTCATTGCCCAGGCTCCGCTTTGTTCAGTGTATCTGTGGGTAGATTCTATTTCGAAGGTTTGCTGTGAATCACTGGTGAGCTAACGTGACGACTGCTGTCTCTCGGGTGCTGGGGATGCTGGTCTCCCATCCGCATCGTGTACCCCGGGTACCGCCGGCAGTGTGGCTGGCCCGCCCTCTGTGGAGAAGACGGGTGCTGAGCCAGTGCTCAGGGCTGCACGGGTGAACCTGGGTGCACAGGGAAGTGGAAAGACAGCTTAATGAGCTTCCTCGGAGCTGGAACAGCCGCGGGGCTCCAGCCCGTGTCCTGCTTACATGGTGCGAGTGGTGGCATGCCTGGGAAAAGCCACCACAGGATGCCACAGGTTCCTGCCAACGCCTGTCACCCTCCTGGGCATCTGGCACGTCTTTTATCTACAACACAACTTGAAACTTTAATAAAGAGTTTATACGGTATTTTAGTTGCTTCTGAGTCTGCTTCGTTGAGGCCTCCTACTGCAAATGCACTATTTTTAAATATTTGCAAATAAACAACAAGAGGGGGAGCCTTGTAATGAATGAGGAAGCGCTCCTAGGAAGTATTCCTTTTCTGGGCTGGCCATGGTGTCATCCCTCACTCATTGGTTTCCTGTGGCCGCCACAGCAACTTGCCACAAACTCAGGGTCTCTGAGGAGCTGCGCCTTCGCCTCGGGCTTGCGTCACGGCAAGCACACACCTGGCCCATCCGTCCGGGGCACCAGGAACCTGCTGCCCAGAGGACTGTGCAGTGTGGGGGGAGCCTAGTGAATCCTGACTGAATGAGGAAGGGTTCCTGGGACACAGCCCACCTGCATGGCAAAGTGCCCTGCAGCGCGGGTGTCGGTAAGGACCCTGGGACACAGCCCACCTGCATGGCACAGTTGCTGCAGCGCGCGGGTGTCAGTAATGACCGTGGCTCCCACCCTGCGCCCTCTGTGCTGCTGTGTGCACAGCTTCCTCCTGGCTCCTGCGTGAGGGCTGTCACTGCCCCTGTTATGGAAGAGGCAGCAGGGCCAAGGCCGAATGCAGGACTCTGGTGGGTCCGGCGGGTCGGGTGACACTGAGCCCCACCCTCTGAGATACTGTGTCGTCGCGTCTCCTGAGCACCTGGGAGGCTGGGCAGGGACTGGTATTCCGCTTCCCAGAAGAAGCTGGAGTCCAGGGTGGACACACGGGTCAACTGAGTGTTGAGTCCCAGATTCTTGACTCAGGTCCTCTCTTTGCCACTATGGCCGAGTGGTTCAGCTTGACCCCGAGGCCTTTGTGGAAATGCCTGTGACCGTGTCTGGATGTTGTGGGAACACAGGCTGTCACGAGGAGCAGGGAACCCAGCGGGATGCAGTTCACAGGATCATGTTTAGGAAGAAAATCGGGCCTAGAAACAGTTCCCCAGGTCTCGGGGGGACCTGCACGCTTGCCCCAGAGGGGCCTTCCCCGGCCTGCCCAGCCCTGTTGGCAACGAGAAGAAGGACTCAGTGTTGGCCGGGATGCAGGGCTGGTGTGGGGCGAGGTGGGGGTGCTTTACTGCACATTGAAATGGCTTTAATGAGGAAACATCCAGAAATACATCCTGTTTACTCTTTAAGTTACTCCCAGGAGTCTGTATCCATTCTGCTTAGTGATCCCACCTGGTTCCTGCCTACGCCTTGGCAGCCCTTCAGCAGCCCCTGCTTCGTGGCCCCTGCATTTATTTGCCCCCTTCCCACCGGGCGCTCTTCTTTCCCACGTGCCCGGGCCCCTGAGGGCAGCGGCCTGGCATTGGCAGCAGGAGCCTTGGGGCAGCTGTCCTGGGCCACAGCTCTGCTCCTGAGAACAGTGATGCGTCCTGGTTGGCCAAGGAGGGCGCGCCTCCAACCAGTCTCCTGACAGAACTCTTTCGATGAGGGTTTGGGGGAAGTGTGGAACTAGGTATTAGTTGAGTTTCAGAAGCGGAAGTGTGTGGATTGGTTGACCTTCAACCATGTCCTCATGATTGCTCCAATGGGGTGCTGTGATTGGTTGACAGTCAGCAGAGCTGGAGCAAGTGGTATTTGGTGGAACTGATGGGGTAAGAGAGCTGTTGATGGTAGCTTTCTGCAGTGCTGAGTGAGCACTTGATCGGCCGGCTGCAGTGGAGTGAGCTGGCTGTTGATCGGCCGGTTTCAGTGCAGTGAGCTGGCTGTTGATTGGGCGGCCCCTGAAGCTTTTACTTTGACTGGAAGCTGTCACAAGTCCACTAGAATAGGGTTAAACCCACTGCTATAGCTAAGGAGCACCAGCCGTTGCCTAGGAACTTTGTGCTTTCACTGACCTAGAAGCCTAGGTTTCCTGGTTTGGAATAAGTCTATCAAATCACAGGCCACACATTGGACCCTCACCCACCCACTCACCCACCCAGAGTGGGCACAGGAGCCCAGGTTTGGGAGCCGATGGACCTGGGCTCCAGCCCTGACTCTCATTTAACAAGTCACTCAGTCTCTGTGACCCTGTCTCCTGAAGGGCACCCCCACCCTCCGAAATGGGGAGTTGTGTTGACTGAGTGACTGAGTGAGTTCGTGTGTGTCAGGCTCCGGCTTACGCTCACATTTACTTTCGTAAACCGGACATTTGAGGGGTCATTCTGGCCCCGGGTCTGGCGACCAGGCATGCAGCCCGTGACTCAGGTCCCTGCTCCGGCCGTCAGGGTTATGGGTTGTAACATCTGAGCACAGGCCTCGCTCCTGGAGGTGCTGCTCGTTGCTCTGGGGGAGCCCAGGCACCCGCATTCTTCAAGCTCCCCTGTGGTGTCCCCAGTGCGCTGCAATGGCCACGCCGGCCAGCTCCGCACCCAAAGTCTTGCAGGAGATGAACACGTTGCTTTGATTGGTCTTAAGCGCTGTGCTTTTCTTGTTAAAAACTCTTCTGAAAATTGTGGAGTTAAGAAAAAAACGGATTTAAATGGGATATTCTCTGAGTCCCATTCCTATTATTGCTCTCATTATCATTAAAAGACAAAAACAAACAAAACTACCTTATGACTTTCAAAATCTAAGCCAACAGGAAACCGGGTCATGATGGAAACAGTGGTGGGCTTGGGCTCTGGAAGCAGGTCGGAGTTGTCTGCCTAAAGGAAACGAGCGTGGTGTGAGCTCCGTCCTGTTGGTTGGCGTACATTATGCATACGTTTTATTAAACACTAGAGGCCCGGTGCACTGGGGGGGGGGGGGGGGAGAGTGGGGGACAGTGTCCCTCAGCCCAGCCTGCACCCTCTCGCAGTCCAGGAGTCCTCAGGGGATGTCTGGCTGACGGCTTAGGCCCCTAAGCCCTCAGTCAGACATCCTTAGCGCTGCCGTGGAGGCGGGAGAGGCTACCGCCACTGCACTCGCTGCTGAGCCCAGCTTCTGGCTGAGCAGCACTCGCCCTGTGGGAGCGCACTGACCATGGGGGCAGCTCCTGCATTGAGCGTCTGCCCGCTGGCGGTCATTGCGCATCATAGCAACCGGTTGCTCCACTGTTCGGTCGATTTGCATATTAGCCTTATATTACATAGGATTGCCTCCTTCCCAAAAGGTTTATTATCTCTAAGTTTTGAACTTTATTTATAACAGAGGAGACCGTGCATTCCTTGTAAACTTCTACAGTATCTGGTAGAAAGCGTCGTGTTATCTAACATCATCTTCATGCCTCCAAGGCACCAAAGTGCACAGGTTGCCTCCCTATAACATAACGGGAACTCCTTTTCGTCAGAGAGGAACAGGGTGTTAGTTAGTGGCCTTCCCACTATTCCTTTCTTTCTAGTTTTGAAGGGAACTCTAGTCCAGTGATGGCGAACCTGTGACACTCATTTTTTTGGTTGATTTTTCTTTGTTAAATGGCATTTAAATATATAAAATAAATATCAAAAATATAAGTCTTTGTTTTACTATGGTTGCAAATATCAAAAAATTTCTATATGTGACACGGCACCAGAGTTAGGTTAGGGTTTTTCAAAATGCTGACACGCCAAGCTCAAAAGGTTCACCATCACTGCTCTAGTCAGTTGAAGGACTGCATATTGAATTTTCTTGCTGAAAAACGACTGGCCCACGTTGTACCTGAGAAGGGTGGCGCTGCTGAAGCAGTTGATGCTTACACTCATCTTAGTCATGCAGGTGTCCCTTTGCTCTTCCTACTTCCAGGATGGACTTCACTTTGTATTCGTGGCTGTTAATTCACCTTTTACTTTGGAATCGTGTGTACACAGCTCACCCTCGGTGTTGCGCATTTTACGGGACTTAGAGTACCGTGTGAGTTGTTTCCCTGAGCCAGGTCTCTGTGCTCAGCCAGTCCCCACCCCGCCCGCCTGCAGTTGGAATTGTTGAGGGAAAAGTTAGTCATGGCACTTGTAAAGCACCGCAGGGCGTACTATGCAGGGGCTACTGCATGGGAGTTTGGCAGGTGGGGGTGGGAGGACTGAGCTCAACTCCCGACCCAGGAAGGAGAAGGGGAGCCTGCAGCCTGGAGCAGGTGGGAGAGGGGCGTGCACAGCCCGGGGGAACGGAAAGGGCACCTGGCTGGACGGACCAGCGGGGCTCTTCCTGAAGGCGGCCGGGTGGTCAGGCTGAAGCTGGCTGAGGGGGCGGATTCTGGCTAAACCCGCGTAGGCTGATTCTTGTTAAAACTGAGCAACGCAAGGATGCATCTGGAAGTACGAGCCGCGGCTGGTTGGGGAAGGGGATCCAGAGGAGCCTGGCTGAGTTTGGTAAAAGGAGCCTCTGTGGGGGAGACCTGGTGTAGCCTCCCGGGTGGTTTCTTTCACTTAGTAACACCGTCGAAGGCTTCTCCACGTGTTTCCAGGGCTCGGTAGCAAGTTTCTTTTTATCGCTGAGTATTATTCTGTTAGCTGGATGGACCACTGTTTACTCATCAGTTCATCACTGAAGGAGACCTTGATTGCTTCCAAATATTGGCGATTATGAACACAGCTGCTATAGACATCCATGTGCAGGTTTCAAGAATAATTTCATGTTTATAAAAAAGTCGCAAAGGTAGTGCAAAGCATTCCTGTGTACCTGTCCCCTTCCGCCAGCTCTCCTGGTATTAACATCTTCTGTACCCACGGCACACCTGGCCACAGCACACCTGGCCATGGCACACCTGGCCATGGCACACCTGGCAGAGCTAAGCAAGTGGCATTGGCACACCCCCGGTAACTGGACTTTATCTGAATGTCTCCAGGGTTTCCCTCCTTTTCTTTTCTGTTTCAGGATCCGGTGCAGGAACCACGGTGCACTAATACCACGTTTATTTTCATTTTAGTTTATAGGAAGAGCTCGAGTGTGTGTTTTATTAAGTATGTTCATAAAATTCAGCATATACTAAGGCAGGGGACGTAAGCATCAGGTATGCAGAGCTGGTGCTTAATCAGATGAACACATTAGTTATGGAATCGTTGCTTAGAACATTTTGGGGATCTGTTTTTGTCTTTGGCAAAGCGTGCAGGAGTCCCAGGGTCCCAAGTCAAGGTCTGGTTTTAAGGCTGCTGGATCCAGACAGAATCCCGAAGCTATGGAAGGAAGGCCGTGTTAGGGTTGAGTGCCGATGCTGGGGAAGTGTCCGGTTGGTCTCTGACGCACTGTTCTGCCGCAGGGGGACCACATGAAAGATGACAGAGGAGGTCATCGTGATCGCCAAGTGGGACTACACGGCCCAGCAGGACCAGGAGCTGGACATCAAGAAGAACGAGCGCCTGTGGCTGCTGGACGACTCCAAGACGTGGTGGCGGGTGCGCAACGCCGCCAACAGGACGGGCTACGTGCCGTCCAACTACGTGGAGAGGAAGAACAGCCTGAAGAAGGGCTCCCTGGTCAAGAACCTGAAGGACACGCTGGGTGAGTGCTCGTGGCCCGGGACCCAGGTTAGAGCGAGGAAGCCCGGTGGGTGCTCTTTGAGGAGAGTGTTCATCATTTGTGTTTAAAAAAAAAAAAAGTTTGTTTTAAATGTTGACATCATTCTAGTTGTCTTTTTTTTAATCTCTGAGAAAGAAGAGACCGGATGGAGAGGTAGCACGTTTGTCATTTCCGTGAGATTCCTGAGTGTGGAGTCGGGTGTAAGCTGCACCCCCTGCTCCTCTCCGGCTCCCACCTGTGGGCGGGCCTGGAGGGCAGTCCCTCCCCCGGAAGTGCCCGCTCTGCTGTCGCCGCACAGATCTCCTCCCTGACGAGCCTGTCCATCCGCGCTGTGCATAGGGGAGGAGCGGGGAGGAGCACCTTGGACACGGGTGACTTTCACCCACAGTCCTGGGCAGTTTAGCTCAGTCGGCAACGGCGCGAGCACCACTGTGATGTCCCAGGCCATCGGGGTCACCCAGGTGGGGACTGCTGGGGCTCAGCTCTGGTGGCGTCGGCCAGCTTTCTCCCCGCATCCTTTCTCTTCTCCAGGTCGGAGATGGGAGGGACCACCTTGAATCACCTGAAGTGAAGGGACCAGCCTTGCCTTTGTATTTTGTATGCGTATCAGGCTTGCTTGCAGTGGTTATTGCTTCAGATTATGTGCAAAAGTATCTTTGAGGGCCTTTCTGAGACTGAACTGACCTGCCCTTAGACAGAGTGATCATTGCCTCCTCCCGTGATCCCAGGTGGCTGTGTCTGAGGCTGCTGGTCATCGCTGGAGCGTGTGCTGTTGAAATAAGTCAGTATTACCACCGTGCTATGTTTACTTGAGTTTTTCCTTTTTATCTCTAACAAGAGCATATTTTTTTCATTTAGGGGAGAGAGTGACAGGTGGGAAAACTGAGCAATATACACAGAATGCAGTGGGTATTGCAAAATATTTGTCTTTATTTTATGCAATCTTGAAAAGTCTCATTCTTCAAAACCGTGCAAAGCCTGCATTAATGGGCAGTGTTTTGTGCTGTGGATTAGGTTATGCCCAGGCCTGGAGCGAGAAGCGGAACGCGGGCCTGTGTGGGTCACACCAGCTCGCTAGCTGTCTGAGATTCTGAGGCTGATAGAGAAACCCCTTTTTTCTTGAGCAATCTGATTCTCTCCCACTAAACTGACAGCCCTTTGTCTTTGTTCTCCAAGCAAGGCACTGGAAAAAAACATTGTTGTCCTATGCTTATAACTCTTAATTAAAGAAATGTAGGCTGCATGAATAGGTGAAAACTTTAAAAGTGCCTGAGCTTAATTTTATTTATTTTTTCCAATTTCAGCTTTTCACCTACCAAAGGGCCTTTAAAATTTTTTTTTTTGGATCTACTAAACATTGTAGACTTGTTTTGTCTTCCTTCTTATCCATTTTAAAAATATATATATTCTCAAGATTCTAGTGCAGAGCTAGGCCGGCGTGGCTCAGTGGTTGAGCATCAACCTATGAACCAGGAGCTCACAGTTTGATTCCCCATCAGGGCACATGCCTGGGTGGCGGGCTTGATCCCCATTAGGGGGTGTGCAGGAGGCAGCGATCAGTGATTATCTCTCATCATTGATGTTTCTATCTCTCCCTCCCTCTTCCTCTCTGAAATCAATAAAATATATTAAACTTAAAAAAGAAAGAAAGAAAAAGATTCTAGCGCAGAATGAAATGCCCAGAAATGGAACGAAATGCCAGGAAGTAAAATAAGGCAAAGCAAGCCTTCTGAATTATCTAGAAACTCCCTTGAATCCTTGTTATTTTTTCCTTCAGTTTGTAGAAGACAGAGCTTCAAATGGAAACTAGTAACCACAGCTTTTGCCCAGTGTTTAGTTTTTCACGAGCCGTGATCAGAGCTGTGACCAGTGCAGCGAGCTAGTGTGCTGCGGAGGAGGCCGGCACCCCAGCCAGCCCTGGGGCTGGGGCTGGGGCTGGGGCTGGGCCCGCGGCCCCACCCCGACAGATGGCCACCCAGCTCTGCTGGAACACTGCTTCTAAGTCATCCAGTTCCATTTTTGGAGAACACAGATTGTTAGAAAGCTCTTCCTTAAATAGATTCAGAGCTTGCTTTTTGCTTTCTCCTGGGGCTCATCAGCCCTTGAGAGCTGCGCCGAGTGGGAGTGCCCTTCTGTGGAGGGAGAGCTCTCGGCAGGCTGTCCGCACAGGCACACGTGGCCTTGGACGCGTTGGTCCCCAGCAGAATATATTGTGAAAATACACGTGACATTGTGTCTGCAGCACCCGTACCTGTTAGCACCAGGTGACACGCAGAGTCTGAGGTCGCTGTTTCCACCCCGCAGAGCACGGCTCCCCTTGTCGTTTGTCTTTCTGTTTGGATGGATCCATCATGCTCTCAGAACCCTGCTTTTGTTGGGCAAAGATCTGTTGCCTCGCATGAGTTTTTCCCTGCCCTTAAGCAGTATCAGAGAGCAAGGGGCACCCCGATATTTCCCTGCTCTTAAGCAGTATGAGAGAGCAGGAGGCACCCCGATATTTCCCTGCCCTCGAGCAGTATCAGAGAGCAGGAAGCACCCCGACATTTGCCTGCCCTTGAGCAGTATGAGAGAGCAAGGGGCACCCCGACATTCCCCTGCCCTTGAGCAGTATGAGAGAGCAAGGGGCACCCCGACATTTCCCTGCCCTCGAGCAGTATCAGAGAGCTGGAGGCACCCCGATGTTTCCCTGCCCTCGAGCAATATCAGGGAGCAGGAGGCACCCCGACATTTGCCTGCCCTCGAGCAGTATCAGGGAGCAAGGGGCACCCCAACATTTCCCTGCCCTTGAGCAGTATCAGGGAGCAGGAGACACCCCGACATTTCCCTGCCCTTGAGCAGTATCAGGGAGCAGGAGGCACCCCGACATTTGCCTGCCCTCGAGCAGTATCAGAGAGCAGGAGGCACCCCGACATTTCCCTGCCCTCGAGCAGTATGAGAGAGCAAGGGGCACCCCGACATTTCCCTGCCCTCGAGCAGTATGAGAGAGCTGGAGGCACCCCGACATTTCCCTGCCCTTGAGCAGTATCAGGGAGCAAGGGGCACCCCGACATTTCCCTGCCCTCAACCAGTATCAGGGAGCAGGAGGCACCCCGACATTTCCCTGCCCTCGAGCAGTATCAGGGAGCAAGGGCACGCCGACATTTCCCTGCCCTTGAGCAGTATCAGGGAGCAGGAGGCACCCCGACATTTCCCTGCCCTCAACCAGTATTAGGGAGCAGGAGGCACCCCGACAAGAATCTCTGTGGCAGAGAGAGACCTCCTTTGTCTTCACAGCCGGACGGGACATGGCACTGAAGGGGGCAGCCCCTTCTGCCTCCCAGGGGTGTCTTTGCTAGAAGAGATGGGAGCCTAAATGCCCATGGCCGCCTGCTTCCTGGCTGTCTCCGGGTGCTGTCAGTGACTGCGCTCAGCTCGATGGTGCAGTCAGAGACTACCTCCTCTGTGTGTTAGACGGGGCGAGGACGACGTCAGAAACGACACTGCATTGCTGAGTTTCCGGTAGCTCCTCGTGGCGGCGTCACATTGGTAGTTTTCCCTGCTGTGGAAACCTGCCTGCCTCCGAAACCCAGGCTGAGTCCCTGGCAGATGCCTGGCTTGGAACAATAGCGCCGGACTGGCCAGCAGTCACGGTGCCATAACTGCGGTTTATGTCTGTAATTGCCGGTCACTAACTCTGTCCAGGTCTCGCCTCCTTGCCTGTCCCCACCAGGTGTGTGGAAGCTGGTAGGAAATTAACGTCATCCCGTGTCATGCTGGTAAGAGAGGCTTTGAGCAAGCAGCACCTTTGACAAGAAGATCTGTTAGGGAAGGGTGACCTTTCTTCCTTTTCTTTTAATAATTTTTAATCAAATAAAACAATCTGAGCTCTTGTTTGCACACAGGTAAGGCTTTCACGTACTCTGGGTCTCCTCTCATACCCACCTTAGGTCACCAACAGTCAGAGCTTCTCCGTGGGTAACGGTGGCTGGTGTGCGGAGGGCCCGGCTGCAGCTCTCAGCTTGAGTGCGGAGCCTGGTTTATACAGTCAGGGCCCGACATTTCACAGCGCTGCGCTGCGTCCTCAGGTGTGAGGAAGGGCCCGGAGGTCTTTTCATAGCCGTTCTTCAGGCTAATGGAGAGCAGTTTTTGTATCACTTCATGGTAACAGCTGGAACCCACAACCCCAAAGGTTAACTCTTCCCCGTGGCTCAGCCCAGGTGCTGACCCGGTTACACAGAACGGCACATTCCACCTGTCGCCTCTGCTCCCAGGCGCACAGCCCAGCCGGTGCTAAGCACGTCCTTAGGCTTCGGAGCCGGAGGGAGGGAGCCGCCCGGTTTGCTGCTGGAGCACTTGTCCCGTGTGACACACCTAAGGCAGTGAGAACCCCGCAGGGGTGAGGACCCCCTCTGTGGCTCCGAGCCAGACTCCTCACCGCTGACCACTGTCACCCGGCCCTTGCCCTGCACTGGCTTGAGCTAAAGCCTCTGGATGAGGAAGGGTGGTCCCGTGGGGACATTCACACGGCTCCGGAGGCCCGTGGATGCTAGGATGGACTTCGGAGGGGCTGAGTGGCTTCCCCAGGACGCACTGCTAGTCACGGGGAGGAGAAGAGATGGGGCTTCCACTGAAATAGAGGCTTTCACTACCCGGTGGATGTCAGGGTTCAGTGGCTGGGCATCGGCGAGGACTCTGGCAGCAACGGGCACTGAGGATGTTAGAGGACATTTTAGTGATAACAAGTTTTCTATTTTAGAGCTGAAGCACTTACCAGTAAAACTTAAATGGGGTCCTGAGTGACACGGTGGTAACCACCAGGCCACATTAGTTTCCTGATTTCGGTGGCTGTGCTGTGGTCCTTGCTGTGGAAATACACATCGTATTCACATGATGGGATGCCGCGCCGGCACTTCCTGGCATGGCCGAGGGAAAGTAGTGCTGCTCTCGCAGTGTTTCGTTCATTAAACCCACGGGCCAGCGTCAGGGTGGCGTGGAGCCTCGCCGGATGTCGCGTGGCTCGTGGGGCACGTGTCTGCGTGGCCACAGTGTTGCAGGGCCTTAAACGTGGCCTAAGCCTCTCGGAGCCCAGGGGCTCCCTGAGGATCTGCCACAATCGGACCTTAAACATGAGGATAACACCCCGTGTAAACGTGTCCAGCTGGTTCTCCTTCGAATGGTTTCCCCAGGGCTGGACCGAGAACATCTGCCATCACCTGCAGGTCTCTCCCTATTGCCAGCTCGCCCGCGAGGAAACCCCTGCTGTGGGACCAGCCGGACAGCGTGGAGCCGGTTCAGTCTACGAGTTCTGTTATCGGGCGACAGGGAGAGCGGGGTCGGGTCAGAGCAGCGTCCTGGGCTCGCAGCCTCCGGTTGGACGGGTGCAGGATCGGGGGTCTTTGCTGAGATTACGCGTGTCCTCAGCTGTAACCAGTGCTGCAGCCTGTGCCTTGGCAGCCCCCGAATTTCAGTTGTGCCCTCCTCACTCTGTCCCTTGGAAACCCCTTCTAAGCCACGTCGTTCCCCCCTGAGTGGCCTTGGCAAGCAATAACCAGAGGCTGTGAAATAGGGGTGCAGACATTCTGGGGGGTCAGCACGGCGTAACGGTGTGTTTGGGTCAGAGCGGGAAGCCTGGCCGGCGCTGCTTCCTCTGGCGGGACATAAGAAAGCAGGTGGTCTAGCCCTGACTTTCTGAGGCTTGTCTGGGAAAGGACGCAGGCTCCATACGCAGACTCCTGCGAAGTGGCACTGCCCTGCTGTTCCCCTGGGAACGGGCTGCCCCGCGTGCAGTTCAGGCCTCTCCGGTCTCCCAGGAAGCTGCGCAGCACGGCGGCGGGGCCACCCACGTTCAGATCCAGGCGTTGCCGCTTACCAGGCGAGTGGCTTTGGCAGCTGTTGAGAGCTGAGCCTCTGTGAAGCGGTTAAGGGACACTTGTCCCGTGAGATTGGTGAGCCTCGAATGCGGTCATCACGTAAAGACTACTTGGGCTGAGTCGAGACTTGATGAGGAGGTGGAGCTTTAATTGCAGGAGGAGAACACACATGAGACCCTGAAGGACATGGAGTCCGCTGACTGGCATGCAGGGGGACGTTGGGGAGTCCTGAGTGACTGGGTGCACCATACGGGGAAGGCCCTGACCACGAGACCTGATGGCATTTGAAAAAAGAGCCCCCCCCAAAGGCTTCCCCCTGGTGGGGAGAGGAGCCCACCTTCAGGGTGGATGGCAGGTTTCCGATCCTGCTGGTCGGGAGGGGCCTGGAGGGCGCCAGTTGGCCAGCAGGAGGCTGGGGACAGAGCTCAGAGCCACTGAGGGGTGACCGAGTAGGGCCTGAGCCCAGCAGTGGGAATGGCAAGTGACAGATCAGAGGGATTTTGAAGGAAAAACCCAGGATCTGTGTTGACTGGGAATGGGACGGCTGGAAGGATTAGTCACAAGTGACTCAAGGGTTTTTCAACATTTTTTTTTAATTGATTGATTTGAGAGAGGGAGGGAGAGAGACAGAGACATGGACATGTTGTTCCACTGGCTTCTGCATTCATTGGTTGCTTCTTGTATGTGTCTTGACTGGGCATCGAGCCCACAGCCTTGGCGTATCGGGATGGTGCTCTAAGCAAGTGAAGCCTGAATGAGTGACCAGCAGGATGACTGAGATTGAAGGAAGCAGGCCGAGACACCGGGCCCTGAGCACAGACCTGCTTGAGTTGGAGGTGAGGGCAGGCCATTGAGTGGATGAATCCCAACTTCAGGAGACACAACATTTAGATTGTTGTCGTAATGTACTTCCTATGTTTAAGTGGCTTCTTGGCTTTTGGGCGTCTATACAAATGATTTTCCTGAGACCTGCCGTATAGACCCTACACTCAGAGCAGCTATGGTGGGCCCAGCCAGGCTTTCAGTCTTTGTTTTGTCCCAGGGGTCCCCACCCACTGTGGAGAGCTGTCACCATGGCCCTCCCTGGCAGGAAGCCCCGAGGCCCTGAGCCAGCCAGAGCCCAGGCTCCCAGGCTCCCCAGCCCACGTTCCCTGTAGAAGTGTGGCCCACACACCCTGAAGCCAAATGAAAGCTAACACAGCAGAAAAATTCAAATCGAGACTCCCGAACTGATTGTATATGCATTTTTCCAGCGTGACCAGTAATAACGATTTCTCTCTGATTTTGCCAGATACTGTGCTGGGTGCCACATACATTTTTGTTTAATCTTCACAATAATCCTAAGAGGAACATAATCACTTTTCATGTGGAAAAAAGTTGAGACTCAGAGTTCAGTGCTGTGCCCAGGAGCACGCAGGAAGTGGCGGTGGGATTCCGACCGACCAGCCTGCCTGGCTGCAGCCTGCTGCCGGTCCTGTGGGGCCTAGGCTCCGCTCGCCTGGGGTGGGGGTGGCGCTGCTGGGCATTGATTCCATGAACCAGTCAGCCTGGCGTCCACACCTGCAGCCGGTTGGGTTTTCACACTTGCTGTGGCCCCTCCAATGCCAGGGCCAGCTCCTCCGCTGAGCATTGCTCTCCCTGCCCCCAGGAAGTCACTAATGACGTCCTGGTTCCTTCCGATTCAGGTGAGTGGGAGCCATTCATTAAATGACGCAGAAGCTGCAAGTCCCGGGCGCATACCTCCTTTCTCGTAAATTGATTTTTACTTTGGCGCTGCTTTTGTCTGCAGCGAACACACACTGTGGCTGCTGCACGCAATGTTGTAGTCATCTTTGTTACGCAGGGTTTCTTTGTACGACACAGGTTTCTGCACGCAGCTTTCTCAGAATCGCTATCTCTGAAGTGCCTGCATCCTAGTCAGTCCTGCATTTTAGACGGGCATACTTGTTTTTTTTAAAAAGGGGGAAGATTAAAAAAAATCACCTATGATCCCATCACTCAGAATGCTTCTGTGTCTATAAGTCATTGTGTCTGTCTGCTCATTGTCTATACACATATATAATCAAAATCGCATTGCACGGGCAGGTGGCTCCCTGCTGTTATCAGTACCAGCTGCCCCAGGGCAGGTGGTCCAGAAAAGACCAGCCTTTCGGCAGGTGCCCAGCCCGACGTGCCAGGGAGGAGATGGAGTGAGCACGCTTGCACACGCTGCCTGGCTTGCCAGATGCTCACGTGTTCTATGCATTTTATAGGCCATGTAAGAGGAGATACAAATATTTAGGGTGCATCTGTCTTAGAAGAAGTTTGTTTTCCTGGGGTGAATGTTCTTCAAGAATAGAAAACTACTGTTAATCTTCCTGCAAGTCGCTTAAGCAAACTTTGTAAACTGAGTCACTCTCTAAGCAACCAGTTTTTCGTGTCAAAAAAGAATAGAAGGCCACACCACTCCTCAATGACAGTTTGTATGTAACGTGTAAGAAGAGTAAGATATCTCAATGTGATTTCTTTGTCTATTTTTGCCTAACAAATATATGAAAAGGACCTTGGCAATTTCTAACCCTCATTAGGGTGTTATAACTGTTAATTAAAAAACTGGATTTCCTTATAAAAATTGAGACAGTTTTACTTTGAACTAAGAAAGATATGTGGCTACTAGTCACAGTTTTTCTAGCCCACATTTCAGCTCTGTGCTTGATACATTTAAAAGCAGGGCTTCATTATTTGATCTCATTTTCATTTAAACTTTCAGCTTCAACAAATGATCTCTTCCACGTTAAGACGGACTCTGCGGTCTCAGAGTTGCATTACCTCTTGTTCCCTGTTGTATGACCCACTGTTGTGTGGATGTGCATTGCATATCAGGTGATGATTTAGGATTCTGTCCTGTGAGCTCATTCACAGGAGAAACGCCCTCCCAATGTATTGCCCACCTAATATGGAGACTTTTACAGTAACTAGTGCCAACCACCAAAGTGAACGTGGATTTGTTTTTGTATATCATAAGTGTCCAAGTATTTAGAACCAAAAATGTAAAACAGCTAGCCACAGATTAGTGGGAGGATAATTAGAAAAGAGACAGAGTGTTAAAGAGAATACTAATGGGAGAAAAGCCAGGAGGGACTGGGAAATGGTGAGGGTCTGTGCCCCAGAAGGTGAAGGGAAGGATGGTGCAGGCTTATGTGGCTTCGTGAAACCACGTTGCTCTGTCCCTGGGCTGTGTGGTCCCCCTCGTGTCCTGGGGAAGGGCAGGGACCTCAGGTAACGTATTTCCCAGCACCTGGCATCTTGGTTGCTTCTTATTAAAATTATCGTAAAGAGCATAGAAAACACCCTTTCCTGATGAGAGAGTTACTCAGAGCCTTCAGTTTTTTGTTTTTTTGTTGTTCAATTTTCATTTTCATTTTAAACTTTTTGGCAAGAACCACCGCAGCAGGCAGTGTCACGGTTTCCTTTGGCATCAGAGCGGGTTTGAATATGCCTTGGTTCCCGGGGATCGCTGACCGTCCAGAGGCCCGTGGTCAGTCACTCGCGGAGAGCCTTGTTTTAGAACACAGGAACATGGACTCAGAGTGCCCAGAGACTCAAGTGAAACCCTCCTACCAGTGCAGGTGCTCACTGCGTTTCCCCACATGGCAGTCTCTTTTTCAGACCGTCCATATGTCCCGAATGTTGCTTTTCTCTATTGCACTTTCCTGTGTGCCCCCTGGGGAACCACATGGGGAGCATGGGGGGGGGGGCGTCCTGGCATGTGCTGCGTTGCTTGCTGCAAGGCTGGCACTGCTCCTGGTGCCTCCCCCCTGAGCCGCTGCCCATGCACCCTGCGCTGCACGGTGAGCAGCTGCCAGCTGCTGCGGACCACGGACAGCCGCTCCTTGGTGGGCTCAGCCAGGTGGGCGGGTGTTGCTCTGCACATCAGCCTACGTTTCCTCCAGTCCTCTTGTCTAGAAGTCAGGCCCCATAACCAGCCCCTTCCGCTGCCAGTGCTTTCTCCCGCCATAGCTCACCACTGCCCTCTCTGCTCCTGGGCGCAGGGTCGGTGAACACCCCGGGTCTCAGAGCCGGAGCTGCCTCCGGGCAGCTCTTTGCAACATTTTAAGGCCGTGGCTGCCTGTTTCCTCGTGGAAGCAGGCCATCCTGCAGCGGCTGTGTGCAGGGTCTCATTTGATTTCGCATGTTTGGTGGTGTTTTTTGCATTTTTTGTTTTTTAAGGAGTAAAGCAGTTGATTGTCTAAGTTGAAACTTTTGCAGGTGGGTGTTTAGAAGGAGAGCATGAATTAGTAGTGAAACGAGCTGTTCTTATGCCACTAATTTAAGTTGACTCAGTCTATAATGTTTAATCTAAGAGCTAAGAAAAGCAGTGTAGTGACACAACATGGCTGTGAGGCTCCAGAAGGGCCACGTGTGTTCTTCCGTGGGTTTTTTCATAGCCTCGCATGTTCCGTTCAGTGGGAAGGTGACGTGCAGCTGAGAGCTGGGCTGTGTGTAGACTTCAGATGCTGGGAAGGGCCCTGGAGACAGCCTGGCCCAGAGCTTTCCTCGGAAAGTCAGGCAGGTTGAGTGACTTGTCCCGGGTTGCAAGGACTCTTCACAGCTGAGGCAGGTCCCGGCTGGCACGTCCACAAAGCCACAGATGTACGGCCAAGAGCTGCAGGCAGGAGCCCAGTTCCCTCCGCGCCCTCCCCCGGACGCAGGCAGGAGGGAGCCCGCCACTCCGCAGGCCCTGCGTCTCAGTGACCAGTGTTGCCTGTCGGCAGCATGTGGCCTCCCAGCCTTGCTGCCTGCTCTGACCTGGAAATGGGCTCTCTCTCTCTCCCTGTGTGAAGGCCCACTTTGCGTTATGGAGCATCCTCTCTGAGCCTGTCCGTGCCTCAGCCCGAAGAGCAGGAGGGAGTGAGACCTGCCCAGGCACATTTTCGGGAATATAGCTAAGTGGCACCTCTGTTGAGAAAGCACCACCTGTCTTGTCTCCATTGGTCCTGCCTTTGTCCTCAAGCGGGAAGGAAAACAGTTAGATGTAATCATGGCAATAAACACAATGCAGCTGCCATTTGGGCTCTTGCTGTCCTTGGAACCGAGGAGTAGAGGCGTTGTCGACTGGCTGCGGTCTGACGCTGCTGGCACAGAGGCTGGGCGGGGAGTGTGTTCTGAGGAGGTGGGCGGGAGCCTGGTGCCATTGTCTTTGCCCACCCCCGGCCACCTGCATGAATATGCTGCCCGTTCTTTGTTTATTTGGCATGTTTGTTTTACTTGGGTGTGGTCTGGGAAAGATGCACTAAACTTGCCAGTGGGCTGACACGTCAGGTAATATTGCAGAATGTCATATACTGCCATGTCTCGTACACCCTTTTGCATATTAAAAAATGCTTGTGCTGATGGATCCGGTATAAGTGTTGAGAAGTATTAAATATGTATTGTTAATTAAAATTTAAAAAAATTCTTTTCATTGGCATCTGTTGCCATTTGACTTTCACATTTGACAGAGAGTTCTGTACTTCTGAACCATGCTGTTCAGACTTAAATATTGTCATGTTATTTGCCGTCTGCTCACAGATGAACGGGCTTTCTTAATGAGCAAGGATGGAGACTCCAGTCCGGAGGCCTGGACACGGGACCTGTGTGTGGGGGGCCAATGGCCCTGACCCTGTCCCCCTGAGCTGGTCCTCCAACATCTGCCCACTGGAGGGGGTGCTAGGGATGGGGACTAGCTCCTTTGTCCCCCCTTCAGCTGGCAGCCCCTCCCCAGTCATTGTGAGTTTGCCTCAGGGATAGCAGCTCCTTCCAAATTAGGAGTCGCCTTCCTCCCTCCCTCCCTGTACTTGGGACAACACCTGAGGTGTACATTCCTAGGAACAATGGAAGTCCGTCTCCTCCATTCATTCCAGTTTGGGGGCGAGCAGAGAGGGGGTTCATCAGGAACCAGTGTACCTTGGGCCCCTCAGACACAGCCCAGCTAGAGCTGGGCCTTCCACCCTGGCCACTGGCCTTATGGGTGCCAGTGTCCGGCCCACTGTGGGGTCTCACAGTTCTGGTGAAGGGTGGAAGGAAGAAAGAGTCGTAGGGGGGCTTGGTGTGTACTTGGGGGGTGCTGGGTGCAACATCAGTCCATCGGTCTGCTCCTAAGTAGTCTTGTCACAGTCCTGGCAACACAGGCGGGTGCCCCCGGAGAGGTCAGTCTGGAAGGATGGAGGAGTGTGTGTGACATGGTGGTGAGACAGGAAGTGGAGTGTATTTCCCGAGCAAGCAGTTATTGAATGCCAGGCCCTGAGGCCACAAAGGGACTAAGATGGGCTTTCTCAGGGGGGTACAGCGAGTGGGTGCTGAGTAGAGGTGGGTGGTGCTGTTGAGGCTGCGGGTGGGGAAGGCTGAGAGTCCCCTGATGAGCCGGGGTGTCCCACGGGCCAGATGCCTGCGACCCGGTCAGGGGCGTGCAGACGGACTCAGCTTCTGGAAAAGATGGTTTTCACTTTTAAAGTTATATTTAAGCCGCTGGAGGAAGGTTTCCAGGCCCAGCTTCATGCTCAGCTTCCCTTGTTCCCACCACAACCTGGCTGTCTTCCCTCTTGTTGTCAGGACCTTACAGAGTGGGTGGGGCTGCTGGGGCACCCAACGGCAGCACCCATAAGGCTGGGGCACCCAACAGTAACACCCATAAGGCTGGGGCACCCAACGGCAGCACCCATAAGGCTGGGGCACCCAACGGTAACACCCATAAGGCTGGGGCACCCAACGGCAGCACCCATAGGCTGGGGTGCCCAACGGCAGCACCCATAGGCTGGGGTGCCCAACGGCAGCACCCATAGGGCTGGGGCACCCAACAGTAACACCCATAAGGCTGGGGCACCCAACGGCAGCACCCATAGGCTGGGGCACCCATAGGGCTGGGATTTTTGTGAATGAACTTGGTGCCCAGAGAGGGACATGGAAGACCCAGAGAGCGGTCCTGGGCTGCGTTTAGTCCTTTATCTGGGAAGAGGTTAGGAACTCAGTATTTCTTCTTGAAGCATCCCAGTTCCTAGCGGTGAGTCCATGGTGTCAGGTACGACGCTCGGAAGAGAGTTGGGCTGACGAGCTCTTCGCTTTGCCTGACGCAGTCCTGCCGGCTGCGAGGGGACCTGTCTTGGCTGCTGCCTGCCCTGCCCTCCAGCCCCATGTCCCACTCCAGGGGTGGCCCACGGCCTCCTTCACACCTCGCTTCTCTTCTGCACACACTTCCTCCCTTCTCAGCAGTTAGCAACCTGAGCCCTGTATGACGGAAGGAGTAGGTGCTGACTGCAGCAGCTGAGTGCTGGTGTGGGGCTCGAGTCTGTTTTGACCTGGACCTGGCCTTGTCTGAGATCGTTCATACTGATGAGCCTGTCCCAGTCTCTGAGGTGCCCTGCAGTGTCTCTGACACCACGCCTAAGACTGCCCACAGGGAAGTCTTCTGGGCCCTCCCAAGTCACATCTGGGCCGTCAGAAAACTGAGGTTAGATGTGCTCGTTGCTGAGGCCTGATGTCGGTGCCATCCAGTGTCACAGGTTTCTCATTATGGTTCCTGTGGGGGCACATATGTTAAACCCAAGATTCTGTGGGTGTAAGAAACGCCTGCATCTGCCCAGCAGCTGGTTAGTCATGGCAAGTGGTGATCCTGTCCCTCCACCAGCACCCACCTCACTCCCACACCCAAACCGGGCTGCTCGCCAAGCCCGGGAAACCCTCGATTTTGCAGGCCTCGGTTTAACGGACTTCTGGTCTAACAGACCACATTCCTAGTCTGTATGTCATATGTGAAAATTAACACCCTGTTAATCTTTAAATGCTTTTAACCAAGATTTGCTTATAGTTAAATTAACAGGTTATATTTTTTTGTTATTGACTCACTCTTATTTTTAACAAATTTTAGTGAATAGGCCATATGTTGGAAAAAGTACTGTAGTAATTTCGCTGACATAAATAAATATTACATATCTATAACTATAGTCTATATATTTAAACCCAAGGGTCACCGCTCACAGACAGTGTTCGGGAATGATTAGCAGGTGATCACACTGCATCGTGCGTGGTAAGGGGTGCTGTTGTCATGGGGTGTGACTTCTGCAGCAGTTTTACCGCACTGGCCTGTGTTCCCCGTGCGCTAGGCCATGCCCAGCCTGTGCATTTGTTTATTCGAGGTGACTGGTGAACACACACATTTACTAGGCCTATTCAGTGTAAACTTAAAATTGCTGTGATACATATAGGAAACTTTCTGTGAGATGGAACTTTTCCTACTTAATTTTAATCACACAGACCTGTCTACGTAAGTCAATGTAGGTAAACTAACCGATTTGTCATTTTTTTTAACATACACATTCGGAAAACCTACTTCATGACATAACGGCCTTTTGACTTTCACGGACACCCCCTCGCCTGAATCAGTCCGTTATGTCGAGGAGTTACGGTGTTACTGCGCTCTTTTCAGCTTACCCAAATGCAGTGTTCCCCCGGCTTAACCACGGTTTTGCCTCCGCAGTTTCAGTTATCTGGGGTCAACTGCATTCTGGAAATATTTAAAGGAAAGTTCCAGAAATCAACAATGTATAAGTTTTAAATTGCATGCTCTTCTAAATAGTGTGATGAAGTCCCGTGCTGTCCAGGGATAGGAACCATCCACCTGTATTCGTGCCACCCACCCCGTGTGGCACTCAGTAGCCGCCCGGTTATCAGGTCGACTGTCTGGGTGTCCCGGTGCTTGTGTTCATGTCCCTTTATTTCACCTTGTGCGGCCCAGAGCCATTCACAGAACTTCCATTACGCATGTTGTTAAAATTGGTCTAGCATGTTACTGTTGTTAATCTCTCACTGCGCCTAATTGATAAGTTAATCACAGGCACGTATGTATGGGAAACAAGCAATATAGACAGGGTTCAGTACTCCTGTGGTCTCAGGGGCATCTTGGAACATGTCCCCTCAGATAAGAGTGGGATAAAGTTTGGCATATTTAAGGGCTGGAATGGGAGTGAAGTGAGAGTTGGGGGAGAGTCATGTTTTTTTGTGTTTTTCTAGAGCTCTTAAGTGAAGTAACAGAAGGTAGATACAGCAAAAAAGAAGGAAGAGGCGGAGAAAATTTACAGAGGATTTATCTCGCAGCACTGGGAAGCATGGTGGGACTGAGGGACTCAACGCATGTCATCTAGAGTCTGTCTTTTTCTCCCTGGGCCTCATGCCTGCCCTCTCCTTCATGCTCCACACTGTGGGCGCCCCGGACGGTGTCCCCCACTGCGCACCGGCCCTGAGGAGCCCGGCCTCCCCCGTGGCCGCGTGGGTGGAGCCCTGCAGAAGCCATGGGACGGGAGTTTGGTGAAGAAGAGAAGGCTGCTGAGCAGATAAAACAACAGAGAACCGCTGAGCGGTTCTTTTTTTAATTAAATGTATTAGGGTGACTTGGTTAATGGGATCATGTAGGTTTCAAGTATAGATTTCTAGGTTACAAGATCTG
This sequence comes from Myotis yumanensis, assembly GCF_028538775.1. NCBI lineage: Eukaryota > Metazoa > Chordata > Mammalia > Chiroptera > Vespertilionidae > Myotis > Myotis yumanensis. Next base: position 68,964,239 of record NW_027223762.1, read on the forward strand.
TATATTGCACTGTGTGCCCACCACCCAAAGTCAAATTATCCTCTGTCACCATATGTCTAGCTTACTCCACCCCCCATCCTCCACCGCCTTCCCTCTGGCAACTTCTCACTGCTGTTTGTGCCACGAGTTTCAGTTTTATATCCCACATATGAGTGAAATCATATGGTTCTTGACTTTTTCTGCCTGACTTATTTCACTTAGCATAATGTTCTCAAGGTCCATCATGTTGTCACAAATGGCAATATTTCATCCTTTCTTACGGCTGAGTAGTATTCCATTGTGTATACCAGTAGGTACCACATCTTCTGCATCCATGTCTTGGCCACCATGAGTAGTGCTGCACTGAACATAGTGGTGTATATATAACTTTGAAAACATGATTTCGAGGTTTTCAGGTACATACCCACGAGTGGGATCGCTGGGTCCCATGGTAACTCTGTTCTTAATTTTTTGAGGAATCGCCAAATTGCCTTCCATAGTTTACATTCCCACCAGCACTGAATGAGGGTTCCCCCTCCAACAGCTGTTAGTGCTTGTCCTGTTGATAGTGGCCACTCTAACAGGTGTGAGAGTATCTCATTGTAGTTGTGATTTGCATTTCCCTAACAGCTAGTGAAGCTGAATGCATTGATCTTAAATGGTCATCCTTTAAAAAATCTTAAGTTTAGTAAACTTGAGGTTTTCCTCCTTATATGTTGAAATATTTTTATCATAAATGTTAGAACTGGGTGTTCTCTGAATCTTACCAGCATATCTAGTTTTTACTAAATATAAATTATATGCACATATGATCATATGAAAAGCTATTAGAAGCCAGACATTATCCTAACTCTGATATGAAAACTTATTTCAGTTACTTGGTACCTTAATCAAATTTTGTCAGATCTTCTTAGCATTTAATAACAAAAGCCTTTTGTAATTTTTAGTTGACTTTAATAATAGGACCTAACTCACATGGGGGAACCCCCACAAATTAATAACCTCTATTCTTTACTTAGTATAAATGGCTTTTCAAGTACAAGAAAGCTTTCTGGTTAAAGGTGGTTCATGTTACAGATCTGATTAGTAACAAAAATAAAATGTTTTTGCCTAGAGCTCCTAAAACTTGGATGCTGTCTATGGTAGAGAGTTTTTATGAGTTAATTTGAGCCAAATTGATAGCAATTGTTGGAAAGCAAAATCTTAATGGATTGAGAAAATGCTCCCGAGAAGGCAGTTTTGCAGCTTATTTTATACACGAGAGGCCCGATGCACGAAATTCGTGCAAGGGGCTTGCCCCTCGCAGCCCCGGCTTCATTTGGCAGGTCATCCGGCCGGTTATTCTGTTGTTCAGTCTAATTAGCATGTTAGCTCTTTATTATATAGGATTAGAGTCAAAGACGGAGGTGTAAGGGGGGTACATGCAATCCACTGATGGCAGATTAAGGGGGCAGGGGAAAGCAAAGCAGGGAGACTTCTGGGATTGGATAAAGAGTAAAACAGAGAGACACATCCTTTTGCATTGGTGGGTGCAGGATAGTTAACATTTATTTCACATACAGATTGTACTCGGGACAAAATAACAATGGGGGTTCAGTAGTCTCCTGCTCTGTGGGTGTGTCCTGAGGGGTCTGGACAGAGGGGTGACTGACATTCCAAAGGCATGTTATCTGAGATGCAGAAAGACAATGAGCAGGCTCAGTCACGGTAAAGATTGACCTTTGTCAAGGGAACTACGGTCGGCGGACATGACTACCCACCATGGTCTGCTTTTAGTTAGGAAGTGTTAACTTCACACCATCCCATGTGGTTACTCTCGGTCTCTGAGTCTGTCAGGCTGCCACACAGGCCTCCTCTGAACCTGCCAGGTTTAACACGTGGCCCCCTTTTCGTGCACAGTACATTATGTCTAAGTGAGTTGGCTTGAGTATATTTCTGAATGATCAAACTTGTCTGACTTTATCTTAAGTCTGCAGACTATGCTGGAAGGTGACAGAGCATATTTTACAGTCGTCTGTTTACCATTCCTTGGTCTTAAAAGGAGCACATGAGAGATTTTGACTTTAAAATCACTACCATTAACATGGATAACACAGTCAAACTTTTGTTAGAACTCAGTCTTTCACGCATGTAATTTTATTCAGGAGCTAGAGGCCTGGTGTACGAATTCGTGCATGGGTGGGGTCCAGCCAGCCCGCCCTAATTGGGGCCGATCAGGTCGGCCAGGGGGAGAGACCGTGGGCAGTTGGAGGGCCGGCCCCGCCCCTGATCAGGGTTGGGGGCCGATTGGGGGCGGGGCTGACCAAGGGGAGGGGCTGCAGGTGGTTGACCAGCCGGCCCCACCCCCTGGTCGAACTCCCAATCACGGGGACAATTTGCATATTAGCTTTTTATTATATAGGATGTTAAAGCTGCTTATTGTTGTCAGTGAAAAGGTAACTCAAGGGTCAGAGATTCAGTAGTTTGGTGCCACACAGACCTGCCTCGGAGATGTTGCGGGGCTGGTTCCAGACCCCTGCAATAAAACGAGCGATGCAATAACGTGAGTAGTCTGCGTCTTTTAGGGTCTTGCCTCCAGTTTGTAAAAAATGCAACCTCTCTGAAGTGCAGTAAAGCACAGCAGGATAAAAGGAGGTGTGCCTGTAGTGTTAAATCCAACTCAGCTGTTAGTCATTTAAAATTATTATTGCTCACAGAGTAAGAAGTAGCATTCCTGTTGGTGCACACGTTATTTATTATTATTATATGCAAATAAAGTTCATTGCACACATTGTGGCTGGTCTCTAATGTGACAGTGATGGAGGGAGCTCCATCAAAGAGCTTATTATGTCCTCGTGGGCCGCAAGCCTAGTGCAGGCAGCCCATCCTCAGGTCGCGCCCTCGCTGCCCAGCCTGGCTGCGACCGGCCTGGGGACTGGGATCTGGCCTCTCAGAGACCTTCACCCACTCCTCTGTGGAGCGCACTGCACGGCACCTCCTGGCCAGCACGCCTGGCATTGGAGCTGCTGGGGGGCATGTTGGGGTGAGGGGGTTTGGGGTCTTCTGCCCACCGGTCTCGGGCAGCACACACAGGACCCCAGGCCACTCCCCACAGCAGCAGCCTGAAGCAGCTGAGCAGTATAAGATTTCTTCTAGATCTTAAATGCCACAATTTTATGATAGTAGATTTGAGGGAACGGGAATGTTTGCAGAGCCTAACCAGTGTAGAAGCTAAAATCTTGGTCACTCCTGAGCTCATGCCACATGAGACAGTGTCTTACTTCTCTTTTTAAACATGATTTCCATTCCTTCTTTGTTCTTTCTTCGTGCAAAGCTGTTGCAGTTTATGCATACGGAGAAGCTGTGGAGGAGAGCATCGCTCTGCAGAGAGCGGTGCGCCGTCGCCAGGGCGGCGGGCGGCAGGCAGGAAGGCCTGTGGATGCTCGCATTCTAGTTGTCCTCACTCATGAAATGACCTGCCTACGCCCCTGCAGCAGTAGCTCCCTGTGCAGGTGGATTTATGATAAACTCTAGGACTAAAGAAAAAAGCATGTCATTTGAAGCCCCAAATCTTGCTAAAACCCGCTACTGCTCCCCGTGCTCAGGAAGTCCAGCGCGGTCTGTGCTGCCACTGCGAGTGCTTGACTGGAGCCGCCTGGGCCCTGCATGGGTTGGGCTCCCGGGCCTGAGAGAGAGGAGAGGGTGGGGGAAGGGTGCGGCCAGGCCATGCGGGCCCACTCCTGGGAGTTCTTCCCTGCACGGCCCAGGTGCACAGGAAGTCATGGGTGGGCCAAGTGGGCAGGCCCCAAGGGGAAGTGCTGGAAAGTATGTCCTTCCGAAATCTGTGCGGAGGGTGTGAGCACAAGCTGCTCATTGAGGGCTTCTGGGCGGCCAGGTTTGCTTACTCCTGTTCACTTACAGTGATAAAGGGGGCCTGAGACTTTGCAAAGTTTGTGTGAGGATTTGCCTCTCCTTTTGGGAAAATACATAAAATTTTAAGAGAAAAAAATTCACCTGGTCCTTGTAAAAGACACATTGGAATTCCAGTCATTTTTCTTAAAATGAGAAGTGGTGTGACTTTCGTTAAAGGAAAAGAAACGGAGAAGATATGTAGTGGAAGTACACACATGGGGAGTGGGGACAGCAGGCTGCCCTGAAAGGGAACAGATTTTCCTTCAAATTAGAGATGCTGCTTGGAGCCCAGGCATGGTGGGGTCATCTAGGGCTCGGGCTGATGGGCACACATGTGTCCTCTCCTCCTCGGACACACAGCAGCACTGCTGCCTCTGCTCGCACGCATGTGGTCGGTTCTACATTGAGACATGGCGATGGTCACATGGCTTCATGGTTACTCGTGATCCCCTCAACCTCAGCCCCACCTCCGCCTGGAGACACAGGGCCATTTTCACGGCCTAGAATCAGAGGAAGGGCTCCTTGCTGTTTGGGAGGGCCAGGGCCGTTGGCAGAGTGGACTCTCAGCGCCTCAATTCAGAGTTCCATCCCGCGTTCATTGCCCATAGAGCCTGCTGCACATCAGCCTCTGACTGAGCTGTGTGCTTGGCCGTTTCTATTGGGAGCCGGTCAGAGCCCCCACTGCTGTGTGTGTTGGACCAGTTCCCAGACCCCCTTTCGCACCTTTCTCCATCTGCAGAAATGGGGGGAGGCGCACTTTGCACAGGAGTGTTGTGAGGGTTTGGGTCGTGGGGGTGTCAGTAGGTCGGCTTCCTCCCTGTGCCGACACCTGTCTCTTGAATGTCACTGCAGCAGCAGCTACACATGACACTGCCCCGTGGAACGAGGGTTCCCAGGTCCCCAACCCCTGACAGGCACATGTTCTATTTTGGTGGCTCTCGGCGCGGGTAGGGCCACGGCCACGGGCACTCAGAAAGGACTGCAGTCCTCTTCTGGTATAATACAGCTCTGAGAAAAAAGGCAAAGCCCAGCTCAGTTAATAAGAGGCACGCTTTTTATCGTTCCTAGAGCGCTTCCTGTGCTCGGTGCATATAATCCAAATTCAGGTACCTGATGTCGGCCGTTACATCCCCAAAAATCCACGTCAGCATCCTCATCCCCAGGAAGTCGGCTGTGACTGTATTTGGGGCAGGGCTCTGAAGAGGTAATTAAGTTAAAATGAGGTCTTTGTGGTGGGCCCTGATCCAATGCGACTGGTGCCCTGGTGAGAAGAGGAAATCAGAAAGCACACACACACACACGCACATACACACCTGGTAAGAAGAGGAAATCAGAAAACACACACACGCACATACACACACACGCACATACACACCTGGTAAGAAGAGGAAATCAGAAAACACACACACGCACGCACATGCACACACACACGCAAGGAAGGCCATGTGAAGACACACAGGGCAGCCATCTCAAGCCCAGGAGGGAGGCCTCAGAGGGAACCAGCCCTCATCTTCTCCTTCTGGCCTCAGAGGTATGAGGAAGTCCGTTTCTGCTGCCCCAGCCCCGGTCTGGTTTGGTTGTGGCAGCCGCAGCAGCTGGGCCAGTGCCATCATTGCCCACATTGATGGGTCAGGAAACTAAGACACAGACGCAGTCACTTGCCCCAGAGCACGCAGCTCGGATTCCCCAGACTGTGTGCTCGGTCACTGCTGTAACCGCCCCCCAGGCCCACCCAGCGTGGTCTCAGGGACTCTTAGATCACGTTAGAGCAAAACAGGGTTGTTTTCCATGATCTGGCTGCTACGTGGAACGTTCCAGTCTTGGTGGAGAAAATAAAACTCCTCATGGGCAGAGAGGGAGGCTGCCTCATTTATCTCGCTCTCCCAGAACCTAAGGGTGGCCAGCAGACAAGGTAGCATGTTCATCACACATCGCTCACGTGTCTTCAGCAGCGTGTTACGCTGAGCTCTGTGTCTGCTCTGTGATCTTGACGCCTTTATGTCCTGGTGAATAGGCTAACGCTTGATCTTCCATAGTATTTTTTTCATGTGGCTTTTGTTATAAGTTTGCAAAGGCCCATTAAAAAGTTACATTTACATGTGATTTCTTGAAATGTTTGTTACCAGAAACTGGACTCTGCCCGGTGGTTTTGGCTTCAGGGTGGGGAGCACTTTCTGAGGTTCGTAGGGTCGAGCCTTTGAGGGAAGTTCCCCCGTGAACCGCTGCCTCGGGTCGGGGAGTTGGGGGTCACCACACTCTCGGGTCTGGGTGAACCTTCCGAGGTTAGAAATCACATAAAGGATCCGTTCTAAGATTTGGACGCTCACATTTTGATGTGAGTGAGTTAACTCAGGTAGAAATCACTTTTTAACTTGGTGTAATGCCCTGGCTTACTTGCTCTTGCGTTTCCCACGCACTCGTGTGTACTCACCGTGGCACAGCGGGGACCAGTGGGCGCTGTTAGCTCCAGGAGCTGATGTGTTCCCCTGAAAGCCACTCCCCATCGGTGTGCCGCCACCTCACCGGCCGGCCGCGTGCCTTTCAGTCTCCTTGCTCCGCTGTGACGCCAAACTGGGCACGTGTCTCGGGCGGCAGAATCCTAGGCCCGGGCGGGTCCGCTCTGGAAGGCAGCGCCCAGCTGCCCGCATGGCGGGTGGTCACTGCAGTGTTCTCTTCCTCCTGGTCCTGCTGCTCAGCCCGGAGCAGAAGCACGGCCAGTGCGTGGGATCGTTCTGTCTTTACTCCAGTTTAAGGAGTAAAAGGAGAGAGAGGTACAAGCTACCCAGTGAAGTGCTTTAGTGTCATTTGGACAATAAAACAAAATAAAAGTCTGCAATGGCGTCAGTTTCCATACCCTCAGAATCTGCACGTGACTCCCGTGGTGGAGGTGTGCCGCCCTCTGTCTGGAAGGCGGAGGAGCATGGCCAGCCCCCTGGCCCCGGGGCACTCAGCCCTCAGCCCTGGCCGCGCTGCCCTCCCCCAGGCTCCCGGCTCCAGAAGGCTCAGAATCCTACGCATTTGGGGCGGGGGGGGGGGGGGGGGGGGGCAGAGGGGGGGAGCGGCATGGGGAGGGTGAAGCGTTTTTGCCTTATGGCTTTTCAAATAGTTTCTCCTGCTCTGGAAAAAATCAGTTTCACACTACAACCCTCACTCACTCACATGTATAACAGAAGCAACAATACTGTATTTGATGCACTGTTAGGTTTTGTATTTTATTCCCCTAAGAAAAAAGCAATACATACATACAGGCTGGTCACAACCCACTAAATGGATTTTGTGATCCACTCGTGGGATTTTAGTCACAATAAGAAAAATGCTGCTTTCATCACAGCCTGTTGTGGGAAATGAGCCTTGTTTTGAAAGAAAAGAATTGCCAGATGAGAAGGAAGGAGAAGGGTACAGGTTTCTGCCCAGGGGCAGCCCTGGGAGGGCACGGGTGCCAGGAGTGGCAGAGAGGGCGCATGGCTGAGGGGAGGCGGCGGAGCGCACGGCTGGTGCGAGCTCTGCTTGCTGAGACCTGACCCTCCTAGAACTGGTCTTTTGAGTTCATTCGCCCAACTTCCTGCCCAGCACAAGGCTGTGAGGATGTCTTGTCTGTGCCTTTATGCCTTCTTTTTCTGAGTGGCACAGGAATTCTCTAGTTGTTTCAAAAGGAAACTAACTTTCTACTATTTTGTTGTCTTTTGGGCTGCTGTTACCTAGCATTTTTTTAAGAGTAAAGGAAAGAGGTCAGTTTTAGCAGTTCTCGGTTTGTAGTCTTGGCAAGTGCTCATTGCAGCCATCAACATGTGACTTTGCTGATAGTGAGCCTGATATTTGCTGATATTGATTCTGGAAAGGAAGGGAAAGGGAGAGAGAGAAACATTGGTGAGAGAGAATCATAGATTGGCTGTCACCTGCATGCCCCCTACTGGGGATCAGCTCCAACCCGAGCAGGTGCCCTGACCGGGAGTCCAACCGGTGACCTGGTCATGGGTCCACGTTCAACCACTGAGGCACACTGGTGGGGCGGATTTCCCCCCTGAGTGTTATGGGCAGGGAGGTGGCAGCAGGATGCCCAGCAGCGCCCGCTGCAGGCGTCGGTGCCCACTGAGCCCCTGTTGTGTCTCCACAGGCCTGGGCAAGACCAAAAGGAAGACGAGCGCAAGGGACGCGTCCCCAACGCCCAGCACGGATGCCGAGTACCCTGCCAATGGGGGCGCCGACCGCATCTACGACCTCAACATCCCGGCCTTCGTCAAGTTCGCCTACGTGGCCGAGAGGGAGGACGAGCTGTCCCTGGTGAAGGGGTCACGTGTCACCGTCATGGAGAAGTGCAGCGATGGCTGGTGGCGTGGCAGCTACAACGGGCAGATTGGCTGGTTCCCCTCCAACTATGTCCTGGAGGAGGTGGACGAGGCGGCCGCGGAGTCCCCCAGTTTCCCGAGCCTGCGGCGGGGCGCGCCCGTGAGCAATGGCCAGGGAGCGCGGGTTCTGCACGTGGTCCAGACGCTATACCCCTTCAGCTCGGTCACCGAGGAGGAGCTCAACTTCGAGAAGGGAGAGACCATGGAGGTGATCGAGAAGCCGGAGAACGACCCCGAGTGGTGGAAGTGCAAAAACGCCCGGGGGCAGGTCGGCCTTGTCCCCAAAAACTATGTGGTGGTCCTCAGCGACGGGCCTGTCCTGCCCCCGTCTCACGTCCCTCAGATCAGCTACCCGGGGCCCGCGGGCAGCGGACGCTTCGCTGGCAGAGAGTGGTACTACGGGAACGTGACCCGCCACCAGGCCGAGTGCGCCCTCAACGAGCGGGGCCGTGAGGGTGACTTCCTCATCAGGGACAGCGAGTCCTCGGTAAGTGACCTGGGGCGTGAGGTCCGCCCGGCGCCGGGAGGTTCCAGGAGAAACAGTAAATGGGTGTGTATGTGTGTGCATGTGTGTGCATGTATGGCGATGTGTATACAGTGCATAGTGTGGCAGCTGAGCACCGTTCCTTTGCAGATTGTGTGAACAGACCAGAATTAGCAAGAGCATCCTGGGGCTCTTACTAAGACAGGTGAGTAGGACTGGTCAGTGTCCCTGTGTGAGGTGCGGCTCCATGCACCCAAGACCGCGGTGAGTGTAGGGCCTCACTCCACGATCGCACTTATTCCCGGAGACACACTCACAGATACAAGGGTGAGAAAGTTTTTGCTTCGTGAAGGCTGTTCGTCCTCTTTACCAAGTTTCCCCTTCTGTTCTGAGGACCTAAACATCATGTTCTCTCTGGTTCCCATTGTTAGCGACCCCCGTCTGCCCTGTGGTCAACTCTGTCTCCACTCTGGGTCCCAGATGTGTCAGCTGCTCTCAGCCGGACGGCACTGGTTTCTGACGCAGCCTTTGCTGGTTGGGTTTTCTGTGTAAACCATGTGCATCGTATCCTCCTGAGGTCACCTTTGCCGCAGGCACCACCACCCAGTTCACTGAGCAGTTTTGGAAGCATTTGTGAACAGGGCCGGAAGGAAAAAGGTGGTTCTAGAGCAGTGGTTCTCAACCTTCTGGCCCTTTAAATACAGTTCTTCATGTTGTGACCCAACCATAAAATTATTTTCGTTGCTACTTCATAACTGTAATGTTGCTGCTGTTATGAATCGTAATGGAAATATCTGATATGCAGGATGGTCTTAGGCGACCCCTGTGAAAGGGTCGTTCGACTGCCAAAGGGGTCTCGACCCACAGGTTGAGAACCGCTATTCTAGAGTGAGATGAGTTAGTGTGTGAGGTGCAGGGTCTGCAGCAGGGGCAGTGCCAGCAGTCAGCAAATTTGGGGTCTGTGTTTGGGGGATGTGTCTGAGCCTCTGTGGAGGAACTGGGCCAGGATCATGCGTGTGCGTGCACGTGTGTGAGCGTTAGGGAAATACTCAACTGGTTTTGTAAGCCTCTTTGCAAAAACACCTTCCATATGGTTAGATACCTCTGTCCCCCAAAAAACAAAAATAAGAGTTCTATGGATAGAGTTCATTGTGATTACATTGCATTGGTTCTGGCAGGCTTCCGTTTAGTTTTTTCAATGCAAACTATACAACTAGTAAGTGTGTGCTATGTGCTGTAATTGTCCTCTGAAAAGCTTGATGCCACAGTAAGTGAGTGCATAGTCAAGACTCGGGTGCTTGATCCGTGAGGAATTAAGGCCACAGACATGTTTATCCCCTTCAGAGACTCTCGAGGCAGCCATGGTGTGTTCCTCTCTGAGGCAGCAGAGCCCATAGTGGTGTGAGTCAGCGCCGTTGTGGTGTTGGCAGCTTGTGGAGTTAGTGGCCTCCCTGATGTGCCGGCCTGATCGCTAACTGCATCTGAAATCTGAACTCTGAGCTTTCCTTATCCAGCTGTCAGAGTTCATCATCCCTGGCAGGACATCACATTGCATGGTTCGCCTGTGACGTAAGCTCTGTGCTCAGCTTCCTTAGATCTGTGTGCGGCAGAAGAATGACAGGGCAGCACGTTTAACTCTTCTGAGCAGAAGTTCAGAAGAAGCCCTGGAGAAGCAATTACAATGTAAAGCGATGGATCCAGAGCCCCTGGTCTTGACTTAGAACACCTGGGTGTGAAGAGACATCTTAGAGCCAGGCTGAAGCAGCCCCCCAGTGTGGGGACACCAGCCCAGTCATGGTGGCTCCTGTCGGGACTGGGGCAAGAGAGTCCTCGGGAAGAGGAGTGAGAACAGCGGCCTGCAGGTGGCTGGCCTTCGGGGGTCTGCTGCTCTGCGTGGACGCTGCGTGCAGGTGGCGTCTGAAGGAAGTTCTTCTGGTTGGGAGGCCCTTGCCTTGTGCGGGTCCATCTGAGAACTGGCCGATGCGATGCCTTGTTTGTCTCATGTTACTACAGACTAGGCCAGTGGTCGGCAAACTCGTTAGTCAACAGAGCCAAATATCAACAGTACGACGATTGAAATTTCTTTTGAGAGCCAAATTTTTTAAACTTAAACTATATAGGTAGGTACACTGTTATTAACTTAATTAGGGTACTCCTAAGGCTTAGGAAGAGCCACACTCAAGGGGCCAAAAAGCCGCATGTGGCTCGAGAGCCACGGGACTAGGCTGACTGCTCCATAATGGAAACGTTGTTTACATTTGATTTTAACGTTCCTAGGAGGGCTTTCGAATAGTGTGCCTGGGCCTCCAGTTCTAGGGCTGTGGGAGCAGACAGCCCCTCGTGGGACCAGCACTGGCTCTGCACCCACGGCCCGCCGGTCTGGAGATGCCGTGTGGCCTGATTGGGTGCAGGCTGCCTGCCCCATGGGTGTTGCTGTCGTGCACCTGTCTGTGCCAAAGGGCTGCTGCCAGGCTGTGAGGCGTGTGCTGCTTTGTTCTGACAGCAGCAGTAGGCCAATCGGCTGCTTTTCTCCTTCACAGCCTGTCACCTGCGGCTTGTGGAACTGCCCGGATGGACAAGTGGACAAATCTTTGCTTATTCCTGTCCCTCCATCCGCTGCCCCTGCCTCTTGCTGGAGTCCCGCATCCTCCTTCCTCTCCCCGGTCCGTTTCCCTGCTCACTTGCATGTCTCAAGGGAGAGCCTGGCTCTCAGTCTCCACCAGGCCAGCTGAGGGCCTGGGCCAGAGGCCAGCACGCACCTCGCACCTCGCAGGGCGGACAGGGTTCGTCCTCAGCATTTCTCAGGGCTCGGAGGCATCTTCGCCTGCGGGCCTTTTCCTTTCTGCAGCCTTGGGGCCTGGAGCCTTCCTCGGAGACCACACAGGACGCCCGGCCTGGGTGAGCTGAGCAGCTGTCTTAGAGCGCATCTTCAGGATGCGTCCTTTCTACAGGCCGCCTGATGGTTCCAGTGTCAGCAAGCTAGACTCTTGCTTGTCGGGATTTTGCATTTAAAAATATGTAATACATTTCAGTTTTGAAAGATAAAAATATACCCAACTCTGAGTCCAAGGAAATACGTGCTTTTGGGGGGAGAAGTGCATATTTTGGGAAAACAAACAAGAACATTGCCACACCCGCAGCCCCCAGTGTCAGTGACGTGGGCTGTTCCGCGGGTATCTGTTAGACACGGTTCATCAGTGAACGCGCGAACCAGCCACAACATGAGGAACTGTATTAAAGGCTTGCGGCATTAGGAAGGTTGAGAACCACTGTTTTAGCTAACACATAAAAAGATGTTTTTTTTAAAATGTTTTTTATTATGGCAAATATATATATAACAAAATTTACCATTTTGACCATTTTTAAGTGTAGGTTTAGTGGCATTGAGTGCATTCACATTGTTCTACAACTATCCCTACCATTCATCTCTAGAACTTTTTCATCTTGTCTAATTGAAGCTCGACACCCATTAAATACTAACTCCCTATTTCTCCCTCCCCTGGCCCCTGGCAGCTTTTTGCTTTCTGTCGCTAGGAGTTTGACTACCCTAAGTACCCACGGGGGATCATACAGTACTTGTCCTTTTGTGTGTAGCCTGATTTCATGTACCGTCCTCAAGGTTCATTCCTGCTGTAGCACGTGTCAGAGTTCTTCCTTTGGAGGCTGACTGGTATCCCTTCATGATGTGTATGGACCACATTTTGTGTATCCATTCACCCTGCCATGGGCATGGGTTGCTCCCACCTTCTGGCTCTGCTGTGTAACGCTGCTCTGAACACGGCGTACAAATGCCAGCTCAGTCCCTGCCTGCAGGGCTTTTGGGTGTAGATCAGGGTGGAGGTGCTGGATCAGATGGTAATTCATTGTTTAGTTTTTTTAATTCATCTGTTTTCCACAGTGGCTCTGACATTTGCATTCCCACCAGCAATGCACAAGGGCTCCAGTCCCTTCACATTCACACCAACAGTTTTTGCTTTCCAGTTTTGTTTTGTTTTTAATAATCATAACCAGAGTATAACGTGGGCATTTTTACTGTGTGCTTCAATTTATTAACATGGCAGAAATGAGAACGTTATAAAGATGGGGAACAGATGGTGGTTTCTAGGGATAAGGGGGCCGGGGTGGGTGTGACTGTCCGTGCCGGGGGAAAGGAGTTCTGTGTGGTGAGGAGCGGTTGCTGTGGTTTTGATTTGCATCAGCACGTAATTTTTTCATCTCAGCTTCCCCTTTTGCTTGTTTGGGGTGTTTCTGTGACCCTTAGCTTGGCCTCGGGAGCGTGCAGGAGCAGCAGAGAGTGATGCATTCGTGTTCCGCCCACAGGGCTTGTAGCACAGAAAGCAGGGGTAGTAGCAGCGTGGAATAGTGTGCACACTGGCCTGCTCGCTGCCTTCTCACCAGTGTTTCGCCTTTGGAAGGTCCCACTGTCACGGCCATTGGAAATGAGCAGAATCAAGCAAAGGTCATTCCGCAAACGAGGGGGAGAACACCATGTAAAATGTTTTCAGCCTCCGTGGCCTTAATTCTCCAAGTGTGGTTCTTAGACCAGCAGCAGCCACGTCACCAGAGAACTTGCTAGAAATAGAGATTATCGGGCCCCGCCCAGACCCGCTACCTGCGTCCCCTGGGTAGAGCCCGCAACCTCCACCTGCACGAGCCCTCAGGTAACTCCGACGCTCGTGTCTGGGCACCACTGACCGTGGCAGGTGACATCGGTCAAGCCTCTTTGGACAGCGCTGTGCATATGTAACATTCGGAATTGAATATCATTTATTGATCAGCCAAGTAGGCATGATGTGGTGAAGAGACAAAGAATGATAAGGACAGTATTCTGAAACGCTGCCCTCTGAGGTATTTAAATGTAAGAAATACATTTTGGAGGCCGGGAGGGGCGAGCACTCACACATGCTGACTTGAACATGAACAGTAAACACTATTGTTTCAAGATACGGTCCGTGGGACTTGGAGGGCTGTTCTGCGGCCGATGGTTGATTTTTCTTCCCTTGTGCAAAGAAGTTTACTTCAGACACTAATGAGACCGATCACACTTGATCATGTTGTGTGTGGGTTGGTGTGAGCCTATGGAGTAAATATTTCAGAGACACAGTTACAGGAGAACAGAAACTGTTGGTGAAAAGATCATCTGAAGCGAAAACAAAGAGAGTAGTATCAGTTGGCAGCTAGTGGCATAAGTATAAACTGTGAGTCTGTTTTGATGAGGGAAGGCAGTATTGGACAACTAGAGAGGGTGACTAACAGGAATGAAATTCCAAAGCGGCTTTTCTGAGCTGAGGGCAGAGATGATCAGGGGGGTACCGTGGGCCGCTAACCCGTTGGTTCGCAAATGAACTGCTTCTCTGGACAAAGGAGTGCCTTCCTTAAAGAAGTCACAGACACAGGAAAATAGCTATTTACCAACTGAAAGGAGAGGATGGCACTGCCTTGGCTAAGGGGAGTGTTAAATGCTACGTGTGTGAGTTGCTGATCGAAGAGCAGCGGGACCAGAAATGGGTCCAGAGTTCACCTGGGCAGCTTGGTGCACCACACCAAGGGCATTTCTCTCATCTCCCCACGGATTCTAAAGGAAAAGATACATAGAAGTTGTAAGGTTGTTTAAGAAGCAGGACTGCCTCCCCTGTGACTTCTCCACAGCCATGTGCTTAGAGGACAGGCATAGTAATACGTATGCTCTCTGGGTGGTGGAGGAGAAATGAAGGAGATTACCTGCTGCTCTCAGTATGGTTTGCTTTTCTGGAAGTACTTACTCGTGAGGTGAAACTTCAAAGCAGTGAGCTGTAAGAATTGCCTGAAGAAATGGATAGTGGTCAAATTGTGAGTCCATAGTAGGTGCATTTATTGACACCTCCTCTGCTCCTATGTGGGGATGTGGAGTGAAATCAGGTTCTTGTACTTACAGGGATTACACTCAAATACGGGACCTAAAACCTAAACAAAAATAATGACAATATAATAAATAAAATCTTGGTTTTTCTACCTATTTACTGTCTTCATATTCCACTTGGAAAATGACTTCCTAAGAAGGGTGGAATGAATGGCTTTACTAACTGATAATCCGTCAGAACCTCTGGGTCAAAAACTGTGAGAATAGAAATCATTCCTAGGAGGAATAGTCAGCGAGAAGACAGTAACAGGAAGTGATCTGATGTTAGAATATTTGAAAAGTTAGCACAGTATTCAGCAAAGAGAAATTATACCGATTAAGTGTAGTGTTTAGAGAAGGAAAAGGTAGGAAAACTTGGACAATGAGAGGAAGCACAAAGATTAGAATCGAAGTGGGGAATAGAAAGTGGATGTTTCAAATCTGAAAAGAAGGCACAGGACTGACTCTAGTTAGATTCTAGTCCAGCTAAGGAAAGTTTTAGCCAAGTGTGGTACCTGTGATGGCTCAGACGATGTCCACAACTTCTTTGATGCCTGTCCTTCAAAGCAGGGGGCCTGCTCGCCTCCCTTCAGCAGGGGCTGGACTTGCTGACTCACCGCCGTGGTTAGAGGTGATGGAGTCATGGCAGGTGACTTTCAGGACTGGGCCACAAACGGCACGTGGCATCACTCCCTTGGATCACCCAATATGGTGTGGGGGGGAGGTGCTGCCACGTGCGAAGAAGCAAGCAGCCCCACAGAGAGGCCAGGCGTGACCACGCCTGACGCCGATCCTCTTTCCCCAGTGGAGCCCGCAGATGACCGCAGCCTCAGCCAGTGTCTTCACTGCTGCTCCCCGTGGGGATGTGGAGTTAAATCAGGAGCTGGAAGGTTCTCGTTCAAGGTTTACGGCAAAGTCCCGAGCCACAGAAACTGCACTTGCCAATGTTGCTGTTTAAGCCACTGAGTTTGGGGGTGATTTGTCACACAGCAAAAGACAAACAGCACAGAACCCCAGATAGAAAGCAGGGCTCCGACAGGAGAGGCGACAGAGGGGAGTGAACATTGAAGTTCAAGAAACCTTGCTTTCCCACTTGTTGTTTAAAGAGAAATCCTATTGCTAATGTTTATTTCCTCAAAGATACGAGGGTCGCATGGAATGGGTCTGTACAACCTCCCAGGCATTCCTTTGCCAGTTGGTTCAGCAACCACCTAGAGTGCACCTACTATGCGCCAGGCCCCGCTTTCTCCAGCATATACAGAAATGAGCGCTGGCTGGTATCCATGTGTCCCTCTCGCATCGATGTTTCTCACTCTCTCTCCCCCCTCCCACTTCCCTCCTCTCCCCTCTCTTTTAAAAATAAAAATCAATGGAAAAAAATCCTGGGGTAAGGATTTTTTTTAAAAGAATGTATGAAAGTGAGATAGGAATGAGCCTCGGGAAGCTTGGAGCCTAATAGGAGAGATGGGTCTAAACGGGTGCTGAGGACGCGTGATCACAAATGAAGAAAAAGGCGCCTTTCTGCAGAGGGTGGAGACCTTGCCCAGTTAGTTTAGGAAAATCCCTGTTTTCTAGGAATTTTAATGGAAAGAAACCTTTTTAAAAATTGATGATATACTGTTTGCTGTCTTTATAGTTTCATAAAAGGAACTTAGTATTCCCCAAGGATGTTGTTCTCCTGCCTGTCCCAGTGTCAGACATGACCTGTTCCACAGTGTGAAGACAGGAGCAGGCAACTGAGGAGAAGTTTGCACCAGGTCTCAGAGCCATTAAACTAAGGAGCCAGGCTGTGGCCCAGGCAGCCTGTTGCAGAGGCTGTTGCAACCAGCGTGCTGCCTCACGGTCCTGGAGCTATAGACACCCGAGGGGGCGGGCACGGCCTGTCCAGGGTCACATGACCACTCCCCACCTGGCAATGTGGGCTCATACTTCTGCCAAAACAGCAGAATAGCTGGACAACACATTGAAACAAGCAGAAAGCAACACCAAAGTAGCCTTCCGGTAGACTGCAGTGATGGGGGACAACAATTTAGGAAGTACTAGTTTAACGCAGGTGAAGAAGGTCAAGAAATAGGGCCCAGGTCAGGGTCAAGAACAGGACGTTTCCTCCTGGCCCTCAGGAAGCTGCGGCCACACCCACATCAGCCCCCTGGTGGCACCACCTTCCACAAGTGAGAGCTGCGGCCTTTAATGTTATGGTAACCATTTCTGTGCTGCTGGAGCCCGCCCCTGGGCAGTGCATGTCAGTGCTGCCTGTTTGAGGTTCTGTGGGAGTGAGATACTGATACGGTTCTTCTTTCACTCGCTTCCGTGGGCCCACGCTCTGGCGGATGTAGCTCTTGGACAAGCAGTAGCTCCTGCGTCTGTCCCACCAGCCCAAGGAGCTCCCCATCCCGCCCGCTCCCCTCAGGAGCATGTGCACGGTGGCCTCGGTGAGGGCACTTGCCAGTCTTCTGCCTGTGCCCAGGGTGGACAGCCCATGGTCACTGCCCTGTAGGGCCCGTGTCTTCAGATCAGTAGCACCCCAAAACCAGAGCCTATGTGAAGGAATGCTGAGCTGGCGCCCTTTCTCAGCAGATACTCAAGCAAGAACGTGTTTTGATTTACAGTCCTGAGTCTTAATATCAGTACACCACCACTTGTGAGGTGACTGCGCAGGGCCCAAAACACCCGGTGCCCCCAGTCTGCTTCAGAAAGCCAGGCCCGGCGGAGCCACGGCAGCCACGGGCAAGGCTGTGGAGCTGCCCTCTCAGAATGGCCCACCTTGCGCTCTGTCCCTGGAAGCAGAGTGGCTTGTCAGGTCCTGGACCGGCTCAATTTGGAGGGAAGAGACCGGAACATTCTCCAGCAGTGTCCAGCTGTCCCCACAGGCACCCCCACAGTGTCCGGCTGTCCCCACAGGCACTCCCTGCTATGTCTGCTGTCCCCACAGGCACCCCCACAGTGTCTGGCTGTCCCCGCAGGCACCCCCACAGTGTCTGCTGTCCTCGCAGGCACCCCCACAGTGTCTGCTGTCCCCACAGGCACTCCCACAGTGTCTGCTGTCCCCGCAGGCACCCCCACAGTGTCTGCTGTCCCCACAGGCACCCCCACAGTGTCCGGCTGTCCCCACAGGCACCCCCACAGTGTCTGCTGTCCCCACAGGCACCCCCACAGTGTCCGGCTATCCCCACAGGCACCCCCTGCTATGTCTGCTGCAGGGCCGAGAATCAGAAATGCGTCTGCAGCCGCAGGGAGGTGGCCATGGAACGCCCTCCTTCGGGCGTACAGAGCCCATGAGTGACATTCACACCTTTCCTCCGGCTCCGACCCTGGGAAACACAGGTGGTTGGCCCCAATTTCATTTCTGTTCTGCAGCTGTGTCAGCAGCCCCTGGAGGGCTCAGTAACACCAGGTGAGCCCTAGCCAGTTTGGCTCAGTGGATAGAGCATCGCCTGGTGGACTGAAGGGCCATTGGTTCAGCTCCGGTCAAAGGCAGGTACCTCGGTTGCAGGCTCCATTCCCGCCCCATAGGTGCAAGTACAAGAGGCAACTCTATCACTGTGTCTGTCTCACATGGATGTTTCTCTCTCTGTCTCTCCCCCTCCCTTCCACTCTGTCTAAAAATCAGTGGAAACATACCCTCAGGTGAGGATTAACAAAAAAGAAAAAAACAGAGGTTGCTGGAGGTTAAAACACAGATGGCCGCACCCCACCCAGAGTCTCTGGTTCCCTGGTCTGGGAAGCGGGGAGGCCAGTTGCCAGGTGCTGCTGACAGTGCTCCCCAGGCGTGTTCGTCGGCAGGCCACGTGGAGCTGTTTGGTGGAAATGTGGAGCCGGGCATTTGAGTGCAGAGGCGGGGAGTCTGCTGGGGCTGAACTGGGAATTCTGTATGTTCAGCACGCCCGCCTGACATGAACCTGGCGGTTCTCTGTCCTTCACTGCTGTGGCATGCAGTGCCCGCGGTGTAAAGCTAAGGAGCTTAAATTAAAAACAAACTTCCCTGTCCAGAAAGCCACCCGTTGACCATTTGGTAAGTAAAGTCAGGCCTACATATTCTCACTCTGACTCGCTCACATCATACTCGGCACGGTAACGCCGTGGCTGTGAATGGATTAAAGTATCAATGAAACTAGCTCAGCACCTGCTGGTGCCAGACTGTGAAGTGAGATTGCCCTCCATTTTGCTTTAAGAAGGCAGAAACTTCTGGCTCAGAGGGGGCGTATTATAAAATAATAGGAGCTTGAACCTGCACATTGTTGTAGGAACACTGGAGCCCTGGGAGCAGTCGTAGCTGTACATGCTGCCTACCGCGCCGTGTGAGCGCTTCTCCTAGTCTGAACGCTGGGGACGAAAGCAGGGAGGGCCGTCTGTCCTGCTCCGAGAGCCACACAGCGGCTCGGACGGCAGTGCGAGGACAGTGAGGCGCTTCCTCCGGCTGGTGGCTCGAGCCTGTGAAAATAATCAGGATTTGGGAACTGTGTGCTCGCATGATTGCTTAGAACGCCGCTTTGTGCTTTCGAATATCATGTCGAAAGGGCTGGTCGGCAGGGTCATCTGTGACGTCAGCGTTCCTGCTGACTCATTCCTAAGAGTCTGAATTGGCAATATAGTTTTCAAGGTCTGTGTTCTCCTCTCACTCCCTGCCGCCCCGCGCCCCCCACCTTCCCTGGCCATGACCCTGCAGATAAGGTACGGCCTTGCGGAGACCAGCCTTCCTGTCTCCTGAGCTCCATCCCCCGCCTACCCTCAGGGCTTGTCCCGTTGGGTCTGTCTCAGGCAGAGCGAGCCACAAGCTGTAAATACAGTGTCACTGATTCTCCTGTGCTAAGGGGCGTGGCTGGTGGGTGTCAGCGCCCGGCCCAGGCTGAGCTCTCTGAGACCCCATTTCCTTGAGTTGTCATTCGTTTGTTCATATGGGTTAGCTCTTGCTCTGCAAGATTCTCACACTGTTAATCAGACGTTTGTAAACTCGGCCTAACAAACCATGGCAGGTGCTGGTGAGCGCTGCCCTGTGGTGGAGGCCCGGCAGGGGCTGGCTGTGTCCTCAGCACCCGTGAGGCCTGGGTGTCCAGGAGCTGAGACCTGGTCTAGAGATTCAGGGAGGGGCACGATGAAGGGGTGGGCGTGGGTGTGGGCTGGGCCTGCCTCGGCCTGAGGTGCGCTCGCCGCAGGCCCGGGAAGAGCCTGTCTTGTTGGGAGTGAGGAGGCATCCTCAGCCTTGCAGGAGCTGAGGCTTGCAGGCGCGGTTGACCAAGGATGGGGTAGGGGCTCAAAGAACTACAGGAACAGGAGGGGAAATGGGACTGGGGATGGCGCATGTTTCTCTCATTGATTGGATCGCATGTGGGCAGGGCCAGGTGACACGGCCGCAGGGGGGCGGTTAGAGGGGGGCAGCTGGGTTTTCTTCTGAGGCCATTGAGGGAGGCCAGCATCCCTTCACTTCTCCCTCCGCCATGCTGGCCACGATGCCTCCGAAGAGGCTGGCCCTTCCCTCCCTCTCTTTGCCGATGCCCAGTTGCACACTCCCCCAGCACCCACCCGCACACAGCGCGGCTCCCCCAGTTTCCTCAGGAGCCTTTCCTGACCCCACACTCGTGTTTAAGTTAGCCTGGCCTGCCTCGGTTCTCTCCTTCCTCTTCGTAGAGCCCACCACAGTTTGCAACTAGACACATAACGGCCTTTTTACTTCTATTTATCTGTCTCCCTACTGGACAGTCAGCACACGTACTGTGCATGGCACACACGCATACACAGCGCCAGTACAGGCACAGACACACAGTACACACACGTGTACACAATACCACGGCACGGCCTGTCGGCTATGTAGTTAGTACCCAATAAATAATTGTTCTTTATTGAACTAATCAATAATTTTTTCCCTAAAGAACATTCTTAATATCTTGTGCATATTTTTCAATAAATGAGATAAAAGACTAATTTTAATACAAATAATGATGTCTTTCTAAAATATATTCAATTGTAAGTGTGGTGCTGACATGTCACAAATTTAAACATCTCTCACTAAAATCTGTGCTTGAACCATTGTACAGCCCCTCTGGGATTTTATGATCCGTGTTTAAAATGCAACCAGAATTTTCCACTGCTCTTAAAGTTTTTCTTTTTAAATAGCTTAGAATTCGAGCTTTTTTTGTTGTTGTTTTTGTTAGTCCTCACCAAAGGATTTTTTTTCCCCATTGATTTTTAGAGATAGTGAAAGGTAGGGCGAGAGACAGAGAGAGAAACATTGATTGGTTACCTCCTGCACACGTCCCAACCGGGGCCAGGGACTGAACTGCAACCCAGGGACATGCCCTTGACTGGAAATCGAACCCAAGACCCTTTGGTGCGAGGGCCAGTGTTCTAACCACGGACCTCAACCAGCTGGGGCAGATTAGAACATGTTTGATGGTTGAATGTCTAATAGTGGTAGAAGCCAGGAGAAGAAAATCTTTTAGCTGCTGTCTATGTACAAGCCCCTTTTTTAAAATTCCCAGTTTATAAAAAGTAGCTTGGGAGATGAAAAGGTCAGTGGGTCCCCTCAGCAGCTGGCAGCGTGCATTCCGTAACAGAGCTCCAGCTTGAAATAACTGAAATACATCCAGCAGCGGAACTGTGGGAAGCAAACTTTCACTTTTCTCCTCTTCAGAACCCCAGAGCCTTGGACGGCCGCTGGGTCCTCCCAGACAGCAGGTGCCGTTCCTTTCACTCCTGCAGTCAGAGACCAGAGCAGAGAGCTGGCTGCTGCGCTGTGTGCGGGTGGGGTTTGGATAAGTGTGATTTGGGCGGTAATTCCCAGGTAGTGGGGCACAACCAGCAGCTGAGGGTCTGGGAGAGAAGCCCTCCCCTCCCAGGCCCGGCCAGGCTAACGCGTGTCTCTCTCCTCCCCAGCCCAGTGACTTCTCCGTGTCTCTCAAAGCGTCAGGGAAGAACAAACATTTCAAGGTGCAGCTCGTGGACAGCGTCTACTGCATCGGGCAGCGGCGGTTCCACACCATGGACGAGCTGGTGGAGCACTACAAAAAGGCCCCCATCTTCACCAGCGAGCGAGGGGAGAAGCTCTACCTCGTGCGGGCGCTCCAGTGACGCCTGCCCGGGCCCTGCCGCCTCCAGCCTCGGTGCCGCCCTCACTTCCCCGAGCCGAGAGGTGGCCCCCGAGAAGACGTGGCTTCCTCTGCCCGGCTGACCTGTCCAGGCCGTACCTGCCTCCTGTTGGCCACCCAGGCCCTCGCTCCATGTCCCAGGCCATCGCTCCTGGCCAGTGTAGAGAAGGGAGGGGGCGGGGTTGTTCTCTCTATTTCTGCTCCGTTGGAAACAGCCTCAGTCTGTTCAACCTGTTCATGCCGTCAGCACCGCGATGAGAAGACGCGGTGCAGCGGGAACGCAC
This sequence comes from Myotis yumanensis, assembly GCF_028538775.1. Lineage (NCBI taxonomy): Eukaryota > Metazoa > Chordata > Mammalia > Chiroptera > Vespertilionidae > Myotis > Myotis yumanensis. Next base: position 68,986,183 of record NW_027223762.1, read on the forward strand.
GGAAGCTGCCCGGGATGGAGTGACCCACAGCGCACTCCCGGGGCCTCCGCGAGCGCTGGGCTCTGATCCCGGCAGCGCAGGCGGAGGCCCGGCCCCCAGCAGCCCCTGCTCAGCCCTTAGCCCTCACCTGGCGCCCCGGCTCTCCGGGAGTGGACCGTCTGCTGGGAGCAATCCCAGAGCCACCAGGGAGGCCGCAGCGAGAAGCTGCCCAGTGCCTTTGGGGCTGTGCTTGCAATAAGAAAGGGTTTCCGGAAGGTCCGTCTGCAGGAGGGACGGCAGCTGGAAAGAGACGTTTGGGGACTACCCCCCGGTGTGCCATCCACATAGTGCTTTCCTCTCGCCTTTGGCTTGTTTAAGTTCACGGTTTTTAATTCTCAAAGTGATAGTATCTGTAGCCATTTGTTGACACTAAAACAGATGATTAAGGAAAACAGCTGATTTTTTGGGAAGGGAAGCTACCAACACTTTACACACACACAATATATACATATATATATTTTATATATATATAATTTGCTTTACAGGGTTTTTCAGGGTGTACAAAGGAATATGTAATTGGTAGGAAAAGACACACAGAATGTTTGTTTTCTTTTTTCTTTACATTTGAACTTCTTTATAGTTTAAATATACTATCTTGAGATGGCACATTCCTACAGTCAAAGAAGGGGTCTTGAGACCTCCTCAACTTGCATACTCAGTTTTTTGGATATTGTAATAAAAAAGTATTACAACGAGACTGTGTGTGTGTCTTGGGGAACCGACTCTGTCACCGGAGGCTCCGCAGAATCTGCTGAGCCCTGAAGGGAGCAGTCTGAGGAGTCGCACGCGGTCGTCACAGCGGGGTTTCCTTCTCTCTGCCTCATCTCTCTGTAGTGAAATAATACGTTACCTCGTGAAACTCCCAGAGAAACCAGTCGTCAGCTGGGCCCCACCTCAGCTTCCCCCTGCACTCGCCTTTCTCTGCTCACTCGGGAGGCGGGTGCTGCCATCACCCCCATTATACAGATGGGGAAGGAAGGCACCACGTCGCTGCACCAGGGACGTGGCTGGTACATGGTGGGCAGGGCTGCAAACCCAGAGGTGTCCGCGCCCTTCCCACCAGCCTCGGGCGTCCAGGAGAAACGAGGCATCCCATGAGCGTCTGCACGTGGTCTGTCATCCCTGTCCCTTGAGAGTCAGTTGTGCCTTTCTGTTGCTGTTGACATAAATTAGAAATTTGATAATAAATTGGAAGTTTGGTGTCTGGTGCCCTTGGCTGGGGCCACACAGTATAGAAGAGTAGACATCCAGCCGAATGAGGCAGATGATGACTCAGCACGCTGCTTCACCGCTGTCTCCAGCAAGGAGCCACTCCTCCGACCCCTCCCGGTCTCGCTGTTGGCATCACATTCTGTCCTCACGCTAGAATCCCTCTAGGCCAGCGGTTCTCAACCGCTGTGCTGAGGGCACCGATGTGTCCCAGGAGTTTTTAAGACATGCAGTGCCTGCCTATTTAGTCAGAGGACTGACCTCTTTCCCCTAGAATCTAGAGCAGTGATGGCGAACCTTTTGAGCTCGGCGTGTCAGCATTTTGAAAAACCCTAACTTAACTCTGGTGCCGTGTCACATATAGAAATTTTTTGATATTTGCAACCATAGTAAAACAAAGACTTATATTTTTGATATTTATTTTATATATTTAAATGCCATTTAACAAAGAAAAATCAATCAAAAATTGAGTTCGCGTGTCACCTCTGACACGGGTGTCATAGGTTCGCCATCACTGATCTAGGGCCTAGATTGTCAGGTTAAAAAATGACAACAATAGTGTGAATGCCCTGTCTTGAACTATAAATGTATAGGTCATGTCATAGAATTGCATCTTATCGGTCACATCGCATTAATAAGGTTGCATCTGCTTGGTTAATTCTTGGCACCAGGAATCCTTATGTACAAGTTAGGGACTTGATTTTTTTGAAAAGTCACTTTGGAGCAAAAAAGGTAGGTAATTTTTCCTCCTTGGCAGGACCTTGTCGGTGCCGCCTCCTCCCGCTCCCTCGGGGCAGCCAGACCAGGTCCCTTCAGACGCTCTGCTCCTGGCCTTGCGGACTCAGAGCCAAACCACCCCCTGGTGCAGCCATCAGGCTCTCCCGCATTTAAAGAGGTGCTGCTCCGAGACACTCGGGCGACCGCATGACCCCTTGGTCACCCGGCCTCACAACGCACACCCCTTCCGTTCTTCCCTGGGGAGCGAAGATGCACGTCACACCCTAAAGCGAGTCCTGGAGGAGAAGCATCTTTGGGGTGGGGCGGGACACATCCCTGCTCCTGGGGCGGGAGGTCCTTGCATCTCTCAGCCTGAGCTGGCAGCACTGGCCGTTAAGTATTGGGCAAACGTTGAGTAAGGCCACCATCGTCCAGAAAACCTTTCCCCATCTTAAATCTGGCAATGTGAGGTCGGGGCGCCAGCACAGTCTGGTTCGGGTGGGGCCCTCCTTCATGGTCCGACCTGGTGGGGAGAGCCAGCCAGCTCCCCGGCCTTCCTCAGGGCACTGGTCCCATTTGTGGGGCTTCCCCCGTTACCTCCCAAAGCCCGCCTCCTCATCCCATCACACTGGTACTAAACTGCCGCATGCGAACTTGGGTGCAAGCACTCAGTGCCTAAGACCCTGTGCTCAGCAGGCGGTATCGCTGTGAGGGAGCCGCTGTTGTTCTAAAGAAGCGACTCATGCAGACCCAGGGCGTTGTAGTTCCAGCCACGAGCAACTGCCCTCCACACAACTCGCCCTCCACGCAGCTCGCCCTCCAGCCGGCAGAGGTGCAGGGCCGACACCTGCCTGCTAACTGCTCCCTGAAGAGTCTCTTGTGGGCGCTTGGGGCCTGCGCTGGGGGTGCCACTCTGGGCTACTTAACTTTTGGGGGAACCCCCTGCCCCCACCGCCTTGTGCATGCTCTCATGTGACTGACATTTTCTACAGCAGGTCCTTTCTTTGGGTCATGCAAAGAGACATACCCGGTATTGGATGCCTGAAATGATCTATTTTTTAAAAACAGTCATTTGCCTTAACCTCCATTTGGGTGTCGCCTGCCGCAGCCACCAGCCACACAAGCTGCCTGGGAGGACTCGGCCTGTCCGTCTTGCGGGTCCTGTTGCTGGGCAGGAAGTTGTCACTGGAGGCGGATGAGCCCAGCTGGTACGAAAGGGAACTTTGACAGCTGCTACAAGGCGTGGCCTCCCACCCAGGGGTGGGCATTGGGCCAGCTCTTCGGTGCGGGGACCAAGTTGTGCAGCAAAGTTGGGAACCAGAGGCCCAGAGCTTGTACTCGAGCTCCCACTGATGGGTGAGGGCGAGAACAGAGGCCGAGGCCCTACCTTCATGGCCATCGAAGCCGTCGACCTGCAGTCTGCCCCTGGCCAGCCTGGGACCTCCACCGCGTTCTGAAATGAAATGGCCTCAGAACAGTGAGAGCTGCACTTCTTGCACAGGGTGATGCGACATTATTACACATTTAAATCAGCTGAACTGCTGTGCATGCTGATGCTGAGAGCCTTTTACAGCTTTTAAACGACCTTAATGAAAGGGGGAAATATATTAATACGCTAAATGCTTATCTAATAAGCCTAGTAATCTGACTCTGCAGACCACATCCTCTCTTAGGACCACAGAGACACCGTATGCAAACGATTTCAACCCGGAACTCCATGGAGTCACCGGTACCATTCAGACGCAGTATCGCTTTCTGTAAGGAGAAAGGTTTCTGCTGTGGACTTTGCTTGGTTTCCTGGTGGTTTTAGAAGATAATTTTATCTTTGGTTACTATTCTCATCAAAAATGCCCATTAGGAACATGATTGTCAAATTCAAAAATGAAGTCAGTTACCACAGAACAGAATCCTGATCAAGATCATCAAAAGTTCTTAACTTTCTCAGTTAAGCCTCCCCTGACTGTGCTGATCCCACAGCACCTATCACAGCATCCAACATCCTGGGTAATTTACTTCCTATGCCTATTATCAACTACTTGTACCCTGCCCCGCCCCCCCCCCACCCCCACCCTCCCCCCCCCCCCCCCCCCCCCCCGCACACACACAAACAGCCAGGCTTCTAAGTTCTACAAAGGTCTGGGGACTGGTTTTGTTACTGCTATAACCCAAACAGAACCCAAGCAGTGTGTGCAGCATAGCAGGTACTCGGTAGGTATTTAATAGCGCCGAGTGAATCCACCTGAGAGAAATGAGTGCCCGCGCTGAGCCCTTTTATATCTGAAAGCGCCCTTGTATTGCCCTTGGAGAATGTTTGCTTGGCTGAATGAGGTTCACGCATCACTTTTTTTTCTTTCTTAATCCTGGATCCAGTTCCATCTTTGTGGACTTTAGTCAGCCCAGTGCTGCTCCCATCCACACCCCATCCTCGTCCTCCCTTCTCAGCACCACCAAAGCTCCCCCAGCCCTGCACCACCTTCATCCTGCATGAGGTCTTCTCCATCCCCAATACATCGTTCCCTACTCTCAGCCACCAGGAATTTAGTCTATTTGCTTACTGCATTCTGCTCTACTAAATAGTAATTTTTGTTGTTGTTAGTCCTCACCCAAGGATATTTTTTCCAGTGCTTTCTTAGAGTGGAAGGGAGGGAGGGCAGGAGAGAGAGAGAGAGAGAGAGAGAGGCATCGATGCAAGAGAGATACATTGATTGGTTGCCTCCCACAGTTGCCCCAACGGGGCAGGGAGTGAGCCCAGAGCCCACGTGTGTGACCTTGACCAGGAGTTGAACCCGTGACCCTTTGGTGCACAGGCCGATGCTCTAGCCACTGAGCATACCGGCGAGGGCCTAAATAGTAACTGTTTAAAAATGAGATTAGTATAAGTTTAATACCAAATGAGATTTGGACAGAATGAGAAGAAAAATTACAAGCTAATCTCACTCATTAACATACTAGAGGCCTGGTGCACAGATTCGGGCTTAGGTGGGGTCCTTAGTCCTGGCCTGCAGGGATCGAGCCAAAACTGGCTTTCTGATTTCCCTTGAGGGGTCTAGGATTGGGAGAGGGTGGTTCTCAGGTGATGCACCCCAGAATCGGACTTTCTCCTCTTTGGTTCCAGGTGCGGCACCCGAGAACCACAGCTGCCAAGTCCCTGCAGCTTGTCAGCTCCTGCATTGAGCATCTGCCCCCTGGTGGTCAGTGTGCATCATAGCTACTGGTTGGAATTTCTGCCCTGGTGGTCATTGCATGTCATAGCTACCGGTTGGATGGTTGGACGGTCACTTAGGCTTTTATATATACTAGAGGCCCGGTGCACAAAAATTTGTGCACTGGCGGGTGGGGGGGGGGGGGTGGAATGTCCCTCAGCCCTACTTGTGCCTTCTCACAGTCTGGGATCCCTCAGGAGAAAACAACCTGCTGGCTTAGGCCCGCTCCCAGGTGACAGAGGGCAGGCCCAATCCCTAGGTGCAGGCCCTGGTTGGGCTCAGAGCAGGGCCAATTGGGGAATTGGGGCGCCACCCCCTGTCATGCACAGAGCAGGGCAGATTGGGAGGTTGCGATGCCACCCCCAGTCATGCTCAGGGTAGGGCCAATTGGGGGGTTGGAGCACCGCCCCCTGTCACGCACAGAGCAGGGCCCATTAGGGGGGTTGGGGCTCTGTACCCTGTCATGTACAGAGCAGGGCCCATCAGGGGGTTGGGGAGCTCCCCCCTGTCACGCACCAAGCAGGGCCAATCAGGGGGTTGGGGAGCTCCCCCCTGTCACGCACAGAGTACGGCTGATAGGGGAGTTGGGGCACCAACCCCTGTCACCCACAGAGCAGGGCCAATCAGGGGGTTGGGGAGCTCCCCCCTATCAGGCACAGAGCAGGGCCGATCAGGGGTTAGGGCGCCTTCCCCTGTCAGGAACAGAGCAGGGCGGATAGGGAGGTTGTGGCCCCGCCCCCTGTCACACATAGAGCCGCAGGGTGATCAGGGGGTTTGGGTGCTGCCCCCTGTCACGCTGCTCCAGGGGCCAGGAGGCCTCGCAGGTCCGCTGATCCCGAGTTCTGGAGGCCTCGCAGCTCTGCTAATCCTGGTGCTGGGAGGCATATTACCCTTTTACTATATAGGATAGGGGCCTTGTGCACGGGTGGGGGCTGGCTGGTTTGCCCTGAAGGGTGTCCCAGATCAGGATGGGGGTCCCGCTTGGGTGCCTGGCCAGCCTGGATGAGGGGATGATGGCTGTTTGCAGCTGGTCACACCCCCTTCAGGGTGGGGATCCCCACTGGGGTGCCTGGCCAGTCTGGGTGAGGGGCTGAGTGCCGTTTTCAGGCTGGCGGGTAACTGAAGCTCCCAACCTCTCCTTTTTTCTTTTTTCTTTTTATTCTGGGATTTATTTACCTTCTATAGCTGTCACTGGAACTGAGAGCCGGCTTTAGCTCTGAGGCCGGCTCCAGCTTGAGGCCTCGGCTGCTGAAAGCAGGGATCTGGGTTTGTTTGGGTTCTATAATTGTAACACTGTTTCGGTCCTGCTTGCTCCAGCTCTGACAGCTGAAAGCAGGTTTCTGGAGTTTTGTTTAGCTTCTATATTTGCAACAATGTTTCTTAGAGAGCAAGCTCAGCGGCCCGCAAGGCAGGCGGGGAACCTTGGCTTCCTCCGTCACTGGAGCAAGCAAGCCTCCTGTTCACTTCAGCTGCCTGGCAGCCGGCCGCCATCTTGGATGGCAGTTAATTTGCATATAGCCCTGATTAGCCAATGGAAAGGGTAACGAAGTTACAGTTAATTACCATGTTTCTCTTTTATTAGATAGGATACTAGAGGCCCGGTGCACAAAAATTTGTGCACTGGGTGGGGGGGGGGGTCCCTCAGCCCAGCCTATGGCCTCTTGCAGTCTGGGACCCCTCAGAGGATGTCCACCTGCTGGCTTAGACCCGCTCCCTGGGGGATTGGGCCTAAGATGGCAATCAGACATCTCTCTCACAGCCTGGCAGCCCTCGAGGGATGTCCACTTGCCAGGGGGGAGCAGACCTAAGCTGCAGTCGGACATCCTTAGCACTGCTGAGGAGGCAGGAGAGGCTCCCACCACCACCGCTGTACTGGCAGCCATCAGCCTGGCTTGTGGCTGAGCAGAGCTCCTTCCATGTAAGAGCACCCTGACCACCAGAACGCAGCTCCTGCATTGAGCCTCTGCCCCCCTGGTGGTCAGTGTGTGTCATAGTGACCAGTCACTCCCAGTTCTTCTGCTGTTAGGGTCAGTTTGCATATTACCCTTTTACTATATAGGATAGAGGCCTGGTGCATGGGTGGGGTCTGGCTGGTTTGCCCTGAAGGGTGTCCCGGATCAGGGTGGGGTTCCCGCTTGGGTGCCTGGCCAGCCTGGGTGAGGGGCTGATGGCTGTTAAAAGCTGGTCACACCCCCTTCAGGGTGGGGGTCCCCACTGGGGTGCCTGGCCAGTCTGGGTGAGGGGCTGAGTGCTATTTTCAGGCTGGCGGGCAACTGAAGCTCCCAACCTCTCCTTTTTTTCTTTTTTCTTTTTATTCCTGGATTTATTTACCTTCTATGGCTGTCACAGGAACTGAGAGCCAGCTTTAGCTCTGAGGCTCAGCTCCAGCTCTGAGACCTCGGCTGCTGAAAGCAGGTATCTGGGTTTGTTTGGCTTCTATAATTGAAACACTGTTGCAACTCCAGCTTTGCGGCCTGGCTGGCTGAAAGCAGGTTTCTGGGGTTTGTTTAGCTTCTATAATTGCAACATTGTTTCTTAGAGTGCAGCTCAGAGGCTGGCAGCGGCAGGTGGGGAACCTTGGCTTCCTCCATCACTGGAGCAAGCAAACCTCATGTTCGCTTCAGCTGCCTGGCTGCCGGACACCATCTTGGTTGGCAGTTAGTTTGCATATTGCCCTGATTAGCCAATGGGAAGTGTAGCGAAGTTACGGTTAATTACCATGTTTGTCTATTATTAGATAGGATAGAGAGATAGATAGATATTCAAAAAGAGCAAAACATATACAGCAATAGAACTAAAGGGTGACTTTAACTGCACTGCCCTCACAATATTTCTTCCCTCCATCATCTCTTCCCTCCACTTCCATCTCATCACTTACTTGTGAGGAAGGCTCCTCAGCTCCCTCCTGTCCACCAGAGATGAGGAAAGCTGAGCACTGGGTCCCTAACATGCTCTGACTTCCCTTCGCACGCCAGTTCCTCCACATCTTATCAGGACTCTCGTCGCCATTCCACAGACAGGCCTAATGGGCACAGGCTTCCTGCATCAGCTCACTCCTTCAGCAGTTCTGTTCCTCTGCCCGCCCAGCCCTGTGCCCAGCCCCATGCCCAGCTCCCTTGTCACATGGCTCCTCCCCGGGACCTGCAGCACTGCTGTGGCACCAGGACCTGCCTGGTCATTGCTGGCCGACTTCTCTGGTGTCTACCTGTGCCTGCTCTCCCATCAGACTATCAACCACTCTGGGCTGTATCATCTGAAATTGCCTTTATTCCATGGAAATATGGAACATTAGCAATTTCATAAATTACAACCTAGAAACTTGTCTCAGAGTTCGTAAGACTGTGCTCCCCGTATCCAGTAGCTGCTTAATGAATATTTGTTGATTTGAATAAAAAAGAGAGCCTATGAAATCGAAATGTAAGACACTGAGAAGGGAGCATTGACGTGATCAAAGGTTGGCTATAAAGGATATCTTCTTGGTCCCAGCGGCACTTTAATTTTCCCGGTTCACACACACAAGCACAGCGTTGGAGGGGACAGGCCTGGATCTCTCGAGTCTGTCCCTGGCAGAGACCACAGGTCGTCTGAAAGGAGCCAGGGTCTTATTCGGGAGAGCTGTGGTTTCTTCTGTCTAATAAGCTACCACAGAACTTCTGGAAAATCCCTCAAAGTGGACACCACATGTGATCTGTGACCTTTTTAAAAAAATTGTGGCAAAACACACATAATAAAAGTTATCGTGATCCTTTTTAATTGTACAGTTAAGTGGCATTAAGCACATTCACATGGTTGTGCTACCATCACCAACATCCATCTCCAGTATCATCTTACAAAACGGAAACTCTGTCCCCTAAACAACTCCCATTCTCCCCTCCCCCTCCTCCGCCATCCACTTTCTGTCTCCATGAATTCGGCTACGCTAGGTACACTGGTTGACTTACCAATGTGCTCATTCTATTTCTAAACCCAGCATTTAGCACTTCTTTTTAATTAGTTTGATTAATATCTAGTTTCACTTTAAGTGGATTAAGTAACCCCCATTAAGAATTTTAATTTACATTTATATGTCGATTAATTCAATTTCCTTATTTAAGAACTTAAGTTATCTAATTAACAAACAAACCTTTCCAAGTATTTAATCCCTGGAAATCTAATAAATTAAAGTTATAACTATGGTGAGTCCTGAGCCCTCTCAAAGGTTCTGGTGTTGTTATGCATTTAGTAAGATTACAACCTAAATTCAAAAGTCTCAACCCAGTTATGCATTTTAAATTTACACACCAACTTCACATAAATATTATAAGTTCACTTATAAGCTCACTATGCACAGGGATTCTTATCTAAAAAATATTGGTGCTATAGCTTAATTCTCTTAAACATCCTATATTTAATTCCAAATCTTCCCGGGATTAAGGAATACTTATCTACAAAAGAAATCATCGTCACCCCAATAGTGCTGCTTCGGGGTTTGCCTTCTCAGCTGGGATTTCGATGATCAGAGTCCCAGCCCCGACTTTGGGTCCTTGCGGAGGCAGGCGGCTCTGAGCCCTGCCTGTGGTCACGCTGCCCCCTTCCGGTGGGTGCTCCCCAGCCCACACCCCTTCGCCAGGGACCCATTGCAGTCTCACCCTCCGGACCTCGGCAGCCGCTTCCACGTGATCGGATGCACCTACTCTGCACAGGGGCCATCTATGCAGGATTCTTTCTACGTTTGTCCCCTTGCCATGGCCGCGACTCTAAAAATCTACGTCTGGCACCCCGCTGAATCCCTCCGCTGAATCCCTCCCGGTGTGGTCCCGTGCTGGGGTCATTCCAAGGACAGGGTGAGGCCATCAGCTGAGAGGGACAGCCTGGGAGGGCCGAGGGGGTGGGGTTGGAGGAGGAAGTGCCCTGCAGTGGCCTTCCAAGCACCAGGGGGCCCCCACCCCCACCCCCCAGATGGTGAGCACTAGTGACTGGGCCTCCGGCAGGCACGCCCGGAGCCTGCTCTCCACCGTTCTATGTAACAAGAGGCAGTTTTGTTTGTTCTGGGCTGACAGCTGCTCTAGCACCTGTTTATTCCAGCTTACATGTTGTCCTAAGAATGTAATTGCACTCACATCGCTTCTCAAGTATCGTTTGGAGTCCACTCGGTTCATCGCAGGCTTACGCAAGAATTCCAATCAGCCACCTGTTCTCAAAGGAAAAGCATGGGCCGAACTCAAAAGGTTAAGATCGGTGAATTAATGCCCATTAGATGTTGGCAGCTAAAATAGCATGTCCAAAGGCTTGTGCATCTTTTTTTAGAATTCTCAACTTTAACTTATTTTTAAAAACTTTCTAAACATTTGTTTGCTTACTTAAATTATCAATTGCCAGACCAAATGACATGAGATAAAATGCCCCCTACTGTAGTTATAAGATACGCCACGGCATCCACATAGAGTAAAGGAGAACATAGCGAGGAATGAAGAAAGCGAGAAATCTGGCATCTGCGATGTGGGAGGTCCAGGTGGCATTGAAAGGTTAAGTGAACGCCGTGGAGGAACAGTGGACTGTGGCTGGAGTGGACTGAGGAATTGCGCATCTGAGGGGCACAGTCAGTGTTCACAGAGAGGAGAAATCTCACTGAGGACTGAAGAGCGGAAAGTCAAGAAACTGGATTCGTCCGGATGGCCCTGGACAATTCCTCCCTGTAAAGAAAATGTGCCGCGGAGGCTTGTACTTATATCGGTGGTCAAAACCCAGTGCTCTTTCCCCCGGGAAGGTGCAAAAGCTCATTCCTGGGACATCTGAGCCGGAAGGGGCCTCAGGCGTCACCTGTGCACCTCACTGACATTACCCGCAGCGGAACTGAGGCTTAGCGCATCTGTGGGAACAACACAGGAAGAGCCCCTTTGAACTGATCACGGGGGCTGGCCATCTCTCGAACGGGGTGTGCCACGGCAAGGAGTGCTTGAGTTCTGAAGACTAATCCTCCTGACTTTGGGAAAAGGCAGGTGGCAGCCTCGCCTGCCCACTTCCATGCTGGCTCCTCCGGGGCCAGGTGACTTTCCTTCTGTGAGCGTGGGATGTCTCAGGGTTCCCTGTGCACCTCCAAAGGCCTCACAGGAGGTAGCAGTCTGCTGGCGGCCACCTGAGCTGCAGCACCAAGATCATGGGGTCTGAGCCTGGGCTGGGCGCCTCCCTCATTGCTGCTGGGAGTGACAGGTGACGTATCACCCGCCAGGGGAGAGCACGGTGTGTTCTGAGGTGGGAGGAGAGGCAGGTGCGTGCTGGTCCAAGAGCAAGAGACACACAGGCCATCACTGTTGGGCAAGAGGAGACAGTAGGCTTCCCGGTAAGTATTCTCGTCTTTCACAATGAAGCGTAACAGTGTTCTTTCTCACCTTTCGGCTCTGACCACTGAAGGTCAATTTGAAGGTGAACTTGAAAACAAGCACTTTCTTTAGAATACTACGTATTTGTGACCACTCTTGAATGTTATCTTGAATATTCTTAGTCCTCACCTGCGTGGGTGGCCAGTGAGGCTGCTGCTCCCGCACAGGTCACCACCAGGAGCGTCCACGCATTAAACGTGGGCCAGGCCTTCTCAGTCTCTCGGGCGAACTCTCCCCTCAGCGCAGGGGCGGGAGTCTCCCTGCTGTCGCTATCAATCTGCGACACAGGCGGCCCCAGGCTTCCTCAGGACCAAGAGACCGCAGCCCCGACTCCTGTAGGGCCAACACACACCCACTCCCAGCTTCAGGCCTGCAGCTCCCTCAACAGAGCCTGGCTCTGAGGTCAGGGGACCAAGCGCCAGCCCAGAGAGGGCGCCCCCAGAAGGCAGGGCGTGGCGGCAGCTGCTCCCCCTCATCGCCGAGCCTCCCTTCCTGACTCCCAGAGCCGAGGAGATTCTGGAACTCGTCTTCGTCTCTCCACTCCGCTCCTTCCTCGGGGGATAAGTGTCCTGACCGCTCCCCCTGCCCCAGCCTCAGCCCACACTGTCCCACACAGCCCTGCATCCAGGAGGCCGGCTTCCAAACATACTAGTAGCTGGTCCCTTCTGCTCTTTTGGAACCTTGCCAATCAGCCTCAACAGGTCCCCTTGAAACTGGGCGGCCTTTGTGACCGTCCTGACCAATAAGACAGACACTACATGATTTGGAAGATGAGGTCATGACAGGCCATGCAGCTCCCACCTGCTCTCTGTCTTGAGGTGCTCACCTGGCACAACCACGGTGCTGTGAGGAGGCCGGGCCCTGGGAGGCCCGTGGGGAAAGGAGTCGAGGATCCTGGGCCTCAGCTCTGGCTGGGCTCCCGGCCGACAACCAGCCCCTGTGAGGGAGTCCTGGTTCTTGGAAGCAGACCTGCCTGCCTGTAGTCAGCCACTCGCTGATCCTACGTGGAGCAGGGATGAGCCTTCCCTGATGAGCTCTTGGTCAAACATGAATCTGTCGAACTGCAGATTCGTGAGCAAAATACATGATTGTGATGGTTTTAGGCCACTGTTTGGGGTGGTTTGACATGCGGTGATGGAGACAGCACTGGGGGCCCAGCACTGTCAGCTTCACCTCCCAATGGCAGGTCCCTCCTCTCAGCTCCCTCCTCCTCAGTGGCCAGTCCTCTGCTTAGTCTGACACCTGCTGTGCCCTCTCATGCCTCCTCACCTTTGGCCCTGCTCTTCCCTCTGCCTTTCCACCCCCAGTTGCCACCGCCCACCACCTGACTCTGGGTTTTCTTGAAGACTCAGATCTGGCCCCTCCCTGCTACAGGACCCCAGGGGACCTGTGCTCCTCTCCTTCGTGGCCTTCCCACAGCCTTGCCCTCCCTGCTCTCCTGTCAGACCTGAGCTTCTCCTGCGGTGTCTTACTTGTCTCTGTGACCTTGAAGATTAACGCAGGGTCTGCTATAGAATGTGAGTGTGTGTTCCCCACATTCCTATGCTGAAGCCTAGTCCCCAACATGATGGTCTTAGAAGGTGGGGCCTTTGGGTAGTGACAAGGTCAGGAGAGCAGAGCCCTCGTGAATGGGGTTAGTGCCTCATAAGAGAGACCTCTCCACCTCCCTTTCCCCACCCACCGCGAGGACTGAGCGAGAGGACAGCCACCGTGAGCCAGGAAGAGAGCCCTCGCCAAACACGGAGCCTGCCAGCACCTGGGTCCGGGGCTTCCCAGCCCTCAGAGCTGTGAGAAACAATAAAAACCTGAGGGTAGGTTAGGGCAGAACCTTGGCTCTCGTGGGGCCAGTAGCTCAGTGTCCCTTGGAGAGACGTTTAAACCCACTTTCCAGCATTTCCCACACTTCTTGACTGTGGGTGTGCTGTCTCTAGGCCAGGGGTGGGCAACCCCTGGCATGTGTGCCAAACAAGGCACACCAGTAACTTTTGCTGGCACTCGAAACCCTCTCTTATAATCTTCCATTTACAATTGTGAATCTTTGTTCTCAGTGATGAATTTTGTTAAGTCTCATAATAGGAGTAGCCTGACAGATGAAAGTAGTAGCTCGTGCATATCTCTGAGGTCACGAAATATAAACCTGATGTAAAATCTCTGTCATCAGTGATGCAGCAGCAAAAGTCCCACTGATAATATCAAACGGAGTCATAAAGTTTTCTGTCGGACTATCAGTGTACATGTATACATTAAAAATAAATGTATTTTTCATCATCATATACTGTGTTTTTGTCACTCGAATGAATTTCATTATTTCTTCAAGGTTCTTCACATACGTACACCTTAAGAGATATCAAGTAGGCGTAACATGTTCTCAAAAAATTAGGGTTGGCACGCAGAAGAATTTTGAGTCAGAGACTTTGCTGGTTTTGGCACGCACTCACAAAAAGGTTGCCCACCCCTGCTCTAGGCCATACTTAGACACAGCATGAAGAGGCACCAGGTTACTCAAGGAAACTGAGAGCTTCCGTCTGTCTGAGGACAGAGTCATGTGATGACAATAGAAAAAAGGTAAATGAATTAAAATTGTTCACTTGGTTAAAAATCACTGCAGTGTCCTGAGGCCTTGCTAACCTCTCTGGGACTTCAGACTTCCAAGGCGCACTGCCTGCAAACCCACTTAACAGGCAGGCGATTCCACGGGGTTTGATAAGCTTTCCTTTCATCACTTTCCAACACCCACACTGTGCTTCCTTGGCCACAGCCAGGCTCTCTGTGCCCCGGGCCCCTTCCTGCAGGAGACATTTGCACAAAGACCTCTCTCATAGCTGCTTCTCTCTGTCCCTAGAGGTCCCTGGGCTCAGTCCCTCGGTTGGAACCCAAGCCACAGCCAAATGCAGTGTCACAATCGGGCTATTGTCTGAGCTGTAAGTCACTGGGAGGGCAGCAGGGGCCCAGGGCTGACTCACCAGCTACACCTGCCCAGGCCTCAGGGCTCCGGGGCAGGCGGCACTTCCTGCTCGCCGTGGGTCTCGCTCCAGGTCCCTGCCCCCTGAGTAGGAAGGCATCTCTTCGGCTCCTGCTGGCCTCACTGCATTTCTCCGGGCCTCGCCTTCCCTGTAGTGTGCAAAGGCCCAGAGCCCCGGCCCTAGACATCGTAGCTTCAAACCTGCTGCTGTTCTTGAGCTGGCCATGACCAGAGCTGGCCACAGAGCTGGGGGCCCACAGCCCATGCAGCGTTTGTGGTTGGGGCTGAGCTGCTGCCTCTGGGGTCCAGTCCTCACCACAGCGATGAGCTCCTTCAGCCTGTCAGGCACCCCCAGGCTGCACTCTGGCGAGGTTAAGAGGCCATGAGCCGGGTAGCAGCCTGTCGTATCCAGACCCGTACAGCAACGCTGGGGTCCTAAGGGGAGCCTCGGATGACAGACACAGAACAGGCCCTGTGGATGGGGTTCGGGCTTGGGTTCGGGTTCGGGATCTAGCACTTTTAAAGGTTGAAAATGGGTGCGAATGCAGGTGGTGTCTGAGAGGGGAGATAGTGCAAAGGGGGGCCCGTGCTCACCGTCACAGGTTGCTGGGATGGAGCAACGTGCCAGGTCCCACCATCCAGGGGCACGTTCCAGAAGGCGGGCGGCAGGCTGGAGAGGACGCCCCTGAGGGAACAGGGCAGCTGGTGTGAGCCTGGCGCTCCGGGTGCTGCCCGGCTGCATATGGCTGTTAAGCACCGGAAACGTGGGGAGTCCGAATGAAGGCGTGCGCAAGTGTAAACACATACCAGATGGTGAGCACCCCGACAAAGTGAAATATCTCATTCATAAGGTTTCATGTGGACAACATGTTGAGATGATAATCTATTGCATATATTGTGTTAAACAAAATACATTATTAGAATTAGCCAGATCAAGGCCCCTTTCTTTTCAACCTCATTTTTCTTCTTCTTCTTCTTCTTCTTCTTCTTCTTCTTCTTCTTCTTCTTCTTCTTCTTCTTCTTCTTCTTCTTCTTCTTCTTCTCCTCCTCCTCCTCCTCCTCCTCCTCCTCCTCCTCCTCCTCCTCCTTCTTCCTCTTCTTCTTCTTCTTGTTTTGCTAATCCTCACCCAAGGATATTTTCCCATTGATTTTTTTTTCAGAGAGAGTAGAAGGGAGAGAGGGAGAGAGAGGGGGGAGAACATCGATGTGAGAGAAACACATCAATTGATTGCCTCCCACATGGTCCCAACCAGGGCCCAACCAAGGTACATGCCCTTGACTGGAATTGAACCCAGGACCCTTCAGTCCATGATCCAATGCTCTATCCACTGAGTCAAACCAGCTAGGGCTTTTTCCCACTTTTTAAAACAAAATCTAACATGACATCAATGGGGTGCCTTTTATTTTTATGGGCCGGCGCTGCTGCGCTGTTTACTTGCCTGAATTGCCAGGTTTTCCCAGCTGGGTCCCCTGATCTCTTTCCATCCGGTACCTCTAACTGCTGCACATACTGCTCTCAGAATATAATGCATCTGTACCAACAATAGGATGCTACAAAACAGGACCAGTGAGAACAAAACGAGCTCTCCGAAATTAAAAATGAGATGGCCCTATTCATAGATTTATTAGAAGGCTTGGGCAATAATTGTGAGCAAAATCTTCTAAAAATGAAGAGAAGAGATAAGAAAGACAAGAACTAACAATGAACTGCTAGGAATTTCCACCCCAAGAGAAGGGGAGAAAGTGCTGGGAAGAATGATCAAAAGCATTGGGAGAGGGGCAAGGAGAGCAGGCGCAAATGTCTGGAACTGAAAGACTGAGAACAGACAGCCACCGGCCCGGGAGAACGTCCTGCATGCTGCGGACAGAGGGACAGCGGCTGCACTGCGGATCAGCAAGGAAGAGGCAGACCACGCAGCCATGGTCGTGGTTCCTGGCCCAACTTCATATCCCAGGAAAACAACCCCGCGGGATTAAAGGCACGATGCGAAAAGCAGAGCTCTTAGAGGATGTCGGGAACAATGCTTTTAAGGATTTGAAATGGGAAAACATTAATAGGACTCAAAAAGTATACACTCTGAAGTAAATAATAGACAAATGAACTCCATTAAAAATCAGAACTTCCATTTCTCCAAAGACACGAAACAGACTATAAAGACAAGTTAGGAATTGGAAGAAAAAAATTTCAGCACTTTTTTGACAATAATAACTTTAAAAAGGAAAGGAGAAATATTCAATACAATAAGGGCAAAATGTGGAAACATCAACGTCCACGAAGAAGGATGAGACCCACCTTTCGATTCCGTGTGGCACCCATCAGTCAGACCTGCCAGCGGCCTGAGTCAGTGTGTACTGCTGATGGGAATGCAAGTGGACACAGCTTCCTTGGGGACAACGCAACAAAGCTAATCAAGTTGAATGTGAGCATGTCGTGTGGCTAAAGAATTCCACAGCTAGACTGATATCAGGAAATTCCATAGATACACAGATAAATAGGTAGATATATACACACACATTCCCATAATTTATAATTCCATAAAAATATCTTCCATTCATAACGATGGAATTTTCTGATATATACTATATGTATAACACACACACACACACACTGGCTGGCTGGCTGAACGGTTGGACCGTCATTTAGGCTTTTATATATGTAGATAACAAAAACTGCAAACAACCAAATGTCCATTGGCAATACACTGGCTAAATAAATTGTAGTGCATTCATACAAAAGATTAGGATGCATCTCTAATAATCAATGCTTATAGTCTTAAAAATCCACTATAAAACTATTCAAAATGCCTAAAAACTTATATGCACAGTTAAACATATTTATAAAGCAAACACCCACATGGCTGCCACCCAGGTCAACAAATAGAGCATTGGGACAGTCCCAAAGCCCTGCCCTCCCTCTTCCCCACTCACAGCCCTCCCTCCCGCCAGAGAACCACTGTTCAGACTTGCAAGTAATGCTACTTTCCACTCTCGTTATAGTTTTCCCACCTGTGTATAGTTGGCTCAGCCTTTTTAAAACATTATATAAATAAAATTATACTGTATTATTTGCTGACACTCTATCCACTGAGGCAAACCGGCCAGGGTTCCACATTATATTAATAACTGGTGGCCTGGTGCATGGATTTGTGTACATTGAAAGGAAATTAATTAGAAGAAATATTTTAATATCGTTATTCACCATTTCTCTATAATAGAAATGTCAGAGATGAAAGAAAATTAGTAAAATAAATATGAAAATAATATATACATGTATTAATAAATAAACAATAACATGATATAACAACAACAAAGACATGATATAAAAACAACAAAAAACATGATATAAAAACAACACTGATGCCCTGACTGGTTTGGCTCAGTGGATAGAGCATCGGCCTGAGGACTAAAGGGTCCCAGGTTTGATTCTGGTCAAGGGCATGTACCTTGGCTGCAGGCACATCCCCAGTGGGGGGTATGCAGAAGGAAGCTGATTGATGTTTCTCTCTCATTGATGTTTCTAGCTCTCTATCCCTCCCCCTTACCCTCTGTAAAAAATCAATTAAAAATATATTTAAAGAAAAAAAAGAACAACATTGATAAAAACAATGACTGATACAGTGATTAAACTTATTCTAATAGCTCCCTGTACACCATATTAAGAGTAAAAACATTTTCAGAGTGCTTGACTAATTTCCCCTGTGATGAAGTACTTAGAACTCTAACTTTAATGTCACACGTTCTTCGAACTTGATAGAAAGCAACATATAACTGACCATGTGCGAAAACGGGTTCAGGTAGGAATATTCCTACTCTGTCTAGAATTTGTCCTTGTGATTATTAATGGTCATCACAAATGCTGGCATCAAGGGAAACTCTCTTCAAATTAATTTAAATGAGAGGCAGTGTCAGACCGGGAAAAATCCATTCTTGGAATCAGCAACCTCTCCTTACGAAGATCCTGTTAATACTTCAGCTTTGATTATGTTAGATCACAATCTTTTGTGCCAATAGTTGGTCTTCAGACATATTCTGTTGACTACGCTTTCTTTCAGCTTCAGAATGTCAACAAAAACAAACAAATTCACGATCAACAATGACAGATCGACACACAGGTGTGATTGGTGCCAGCGAGAGCTTTATATGTATCGTGCATGCAAGTCAATGTTTATTTTATTTTTTTTTTATTAAATCTTTATTGTTCAGATTATTACATTTGTTCCTCTTTTTTCCCCCCATAACTCCCCTCCTTCCAGCTCCCACCCCACCCTCCACCCTCACTCCCCACCCACTGAGTTCATCCATAGGTGCATGATTTTTGTCCAGTCACTTCCCGCATCTCCCACACCCCTTTTCCCCCAAGAATAGTCAGTCCATTCCCTTTCTATGTCCCTGATTCATTATAGTCACCAGTTCATTCTGTACATCAGGTTATTTATTCACTTGATTCTTAGATTCATTTGTTGATAGATGCATATTTGTTGTTCATAATTTGTATCTTTACCTTTTTCTTCTTCCTCCTCTTCTTAAAGGATACCTTTCAGCATTTCATATAATACTGGTTTGGCGGTGATGAACTCCTTTAGTTTTTCCTTATCTGTGAAGCTCTTTATCTGACCTTCAATTCTGAATGATAGCTTTGCTGGATAAAGTAATCTTGGTTGTAGGTTCTTGGTATTCAGCACTTTGAATATTTCTTGCCATTCCCTTCTGGCCTGCAAAGTTTCTGTTGAGAAATCAGCTGACAGTCGTATGGGTATTCCCTTGTAGGTAATTGAGCCTCTTTCTCTTGCTGCTTTTAAGATTCTCTCTTTGTCTTTTGCTCTTGGCATTTTAATGATGATGTGTCTTGGTGTGGTCCTCTTTGGATTCCTTTTGTTTGGGGTTCTCTGCGCTTCTTGGACCTGTAAGTCCATTTCTTTCTCCAGGTGGGGGAAGTTTTCTGCCATTATTTCTTGAAATAGGTTTTCAATATCTTGCTGTCTCTCATCTTCTGGCACTCCAATGACTCTGATATTAGTCTGCTTAAAGCTGTCCCAGAGGCTCCTTACACTATCTTCACACTTTCGGATTCTTTTTTCATTTTGCTTTTCCAATTGGGTGTTTTTTGTCGAATCTTTGGTTTGATTCTTGTGCTCCTCTGGTCTGCTATTGGGTATAATATTCTTTATTTCAGTCCGTGTATGCTTACTTTCTAATTTTTTTATTGTAGCATCGAGGGTCTCATTAGTTTTCGTGAGGCTCTGCACAAATTTATGGCAAGCCCTCAAAATTGCGATTCTTAGCTCCATGTCCTCCATTTCTGTCATGTTTTTTTGTCTCCGCATCTTTTATGCTTTCTTGGTGCACCCCCTTGTGGTCTCTGTGCGCAGTCTTGTTCTAGCCAAGCCTTAATTGTTGTAGTTAACACTAGAGGGATTTGACCACCAGGCCGACTGGCTGTGGAAATCAGCTGTGGGAAAACTTCAGTCCTCAGGGGAGGTGCTAGTCCAGCCCTTGCCTGAGGCGATCGGCAAATGGCTGTGCGCAGGGTTTGGGCGGGGCGGGCTCAACAGGGCGGGGGGAGGGAGCAGCTATGGCCGCTCTCAGTCCGTCCCTAGGGGCTCTGCCTCTCTGTCCCAGCAATCGCTGCAAACCTCGGAGGGGCCGTAGCCAGACAGTCCCGCTTCTCCCGTTTGAGTCTGGGTCCCTAGAGACTCGCCCGGATCTGTAGCCCCGAGTCTGAGACTCGCTCCTGATTGAAAACGACAATCGCGTCCTCAGCCGCCAGCCCGCTTTGCGCGCGCACCCTCACCACCGCACCGCCGTACCTTTAAATTTTCCACACTGCGCCTCCGCTGAGCGTCGGAATGCTGTTGTTTTTGCTTCTAGTTGAAGAGACTCTCCTCAGCCAGCCTTCCCGTGGTTCTGGTTGATGTCCGCTCCGACTTTTAGTTGTATTTTTGAAGTGGTTGTCCACGGCGGCAGTCTCCGGTGTTTACCTATGCCGCCATCTTCGATTCTCTCTCAATGTTTATTTTTAAATTGCCAGTGCCCGTCATATGTACCGGCTGGCTGGTTGGACGGACGGATGGTTGGTCACTTAGCCTTTTATATATATAAACTAGTAGCCTGGTGCATGAAATTCGTGCACTGGGGTAGGGGGGGAGAAGGGGCCCCTCAGTCTGACCTTCACCCTCTCCAATCTGAGACCCCTCAGGGAATGTCCAACTACCTGTTTGTGCCCACACTTTTAACAGATAACAGCTCCATTGTTTCTTTCTTATGCTTAAAACCATTGGAATTAGTAGGTATTCAAAGTGTGTATACATTTTGGGGGGACACCCTGTATATCTCTAGTCAGTGGTGAAAGAAACCAACAGCAGATTTGGAACCCCCAGACAGGGAACCTTGCTCATTCCCCACATGTCTCCCCACTTCACTTTCCACCTTCGTGGGCAGCAGGAGAATCAACATTTTCTCTCATTAATTCGGAAAAGCACGTCCTGTCACCTGTTGCCTGGCAGGAGTGCGCTAGGCCCCAAGCAAGCAAGGCTCAGTCAGGGCAGCCTTCTCTCATGGGTGCTGGCACCCAAAGTGCACATCCCTCCTCTACAGTCGCCCCAACTATCCCACTGTTTCACTGAGAGGACGAAATTCCTCTCCGCCTCTGGGTTCTTGATCTTGAACGCTGACCGAAGGCACCTCAGAGAGGGCCGCCCGTGCCCACAGGTGTGTCTGTTTGCACCTGCTCCTGCCTCAGCACCTGCATTAACCCCCCAGAGGTGATCTCATACCTGCACTGGCCTCCATGGGAACAGGGCATCACCACTCCGCCCTCTCACTGTCATCTCACAGGCGCCCACTCTCAGCACCCAGAACACCCAGACACTCTCCAAAGGACGTGAGCACATCAGAGGGGGTGTGTGCACATCCTGTGGGGGTGTTAGGCATGCCGGGTTGATGGAAGTGCGGTGGAGAGGCGGGGGGAACTTGTGCACGCCTTGGTTTGCAACTGTTGCAGGCGTGGGAGGATGACAGTGTGCTGGGGGATGTTTGCACGCCAGGGGGGTATGTGCACACCGGAGGCCTCTGGCTTTGCAGATCCGCAAACCCCCGTGGTGCGGCCAGGAGGACGTCAGTCTGGCCTGCCACGGTGGCTGTCCCTGCGATCCTGCACCTTCTGGGCCAGGAGGCGGATCTTGCGCAGCCACTCCTGGGCGCTGATGGCTGCCTCCCTGCCGTGAATGGTCACAGATCCGAGTCCCGGTATCATGCACAGCCTCAAGCACTGCCCCCCGCCCAGCAGGGTCACAGATCCGTGTCTTGGTCCCGTGGACAGCCTCAAGCACTGACCCCCACCCGGCAGGGTCACAGATCCGGGTCCCGGACTGCAGACAGCCTCCCACGGTGCCCCCCGCCTGGCAGGGTCACAGATCTGGGTCCCGGGACAGCGGACAGCCTCAAGCACTGCCCCCCGCCTGGCAGGGTCACAGATCCGGGTCCCGGACTGCAGACAGCCTCCCACGGTGCCCCCCGCCTGGCAGGGTCACAGATCCAGGTCCTGGGACCGCAGACAGCCTCAAGCACTGCCCCCCCACCTGGCAGGGTCACAGATCCGGGTCCCGGGACAGCGGACAGCCTCAAGCACTGCCCCCCCACCTGGCAGGGTCACAGATCCGGGTCCCGGGACAGCGGACAGCCTCAAGCACTGCCCCCCCACCTGGCAGGGTCACAGATCCAGGTCCCAGACCGCAGACAGCCTTGCCTGCTGCCCCCTGCCTTCAGTATGCAAATTAGCCGCCATCTTGTTGCTTCAGGGTGGGGGTCCCCACTGGAGTGCTTGGCCAGTCTGGGTGAGGGGCTGAGGGCTGTTTTCAGGCTGGCGGGCGACTGAAGCTCCAAACCTCTCCTTTTTTTGTTTTTCTTTTTTTTATTCTGGCATTTATTTACCTTCTATGCCTGTCACTGGACCTGAGAGCCGGCTTTCTCTCTGAGGCTCGGCTGCTGAAAGCAGGTTTCTGGCCTTTGTTTACCTTCTGTATTTGAAACAATGTTGCGGTCCGGCTGGCTGAAGCCTGGCTGACTGAAAGGAGGTTTCTGGGGTTTTATTTAGCTTCTGTATTTGTTACAATGTTTCAAACTGCAAGCTCAGAGGCCGGCAAGGCTGGCGGGGAAGCTTGGCTTCCTCCGTCACTGAAGCAAGCAAGCCTCATGTTCGCTTCCAGCTTCCTGGCTGCCGGCCACCATCTTGCTTGGCAGTTAATTTGCATATCTCCCTGATTAGCCAATGGGAAGGGTAGCAGCCGTACGGCTAATTACCATGTTTCTCTTTTATTAGGATAACACCCGTGTGTGTGTGTGTGTGTGTGTGTTTGTGTGTGTGTGTTTGTGTGTGTGTGTGTGCGTGTGTGCACTCCCATTTCATTTTTATTACCAGGAAGTAATTCTATTAACATGTAAAGTGCATTTATTCACTCTACACTTAGCCTTTGCTGATTACTGGAAATGAATAAAGTAGTTTATTATCTAAATTTTAATGTGCCTCCTTAAAAAGTTGTCTGGTTAAAAAGAATAAAATAGCCCTAGCTAGTTTGGCTCAGTGGATAGAGCATTGGCCTGTGGACTGAAGGGTCCCAGGTTTGACTCCAGTCAAAGGCGCATGCCCAGGTTTCGGGCTCAATCCCCAGTAGAAGGCAGGAGGAGGCAGCTGATTAATGATTCTCTCTCATCATTGATGTTTGTTTCTATCTCTCTCTCCCTCTCCCTTTCTCTCTGAAATCAATAAAAATATATTAAAAAATAAAATAAAGAAAGCTGAAGGAAGAACAAAACTGTAAAAAGTAAGGAACACCCCATCAATTTATTGCAGGTCTAATTTCAGTCCAGGCAGTAAAAATGGCATCATAAGTGAATTTGTTTCCAAGCCTCTTGACTGTGCAGAACCCGTGGTCTGGGTTCTGCTTTAGGAACATCAGAACGCCCCAGAGGCTTGTAGAGTGAGGAGTCCTGGGCCCCACCCCCAGAATTCCAGACCTGTAGGGCTGGCAGGTCTGAGAAATTGCATTTCTAAGAGCTCAAATTTTGAGAGCTACTGCCGTAGACGCTTCTTGTGCAGAAATTGGTAGGTGTTCTGAACTTGAAACAGCAAATCAAAAGAGCAAATCACACTTTTTGTGTCACAAAATCACTTTAAAGACTCCTTACCCACAAGCTGGCTTGGGTCTGGAAGTGTGCTCGTCTGTGTGATAGTGAAACGTCGCTAGAGCCAGCCCAGATTTGACTGGGGCAACTCGACAGCCGATTGCACTCAGTTTCTCAGGCTGCCACAGTGTCTCTGAGGGTAACACATGCAAAACATGAGTGTTCACTCTTGAGATATCAGTAATACTGTTTTCCAGCTCAATGTATTATAGGAAAGGTCACTGGGGCGGGGATGGGGGGATCTTTATTTATAAATCTGAATTGGGAGGTTTTAGCAAAATGTATCTCCAATCATCCATATTACACACACACATTGGAATGTTTTTGGCATTCTTCCCAATTGAAAACACGACTGCTCAAAACACAGTCAGGTAGAATTATGGAACTCTTTCTGAACGTGAAAGAAGTTTGTCAGCACACGCTGAGCTGGAGTTGAGAGCTGTACTTGTGTGCGTTATCTCTGTCCTCAGGGAGTGCTGCCTACGTGTTAGTGGCTCATTCGTTTATTCTTTCATTTGTTCATCAAACACATATTTATCGAGAGCCCACTGTGCTAGGCCTTGAGATACATCAGAGGGAAAAACAGTAAAATTCTCTGCCTTCATGGAGCTTATATACACGTGTGTGTGTGTGTGTGTGTGTGTGTGTGGACAATAAGTCATAAACATAACAAATGAGTAAATCACCGATTTTATTACAGAGTGATAAATGCTATAAAAATAAAATGAAGAAAGGCAACGCGGGGAGTGGTGATTGTGGTGTTGGGTGTGTCTTTTTACTTTTTAAAATTTTATTTTTCGGTGACAGTTGGCACACGATATTGAATTAGTGTCAGGTGTACAGCATCATGGTCAGAGATTTTACAAAGCAATCACCCTGATCAGCCCCAGACCCCCCTGACCATGCAGAGTTATTACAATGTTATTGCCTCTGTTCCGTGTGCTGCACTTCACGACCCCGAGACGATTTGTCAGTGCCAATCTGCTTCTCATGGCTGCTTAATCTTAAATAACATGGTCAGGGTGATTCTCCTTGCCAAGGCGACATTTTAGCAAAAGCTTCAGGAAGGACCTGGCTGCATAGATGTTTGGGTAACAAATGTTTCAGGCAGAGAACAGCTCATAAACGCCCCTGACGTGGAAACATGCCTGATAGCTTTGAACAGGTGCGTGCGTGAGAACACGAACCCAGCGTGTGTGGAGCTGCGCGAGCAGGGCCGAGAGTAGAGCAGAGCGGGCGCCCCTGAGGGCGGGACCTGCTGGTGCGGTGCAGGCCATGGCACTCACCGGGAATTGGGCGGTGCTGGGCAGGGGCCAGGCATGGCTGGACTTCGTTGTTCTCATAACAGCTTTAT
Organism: Myotis yumanensis; assembly: GCF_028538775.1. NCBI lineage: Eukaryota > Metazoa > Chordata > Mammalia > Chiroptera > Vespertilionidae > Myotis > Myotis yumanensis. Next base: position 69,011,206 of record NW_027223762.1, read on the forward strand.
TGAGTGACAGTCGATGTGCCACAGGTGTACATATTAAGTGTACAATTTGATGCTGAGCGTCTGCCCCTTGGTGCCCTGTGCCCAGGTAACCACTGGCCTCTTCCCGTCGCTGACGATGAGCTTGCATTTTCTAGAATCACAGTGTGCCCTGCCCTTTGCCTGGCCCTCACTGACTCTGTGACGCACCCACAGAGCACCCCTGCTCTGCTGAGTAGGGCTCCCTCGTACACATGCCTGTCGGGGGCAGCGGAGCTGTTCCAGCTTCTAGCTGTCACAAATCAGTCTGCTGTAGACACCTGTGTCCCAGCCTTTGCGTGAATAGATGCCGCCTTCCTCCTGGGTAAATGCCTGGAGTGAGAAGGCTGGAGCGTATGATAAGTGTGTGGTAGTTGTTAAGAATCAGTGAGTTTAAACTGTTGTGCAAAGTGGCTGTAGCGCCCAGGCCCGCCACCGGGCAGGAGCGCTCTGGCTGCTCACGCGCCCCTGAGCCCCTGGAAGGCCAGTCTTCCGGCTGCAGAGGTGCCGCTAGGTGCGGGCGGAGCTCACGGTGGCTTTAAGGTGACTTTCCCTGATGACTAACAATGTTGAACATCTTTTCACATGCTTGCCACTTAAGTATCTCCTTTGGTAAAGCATCTAAATCTTTTGCCCATTTTTAAAACTGGGTTGTTTCTTATCAAATTGTTTATTCTGATAGAGTCTTTTACTCTGATCTGACTGGTAAATATTTTCTCTCAGACTTTGGCTTGTCTTTTTATTAACAGTGTCATTCAAAGAGCAAAGATTAACTTTTTCTTTTATGGATCAAGAGCTAAGAACTCTAGTTCCTAATCAAAAGTTACGAAGATTGTCTTTTATGCTTTTTTCTCTAAGTTTTATTGTCATACACCAAAGACTCTGATCCATTTGGGGTTGATTTTTGTATATGGTATAAGTTACGAATAAAAACATGATTTTTTTATAGGACCACTGGGTTATATGCCTGTCTTTTCTTCACTGATTGTCTTTGCACCTTTGTCAAAATTAAATTGTCTATAATATGTGTGGGTCTATTTCTAGACTCAATTCTGATTGTCAGTTTTATGCCAGGAACACAGTGCCTTCATTATGGTAGCTTCACAATAATTGTTGAAATCGGGTAGAGTGAACCCTTCAACTTTGTTCAAAGTTGTTTTACCTGTTCTGCGTCCCTCGCATTTCCATACAGATCTTAGAATCAGCTTATTAATCTCTACACCAAAGGCCTGCTTGGGTTTTCACTTGGGCTGTTTTGAATCTGTGGGCCGGTTGGGAGGAGTGAGCTCTCCGCCTGTGAATAAGGTATCAATCTCCATTAATTTCAATCTACTTTCCTTAGGTTTTACAGTTTTGGAAATGCAGATCTTTCACGTCTTTTGTCGGATTCATCCATCCCTAAATATCTAATACATTTGATGTGACATTAAATGATACTGAATTTAATTTAGGATTATTTATTGCTAGTATGTAGCTAAATAATTGATTTTTGTATCTTGATTTTATATGCTGCAACTTTGCTAAAGTTATTAATTCTAACAGCCTCTTTTAGATTCCATCAGATTTTCCACAGGCAGTCGTGTTGCCTGGGAACAGAAAGGGGTTGGAGTTGCAGAAGCGGAGGGCTGGGCCCTCCACAGCAGCTGCTGCTAGAGGTCACGCCAGGGCTCCACCTCCACCTCCCTCCACCGCCTCCCAGTGGCCATACAGGGGAAGGCAGCTGGCAGGGGCACCAGGCCTCCTGTGGTTCAGAGAAGACAGATAAAGGGCAAAGGAGGGACATGAAAGCAAAGCGGTCAAGATTCAGCATAAATATCAAGATGCCAGGGATTTGAGGAGGCATCAATGGGGGAGGCTGGGCGGGCAACTGGAGGTCGAAGAGAGGCCAGGCTAACGGGGCCCTGAAGCGGATGGAGAAGGTTCAGGGAGAGCCAAGCACTGCTGAGAGGCCTTAGCCAGCTCTGCCCAAGGGCAGAAATCACGGCCTCGGAGAGCTCCTGAGAGTTCTTCCCATGACTTCAGCCAACGGAGACTTCACTCAGCCCTCTTGGTCTCCAGCCGTAGACTCCAGAGGAAATCTCTGATTGGCTCAGATCAGGGAGCTGCTTATTCCTGGAACAATCAACTGCCTTTGGGGGCAGGGATGCGCTTAGAAAATGGTCCTTTGTGTTGAGGGGAGGTGGGAGGAAGGCACTTCACAGGAGAGCAGGGACTGTTCCAAGGAAAGTGTTTATTTTTTTATTTTTTATTTTTTTTTTAGAAATTTTAAATCTTTTTTATTTTTAATAAATATTTATTGTTCAGATTATTACAGTTGTCTCTTTCCCCCCCCCCCCCCCCATAGCTCCCCTCCACCCGGTTCCCATCCCACCCCTCCCCTTACCCTCCCCTCTGTCCTCGTCCATTGGTGTATGATTTTTGTCCAGTCTCTTCCCACACCTCCCACACCCCCTTCCTCCCGAGAATTGTCAGTCCACTCCCTTTCTATGCCCCTGATTATATTCTATTCACCACTTTATTCTGTTCATCAGATTTTTTATTCACTTTAAACAAAAAAGCTCTGGGGTTGGAATTGGTCAACAGGTAGCTGGTTCCCAGCCAATAGAACCGGGCTGCTTGAGCCCTGGGGGAGATAAAAATGGACAGGATGGGGGTCCAGTTATTGCTTGGGAAACTGACCACGCTGAGGGTCGGTTCACCCAGCGGCCTCCCCGCGCACTTCCGGTTCGGTGTGCCTTCCAACACTGCAGGGGCGGCAGGTGAGTTCCCCCGAGTCCCCCGCCACCAGGACTCCAGACGGCTCTCAGGTCCGCCTCCTGAGGCAAGTGGAAGATTTCCTTTGGAGCCAGTCAAGTGGCCGGCAAAGTGGAGCCTGAGAGGTCCCCTGTGGGGTGAGCAGAGGTGAGTGGTCCTGAGGCCGGAGGTGTGGGCTGTCTGGATTCCGCAGGCCCCTCCCGAGTTGTCATGGGTGTGACCTGGTGCTGCTGGATGCCTTTGAGGGCCAGTTAGCAGCCTGTGATAAGCCCCTTTCTGCTTCAACTAGTCCCAGTGGATTCTCTTTGTGGCTGAGCCCGATAAATACCTGCGGGGACTGTCGCTCAGAAAACTAAGCGGAAGGCGGTGTCTGGTGGCGGTCAGCCCAAGCCTGGGGCGCCGGCAGCAGAGGCGCCTCCCTGCCCCGGTCTGGCTCAGTCCTAGGCTGTGGGGACAGGACGGGCTGGATGGGGCAGCTCGGAGCCCCAAGAGCTGGGCCAGGAGGGAAGCAATGCTAGGAATCCATCGAGGCCTGCTATTGGCTGGGTGTGAGCAGTGCATTCTCTTACCAGGCCTGGCAGGAATCCACCCCCCCCCCCTTTGCAGAATGAGGCAGTAGGTGATAGATTTAGAATGATAGGTGTTAAAGAAATTTAATCCAAGCAAGTGAATTCAAACACCTAAGCAGCTTTATTGAACACTCCTGAACAGGGCGGCATCCCCCCTGGTAACTAGGACAGCGTTCCGAGGAGCCGTGCCGCGTGGAAGGCCTCGCTGTGGGCTGAGCACCGCTGACCCCGCGCTGGGCCTGCTGTTTCTCCTGCCGGGGAACCCACGTCTTAAGCGTTGTGACCAGCTCCTCCCCCACAGGCACCGTGTCCGTCAGCTGTGCTCAGAATGGTGCTGCGTAGGAGCCAGGAAAGGGGCCCTGACCCGAATACATTTACTCACAACCGGAGCTGCCCCGCACTCACTCCCCGTCAAGCACATGAGCATGGAGCCACCACAGGATGTGAGAATCACAGCGGGGCCCCCAAGAAGCCGCCACTACTTTTGTGACTCGGGGGAGAGCAGCAGCCAAATCTTACAAAGGCTGGGAGTCATTTTCCCACGTGCCCGACAAACGTAAGAGTCGTCTCCTAAGGACCAAGTTCACACGGACGAGTGGCGTGCTTTGCCAGGGCAGGCTGTGAGTTGTGTCATTGCAGCAGGCCGTGGTGTGCATCGCCTCAAACATTGGTCTTATACCCGGATGTGGAAATCGCTAGACCCATGCGGGATGCACTTACTTCCAGCAACTACTCATTTTCCTTCCAATGCATTTCTGTGATGGAAACGCAAAAGTGACTTCAAGAAGGAAAACCGGGACCAGGAACCTGGCCATTTTCCTGGGAGCTGAATTGCTCTGTGTTTCCTGACCTGTGATATGCGGTGGTCAGCTGTGCTCGCACTGCGGTGGCCCCGCGCGGAGCGGGAGGCCCCACGCCTGCCCTGGCCCCGCATGGAAGGGGCATGGAGGAGGCCAGAGCGGCCGGAGAGCAGGGGCCAGGGGCACTGCCAGTCCCAGGACAGTGAGGACTCAGAAGGCAGGAGTGCCGTCCTGAAGGCAGCCAGCCCCATGGTCCAGCGCCAATAGGACCAACCTTTAATCCAGTTGCCATGAAGACTGAAAAGGAAAAAAGAGAGAATGAATTCAACCAAAGGAGGCCAGGGCTTCTCTAGAAAAACAACAATAAATCTGCAGTGTCATGCGTATGTGCAGACCCAGCAGGAGCCCGCCTTTCTGGCCCGCACGCAGCCCCACACCGCGCAGCACAGCCCTGTTCGCTCCATTGTTAAGTGACGATGGAACCAAGAGGACTGAGTCAGTAAGAGGCTGGGACGGAAGGCCAGCCGGCAGGTGGCACTGGCTGTGTGTAAAGTGGGCCAGGTGTGGGCAGCGGATGACAGAGGCTGAAAGCTCAGTGTAGCCTGGACTGAGTGTCGGGAGGGATCCCAGAACTGGAGGTGGGAGGGGGAGAGCGCCGAGATGGGCTAGAACGGCAGCCGGTGCTGGCAGATGGATGGCAGAAATGAGGGTCCTGGCCTCCTCCCAGCCGTGCCTCAGCTGGCCAGCCGCTCACTGCAACAGCCCGGAGGCAGGCTGGGGCCCAGATCCGAACGGATATAAGTGATTGTCGAGCCAGGGCCTTCATCCAACACTTTGCAAATCTTAAAGTGGCCTGTTTGAGGCTGATTGGATTTTCTCCCCGAGTTGAATGAATTAGGCATTGATAGAAGGCTCTGCCTCTCAGTGCACACATTATATACGTCCATTCTGAGGTCTCCTGGGGTCATGTACTTCAGAGGGGAATTAGTTCTGAGACCTGGAGGAGAGAATGTCAAAACCAGGCCGAGAAAAGTGGTCTCACCTGGATGAATACTAGCAGATTACTTCTATTATATCAAGTGCCATTTTGCCAAATGCCCTTGAACAAAATACTCTAGAAATGAGTAGAAGCAGCTCCAGATTTCTCTCAGGCCCCACAGTGCTGTGCCTTGTGCCCTGGCATTTCTTCTAGAGAGGGAGGGACCTGGGGTGGTGTGAGGGGGCAAAGGAGGAAGGGACCTGGGGTGGTGTGAGGGGGGAGGGGAGGGAGAGAGGGACCTGGGGTGGTGTGAGGGGGGAGGGAGGGACCTGGGGTGGTGTGAGGGGGGAGGGAGGGACCTGGGGTGGTGTGAGGGGGGAGGGAGGGACCTGGGGTGGTGTGAGGGGGCAGGGGAGGGAGGGAGGGACCTGGGGTGGTGTGAGGGGGCAGGGGAGGGAGGGAGGGACCTGGGGTGGTGTGAGGGGGCAGGGGAGGGAGGGAGGGACCTGGGGTGGTGTGAGGGGGCAGGGGAGGGAGGGAGGGACCTGGGGTGGTGTGAGGGGGGAGGGAGGGACCTGGGGTGGTGTGAGGGGGCAGGGGAGGGAGGGACTTGGGGTGGTGTGAGGGGGCAGGGGAGGGAGGGACCTGGGGTGGTGTGAGGGGACAGGGGAGGGAGGGAGGGACCTGGGGTGGTGTGAGGGGGGAGGGAGGGACCTGGGGTGGTGTGAGGGGGCAAAGGAGGAAGGGACCTGGGGTGGTGTGAGGGGGGAGGGGAGGGAGAGAGGGACCTGGGGTGGTGTGAGGGGGGAGGGAGGGACCTGGGGTGGTGTGAGGGGGGAGGGAGGGACCTGGGGTGGTGTGAGGGGGCAAAGGAGGAAGGGACCTGGGGTGGTGTGAGGGGGGAGGGGAGGGAGAGAGGGACCTGGGGTGGTGTGAGGGGGGAGGGAGGGACCTGGGGTGGTGTGAGGGGGGAGGGAGGGACCTGGGGTGGTGTGAGGGGGGAGGGAGGGACCTGGGGTGGTGTGAGGGGGCAGGGGAGGGAGGGAGGGACCTGGGGTGGTGTGAGGGGGCAGGGGAGGGAGGGAGGGACCTGGGGTGGTGTGAGGGGGCAGGGGAGGGAGGGAGGGACCTGGGGTGGTGTGAGGGGGCAGGGGAGGGAGGGAGGGACCTGGGGTGGTGTGAGGGGGGAGGGAGGGACCTGGGGTGGTGTGAGGGGGCAGGGGAGGGAGGGACTTGGGGTGGTGTGAGGGGGCAGGGGAGGGAGGGACCTGGGGTGGTGTGAGGGGACAGGGGAGGGAGGGAGGGACCTGGGGTGGTGTGAGGGGGGAGGGAGGGACCTGGGGTGGTGTGAGGGCAGGGGAGGGGGATGGCCTGGAGTGGTAGAGCCCATACAGCCTTTCTGGGTGCACATTTAGTCAATGCTCAAAAAAGGCGTGAGGGATTTGTCCCCAGTAAACTTACTAAAAGTCACATGAAGCATCTGGCTCTCAAGAAGTCACCATGCCTATCCTATAGAATAAAAGTCTAATATGCAAAGTGTTCGACCAAGTTCAACCAGTCACTATGATGTGCACTGACCACCAGGGGGCAGCAGGGAACATGGCAGGTGTTGGTGACGTGGTGCTGGCAGCGGGCAGCAGTAGAGGCACTGCCAGCCCCGATGGACCCAATGAGAGCAGGACCGTGGTGGGATGGTGGAGCAGGTGAGCAGGAGGTGCCAGGCCAAGGTAGGTGCGAGCAGGGGCCGATCTCCCCACCTATCACCCTGCAGATGGCAACCAGTGGCAGTGGTGGGGGAGGGGGGGCTGCCGCCCGCTCCCAGGCTCTGAGGGAGTTGTTAGAGGCCCAGCTCCAACCAATCGCCCTACAGAGGGCGACCAGTGGCTGGCAGTCCCTGATCACCTGATTGGAGCTGGGCCTCAGGCTGAGACAGGGAACTGGGGGTGGGTGATGGCGACCAACCTCCCGTGGTGCCCGGGCAGGGGGCTGCGACCTCTTGCCAGCTACCTAGGGTGCCTGGGATGGAGGTGCGGTGAGAGTGTGGGTGTCTGCGGAGCTTGCTGTCACTTCCCCTGCTACCCTCCCCCTGGACACCAGGGCTCGCGTGCCAGGCAAGCCTCCACACTCAGATGCCTGGCACCCGTGAGGAGCCTGCTCCACACCTGCACGGCCTCTTCCAGGTGAGCCAGTCTGCGAAGCCAGCTGGGAGAGAGCATGCTGCCTGCCTGGCTTCTGTGCGGCACCGCTGGGCGGCCCAGAGGTCCACGCTGCGCCCTGGACTGTGGTGTCTGGCCATGCTCACTGCATCTCTGTGTGAGGACTCTGGCGCTGTGACTCAGGTGGAGGGGGGCATGTCGGGGCTCAGGGGCTCAGGTGCTGCCCAGAGCCCAGGGGTCAGCTGGGACCTGCCTTTCTATGCCAGATGCTGGTGCTTTGATCACTGGCCAGGCCTAGGGACCACACCTGTGCAAGAATTCATGCACTGGGCCTCTAGTTAATGTATAAAGGCTCTGAGAACTCCTGCACAGGAAAAGCAAAGGGATCGGTGGAGCGTGCACCGAGCTCCCTGACCTGCTCTGCACCTCGCACCACAGAGAACCCTGGCAGCAGCTGGAGGGGAACCCGGGGCCTGATGGTGGGGAGGCCTCGGACGAAGTGCCTCCAGGCCCTTCAAGAAGTCCATTCCCCAAGGACGTTCCTGGTGACAGTGACGTCTGTTTGGTTGCCTCTGACGCTGACACCCACGAGGGCCCAGGGTCAGAGTGGGGGCCCAAGGACAATCTGGAAGCCCTCTCGCCCCTCCATGGGTCTCAGATGAAGCAAGACTGTGCCAGGGAATCTTGCTTTCCTTCAAGATGGTGTTGGTTTAGTAGAAAATAATTCCAGCCACACATACAATTTTACATTTCCTAACAGCAACATATAATTGAAATAAATTGTAATAATGTATTTTATTTAACTCAATATATGCAAATATTTTTATTTCAACATGTATCCAACATACAAATGTAGATGTTTTTCTTTTTTTAAATGGTGTTTGAAATCCAGTGTGTATTTGATGCTTAACACATCTCAGCTCAGACCACCACATTTCCAGTGCTCAGCAGCCGCGTGGCCGTGGCAGCCGATGGGACAGCTGTCGAAGGGACAGCCAGCTGCAGACGGGCAAGCTGCAGCCTCATTCCAGAGAAGCCGGCACCCAGGCCGCCCTGCCACATGGAAGCGCCTGGATTCAGTTCTGACTCCTCCTCAGTGATGGTTAATTCGCGGTCAGTCTGATTGGGCTGAGTGTAACCGTGACAGGCGATCCCCGTCTGCTGAAGCAAACGTAATGGCGTTTTCCGTGTGATGCAGGAAGCAGAGCATGCCTCAACCTTCTCAGAATTGGACAGACCAGAGTTGAAGTCCTATTGCGGGGGGAGGGGGTGCATGTGAGTGTGACAGACCCGCTCATCCACTCCTCAGATATGGATCAGGGGCCCCATCCCGAGCGACTCAGGGCTGAGGGGAGAGGCCCGCACTGGGATTCTCCTGGGACCCACGCCTCCTGCACACCCTCCATGGGAGGGCCTGGAACGCCCCACAGTCAGTCACCTGCTCAGGTGAGAGCTGTCAAAGGCACGGGCTGGGCAGGAGGCCATTTGGGGGGTCAGCTCAGAGCAGGTCCAGAGTGAGCCCAACCCCACCCCGAGGAGTGTGGGCTCGCCTCCGCCCCAGCCTCCCTCCTGCCTCGGTTGCTCTGCCATAGCTGTTGGCTGCGTGGAGCACTAGCCCACAGAGGCCAGTGTGCCTGCTTCCTGGGGGTACGGCCTAGCGCGCTTCTAGGCGGAGAGCAGAAATTCTGCTGCTTCGGGGTGTGGGGTCACCCAGCCATGTTCCCCTTTTCCTGCCCACAATTTCCTGCCTTTTTTTTTTACCAAGATGCCCATTCCCTGCCTATTGCTGCGAGACCCCAGTTGCTGATCATTTAAGATTCTGGTTTTCCTTCTGAAGCATGAGGGAGAGTGCCTGCCACCTCCCAGAGTTGTTTGGAGAGAAACTGCCAACAGCAGGAAGACGTTCCTGACAGTGTGGGCCTGGGAGGGGGTGGGGCTGGAAAGGGGGGCCTGGCCCTGAGCCTCGCACAGGCCCTCCTGCTCTGTGAGTTTGGAAGAAAGCACCCTGGATGGACTTAGAGCCTTCACCTTGGCCCGCAAGACGTCCAAGCAGCCAGGAGAGGCCCAGCCGGGAGCCAGCAGTTCTGAGCTCCGGGGCAGCCTAACTTCAATGGCGTGCTGCCCAAGGCAGACCCATCACTATGTTCACAGTCACACGGGGGGCCCCCAGCCACCCCTCAGTGGTGGGGGCCAGCTCTGCCCCTGGCCGGCCCGGACTCGGCCTGCCCCCGGTCTCAGCCCTGCCTGGGTCATTTTGCTACATCCTCTTGCTTTTGTTGTTTTTTTAGCAAGACTTCCAAAAGGACGGCAGGACACCCCCTGCTGTCCCACAGGCAAAAGTCTAAACTTAATACCAGAAGCACTTAATTTACTGGAAATGATCACAGATGAGCTGAGCGGTGCTGGGACTGTGGGAAGGGGTGCTCCTGGCGGGTGCGGCACGAATAGCTACGTGGGCCTCGGAGAGGGAGCAGGTGAGGCCTGGAGTGGGGGCAGGCGGAGCAGAGGGAATGCCCCCTCCACCGTGCTGTCTCACCTCCTCATCTGATCTCAGACTTCCAACATGAAGGCGTGTGATTTCTGTGGGGAGACTGGTTTTTAAAACACAGTCTCCAGCATTTTAGGATTTCCTTTCTCATGGAAACATGGGGGTGGGGGGTTGGCCTCCCTTCAGCGAGCACTGATTGGCGCTGCACACGGTCAGGCCTGGTCCACGGGGAGCTCGAGACTTCACTTTGGGTGTGCAGTTCTCCCGGGGCCCTCTGTGCCCTCACCTCGAGGAGAGAGGTTCCTGTCTCCGGGGAGAGACTTGCTGTGCGAAGGGGTGGCCACAGACCAAGAGACCCCGCCGCCTGCTAAACTGCAGGCGGGACAAAACCCCGAGACGTCCCCCAGGCAAAGGGCTGGACGATGCAGCCACTGGGCGCTTTGTCCCGAAGAGTCACTTCCCTCTGTCCCGGGAGTACGTTCTTGAAGAGCATGTGGCCAAAAGGGCGTCTGGGATCGCCCCTTCTGAGAGAGAAGGGAGAAAACCCCAGGCAGGGCCGCGCTGGCAGCTTCTGTCCCGCCGCCTCCTTCCCGCTGCCTCTGCAGCTCCTGGGAATGTCACTGAAAAGCCACGCCAAGGTCACGGACCCTTAACCACAACTGCGGGAACCAGGCTGTGGATTCTGAGGGCTGATAATGAAATACGGGGCACAGAGCTGTCGGTACAAGACAACCCAGATGCCAGCACCCCGGGCCGGTGTCAGTGGGCGAGGGTTCAGAGGCTGTGGGACAGGCCAGGATCTGCCCACACACTGAGGCTCAAAGGCAGATGAGGAGGCCCGGGCACTCTTAGCGCTGAGCTGGGGGCTCCGTGCACCCCGTCCTCCAGCTGCCGGGGGTGCCCTGCCTCACTGGGAAGCTGGAGGTGGCACAGCAGGCACAAAGGACAGACGGGGTTACTTGGTGGCAACAAAAGCACCAAAGCCATTGAGGATGCCTTGGGTTTGGAGACATGCTGAGGAGGGGGAAGCTGCCTGAGAAGGAGTGAAGGTGGGAGTGAGGGGAGTAGTGGGGGGTTCCCCCTCGCTGCTCTGGGATACCTGCCAGGTGCTGCATTCCAGGCTCAGTGCCGGCGCTCAGGGTCCGTGCAGGGTGTCCCAGCCCCTCCTCTGAAGCCACACTCCAGGCCCGGAGGGGCTGGGACTCAGGTCTGCCCTCCGATCCGGGAATTCTAACAGGTGCAGCTCTTGACCCCGAGTCACAGCATGTTATGAAGTTCAAGTCCTCTTTGGTCCACGAGGTGGAGGAGGCAGACATGGAGAAAGGGGTGAGTGCAGCGTCACTGCAGGAAGCACAGGGGCTGTGGCTGGTGACCTTGGGTTTGGCTAGAGGCTGAGACTAGCAAGAGGCAAAAAAGCAAGAGGCAGCGCCTGTGCCTCCAAGTCCCCTCAGCTGTGGGCAAAACGGCCAGACAGACAAGCTCGGGGACCCTCCCGGTTTAATCAGCGCAGGAACGATGGACCCAGGATGCTAAGGAAGAGTTAGGGACCCCGGGTAATTTTCAGAAATGTTCAGCCCGTCCTACAAAGGCATCCGCATCCCACATGGGCTCCGCACCCGGGCCTACTCCTCACCTCCCGGCTCTGCCAAAGGCTGGCCTCTCCTGCACGGAGAGCAGAGGGGTGGGTGGGAGGTGCTGTGAGAACCTCCAAGAACCTTTGCAGATGTAACTGGGCATTTGGGAAGCTTCACAGCTGAAACGGACGTGGGGCAATCACCTGGCCATCACCCGCCTTGAGGACAGGCTGAGAGCTGGTCCCGGGCAAGGGTCATTGTGGAGGCGCTGCCAGGCCTGGCTGCCCTGGCACCAGCCTGTGCTTCGTGGCAAACTTGTTGCTGCAGGAAGGGATGCGAGTCTTGGATCTGTGACCAAGCTGTGCATCTAGGCTACACAGTGAAGGAGCGCTTTCCCAAAGAGGCGGTTTCTCTGGTGACTCCCGAGAAATTAAGCCGCTGGGCGGGAAAGGCTCTCCACTGGACTCCTCTGAGAGGATGAAGATCTTTTGGAGACTCGGAGAAAGGGCAGAATACCTCCAAACAATGCTGTATTGAAATGAGGCTGGGTTAGAAATGCAAAACGCTGGGAGGCTGCTCAGAAACCATAGGGCAGTCAGGCAGCTGCTGAAGGAGTGAGTGCAGCCACTGTGGTATTTCCCATGCCCTGGGCCCCTGGCTCCCTCCTTACAGGCATACACTCGGAGCAGGTTCCACTCCAGATCGGCTCCCACATCTCTCTCACCCAACAGCGCAAACTGTGAGAGTGCTCAGGAAACGGCAGTTAGAGGGGTTAACTCTTGGTAGCACATCTGCTCCTCTCAACCAAAGTGTTCCTTATATTAGAAAAAACTTTCTCCCTCCCCCACCAACATAAAGCTAAGCTCTGGGAGATATAATTCGCACTTGTCAACATTTTCCAAATGACATTGAAAGCTGCCCTAGCCTGTGCCGAGGCCCCTCGCTGGAAGCCTGGCAGCCGGTTCTGGTCTTCTGAAGTAGCCCACACCATCCCCCAATCCCCCCCCCCCCCCCCCTCAGCGAGGACACAGCGCTCCACCTGGCCGCAGGCCCCGAGGGCACCTGGAGCCAAGGGGGAGAAACCCAACCACCATCCTCGCCTGGGCGACTGTCAGTCCCTGTCAGCACGCGCAGGTGCCTGGGCTTGTTTTCCCCCCGGACCACAGATGGAAGATTCAGAACAGAGGGCCCAGCTAGAGGCTGCCTTTCACGGAAGTTCAGCTACCAGAGACCTAGGAAGGGATGGTGCATGATGTTCACTTCTGGGTGCAACCACGCACCTGCGCCTTGAAATGGGTCTCCTGTTCAGATGTCCCACCCAATATACACACTCACACAGGCTCAGGCACACTCACACACGTGCACATACACAGGCTCATGCACACTCACACACGTGCACACACAGGCTCAGGCACACTCACACACATGCACACACACCGGCTCATGCACACTCACACACGTGCACACACAGGCTCAGGCACACTCACACACATGCACACACAGGTTCAGGCACACTCACATATGCACACACACAGGCTCAGGCGCACTGACACAGTTGGTGTAGGTGGCCCCTGCTAGTTAGCGGTCAGTGGGAGTTGAGGATCGCCCCACCCCCTCCTCTCCGTGGGTGGATGGCTGCTGAGAGAGCACATGAGCGCCGGCTTCTGAACGTCCCCATTAGCAAGCAGCAGGCAGGGCAGCTCTTCATGTCAGTTCAGGGAACTCCAGGGCTCTGTCCTTCGGGTACTTGGGCAGGTCTCTTGCATGGAAGGTTTCCTGAAGGCAGATGTGGTGGTATTTCAAGGGTAAAACCATCTCAGCTACTGATCAGAGCAGGCAACAGAATCCTCCATTAAACAGCTGAGCTACAACAACAGGAGTCGAGGGCTCCCCTATTTCTGAATTCGTGCACCAGTGGGGTCCCTCAGCCTGGCCTGCAGGACTGGGCCAAAACCAGCTCTCCAACACCCCCTGAGGGGTCCGGGATTGTGAGAGGGTGCAGGTCAGGCCAAAGGACCCCACCAGTGCACAATCAGGGTCAGGGAGGGATGCGGGAGGTTGGCCAGCAGGAGAGGGTCCGCAGGAGGGCTCTAGGATGTGTCTGCCTGTCTTGCTCAGTCCTGATGGGCCAGACCCCAGCAGCAAGCTAACCTACTTGGAGCATCTGCCCCTTGGTGGTCAGTGCACATCATAGCGAGTGGTTGAGCAGCCTTAGCATATCATTAGCATATTAAGCTTTGATTGATTGAACGGCCAACTGAACAACCAGACACTTAACATATTAGGCTTTTATTACATAGGATGAGAGAGCTGGAGTTGGTGGAACCAAAGCATCCATCCCCAGGCTCCAGACTGCATTCCCTCACATCTCTCACCGCACAGCCTAACATGCTGGTGCAGAGAGAGCGAGTGGGGACAGGCTGTCAAGTGCTTCCTTCGAACACGTCCTGAATCAGCTACCCCCACGTCTCCGCCAGCCGTCTCTCCCCAGGACCATGCAGGAGCCTCCCACCTACCTCTCCCCACCCCCGCCGGGCACTGTCTCTCAGGAAGTCAGAGCGACAAGTGCAAATTAAATAAGGTGTCTCCCCTGCTCAAAATCCTCCCGAGACTTGTCACACTTAAATAAAAGCCAAAATGTTTTCTGGGCTGAAAAACTGCCCCCACCCCATGGCTCTGTCCCTGGCCGCTTCCTCTAACCTCATGCCCACGGCTCCTCCCTCCTTCCTCGCCCTCCCACTCAGTGTCTGGCGGCTGTTCTTGAACCTCTTCACTCCACACCCACACGGGACAGTAGCCACTCATTGGATGCCCTGTCCCTCGGTGCCTGGGGGATGGCACCTCGGAGAAGCCTACGTGGCAGCCTACGTGGCAGTCTACGTGAAACGGCGCCCCCTGCAGGTGAGCCCCGGCTTGACTTTTGTCCGGCCTGAAACTGCAGTGTGTCCATTTGTGCTTCTCTTCTCCCTTAGAAGGCAGCCCCCGAGGCAGGGCTTGTCTGATTTCCCTGCAGCTCGTCTCCAGGGCCCGGGGAGTGTCTGGCAAGTGGGAAAGTTCAGCAAAACTTCTTCAAACAAATAAATAAACGAATGTGCTCAGTCCCAGAACCTGTTGCAAGTGACCAACGTCAGTGTACAACTTTCAAATGACTCCTTCTACATGGCCCTACCTTCAGCTGTGAGGGCTTCGCATCCCCATCTGTACCCGTGTCTCCAGGCAGGCCTCTGGGAGAATTAAAGGGTTGCGGGACCACAGTTTTCTTACTTTTGGACAATAGGCTGAAAGCCAAAACAAAGTGACTTAGGTTGTTTCTGAGCAAAGACTTGGTTTCCGGTTCCCGCACTTCCAGAACTCGCTCTGCTGTGGAGACCACGCTTCTGGCCGCAGGGCAGGCGTGAGCCGGGGGAGCCCTGCCAGCGGGGCCCTGAGTGAGGCAGGGAGGGCTCCCCACAGCCCACTCCAGATGTGCACTCAAGGGAAAAGCAAACGTGTCTTGTGTTAAGCCACTGAGCTTTAGGGCTCAGGTTTAGGCTGATTGTCACCTCATCCAACCTAACTAATACTCACTCGATGCTGACGAGGCAGGTGATGGGAGCAGGAAGCGGTCAGGTTCACAGTGCTCAGTGCGGGCTGCCCGCGGCAGCAGAGACGACAGTAAGCTCTGATGGCAGAGCACGGTGGTGTGAGAACTGCCTTTACTGAGAATATCGGCTTGGGGCGTGGATAGGGAGTCAAATAAAATCGTCAAGAAAAGTCACCCAGCGGATTAGCCCAAGGAGGGTGTAACCTGGACGCCTGAGTCCAGGTCAAGGACAATGAACACCAAGCCAGCTACCCTTCTATCGTTTTCCCGTTGCCCTGGCTTCTGTGATTGAATACAGCCAGAGGCCAAGGCCACCAATGTGTGATGGCTACTTTGGCAGCAACACCTGCACCAGGTGGGGACAGGCTCTCGGGACTGAAGTGTCTTCCTGCATTGGCTGTGGCAACATTTACAAAAGCACCCGGACTATGGGGACGCCCTCCGCGTGTCACAGAGTGACTGCCACTGGGAAGAGCATCATCAGCCCTAGAGCCCCCTGCAGTTTAGCTGTCCTCCGCTGTTGTGTCCCCACCCCGCTCGATCCGCTAGCAGCCATAAACAGGAGAATTGGATGGAATCGGGGATCAGGACCCCAGGCTGAGGCCGATTGAGAAGAGAGACACCGTCCTCCATGAATGTGGATCCAGGCAACAATCCCCATCAGATGCTAAAGCGCTTCGAGGAAGGACTGATGGCCGCCTTCAGATTGGGTGGAGCAGGCTGCTCAACGAACATCCCAAAAGGGGGGCAGCCTCTTCATGGGGTGCAGCCGGGAAACAGCACCACCATGAAGAAGTGTCAGAAGAGTTGACTCTGAATCTCCTCAAGCCCAAAGCACGACCTGCCAGCTGCTGGAACACGGGAGGAGGGGGGCAATGTTAGAAGCCAGGAGGCTGCCGTCAGCAGGATCCTGAATATAGGCCATTTGCATTACTAGGATGAGTCACCAACAACACCTGCCAGTGACCTGCTCTTGCCACCACCTCCATTCCTCACCAGGGAGGGGCTGGGGAGCTGTCTAAGTCTTGCCCTCACTAGGGACACCAGTGCCCACACAGGGCCCTGCCGAGTTGTGTGGCCATGCCGCGTTCATTCCAAGGCCCTGCGTGAACACCCTCCATGGGCCAGACTCACGTGGGGAGCCTGAGGCGCTCCTGGGAGGGAGGTACCAAGAAGATGCCTGCCCTCAAAGCTGGAGGCTGGCTGGTGAGGAAGGCAGGAAACCTGAGCTGGTTCAAGGAGCAAGGCAGTGTGGTGAAGGGAAGAGGGCCAGTCTGCAACCAGCAGGGACACGCAGAAATGCTCTGGGTCCAGGCTGTGTTTTATTTAAGGGTTTCTGTGAGCAGGTTTTCTGTATACCGGTTTCCAATCGTGTTTGTGTGCAGACTGGAAAAGCCTGCACTCCCCGCTACATTGGTGCGTCAGTGTAAGTACCTCCAAGGTTTACTTCTCCCCTCACCATTCCCCACAGATAGGCCCGGTACCTGTGTTTCCTGATGTCGCTTTCATCTTGTCACCAATAACCTTGATCATCACCGTACGGACACTCGCTTCCCAGGGCCCAGCTTCCCCCAGTCACGTCTCGGTGAACAAGGTCACTTGGATCTGTGAGGAGAACAAACCCTGGGAAGGGCTTTCTCAGAGGGGAACGCACCACCTGAGTCGTTCAGAAAGATCAGCCACACAGGGAAGGCCCTCGTTTCTCCTCCCGCCTCTGTCCCCAACACTTTCTGCTACAGCCAGAGCTGCAGCCTCCTCCCGCGCCAGGACCGCCTATTTTAGCCCGAGGTGTGGTGGGCAACGCGCACAGGAACGTGGGGAGTGAAGGAGCAAGCCTCGCCCACGCTGTCCCAGTCGGTCCGGGTTTGAGGGAGACGCCCTGCACAGTGAGCACTGCGCCTGGCTTCCAGGCCAGCAGCTGGAGGGGCCTTGCTGTTTGCTTTTGAAGGAATCCATGTGCTCACCTCCAGTGGCCGGGCAAGCAATGGAACCAAAATGGCATCTGACACTAATGACCCTGGCACAGAGGGGTCATTTTAAATCTCTCCCTCTGGTGGGACAAAGCAAGGCTTACTTAGCAATAGTCAGGGAACTGACTTGCTAGTCAATGACCGTTCTGAGGACTAGGTTCTATGGAAGGAGCTTGAGGCAAAGTGACACTTTCCCCTGAGTAGGGCGTTGGGAGCCCCTTCTCCACGCTGCTGTGAGGCCTGTCCCGCGGTGCCCAGAGGAGCACAGCCGAGGGCACAGGCCTTGCACTTGTTCTCACGCATGCTCCGCCGCTGGATCCTGGCAGGTCCCTGTGGAGGCTTCACCCCCAGTGCTCTGTGAGCACCTCTGGCCACCAGGCATTGCCTCCTCTGGGACGCTGAGTCGTGCTTGGCTAGTTCTCACAGCTGGATTTGGGAGGTTACATTATGGCCCCAGTTCTTCAGCCCTCTCCGTACCCAGATCTTCGCCATGTGAATTTACAGCTCCTTAAGAGGTAGCACATATTCCCCTCCGTGGCCATGTGACTTGCTTTAGTCAGTAATTGTTAGTTATAGTAATAGTTAGAAGTGGCGGAGCGCCCATTTGGATCCCAGGTTCCAGCAAGCCTTGCTGCTTCCACTTGCTGGCTGGGCCTCTGCCTGGGTGTGGGAAGAGATTCCCTTAGACAGCTGCTGTCCCGGCAGCAGTCTCAGAGCCAACACAGAGCAGATTTGTGCCCAAACCTCACTGAGAAGCCACCCCCAACTGGACCCAGGCCTAGGAGCAGGCGAGCCCAGCCAAGCCCAGCTTGATCAGCCAAGCCCTAGCCAACCGTGAGATTCATGAGCTGAGCTGGGCCTCTGTCTCTGCCACTGGTGTGTGGCCTTTTGCTGTGTTGCGTTACCATGGTCACAGTGATCTGGGGCACAGGCTGGTGTCTGACAGGCCAGAGGGTGGCAGACTTGTGTGTCGCTAAGAGATCAGAGATTACATGTTTAAACAGCTCCAGTCCAGTAACAAGGCATCTAAGTTATTGGGGGGAAAAGATGCCTCAGAGACCAGAGGTCATCGCGAAGGAGGAGCTGGCTCTCCGCCCTCACGGAGGCCTCCGTCTGTTTAGTACCAAACACATGGCTCTGGGAGGAGGCCCTCTTGTCCCACCCAGTGGTGGCTGCGATAGGAAGTAGTGCTAAGCTGGACAGGCATGGGAGGAAAGTTTGGATAAAAATAAATGTGGTGGGAAGTGACCAGATCAATACAGTAAATTGTTGAAAAGCACGTTGTTCCTTCAGTTACCCATCTGACAAGCGTGAACTGAAAGCCCCCTGTGCCAGGCACTGCTGGGCCCTGGCCATGGGCGGGAACGAAAGCCAGCTGACTCGGGCAGGGCCTTGCAGGAGAGTCCCACCGTTTTCCGACAGTGGGGCCCCTTTATCTTCATGCACATGGCTAATCAGTCTATGTCCAGAAAAACACCCGGCACCCAAATGTAATGGGAACAGTTCATAAAACGGCGAAAGCCTGGTTCAAATATGAAGTGAGCTTCACCAGTAGAAAATGCAGCTTTACTTTTTCTAAAAATAAATTTAAATGTTAAAAGTTATATTTAAGTCCGATGCTTCCCAATGGTCAGAGCATTGGCCCTCACACCGAAGGGTCATGGGTTTGATTCCAGGTCAAGGGCACATGTGGGAGGCAACTAATTGATGTGTTTCTCTCACATCAATGTTCCTCTCTCTCTCCTCTTCCTTCCACTCTTTCTTTTAAAAAAATCAATGAAAAAAATATCCTTGGGTGAGGATTCACAACAACAACAAATTACATTTAAACTTGTGTATCTATTTGTACATCCATATTCACAACAGCATTATTCTCAGCAGCCAGAAGGAGGACACAGCCAACGCCCATTGGGGATGGATGGGTAAACAAAATGGAATATCATTCAACCTAAAAGAGGAAGAAAATTCTGACACAAGATACAACATAGGTGAACTGGAAGATGATGTGCTAACTGAAATAAGCTAGACACAGAAGAAAGGCAGCATATGATTACATTTATGTGAGGAAACGAGACTGGTCACATTTACAGAGACAGGAAGTAGAATGGTGGTTGCCAGGGCTGGGAGGGGAGGCATGGGAACCACTCAGCGGTACAGAGTTTTAGTTCGGGAGAATGGGAAGTTCTGGAGGTGGAGTCAGTGATGTTTGCACAGTAATGTGTATGTTCTTAGCACCTCGGTACTGTACACGTCAAATAATTCTGTGCATGTCTTACCACAATTTAAATAGATGTATTTAGACATGTAAAGGCAAATAACAGATAAACATGCTTTAAAATGAATTTTAAACATTTAAACATTACCCATTGATAAATTTTAAAAGTATCTGTGCAGTGGGTGGAAACCTTGATGTTCCACCAATTTTCTTCAAACAATTCAGTTATCTCTGAAACCAAAAATGTTAAATTCATGAAAACACTGCCTAATAGTACAGGCACAATGGGCTGAAGGTGGTTGTGAAGAGGGAGAAGTGAAGACGGAGTCTGGGTCACAGGCGCAGTGTGATGGGAGGACATGCCCTCCCTCGCCCTGGGGGCCTCACCCGCAGACGGAGGGCCGGCCCCAGAACAGGACTCTGCTCCTCCCTGGCCAACGAGTGAGGTCAGCTCGGTCCTTCCTTTGCTGACACCGCAAAGCCCAGCTTTGCTGCGCTGTCACGGCCAGGCCTGGCTCCCAGCAGCAGGCCTCCCTGCAGGGCAGGCATCTGCGATGTGGGCCTCAGGACTGGGCTCCTTTGGCTCTGGTGCCATCCCTTTGGGCTTCACACTGAGCTGCTGCTCGAGTTCCCTGGACTCAGCCACGTCTGCCCCTCCACCCACAAAGGCCAGTGTTGGAAGAGGAAGGGCACACTTAGCCATGCTAATGAGCACCTGCTTCATGGAGGCCACGGCTGGGTGAGGACGCCATGATAAAGCATGCCCGGTTGTCTTTCCTGTCATGGAAAAAAGATGAATGTTTGACACTAAAAGAGGACCGCTTGACATCTCAGTGCGAAAGGCAGCAAGCCCTGCTGGCTGTGAGCCACTCCGTGCCCCACGGGAGGCAGCCGAGGGGTGTCCAGAGGGGTGGCTGGGACAGGCCCCTGGGAAGGCTCGCACCCTGTGCTCCAGGCCTGTGAGGGGAGAGCTGGGTTGTGCACATTCCTGGTGCCTCAGAAACGTCAGAGGCTCAAAGGAAGATGTTTCAGGGGAAAAGCAAAGCTTTGTGTGGTTAAAGGGTTCATAAGGGACAACCTGAAAACAGCTTCAAGTATGTGTATGTATGTGATATATGTGTATATATGTATGTGTGCATATATATATCTTAAGATACTAGTATATCTATCAAGTGTCTCTACTTCAGACTTGGCGTCATCCACTTTTGTTTTGGAGCAGGTTTTCTGAACTATCGCTCAGTGTGTGGTGGGACGGGGGGAGGGTCACACTGACAGTAACAGTACAAGTGTCTGGCGTTACAATAGCAGTGTCAGCTCAGTGGCCAAGCAGGTGACACCAGCCCATGCTGATGTGGGATTAGCGTGCAGGACGCTTATTAGAGGCTGCAGGGCGGTCGACACCTGTAGGAGGAAGGGGACAGAAGCCCAATTACCCCCGGAGCTCTGAGCAGGACAGCCCCTCCTTGGGAGGGCAGGCTGGGCCACACGGTGACACTCTCCGGATCAGTCGCTGGACACGGCTGCATTCGGGAAGGTGCGACCGTGGGCGAGGAGCTGTCCTCACAAGGCAGCCCCCAGAGGCCGACAGTCCCCAGCAGCTGACAGAGTGAGCCTCATGCCACTGCGTCTCCCATGGGCTTGGAAGGAAGGGCGGGAGTGAGAGGAAGGGGCAGGGAGCGGAAGGAGAACGGAAGGAAGGAAAGAAGGAAGTGAGGGAGGGCAGAAGGATGGCGGTGGTGGCTGCATTAGGACGCATTACAACCAGGTCACTTTAATCTTACTGAGAGTCAACTTCATCATTTGCAAAGATCAACCTAACTGTTTTATAGAGCATCGTGAGGATCCGACATACCCAGAGGCCTTTGCTGCACTTCACAAAACCGTGCAAGAAGTGTGTGACGCTCTCATACAGCGCCCCGAGGCCCAGTCCCGCCACGCTGCCCAGCCTGTCCGTCTCCAGGCCCAGGTGGTCACACAGACTTCTGGGCCGTCTCCAGAGAGTCTGCGGCAGTAGGTCCGGGCGGAGCCTGAGGACCGAGTTCTGGATAGAGAATTAATGAGTGCATCTGCTTGTATATATCCTATTGGGCCTGGTTCTCCCGAAAGCCCACCCAATGCACATCTCAATACAGTCCCCGGGTTGCACCAAACAGCAGGCCGAACGGAGCGCGAGGAGCGTGCGCTGCTGGCCCGTCAGGAGGCACAGGCAGCAGTGGGGGCGGCTGGAGGAGGATGTGAGAGCCAGGCTAGCTCTGATCTCAGGGGATCTCAGCTTTATCAACCGAGGCACGATCTCAGGCCACATACGCAGCTGGTTGCCAACTCTGGAGTGATGTCATCAGAGAAACCCCAGCCTTTGCCTCCGCCGGTCCCTCCTCTGATGTCTGCTCTTGCTTTCACCCCAAGCTTCCCCTCTCTGACCTCCTCTCCTCAAGTCTCCCGCTCCCTTCTTTATTCCCTTGCCTTTTCGTTACAATTAGCCTCATTTTGAGTCTTTCACGGTCAAAATGCCTCTTCGACCCAACAGGGTCCCTGGCCATATTGTTCTTAGCTGAAAGCCTGACACCCTGCCTGGTGTCAGTTACCGTGCCCGTCCTGTAACCCAGTGCGTTGCTACGGAGCTAAACAAAGTTACCGTGCCCGTCCTGTAACCCAGTGCGTTGCTACGGAGCTAAACAAACGTTCCTGGTCCCAGAACTAAGGAGGTCAGGCAGCTGGTGCTCAGCTGATTGGAGGCTCCTAGCCCCGCCCCCAGGCTCCAGGGCAATGGGGTGTCTGGTAACTTTAGAGGAGCCCTCTTTCGGAATCAACAGAATGCTAGTCTGGGTAGCATCTGGGTGGCACTTGAAGCAGTTTAGAGATAAGGAGCCTCTATGGACTTGAGAAGACACTGCTTACGTCGCAGCCTCTGTGGAGCCGGCTTTTGGCTTTGATACAGCAGGGCTTTCAGTGTTTCCATAGAAGGGGAGCTTACGGAGTGTTCGTCTAAGTGGAGGAGGAAGGGCTCGCGGCACCCATCCACCCCGTGGGGAGCTCAACAGTCTACCGGGGGATGGCAGATTCTAACAGTTGTTACTGGTTTTCTAAACAAAGCCAGCCTTAGGATGAAGGCACGCTGGTTGAAGAGAAACGTCTCTTTAGGGATACCGGGACTCTTCAGGGTAGTCTCTATCATTTATGGTCGGAATTCCTTTGCCCTGGTGAGTTGTGTGCAGCAGCTTTTGCTTTCTGAATTGGTCTCCTGCCATCCAGAGGATGCTCAGCGTCCTGACAGGTACTTCACCCGTGGAAATGAGTCATCAAAGTGGAATTCTGGCTTACCCATTGGGCTCATGCAAGCTTCCGCTGCGGGAGGTGGCCTCCCCAGCACCTCACACCAGAGACAGAACTCAATGTGACCGACCCAGGAAAGGGCCGTAGCCCCTGGGGCTCTCTGAGTTACCCCCTAACACTGCCCAGGAGCCACTCGTTGGAGGCCCTGCCCATTTGTTCCAGCACAGCACCCGGCAAAGAGCAGGCAGCTCAGACATATTTGTGAAAAGTAAGAGATGAAAGAAATAGGAGGAAAAGAGGAGAAAAGGACAGAACCAGAAAGACAAAAGGAAAGAAGGAGGGAAAGAAAGAGATGAACGAGGGCAGAGAGACAGACAAACTCAGAACCCAAGGAAGCAGGAAAGAATCCTCGTTTCTGAATATCAGCTCGGTGAAGGTCTGGTGTGACAGGGGAGTAACCGCCCCACCATTCTTGTGACTGTCTGTGAATGCTGACTCAATTGAGTAGAATAACTTTAGCCTCCTGCCTCATCCCCAGTTCACTGTCCACCTCAGTTGGCGTCATGCCCATCACCCACTGAAAAGCTCAGGTCAAGTCCACCACCAGCCCATGCCCCTCTGACTCCTCACTGCGTCCAGGGCACTGACCACTCCCTCCACTGCCAACTCCCCACCCTTGGGCTCCCAAGACAGCACACATCCTCGTTTTCCTCCCGCATCCTCACCCCTCCTTAGTCTCCTTGGCTGAAGCCAAGTCCATCACTCTGCTCTATCAGCTCTCCCTGGGAGAGATCAGTCCATTATCCTGGGTTATACGCCATGCATGGTCATCATTGCCAAGTCTGTGTCTCCATCCAGACCTCTCTCCTGAGCTCCAGGCTTGGATTTCCAGCTTCCAGCTTGACATGGCACTTGTCGCCTCCCCCATCTTCCCAGAGCTGTTGGTCTGTCATATTTCAGACCATGGCGCCCATCTTCCTGGCTCTTCTATAATGCAGATGCCATCTTCCCTTCTGCTTTTCTCACCTCCTGTTAGTTCAACCTTCAAAATCACTCTTCTCTCTGCTTACGTCTATTCCTCTCCTTTACCACCACCTTGGGTAGGACCTCATTTCCACCTGGGCTTTTACAATAACCTCATTCGTTTTCCTCTCATTTGCCTTTCAATCTGCTCTCCCTACAGTGAGCATACAGGTGTTCTTTCTAAAGTGGAAGTTAAAGCACCATGCCCAGCTGGAGCCCAGGAGCCCACTCTGCTCTTAGCGTGAACTCCCTGCATTGGCCTCTGAAGGTCCTGCTCCTCCCGCCTCCTTACTTGGCTCCTGCTTAACCTATGACTCTGCTCCTCTGTCAGCTGCCTCTTCTGACTCTCCTTCCTGTCCCCCCCCACCCCCCCGCCAAGCCCTTTTCTACTTCTGGGTGCTGCCCTCGTACCCCCTTTACTCCCCTCTCCCAACTCCTGTTATTCCAGTGACTGATGTGTCTCTATCCTTAGGGTCTTGGTAATACCAGCTTCCCTGACCCACTCCTGTTTGAAACGGACTCAGCACCCCTATTTTCTCTATCTTGTCACCTCACTTAGCTGCTTCACGGTCACTCAGCACATTCTAGAAGTGTGCTGTCTGTGTATGTGCCTGCGCCCCACCCCTCACCCCTCACCCCTCCAGGATGAAAACACCAGGAGGCAGGAGAGGGTGCATCTCACTCTTGGCTGCAGCCCCCACCCAGCAGGGTGCCTGGTCCCACGTGACTGAAAGCCCAGGGGAATATCACTTCTAAGGATACTTCATGAATTGCTCACTCCGTGCCAACCTCTATGCTGGTCCCTTTTGTATATAGTAGCCCTTCAAATCACCCCAAAGTAGGGCTTTCTACCCCCATTTTAGAGTTGTGGAAATCGAGGCTGGGAGGTCAGGGACTTGCCTCTAGTCACCCAGCTGTTTGGGGGCAGAGCCTGTGTTCAGCCCAGGTCTGCTGGTTCTGTACACCCTTTGCCACCGGTGAGAATTCTGACAGAAACACTGAAACTGCTCCAGTTCCCTCACTGTGTAAAGGCAGCTAAAGGCTAGGACAAGGCCCTCGCTTAGAGACACTCTTTAACTGCCTCTCCCAGAGACATGGTTTCAGATTATTCCCACTGGTCCCAGGATCCTGGGGCAGCTCACAAAGTGCCCAAGGGCAAATCCTGTTCCTGGCCGCACGCTGCCCCTCCGAGGAGCCAACACCGAGGGCAGCAGAGCGCGGGTCTGGATGACACCTGGCAGCCAGCACCGAGAGGGACCTACTCCCACTCCCCGGGCCCACTCCTCAGATGGGAGCAGTTGGATGCCAGCGGACAAGAGCGGTCCCTGTGTGGCCAGGCCTACCTCCAGGCCCTTCCACCAGTGAGGCTTATATGCTTGAGGCCTGAAAGAATAAACACGGAGCAAGAATGAGTCCCTGCCGCCACAAGCTGAGCAGAACTGGGAGGGACAGATTCTCTGCCCCTGGTGCAGATAGGCTGGGGGTGGGGGGCAGGGCAGCAGGACCTGGTGCTGCTCCTTCGAGGTCAGGCGGGCCCAGCAGCCTCCTCCTCGCCCAGAGCCAGGTGAGCGGAGGCGCAGCCCTCAGCGCTCACAGCGCCAGGGGCCAAGCAGCCTGGGCCCACCGTCTTAGGGATGAAACATCGGGTCTGTCAGCTGGAGATCCAAATGGGGGCTCCTTCGGGTCACGAGTCCTTGTGGAGTGCCCCACCCTGCCAGCCCTTTGCATTAACAATAGGCTTTACAAACCGTGGTGCCATAGACCACACAGAGCTGTGCGCTTGTGGCCGGGGCACAGCTCGGAGGTTCCAGCACAGCAGTGTTTATCCAGATGAAGACCAGGTTACCGGTGCTTCCAGACCCTGCTTCCGGTCCTCTCCCCCGCTCCCCCCCCGCGCCCCCCCCCCCCCCCCCCCCGCAGCTCCTCCCTGCCCTCCGACACCACAGGCTCAGTGCACCTGTGTTGCACTGTATGTGAATGTGACCGTGCCGTGTGCACTCCAGCTTCTTGCCTCCCGTAGCTTATGAGAGCATCATTCACGTTGTGGGGACAGCGCAGAGCACCTGCTCTCTCTCGTGAGGCTGAGCAGCCCTGGGGTGCAGGCCGCAACTGTGCATTCGCGATTCCGTTTTAAGGTGCTTCTGATTTGTGTCATTTTCTAGGCAGGATAGAAACACAATTTAGTTACTGCGGCCACCTCTTTAAAGATAGGCGTTCTCCATAAATTCCATTTCCTCCAACTACTACTTAGGAATGATCTGTCCCTCCTCCATTATTTCATCCAGATGCATCTGAAGAGCAATGTGGGCTGTGACTGGCCTTCACCTTAGCACCTCTGTAGAGGTGCTGGGCCAAGTGCCCAGAAAAGGCATGTCTGCCACTGACAAGACCTCCAGGGAGTGTCATGGTGAGCCCTGCTCCTCCCAAAGCTACTCTGGGAATCAAGTCAGATAAGGAAGATGTTGCGACACGGCTAACACGGTATGATCACTTCATAAAGAAGACACTTGTGTATGACATCACGGCAAAAACAAGACAAAATGAAGCAACAAAGACCCCCATTAGAGCAGTGAGCTTGTGGGGAAATTCATTTCCTTCTTTTTACATTTAAAAAAGAGTCCGTATAGTCTATACAGCACATGCATGAGTTTTAATAAGAAATATGCTGTTCAGGTCAAACACTGTTTGTAGAAGAACACTGAACTCCAGAAATGACCAAACGAAGGGAAGGTAGTACCCATCGCTCCATTGATAGATCGTTTTAAAAATAGAAAGCTCTGTGCTGTAATCAACTTGGCAACACGAGAACAGAAAGGCCTTGCTGAGAGATTAAAAGCACAAGAAAATGCTTCACAGTTCAGACTGCCAGGAGATGAAGGGAGTCCACAGTCCTCATGCTGCTTTTCTTAAACAAGCGCTGGTTGTAGGGCACAAAGGCTGTGTCTGAGGAGTGCCCCCCGCCCTCCGTGTGGTCTAAGTAGACACCTGTTTCTCATCATGATGAGAAGGGGGAAATGAGGCCTCCCATGGAAAGCAAAGAGTCAGCGAGACTCAAGCTTGGATTGCAGGCAAGTGCACCTAACAACAGGTGGAAGCCACGGCCCCCACTTTTGGTAGATAAGACAACCCAGAGCAAAAGAATAGCCCCCCATCTAGGGCTTGACAAAGCCAAGTTTCCATTGTCTGTTTCTTGTAAAATCCAAATGGAATCTGCAAAGAGAGGCTTTTATTAGACTTTTTGGGGGGTGGGGGGGTGGTATGCTTTGGCACTTGAGGCCAGTTTTAAACCAGGAAGCTCTTTATTTCTACAGGTTCATTTTATATAATAACCCATAGTTTAAATAGTGTGGCTTACAGAACAGCAGCACCTACACCACCTGGGACCTTGTCTATCTATATAAAAAGCCAGAGTTGTAACACCCGTCACGACATAACGACCCAATGACCAGTCACTATAACACCCACTGCGGCCAGTGAACCCGGCCTGATCTGGGCTGGATCGTCCCCAACACCCCGGTCAGGGCGTGGCCAGCTGGCCAACTGCCTTGGCTGGCAGAAATTTGGGGTTGGGGACCTTGGAGTTGCTCGGTCTCAGTCTGGGGCAGCTGCACAGGCAAAGCTCTCCTTTGGTGGAAGTGGACTGGGCTCAGAGCGCTGGAGTCAGGGATGGGGTAGGGAGGCTTTCCTGGTGGCCACAGCAGTCCCCACGGGCCACGCACAGCACCTGGGCATCTGGTTCCGGTCGGAACAGCGGCAGGAATAGGGGCCTCGGGGTGCAGGGGGCAGTGGCACACAGGAACTAGGAGGTTCGAGGCCATACGTGGGCTCTTACCCTGCCTGCTGGGCCCAGCAGCACCAGCAGGTGGGCCATGATGTGCAGCGAGGCGAGGCACTGGGTCGCAGACGGGAGGGGAAGCAAGCCAGGAGAGCAAGGCTCCACACCAGACAGAGCCCCGAGCGGCATGGGTGGGGCCACAGCTGGAAACCCTAGTGGGGTGGGCAAGGCTGCAGCCCTGTGCCTTTTCGGCCTTGGCCTTGGGATTCAGAGGTCAGCCCCACTTTAAGAGAGAGGACGTGGCAGAAAGTGGCAAGGCCACAGGAGGGATAGGAAATGTTGTGGCCATCTTTGGGAAACACAGCTGCCATGGTCTTCAGTAACTATGAACAGATAATCTTTGGTCTCCATTCTACAGAAGTGGAAGCTGAGACTCAAAGAAGGGAGCTTTCCGCAACACCTCACCCAGTTCTCAGACCTGACCCTGTTTTCTTTGAAAGTAGGGGATCCAAAAGGTTTTTAGAGCTTTGCTATTTTAGGCAGGAAAGACTTTAGCACAGGGAATTGGTGCTTGGGAAATCATCAGGAAGCTGGAGGAGTGGGTACTAGGCTGGGCCCCCAGAAAAGATGCCCTGCCCAGGGGAGGAGCTGCCCCTTCAGCCACAACTGAATTCTAGGACACTCTGGCACAGCTGTGACCCGGGGATCAGGAAACTGCTGCCCCTGCAAGTGCCCTCCAGCTCCCACAAGACAGGTCACTGGGCACTGCCTCTGCCACAACTGCCTGTGCCCAGCCTGGATTCCACTGCAGAAAACCTCCACATCTCTGCAAACATGATCACCAGCAGCAAACAGCCCAAACTGCAGGAAGATGCTGCTGCCCCACTTCTGCCTTCAAAATATTTCGCAAGCGCATCCAATCGGCAGAAATGAATTCATATCCAGGAACCTAGCTGCAAAGGAGTTTGGGCAATTTCAGACTTTCATCTAGGAGTGAGATCTTGCCAATGTACCTCATGTGCCTGGTATTGATAAAAATGGGGCCCAGCTGGTGGGGCTCAGTGGTTGAGCATCCATCTATGAACTAGGAGTCCCCTAGTTCCTGGTCAAATTTCGGGCTTGATCGTCAGTAGGGGTGTGCAGGAGGCAGCTGATCAATGATTCCCATCATTGATGTTTCTATCTATCTCTCCTTCTCCCTCCCTCTGCAATCAATAATTTTTTTTAAAATGGGGTCATACTATATATATGTGTCATAATGAGTTTTTCACTTCATAGATCACGAATGTCTTTCCTGTTAAAACCATACTTAGAGAACATTAATTATTTATCATTCATTTGAATTGATCTCAGAGAGAAGAGAAGGGAGAGAGGAAAATTGTTCCATTGTTTCCTGCACTCACTGGACTGGGTATTGAATCTGCAACCTGGGCATGTGCCCTGAGTGGCAATCGATCCATCACTTTCTGGTGTATGGGATGATGCTATGCTGGTACCCTGACCCCAAATTCCAGCCTCCAGAACTGTGAGAAAAATACATTTCTGTTGTTTAAGCCACACAAATTTATGATATTTCGTTATGGCTATCTGAGCTGACTAAACTATACTAATAAAAGGGTTATATGCTAATTAAGTTAGCATATGGGTTGACCGGACATCTTCTGGTTGTCCTTCCAGACAAAGCCACAGTGGCGGGGGCTGAGGCAGATGTGGTTAGGGCCAATCAGGGGAGCAGTTAGGGGTGATCAGGCCTGCAGGGGAGAGCAGTTAGGGATGATCAGGCAGGCAGGCAGAGTGGTTAGGGGCGATCAGGCAGGCAGGCAAGCAGGTGAGTGGTTAGGAGCCAGCAGTCCTGGATTGCAAGAAGGATGTCCAACTGCCAGTTTAGGCGTGATCCCACAGGGGTCCCAGATTGGAAAAGGTGCAGGCCTGGTTGATGGATCCCCCCCACCATGCATGAATTTAGTGTACTGGGCCTCTAGTTAGAAATATATAATCTTGGGCCTCTACCTCCTGAGTTAAACTCGTAGTTTAATAAGATTGCCAGGCAATGTGCATTAAAATTTTAGAAGTCCTTCTCAATAAAGAAATGTTGGAAAATACATGCAGTTAAGAGAGCAGTGTGGGTAGTCTGCGTTGTGTCTGCCCCCACACATGAATTCCCTCTTACACAGCCCTCAGCCTGCAGCTATCTGTAGCTTGGTCCTTCATTTCATCTCATCATAAGCATCTTTCTATGATCTCACATCCTTTGTCATAAACTGGTCATGGTCACACAGTAGTGACTGTACTCTAGTGAACTCAATTACTTCTGGTTGGACACTTGAGTGATTTTAAAAAAATAGTTTTTATCCTCAAGATTTTGTCACATAACAAAACAAAATATGAAGCTTGGAACGGGATCACTTGGCCCTTTCTCTTCTTATCTCCTCCCAGTTCAAAATGCTTGCATCTCTCAGTCACCAGCATCCTTCCCTCAGAGCCTCAGCACAGTCCTCGGTGGCTCTACCAGCAGTTCTCAACCTGTGGGTAGCGACCCCTTTGGCGGTCGAACGACCCTTTCACACGGGTCACCTAAGACCATCCTGCATATCAGATATTTACATTATGATTCATAACAGTAGCAACATTACAGTTATGAAGTAGCAACAAAAATAATTTTATGGTTGGGTCACAACATGAGGAACTGTATTTAAAGGGCCAGAAGGTTGAGAACCACTGCTAGGCTTTCTGCGGAAAGTGGCTGATCCTGCCCCCCTCCCCCCTTAACCACTATCCCTGGGCACAGAGGCCCTGCTCTCTGCTCTGTGCTCCTCTGCGGACTTCTTACCGAATGGCTGCAGTTTTAGGAATGTTCACCATGTCTGTGAGCGCTATCGGCACAGAAAAGCAATTAAAAATTTTTATAATTAATAATAAATATTTTCGTGCCTAGCAGTTAACATATTTAGGGTCCCTCACCCCCTGGGAGAGATTCTCAGAAAAGAATCCAAAAGTAAATCTTTCTTTTTTATAATAAGACAATTATATTTTTATTTTAAAAGTTTAAAAAATTATGTGACTGCCCTGGCCAGTTAGGCTCAGTGGATAGAGCATTCGTTGGCCCTCAGACGGAAGGGTCCTGGGTTCGATTCTGCTCAGGGGCACATTCCTTGGTTGCAGGCTCCATCCCCGGCCCTGGTCGGGTGCATGTGGAGGAAACCAATTGATGTGTCTCTCTCACATTGATGTTTCTCTCTCTCCCTCACACTCTCTCTAAAAATCAATGGAAAAATATCCTTGAGTGAGGATTAAGAACAACAAAAAAATGTGGTAAATTTGCATAAAACACACACAAGTACATGTAAAAACTGGTGGAATCTGAGCGCGGGAGTAACCAAGTCAGTGGCATTGCACTGTCAGCTTTCTGGGCTTTGATCACTGAGCCCTGGGTGTAGAAGACGCAGCTGCGGAGGGAGCTGGGGGGAGGGGACACAGGATCTCTTCACATGATTTTTTCAACTTTCTCTGAGTCTGTAATTAATTCAAAGGAAAAAATAAGAAAAAAAAATATGAGAGAAGAAAAAGAAGCCACATGGATCCCATCACTCAAGCACAAGCTCTGTTGACATTGAGCACATTTCTCTCCAGTCTTCTGTGCAGGTTAACAACAGCCATGCGGAATGAGGCCGGTCTCAGAGGCCCTTGGAGCTGGGCTGCACCTGGGGAGCCACAGCTTTGAGGAGACACCACGGTAACCGGCAGGAAGCAGTGGGCCTGAGGCCCGGGGAGGCTTTTCCGGGTGCAGTGGGTGAGAAGGACCGCCCTAAAGAACATACATTGTTCATCACCCTTTAAGCTTTCCTTCCCCTAGAGCCCTTTCCCTGCTTTCAGGCAGTAGTTTCACCTCTGTCTTAACCATGTGCCAACCCCAGTTCTTAACAAGATGGCTATGAGGAACCTGTGGGAAAGCAGGCTTTTTGGACAATGGTTGTAATTTGCTTTCAGGGGGCGGGCACAGAAGGGAAAAAGAATTGCCCTGGCTAAGCCCTTGGCGGCGTTTGCAGAAAGGACACCAAGAAAATGATGAAGGCGGCTGCAGTTCATTAATGACCCGATTCCTGATGGGAAACACTGGACTAACTAGCGCCAAGAGCACCTGAACTCCCCTCCAATCCCATGCCTTGTGCACTCACACCTGGCAACCCTCATCTCCATGACAACCAAAGAAACTTCTTTAAAGCTCAACCCAAGTGGCACCTCTTATGAGAAACACAATCAGTAAGCCTCTGGGCACCCGGGCGTGCCCTTTGCTCCGTGCCCCCGTGTATCTGACCTGCCCGTTATGTTCTGTCGTGAACCTGTGTGCACCCTTCCCCCACCGGGCTGTGAATCCGAGATGTTGGGTGTGGGCCATTCTTCTTTGTTAGACATGCTCTGCAGTATCCTACGCATTTAGTAGGTTTTCAACAAGTGTTTGTTGATGGAAGGGAGGGCAGGAGGAGGGAGGAGGAAGAGAGGGCGAGGTAGACAATGAAAGTGGCTCCGGGATGTCATTTGTGTGAAAGCGGCTTAAGCCACATGCTTTTTCAGAATGCCCACAGCTCTCCTGTGGATGTTACTAATCGTTGCTTCCTTCTCCCTCTAAGCCTGTGTCAACATGGTGGGCCTGTCCCCAAACAAGGAGACTTCTGTTGTAGCATCTGGTGGCCCAGCCTTAGGTCAGCGGTAGGAACTGCCATCCTCAGTTGGGCCTGCTCATGGGCAGGGGAAGGACCCACCAAATCACACGCTCACAGGAGGGAGGCTCTGCTCCTGGGGCCTTCGAGAGGCTGCGCGTAGAATGAAGTGTGGGACAGGGCTCAGGCCCATCTGCCTTCGGCCATCTCCGTGACCTGGGACCCAGCCCTGCAGGGACAGGTCGTTTCTGCATGTGGAGGTGAGACAGGTGCAGGTCTTTCTGCCCTCAACTCCAAGTCAGGGTGTCTCATCAGGCAGGTAGGGATCGGAGTCCCAGAAGTGTGATCATGAAGGAGTGAGGGTGCTTTGTCCTGCTGGGATGTCAGGGCTGGAGGCAGGCCGAGCCACATTTCCGCAGGCCGGCCTTGGCTGGCCATGGCGCATTAGGACTAGGGGAAGGTGATCTTTCTGGCCTATTTTTCACCAGGCCTGCCCACAGGCACTCCCTCCTGAATGGCTGGAAGTGAGTGCTGGCCATGGCCTGATACTGGGATGGCCTGGGGAACGTAAGGAAATGCTGAGGTCTGGCTTCCACCTGAGAAAGTCCCGCTGAGCCCTTCTCAGCAGGGCCGGCCCACTTACCAGGCCCAGTTGGCACAGTGTGTAGGGCCCACCACACTCCTAGGGCCACAGAGTGTTTTAATTTCATTTAAAATCAGAAAAAGAAAATCAACTTTGAGGTCAAAGAAAAGGTTTTCATATGTAATATTAACGTATGTTTTTATACCAACACAGTCATAAAACATCCTTTTCAGTATATTTGTACAGAGGAGGGGGCCCAGGGAAGTCAAAATCTGCCCAGGGCAGGGGTGCCTCTGTGGCTTCAGTTTTCCAAGCTTCCCGGGTCACTCTACTGCACAGCCAGAATGAAAAACCAATAGTTGAAAGGGGACCACTGGCCTCCCCGAAACCTCCCAGAAATACTTTTCAAATGTTGCCGGTACCAGAGATGAACAGGCCACGCAAAGGCACATTTCTGTGCACGAAGAGAGGAAGGAGAGATGCTATGGGTGGGATCACAGGGAGGGAGTGTCTCCGGGCACTGGGTCGCTGGGAGGGTTGGGAAGGGGGCTGCCGATGGAGTTGGGCCGAAGAGGCCACCTGGATAGCCAATGGGCCTCCCACCTGTACAGGCTCATCTGTACTTGAGCTCATTTGACTTCAGGGCAGCCCCGGCAGGACATACATCACAACAGGGGCTGTTCCAGGAAACTGCCACCAGGGCCGGACCACCCACCAGGGCAGGCTGTCTGGTAGTCTTGGTAATTTTGCTGACTTCAGGCCCTGAATTCTAGCTAAAGCAAAAGCTAGTTTTCAGTGGTATCTGGGAGGAGCAGGGAGTGTTGCCAGCTTCAAGCCCTCCAGTGAACACTGCCTCTATTTTTAGAATTAGAAGGTGAGAGCAGGGCATCCACCTCTAACCATCAGGTAGACCACAGCGCCACCTGTTGGCTTCCTGAGGACAACTTTGTGGTTCTCTGGGAGGGGGAGGGGGGAGGGGGCTGAGAGTGTAGGGCCATGGCCCCTTCTCTCTCACTGCCCCCAATACAAGAGAAAGATAAGGAAAGGGAAGGCAGCTCTCCGGAGTGAAGATCAGCGATCGTGGTCCTCAATCTGGGATGACTAACTAGTTTGCATTTGCCAGCGTGGAAACTTTCACAGTGGAATGGAGAGAAAAACCAACACTTGGCTTTTGTTTTGTTTTGTTTTGCTTAAGGAATGAGCAATAAACACTAAGAAATCAGTGCACAGTGTAATGATATTCCGAAGATCTGAGACCTATTTAAAACAAAACAAACAAACAAACAAACAAAAAACTCCACAAACGTGTATTTGGGTAAATCTTTGTCAAGAGAGGGGAATACATCACAGTGTTTTAGAAGGAAACAAAGGTAGTGTTTTAGCCAGTAATGATGTTACTTCCTCAAGCTCTAGAACAGTGGTCTCCATTTTAATTTGAGCACAATTTTATCATTAAGGATGCCTGAGCACATGGCCCCATTATATGTATATTTACGTAGAAAGTATATACATTACTTCTGCATCCAAGCCTTATACACACTGTAGAACCTGCCAACACAGAAATGAAAAACTGCGATAAAAACACATGAACGTTGATGTTCTGATGCTCTTTCCCAGGCCCCCGGGGAGAGTCTGCCACTTTACCCGGGTGAACCCCGGGCTCAGAAACCACGGCTCCCAAGGTACAAACAGAGTGAGTTGGAAGGATCTGCTGAGAGGGGCCGCAGCAGGCTCTCTCACATCTATGCTAGTAACGAGGGAATCACAGATGCACATTTAACAAGATGTTGCTCGAAAAAGGGCACTTCTGGTTCCTTGTCCGGCATGTAAGGAGCTTAGAAATCATCACTCTATCTTAACAACAAGTAAAAAGCTGAGTAAACCAAAAAATCCACAACTTTTCTTAGATTTATCCAGTGAAATCAGGGGGCAAACTGCTGGCCCCAAAGAGAAGAGACCCACAGGCAGGTACAGAGTCACAGCACACCGGAGCAGAAACCCACAAGCAGAAATCTCACTGGGAACCAGGGCTGGGCTGCAAAACCTGAACCGTAATTGATAACCTCCTGGAGGCTCAGTGTGGACAAGCCTGAGAGATAAAAGGTCAAGGGGGCCTTTCATGGTATCTTCAATTGGTTTAAAAAGGTATAACCAGTTAGGGCAGTGTAACTTTTGTGAGTGTTACCTCCTGGAGCTCTACCAGGTTCTCAGTGAAGATCAGCAAGGGGAGAGGAAAAGGTGCTATGTGAGAGCGCTCTGTTCTCCCTACAAGGCCTGCCCTCAGGGGAAACCAGTTGGCCAGAGCCTCACCTGCTAGGGAAGGGAAACACCCAACTCCAGCCCCCTCTGGCCACCCTGTGCCCCTGAGAGAGAGCAGGGGGCTGAGGATCACGTGTGAAGTTCCCAGCTGAGGGCTCACCAAGGACTGCACCTCCCCTCACCCTGCACCTTCACGTCAGTGAAGGCCTGTTTACAGCAGTCCCTTACACCCAGGGCACCATGTCTGCCTGTCAATAAAAAATTACAATGCCTACCTAAAGCCCAAAACACCGTTTGAAGGGACTGAACAAGCAATCAGAACCAGAATCAGACATGGCAGGGATGTTGGAATTATCACATTGGGAATTTTTAAAAATGATGATGAATGTACTAAGGACTTTAATAGAAAAAAACAGACAGTGCAGAAGTATAGATGGATAATGTAAGCAGAGATCTCCAAGAAAGAATAAAAAAGAAGTGCTAGAGCCCAGCCGGCATGGCTCAGTTGTTGATTGTTGATCTATGAACCCGGAGTTCACGGTTTGATTCCTGGTCAGAGCATATGCCCAGGGTTTCGGGCTCGATCCCCAGTGTGGGTCGTGAAGGGGGAAGCTGATCAACGATTCTCTCGCATCATTGATGTTTCTATCTCTCTTCCCTCCTTTGAAATCAATAAATATATATATAAAAGAAATGCTAAGGTCAAAAACATTGGAACGGAAATGAATGCTTTCAGTAGGTTCCATAGTAGAGTAGACAAGGCTGAGGAAAGAATCTCTAAGCTTAAAGATCTGACAATGGAACTTCCTGACACTAAAGAGCAAAGAGAAAGCCTGGAAAAGGCAGACTAGAATAGCCCGTAATTGGGAGACAACTACAAAAGTGTAACATACATGTAGTGGGAATACAAGAAGGAAAAAGAGAGAGAAAGGAACAGAAGAAATATTTGAAACAATAAGACTGAGAATTTCTCCAGTGAACAAACCACCAAAGCTCAGAAAATACCAAGGTGCCCCCAAAACTACACCTACGCATGTCATATTCAACAAAAATCAAAGGCCAAGAAGAAAATTGTGAAAAAATCCATAGACAAAACCACCTTACCTCTGGAGGGTGAGGAGAATTATGTTCAATTTCTCTTGAACCAGACACCCAGGGAGGCAAGAGGAGAATAAAGTGAAATATTTAGTGTTGAGGGAAAAAACAACCCCACCAACCTAGAATCCAATACCCTGTGAAACTACCTTTCAAAATGGAGGCAGAAATAAATACTTCCTCAGACAAACAAGAATCGGTGCAGCGTGTTGCCAGGAGAACTTACCAGGAGTGAGGCTTCTCGGCTAACCATTGGAAGGATGTAATGTTAGTTCCAAAACAGTTTCAAGTGTCTCTCTGAAGTTTACATCACCTTCACTGGTCATAATTTTTTAAGCCACACATGAAAGGAAGTGGGTAACTTCTACACAAAAACTGGAAGTGAATTAGCTGGAGGTGCTTCCCTTTTATTTAGACCCAGAATTAAAGAAGAGAGAAAATTGGCATTGATTTGTTGGATGACCACCATGAGCCAAGAACTGTGCCATTCATTTCATGTGCCCGAACCGATTGGACAATGCTGAGTAGTTGCCGTATTATCTCCGTGATACAACTAGGAAATGACAGTGACCCAGCAGGTGGTAAAGCCAGGATTTGAATCCAGAGGAAGGCACTGTGGTCTACCAAGAAGCAATTTAGCTGAAGCTATTTTCACAGAAAAAAAACATGTCAATAGGTGTCATGGCAGGCTAAGCCTTGGCATGACAAACCCTGAGCCAGGATGAACCCTCGGAGCACAAGGGAAATAAAAATCCTCCTTGCACATTGCTATGGACCCAATGTTTGTGTTCTCCTCACTCCCAAATTCATATGTCAACACCTAATCCCTCATATGCTGGTATTTGTAGGTGAGGCCCTTGAGGAGGTGAATAGGTGATGAGGGTGGAGCCCTGGTGAAGGGGATTAATGCCCCATAAAAGAGGCCCTGGAGAAAATGGCCATCTGTCTTGGTGTGGTCCCTCTGGGCTGCTGTAACTAAATACCATGAGATGGTGGCTTATCAACAACAGAAATGTATTGCTCACAGCTCCGGAGGCTGGAAGTCTGAGGTCAGGGTGACAGCAAGGTCAGGGGAGGGCCCTCTTCCAGCTGCAGGCTTCTTGTGTCCTCACGTGGCAGGAGGGGTGAGGGAGCTCTGGGGATCTCTTCTAACAGCAGTATTTCCATTCGTGGGGGCTCCTCCTCATGACCTAACCATCACCCCAAGGTCCCACCTCCTAATACCATCACATTGAGCATGGGGATCCCAACCTGTGAATTCTGAGGGACACAAACATTCAGACCAGAGCACCACTGTGAGCCAGGAAGAGGGATCTCACAAGACACCGATTTTGCCAGTACATTGATCTTGAACTTCCCAGCCTCCAGTTTTTATTAGTGACCCATTCCATGTATGTTTGCTATAGCAGCCCAGACAGACTAAGGCATTCACTCTGCCATTCCCTGAATCAGAGGGGAGCCTGGCCACGACACTGTGATTCACAGGAGGCAGCAAATCGGACCCTCTGTCCCCTCCCTCCCAGGACAGGCAGTCCCACACAGCAGTAGTTTATCGGTAGAGATCTGAGACAACCAGCCCTCATCCTGCCCCTGCCGAAGCCCAGGAGGAGCCCCTGGGCAGGCAAGGGGAGGGGGCCTGGGTGCGTTCCGGGTTTATTCTGAGAACAGGTGTTTTCTTCTGGAGGAAACAAAACTGAGGGAGTTAGAAGATGGGAGGTTAAAACTCCACTTGTGCTCTTGCTTGACACAGCACCCCCTTGAGCTCTGAGAGGAGACTCACACTAGCACCCCCACATTCCAATAAATGTCTTCTCTCCAGGGTCAGGTCTGGTGCCATCAACCTTTTCTAGTCCGGAGAGAAGAACCAGACTTGAAAGTAGAAATCTTTTCGCAGCTTATTTCAGTGAGCGAACCTGAGCTGAAATGATGTGCAGCTGTTTCTGGTTTCCACTGGTCTCATCGAGTGTGGATTGTAGGATTGCATTAAACAATAACTTACACGCCCTGACTGGTTTGGCTCAGTGGATAGAGCATCAGGCTGTGGACTGAAAGGTCCCAGGTTTGATTCCAGTCAAGGGCATGTACCTTGGTTGCAAGCTATCCCCAGTAGGGGGTGTGCAGGAGGCAGCTGATCGATGTTTCTCTCTCATCGATGTTTCTAACTCTCTATCCTTCTCCCTTCCTCTCTGTAAAAAATCAATAAAATATATTTTAAAAAAATAACGTACACATACACTTCCCCAAGAGAGGTATGATGAAGACGGTGAGTTTACAAGGCAATACTGCAATGCAATTCTGACACTAACCAACCAAAGTGAGCACACATGCCACAAGCCTAAGGACACCATCCCCAAAAGACTCCCCTCACTCAGACACCAACCACAAGTTCCAGGGTTCCCAGGTACCCACGCTTCTGACCAATTGGTGACAAATCCAGAGGGTTCCCACAACCTCCTCAGGTTCAATAATTCGCAGAATTTAGGAACGCACTATACCTCCAGTTATAGTTTAATATAAAGGATACGAATCAAGACCAGGGAAAAGAATAGGCCCATAAGGCAAAGTCTGGGAGGCCCAAACTCAGAGCTTTGATGTCCTCCAGTGAGAGTAAGCTGCACCGCACTCCTGGCGTGCTGATGCTTGGTTACCCACCCAGAAGCTTAACACAGCTTTGATGTCCAGAGTTTTATTGTGGTCTCACTACGTAGGCGTGGATGATTAAGTCACTGATCACATGACGGACCCCCTCTCCAGCCCCTCTTCCCTCCCTTGGGCTGATATCACCTGGTTCAAAGCCTCAACCCTCTAATCGCATGGCTGGTCTTCACGCACATCCGTGCTGGGCCATCTTGTTAATATGAACTCAGGTGTAGTCCCAGGGGCGCTCCATGATAATGAAGACCCTACTATCACTTGGGAAATTCCAGTGGCTTAGAAACTCCCTCCTGGGACAAAGACCACATATATCATTTATTAAATAACAAGGAGAGTTGCCTTAGACATTAAGAGAGACCTGACTTTCAGGCCCTGCTTCATATTAGTGAAAACTGGATAAATGCTGGCATTTGCCTTCTAGATATAAATTAGATGGGTTAGTGAATAACCAGTTGAGTCTCTGAAGCAAGTTGTCAGTCTTTTGTTTAAATCCATCATTTATTCATTTACTTATTAAGCAAATACATAAAAAGCTACTAAGTGTCAAGCATGGTTTAAACTGCCAAGTTTCCATGATGCTAGTGGGTAGACATTCCCCAGGAGTGAACACCTCTGAATCGTGGAGAAAAAAGCATCATTCCTGAAGTTCTGGGAATTAGTTAGGGGCAGGGTGAAAAGTAGGGTGGGGAGGTGGCTGACATTATCAATGTCCTCAATCTGTGCATGAGCCAGGAGAGCAGTGATTGCAATTGGAGGGTCGATCTTTAAGTCATTCCTTGACTCCTCACATAAACCCATAGGGTAGATGTCCTAATTGATGGGCGAGACAAGTAAAGAGGTTGAGCTCCATGTGACGATGAATGTGCCCGAACCGGTGAGAGAAGGGCTGGCATTGAGCCTCAGGCTTCCTGACCCCAAATCCTGCCACCTCTCCTTCCACTACATCAAACCTAACATCACTCTCCCTTAGGATGGCCCCTCAGGAGGGCCACTCTCCTGAGTTTTGGCTTTAGGATGTTCTGGGACTTAAAGGGCACCATCTCTTTTAAGGAAAGAGATTTCTGTTGAATCTTGGGCAGCAGTTGAGTCACATTAAAGGAACGTGACAGCCACCTTCTCCTAAAAACTGTCTTTTCTCAAACGAACTGGGAGTATTTCTTTGCCTGTTTTCTCCCTTTTCCATTTGGGAAAACAGACACAAGCATCTTTTTTCTCTGCCTCTACTTTCCCACATAAGAACGTTAACAGCCAGCCACAGTATTAGTTATCATTGCTGTATATCAGATCGCCTCCCGTGCTGAGCAGCTTAATGCAACAAACATTTATTATCTCACACGTTGAGAGAGTCAGTCATCCATGTGCCCTAATTGGGAAGTTTTGTTTTTTGGAACCTCTCATGAGGTTCAGTAAAGGTGTTGGCTGGGGCTGCAGTGGTCTGAAGGCTCGACAGGGGCTGGATGACTCACACACTCACTCAGGATGCTCACAACAGCCATGGCAGCTAGCTCTCCCCAGGGTGATGGAATGGAGGGGGTGGCGGGGGAGTTTACAACCACATCAGAAGCTTCAATATCTTTTATAGCCAAGTCTTAGAAGTAATATACCGGAATTTCTGTTGTATTTTCCTGTTCACACAGACTAACCCTGTTCCCACAGATACAATGTGGGAAGGGACTGCCAGGAGGCATAAATCACGGGGGGACAGCTTAGAGATTGAGTATCAAAGTCCCCAACTCCCATCACCAATGATTCGTGTTCCCCCCATATGTTAAATATACTCACTCTCTCCTAAGATCCATGCCCTGCTGCCTCTGCTAACTATTATCTCATTATAATATCAGCTCAAAGTCCAGGTGTCATTATCAAAATCAGGCCCAGGTGCAGAAGCAGCTTGTCCCTCACACACCCAACCTTGGTAGAAACAGGTAGAGAGCAGCTGTGTAGACATTCCTGTGTCAAAAGAGGAGAAGTGGGAGCACAAAGGAGCCACTGGCCCGTAGTAATTCTGAAATTCCACTGCAAATGTGGCAGTTCCTGGATGAGGACTCAGCCCCACACCTGCCCAGCAAAAGCACCAGAGCTCTTGGTTCTTTCCTGAGTCACCTTCCTTTTTCATGACAGGTTACACATGATACTTAACATGGATGGCTTCCTCGGCCTCCTCTGCTTCTAGAAGTTAGGGGGACCACAGGCCGTTCAATTTGAACTGTCTGTGTCAGTGTAAGCTGGCGATATTTCTGGAGATATAATTATCTTCAAAGTATCTGGTCTCACATGAATCTAATTGGGGTTTACTCTATTAGATAAAAGCCATGCATATAAATCTCTTCAATGTAATCCCTCTCTATCTGGGACTTCTGCTGAGGAATAGTCGTTTTAAGCTTCAGAATTCTATGGTGTGGTTGAGAGGGTCTGTGAAGCATACCATTAATATTTAGGGGGTCTTTTCCTTTTTGACTGGATGGTACTCTGCGGCACTGTCTTTGATATTCCTGAAGTCTTAACAAAGGCTTTCACAGTCACGTACATGTTTTCATCTCTGGACTATGCTGTTCTAAAAGTGTCCTGTATTTGATCTTTGCTCAGAAGCTATTTCTTTCTTTTTAAAATATTTTTATTGATTTCAGAGAGGAAGGGAGAGCAATAGAGAGGTAGAAACATCAATGATGAGAGAGAATCATTGGTTGGCTGCCTCCCGCATGCCCCCTACTGGGGTGGAGAATGAAGCCTGCAACCTGGGCCTGTGCCCTTGGCTGGAATCGAACCTGGGACACTTTAGTCCTCAGGCCGACGCTCTATCCACTGAGCCAAACCAGCTAGGGCAGAAGCTATTGCTTAATTTCAGCATCATTGCCATCTGGAAAGGTTGGGAATCTTCAAAAGCAGCAAATAGTGGCTCCTTTCTCCTCAATGTGTGTATCTTCTCTCATTGTCACTGTAAGCAGCAAGGAGGAAACAGGTAGTACCTTCAACTCTGTCTGAAGATCTCCCTGTTTACAACACCCTGTTCGTTACACTTTCTGCCACCACATAACACGGACCCCCTTTCCTCCGGCATCTGATAAGACTTTTCCTTTAAGCCTCCCCAGCAGCCTCAAATTCAAATTCTGCTAATATTGTGTTCAAGGCAATTTAAGATTTCATTCATGTTTTCTGTAGAGTCCTCCCACCATTTCCCACTACAATGTGACACTCTCATATTTGAGGTATAGGGCAGCATTCTACTCTCAGTTACCCAAATCTGAGTTAGCTATTTATCGTTGGGCAGCCTCAAAACATAGTAGCTGAAGATAAATGTTTATCATGTTACAAAATGTCTAGGAGTCAGGACCTGGCGTGCTCAGCCAGACGGCAGATGGGTCTGGCTCAAGCTCTCTCACGAGGTTGCAGTCAAGCCATGAGCAGGGCTGCAGTCATCTGAACACTTGAGTGGAGCTGGAGGACAATGTGGCTTTGGGCAGGAGCTTCCGTTCCTCACTCCATGGCCTTTTCATGATATGCCAGTTGGCTTTGTCTAGGGCAGTGGTCGGCACTCATTAGTCAACAGAGCCAAATATCAGCAGTACAACGATCGAAATTTCTTTTGAGAGCCAAATTTTTTAAACTTAAACTATATAGGTAGGCACATTGTTATTAACTTAATTAGGGTACTGTTAAGGCTTAGGAAGAGCCACACTCAAGGGGCCAAAGAGCCACATGTGGCTCGCGAGCCGCAGTTTGCCGACCGCTGGTCTAGAGAAAGTGTTTCCTGAGAGAGGGACAGAGTGATGAAGACAGAAGCTGCACCGTTTTCTGTAGCTATCTCTGAAGTGACCTGCCATCACTCTGCCATATTCTAGTGGTCACACAGGCCACCCGGGACAGCGTGGGAGGTGGCCACCCCAGGGAACTGTGAGAGGCAGAGGTCATGGGGGCCGGTGACAAGGCTGGTCACTGCTGTCACCTGCCCTCGCTGCACTCCACGGCCGCGACCCCA
The DNA here is from genome assembly GCF_028538775.1 of Myotis yumanensis. Lineage (NCBI taxonomy): Eukaryota > Metazoa > Chordata > Mammalia > Chiroptera > Vespertilionidae > Myotis > Myotis yumanensis. The sequence continues at coordinate 69,053,606 of NW_027223762.1, forward strand.
GCAGTTTCTCCAGCCTGCTCAAAGCTCGCCACAGACCCACTGCTAGCATCAAAGGGCTGCCTGCTCCCTCCTGCAGCTCCGTGCATGTGACCTTCATGTGACGAGTCACCTTCTAAGTAGAGCCATAGCTGTTTTCTCTGCCTCAGTGGAGACAGGCCACGCTCTGAGACATGCACAGAGGAGGAGAGCTTCTCTGAGCAGGGACAGAGGCACCCTCCAAGCGGCAGGCCGCCTGTGCTTCCGAGTTTAACTGGTGCTGCTGGTTATTCTCGGGAGGAAACAAGTGACGGTGGCACCACTGCATGCACGGTCCAGTTCTGGGTACGACGTCCTGGGTGCAAGTGCTGCCCGGAGCACAGACCGACGACTCCTGCAAGGTCCCGGCCAAGGCACAAGAGCCCAGGGCCTGGGCTCAGCGTGAAGCCTCCGCTGAGGAACAAGGCTTTCTTCCTGAGCTTGGCCGGCGGGGAGACTGCAACTGCACCTCCTTTTCCAGGGAAACAGCAGGGAAGGAGCCTGGGCTGCTCTCTGGGCTCAGACAGGCAGGAGGTCCCAGCCTCGTACGGGGAGCCAGGCCTCCTGAAGGGCACCCGTGGGCGTGCGGATTCTTTGAGCCCAAGTGCACTGGGGGAATGAGAGGGCTGGGGCAGCCTTTGAAATGGTTGTGTGTTTTTTATATTTCTGATTTCTTAAACCAGGGAAGTATTAAATGGCTGTAAAAGAATTTAAATATTACACAGAAATACATATATGTATATTTTTATGTATTAAATATAGTATAAACCCTTCCAGGAATTAGAGTAATACATTATATATAATATATAATATGTATATGATATGTATGTATAACATGTGTATGTAACATATGATTTAAATATATTCTTTAGCACATATTTATTTGCCCTGCACACTGGATATAACAGTGGGGGAGGGACCAGACATTATGGTATTTACATTCTTACATAGAGAGAAAAACAAGCTCAATAAATGATTACATAGTATATTAGAAGTGGTTAAGGGTTCTGGAGGCATCAAAGTAGGAAGGCTTATAAGGGGAACCGGGTGGGCAGTTACAGTTTTATATAGAATGGTTAGAAAAGGCATCATTAAAGGGTGAAGGAGGTGAAGGGGCAAAACATGTGAATATCCAAGGCAACAAATCACTCCAGGCAGCAGGAACAGCACGTGTAAAGGTCCTGGGGCCCATGGATGGTGTCATAAGGAGGAATCCACTGTGTGATGGGAGCAGGGGCAGCAAGTTAGGACTGAGGCTCCAGGGCTGCTTCTGCCATAAACTCTCTGGACAAATTCCTTCTCAGAGCAGTTTCCCCAAGTGAGAGCTGGAGTTGCGAGTAGGCAGCAACGTTTAGAGGGAACAGACGTACTCGAGAACCTGCTACACCATAGCCGAACGCCCCCCTTTGCCTCCGTAATTGCTTCCTCAGAAGTCGTTTCCTTGAGTGTGAATGCAATGGGACTTGAGGTGCCTCCCTCTCCCCGATGTGCAGTGTGGGCAGCGTGCCCTGCACGGCTGGGTACATGTCAGGAACCTGGTAAACAGCCATTTCCCTGCCAACCCTAACCCTTAGCCAAGGCCTTGGATCCTTTCAGAATCGAGAATGACACGCTTTGAGAGGAGAACTTGCTGCACATACCGTATTACAGGCATCCCTGGCTGGGGCTGGGGCTTGGTCTGGGGCAGGGGCTGGGGCTGGGGCTGGGGTTGGGCGGTGCCATCGTCACAGACGCTCTTGCAGGTCACATCCTGGCAGTCAGGTACTGCAGGGTGGGAAGTCTGCGGCACTCCCATTGAAAGTGGCTACCCCAGTCTTTTAGGGTTTGGTTTGATTTTCCCAGAGTTGACAGGGCGGGAGCCCTACAGAAAGGCTGGTCTAATAGACAGGGGCCTCCCAGGGAGCCAGGGGGTGTCTGGGCCCAGTGGTGGCCTATTCTTTCCAAGGGTCCATGGCTCCAAGCTGTGTGACCCCTGCCCTCCCTCCCTGGGAGGAGATAAGAGGAATTCAGCTTCACTGAGCCTGGTTCTTCGTGATATATGGTGTTTCCAGACAAAAGCCCAATGCATAACTCATCTATACCTGTTGGTCAAGAGCAATTTCCCAGGGTGAGGGGTGGCGTCTGGTGACTGCATCAACAAACACTGTGGCCCGGTCTCTCCGGCAGCTGGATTTGCTTCTGCTTTTTAGTCACATAGCAAAGAAGGAGCCTTGTCAGCGGGCCAGCAAACAGGCTTTTTAGCTTGGTAAATAATTCACCAATGGAGCAACAGGTGGGAAATCTGTATTCTGCCTGGCTTCCGTGCCTTGGCTACTATGTGTGTGGAGGCTTTGAACTCTCCAGGCAGGAGAGTGTGCTGGGGGTGGGGGTAAAGAGGGGGGGTGGTGGTGGAAGGGCAGCAGTGTCTTATTCCCTCCCTGTCAGGCACCAGTTCCACCCCTCACCACTTCTGCCTTCCCACTGCCCTGGGCTCAGTCTCTCATACTGCCTGCCTTCTCCCTCACCAGCAGGACGCCTGCCACCTCCCTCACCAGCAGGACGCCTGCCACCTCCCACACCAGCAGGACGCCTGCCACCTCCCACACCAGCAGGACGCCTGCCACCTCCCACACCAGCAGGACGCCTGCCACCTCCCTCACCAGCAGGACGCCTGCCTTCTCCCTCACCAGCAGGACGCCTGCCACCTCCCTCACCAGCAGGACGCCTGCCACCTCCCACACCAGCAGGACGCCTGCCACCTCCCACACCAGCAGGACATCTGCCACCTCCCACACCAGAAGGGCGCCTGCCACCTCCCACACCAGCAGGACGCCTGCCACCTCCCACACCAGCAGGACATCTGCCACCTCCCACACCAGCAGGACATCTGCCACCTCCCACACCAGCAGGACATCTGCCACCTCCCACACCAGCAGGACATCTGCCACCTCCCACACCAGCAGGACATCTGCCACCTCCCACACCAGCAGGACATCTGCCACCTCCCACACCAGCAGGACACCTGCCACCTCCCACACCAGCAGGACGCCTGCCACCTCCCACACCAGAAGGGCGCCTGCCACCTCCCACACCAGCAGGACATCTGCCACCTCCCACACCAGCAGGACATCTGCCACCTCCCACACCAGCAGGACGCCTGCCACCTCCCACACCAGCAGGGCGCCTGCCACCTCCCACACCAGCAGGACGCCTGCCACCTCCCTCACCAGGAGGGCGCCTGCCACCTCCCTCACCAGAGGGCGGCACAGGACGATGTAAGTGGGGACTGAGTGTCCCGCCAGGAGGCAGTGGGATGCCCAGCCGCCCGCGCCCTCCTGTCCCAGCCGCCGCCTGTCTCGCCCACATCTCCCCTCCCTCCCCTCCCAAGTCCCTGAGGCCGGACCCGTGTTGACCACATTTCCGCGCCCTGTGTCCCCAGTTGTACAGACGTCCTGCAGGTGTGGGCTGGTCCTACCCTCCCACGGACTCAGGCCTCTCTCCCATCCTTCTCCTCGGCCTGGCCCGGATCCCGGGGAGCGTGGGGTTCACAGGCAGCTCCCCAAAAGGAGCCCCTGCGTGGAGCCCTGGGAAAGAACGCAGCCCTTCTCCCGCGCCAGGGCCTTAGGCTGGGCAGTGAGCACGGACCCTCCCGCAGCTTCGGAAATGTAACAGCAACTAGTCATTTGTTTACACAAAAGCATTTCTCTCAGCGTGTGGTGAGGGTCTCCCCCAGGCTCAGCACCGGATGGAAGATGAGTAGCTGCTCCGGCCCAGGGCCCTATGGTCCAGCCCGAGGGGAGATGGGGGGGCACAGGCCGCGGGGTGGCGGGGCTGAGACCCCGAAGTCGGTGCTGTGGGCAGGCAGGGTCCTCCTTCGCAGTCAGAGGAGGGCTTGGGAAGGACTTTCTGAAACAGAAGCAGGAACTAGATGGGAGGAGGGGTGGGACTGTGGAAGGCACCCCAGAGTTCAAGGGTGCCTGTGGTGCTAGGAGCCGCCACGGAGAGGGACAGAGGCCCGTGAGCGAGGACCCGCCACCGCGCGGGAGCCTGGTCTGCCGCATGGCAGGAACCCTGAGCCCCAGCGTCTCTGGGCACAGCTGGGGAAGGGGCGGCTCTTCTTCCTGTCAGTCTCTGCCCCTTCTCTCTCCTCTCCGCTCTTCTGAGAGGCCCCTCGTGTGCTGAGAGCGTTGCTGGCGGTGCTCCCACCCCACGTGCGGCTGGTGAGGAACCTGGGGCCACTGTGTCCCCTTCACGAGCAGGTTTCCTAGTCCTGAGCTGTCACATGAGAGAACCGCCCTGAACTCACACTGCGGTCCTTAGAGCCACGCAGCTCAATGGGTTACATCTACTCAGAGTTTACCTTTTCCCAGGGCAAAGCCTTTGAGCTGAAAATGACTCTCCCCAGGTGAAACTTCAGGAGAATGTGGCAAGCACCTTCTCCAAGTAAACCATCAACACGAGGATCACTTCTGTCAACGCACAGCCCAGGACCTCCTGGGAGGTTTTTATAATAAAACAATGCCTGGGCTGTCCTTTGGTTACTACAATCTACTTCCTTCTACCAGGAATAGGCACAGAGAGGTGTTTGCTTTGTTTGTGGCCTCTGGCTAATGGTAGCAGCTGTCCCAAGAGGAACACGGCCAGCGCCCAGGCGCAGGACATGCTCGGGGTCTCAGTGTGGGGACAACAGAGAAGACAGGACAGAGCCTCCTTTCTCCGAGAGCCGGCCACCTTGTGAGGACGACACTCAGGTTTTGGCTGAAGACGGAGCCAGGGTCCCTGCAGAAGACCAGCGAGGGCTCAGGTACAAAGGGAAGCACCGGTCCGAGGACACTGTCTCCCGTTATTACAGATAAACGCGGAAACAGCGACTGACGGAGACAAGGTCCCTGGGTGGGGCCCAGCGGAGCCAGCGGCCTGCTCGGGCGCCAGGCGCTGTGGTGCGTCTGTGAGCGGCTGGGCCTCCACAGCTGGGCCTCTGTGGTCGGCTGCGGAGCAGGTGGGCCGGTCAGGAGCTCAGGAAGGGATGGCGCGGCGACAGTACCGGTCAGCGTGCTGAGGGGAAGCATGGGAGCCTGTTCCACTCGCACTGAAGTTTTCGGTCAACGCAATCTGGGAACTGCATAAAGCAACCCAGAACCAATGTTTCCCCAATCACTTTTTAAAAAAGAGTTCTTTGCAGATCTTTTGCCCTAAGAGTAAGCTCCACTAAGCGTGTGTGCTTGGAGTACTGCCTTCAGGTTGAGCTAAATCTTTTCTTCTGTGTACTTACGTCCCCAATCTGATATGTGGTGTCATCATGTATTGGTGTTCATCCAGGTTTAGAGTGCTTTAAATTTCTTTATTTAATTTTACTTCTGAATATGTAAAATGGTTACATAATTCCGAGGTCAGAACCATATAATAAGCACTACTCATTCCTATCCTTACCCCTACATCCTGCTCCCATCTAACTCCTCATTTCCTTGGTTTCTGATTTAATCTGCCTATGATTCTTTTTGAAAAATACATAACTATTTGCTTATTTTCTTTTCACTTACACACAAAGTATAGCATATGATTTACACTTTGTATCTTGCTTTTTTCACTTAATACACTTTCAGAATTATTTCACGTTGGTGGGGAGAGCTCGGCGGCGTTCACCTCCTGTGGCTGCACCGCCTTCCCAGCAGATGTGCCCGGCTTAGTCCCTCCCTCAGTCTTTTACGGGAGGACTTTAGGTCGTTAGCAATGTTTTGCTCTTCTAAATAACAGCACGATGAAAAACCATGGACCTCTGTGGTTTTCTATTGGTAGAGGTGTTTATTTTTTCAGCCTAAATTCCTAGAAGTGGAAGTGCTAGGTCAAAAAGTAAATGTGTGTGTGATTCTGGGAGATCTGGCCAAATTCTCCTTCACAGTGACTGCACCATTTGTCCTTGGAGTATGTCAGAGCGGTGGTCTCACTGCCTGTGCTTGTGCATGTCAATCTGTCAGATGGAAAATGGCAACTCAGGATGTACCCATTTGCATATCTCTTATTATGAGTGAAGGTTTCTTCCATATGTCTAAGGGTCTTGTGTCTTTTTCTATGAATTGATTATTCATGTCTTTTGCTAATATTACTATAGGGTGGAGGGAGAGTTATTTATTTTTATGAGCTCTTTATATTATGGAGATTAGTCTTTTATTTGTGGTGAATGTTGCAAATATTTTCTCATTTCCCATTTCTCATTTGTCCTTTGACTTTGCTTATAATATTTTTATGTAGTCAAATTCATCACCATGTAATGAAGGAATTTGTCTTTCACTTTTCAAGTATTTAGATGTTTCATCGACTTCCAGCTTATCCTGTTGTATGGTGTGAAGTATGGATCAAGATTTTTTTTTTCAAATAGCTATTCAGTATGCTAGCAGCATATATTTAAAAGGCCTATCTTTCCTCCAATGATTTGGGATGCCACATTTATCATACCTTGAATTTCCAAGTTTACTTTGGTAAATTTCTAGACTTTCTATTCTGTTCCATTGGTTTACCCATTCGTGTACCCTGCTGCTTTAGTTATAGTGGCTTTAAGCTACATTGAGGTATCTGGTAAGGCTCGTCCCTTGTGGGGGTGTGTTTGTTGTTTCTGGTGGCTGGGAGATGCCACTGGCATTGAGGACCGGTGATGCTAGATATCGTGCAAAGCAAAGGGTGGTCCCGTGCCACGATAAAGCACTGGCGTCTGCACAACTGCTGATGGCCACCTGGTATCACAGGGATGAAAACCTGCTTCTAACCAGTTACATCTTGAACCTCACTTTGATTCACAGATACGCACAAAGCATTTTTGCATGTTTTTTATGTACACCCTATTTTCCAGACTTTAAAACACTTTTATCAAGCATCATCAGGATTCCAGGAAAGTGATGTTCCTACTGGCAATGGCCGTGAAGTGTCTGAGTCACTGACATGACACCTGAGGCAGGTATGTCACGTTGTGCGGGTAGCGGCCACCCCAGGAGAATCTACCTCATTATGCCTTTTAGTGTAGTTAATGTGCAAATATTTACTATGAAAATACATGTTATTTTTATTATAAGTTATTTTCCTTTTATGTCTTTTTTACTATAATTAGTGAATATGTTGATTTCTTAAAATCATGTATATAGTTTGTATATAATCTATAAATGTCCTTTTGGGGTACTTTGTAAATTGGTTGCTAGAGAGAGAGAGGGTTGGTGTCTGATAGGGTTGGGAATGAAGCCTAGACTGAATTCGTCGTGTTTAGCCATCAGCCAATGCACAGCACGGCCACAGCAGGGCCCGCAGGAGGGTTTGGGTGTGTTTTGCAAACCCGTCTGTGGTGCTGGAAAAACATCTTGCTCATCTGATGTTGGCACAATGGTTCCCTTTTTGGTACTAGGAACAATGTCTTTTTCAGAAAATAATAAAAGACATAGGAGATGAGGGAAAAATTCATAACCCAATTCTAGTTCCCTCCCCAGGAGCTTTTCCACATTGTGAGTATATGTATGTGGTGTGTGTGTGTGTGTGTGTGTGTGTAAAATGCTATATAGAATATGGTTCCAATGTTGTTCACTGAGCACCTAGTCTAGAAACTAGATAGCCTATACTAGATACCAAAAACATAGCGCCTGCCCTCAAGCGCCTCAAAAGAGACAAAACATCAGCCCTGCCGACACCTTGATCTTGGGCTTCTAGCCACTGGAACTCTGAGAAAATAAATGTCTGTTGGTTAAGCCCTAGAAAACAAATATAGTTATCTATATCTACATATATAAAAGCCTAAGTGACTGTTACGACATAACGACCGGAACAACTGGTTGCTATGATGCGCACTGACCACCAGGGGGCAGACGCTCAACACAGGAACTGTCCCTTGGTGGTCAGTGCTCTCCCACAGCAGGAGCGCCCCTCAGCCAGAAGCTGGGCTCACGGCTGGTGAGCACAACGGTGGTGGTGGGAGCCTCTCCTGCCTCCACAGCAGTGCTAAGGAGCAGTGAGCCAAGTGGTAAGGAGTGAGCAGGTGGGCGGGTACGAGTGAGGGGTCCCGGATTGCAAGAAGGTGCAGGCCGGGCTGAGGGACCCCCCTCCATGCATGAATTTCATGCATTGGGCCTCTAGTTTTTTAATAAACAAAAGTTCTTAATGTAATATAATTGAGCCTATCAATTTGTTCCTTTATACCTTCTATGTCATATTTAAGAATTTGTCCCTTCCCCTGAGTTCAAGATATTCTTACTCTGTTAAGAGTACAGGCAAAGTTCCTGTGTGAGTCTCCTACTGTTGCTGGAACAAATTACCACAAATATAATAACTTAAAGCAGCAAGAGTTTACGACCCTGCCATTCCGGAAGTCAGGCGTCTGCAAGGGTCTCACTGAACGAAAAGCAAGGTGTTGGCGGCCTCGCGCCACCTGCGTTCCCTGGCGGGCGCCTCCCTCACCCTCAGAGCCCTAGGGCTGGCCTCCCCTCCCACTTATAAGGACCCTCGTGATTATGTTGGGCCTACCCACACAGCCAGAATGATCCCTGCAGCTCAAGGTCAGCTAATTAGCAAATTAATTCCATCTGCAACCCTAACCAGAGAATCGAAGGCATTCACAGGTTCTGGGATTAGGACGTGTCGTCTCTCGTGCCCACATGTTGCCCGCCCTTGTCCTGGCTAAGTTCCCTGCTCCTTTCTTGCCACCACCTCAGAGGAGCCAGCAAACTTGTCCACATTAAAGGCAGGGGTTCTCACGAGAGCCCAGAACTTGTCTTGGGAAGGTTAACCCTGATTAGCCCAGAGGTCCCTCGATACTTAGCAGGCAGCCTTGGGAGATGGATGGCGCTGGGAATGGGGTTCCCAGACCCCTCAGCCGGAACCCTGTCGCAGCAGCAGCAGCAGCTGCCCTTTCTCTGCTCGCCCCTGTGCGGAATGATGACAAAGCAAATTTCTCTCACCGGAAAGTCACTTCCCCTTTCCCCAGCTCGGGTCACTCACGCTATGGCTGTGAGCCAGGCCGGGCCGCCCCAGGAGCACCTCGCAGAGGCCTCACCCTGCGGAGCAGAAAGGCCCTCAGTGAGTTCCCGGGCCTGGCGTCGCTCATCCTGCGCTTTATTAGCTCTTCTTCCCTGAAGCTGTGTGTCTATTTCTAGGCGTATAGTTGCCCTTCCTTGGTCTCTTGCCTTTGGGATGTGACTGGGGCTGGGGAGAGGAGACTCTGCAGACAGAGGTCTTTGTTACTGTTCAGTTTCTCTCTCACCCCCCGCCCCCCCCTCCCCCGCCTCTGGCTAGGAGCCAGATCTAAGTAATTTTAAAGCCTCCTGTAACTCTGGGATAAACCTCCACTCACTGCTTCGAGTCTTGTGCCATTGCACACACTGAGCCTGTGCCCAGGCAGCAGGGAAAAACACTTTCTTGTTTCAGAGACGTCACCTCTTTTTCCTGCGAAGTCCACCCTGGAGCAGAGCTCAGCGGGGGCCTGGGGGGGACAGGACTGGACAGTACGTGTGACACTCCTTTTACCCACGAATCCTGCCTCCTGCCCGGTCACGCCAAGAGGCCAAGCGCTGCCTGGTCATCTGGAAAGCAGGCTCCAGGTGCTGCCTCTTACTCGGGGTGGAGGCAATGTCTGCTGTGAGCACATCTGCACCATGAGGAGAGCCCTGCTGGGAAGGGTGGGGGTCGAGCGTGATGAGGCTGTGGTTGGTTAAAAATAAAGATATTAAAAAATAGAAAGAAAGAAAGAAAGAAAGAAAGAAAGAAAGAAAGAAAGAAAGAAAGAAAGAAAGAAAGAAGGAAGGAAGGAAGGAAGGAAATAAATAAATAAATAAATTACTCTGTGACTCCCAGGGGCAGATCGGAATCTTGGGGGGTGGGGGGCAGGGGGCGGGGTGGGAGGATACATACATTTACACAAAATGTTATCGTTTTACATTTCTCAAATATAAAATGATAACATTGTGTATAAATTTGAGAAAATGGAAAAGCACCTATTTGAAACTTTAAATAATATTCAGGGAAAACATGAGATCTTTTAGGTTTGGACAGAGGGAAGTAGGGTGATAGGTTTTTACGAAATTGCTCTAAAATAATGAGGGAAACGTCCTTGTGAGGCCAGAAAATGAGCCATGACCCTGAGTTCCCTGAGGTCCTTGCCCCGAGTCCCTGCCACCGCTCTCTGAGTCCAGATGAGGCTGCCAACACCTTTCGCAGCATCTCCAGCCTCAGACTCCACTCGGGGTCTCATGTGGTTCCATCCGATTGCTCAGCTGAGACACTTGCCCGAGCCCAGCCACAGAGAGGATGGCACAGTGAATATACGGAGAGGATGGTATAGTGAATGACACAGGGAGGATGGCACAGTGAATATACGGAGAGGATGGTATAGTGAATGACACAGGGAGGATGGCACAGTGAATATACGGAGAGGATGGTATAGTGAATGACACAGGGAGGATGGCGCAGTGAATATACGGAGAGGATGGTATAGTGAATGACACAGGGAGGATGGCATAGCAGCGGTTCTCAACCTCTGGGTCGCAACCCCTTTGGCGGTCGAACGACCCTTTCACAGGGGTCGCCTAAGACCATCCTGCATATCAGATATTTACATTACGATTAATAACAGTAGCAACATTACAGTTATGAAGTAGCAACGAAAATAATTTTATGGTTGGGTCACAACATGAGGAACTGTATTTAAAGGGCCAGAACAGGGGTCCTCAAACTACGGCCCGAGGGTCACATGCGGCCCGCTGAAAACATTTATCCGGCCCACCGGGTGTTTTTGCTGCCGCTGTGTGCATAGGAATTTGTTCATACTTTTTTTTAAAACTATAGTCCGGCCCTCCAATGGTCTGAGGGACAGTGAACTGGCCCCCTGTTTAAAAAGTTTGAGGACCCCTGGGCCAGAAGGTTGAGAACCACTGAATAGTGACTAACACAGAGGATGGCATAGTGAATAACACAGAGGATGGCATAGTGAATCACACAGAGGATGGCACAGTGAATCACACAGAGGATGGCATAGTGAATCACACAGAGGATGGCATAGTGAATAACACAGAGGATGGCATAGTGAATCACACAGAGGATGGCATAGTGAATAACACAGAGGATGGCATAGTGAATAACACGGAGGATGCCACAGTGAATCACACAGAGGATGGCATAGTGAATATACACAGAGGATGGCACAGTGAATAACACAGAGGATGGCATAGTGAATAACACAGAGGATGGCATAGTGAATAACACGGAGGATGCCACAGTGAATCACACAGAGGATGGCATAGTGAATATGCACAGAGGATGGCATAGTGAATAACACAGAGGATGGCACAGTGAATCACACAGAGGATGGCACAGTGAATAACACAGAGGATGGCATAGTGACTAACACAGAGCATGGCACAGTGAATAACACAGAGGATGGCATAGTGACTAACACAGAGGATGGCACAGTGAATAACACAGAGGATGGCATAGTGAATCACACAGAGGATGGCATAGTGAATCACACAGAGGATGGCATAGTGGATAACGATGTAAGAAAGATCATAGAAATGAAGTCCGAGGGAAAGTGAGGGAGAAGGACATTGAAAACAGGCAGGATAGGGAAAGGAAACAAAAATGACATTAGCTTGCTTTCTGAATTGGCCAACGCCTGACCATGGCGTGTGTGTGTGTGTGTGTGTGTGTGTGCGGTCAGGAACATCACTGACTCAGAGTGATGCTCTTAACTTAGTGAAAATCCTCAGTGTTCAGGGACAGCTCCCAACCTCTGATCATGAAGAGATGCTTTTCAGTTTGGCTCCACAATTTGAAACAATGTGTCCAGACATTACCTGGGGGTCCTGTCTGCCCTTGACATCCCGCCTATGTCTGTCACCTGGAGCCCTCAGTTACAGGACCGGGTAAGCCAGTGCCTTCGGCAGGCTCTTGTTAATCTCCAGGGAACTGAAGTCATTCTCGAGCCTCAAAAATGTCTTAAAAGCCTCGACTTCCTTCATTCCTTTGTCTTTACCCAACTCCACCAGTTTTCTCCTAAAATTTAAAAACTCACTCCCACCAGGAGTTCCACAGTTCAGGAGGCCTGCGGAAGATCAGAGGCGAAGGACGCTCCCTCCTGCTTCATTGCACCCTCACCTCCCAGCCCCCGCCCCCCACGCTTGCGTTGAGCCTTCTCCCATGCATGACTCCTGTGCCAGGCATCCCTCTCTCACCCGGCTGCGGCTGCGTTGGAGAAGGAGGCTCACGCTCCATTCCGAAAGCACTCCTCAAAGCCCCGCTTTCAAACACGGGGTTACACTTCTGACAGCATTCAGAGGAATTCTGGTGAATAAGTTTTCTTTACCAGAGTATAAATTTAGCTTATTCGTCCTTTCCTTTTCAAGTAAAGTCTTTACTTTAGAATGAGATTTAGATCAAGTTGCAAAGCTAATGCAGAATCGCTGTCCCTCACACCCTGTCCCCTATTGCTAACGCCCTACAGAGCTGTGGTGCACCAACAATGATACATCATTACTGTTACCTAAGTCCACACTTTAACCAGATTTCCTTCGTTTTTCCCCAATGTCCTTTTTCTGTCCCAAGATCCCATCCAAGACTCCATGTCACACAACTGTTATGTTTTCTTAGGCACCTCTAGAATATTATAGTTTCTCAGATGTTCTTTGTTGTTAAGGAGCTGTCTCAAGGTGGTACAGTGAAGATATCCAAAGACCGAAAAATGATGCAGGCAACCCCATAGGTTATCAGTTTATTGTGCGGTAACTTACTTACAGGGATAGAGTTGGAGCGGAAGAGGATCCCACAGCTAACCTCCGCTGGTAGACAGCTGTTACAGTTTATTTTATAGTCCAGCTAAAGTGCCGATTGTCAAGGCAAAGGGACAAAATACAGCATGAGCCAGGGGCATACCTCCTGATGGTCCTATGATGGAGAATTGCTATTGATGCCATCACCTCGTTTGGTATTTATCTCGGTTGCTGTGCTATTCTGGCCACTACTGAAGGCGTTCTTTATGGTTACATGTGTAAGCTTACAGGGCACAGCGAATCATTCATTTCGAGGCTTTGGTGCTGGCAGAGACTACTTGGGTCAGAGTCCACAGCATGAAACCTTGAATAGGAAAAAAAAAACACAAAACGGTGGTGGGGGTACAAAAATGGAGTCCGTCTTATTTACATTAACATCTTGTCAACAGATGGTCATTGGCGCCAACTCAATGCCAACTTCGGGTACAGCGAAGCTCGGCTGTGAAAACAGCATGGGGGGCAGCCCTGGGGGTCAGGTAGCCCTGAGCCAGGTCCCTCTCCTGACCTGCTCTGTTCTGACCACACAGCTTCAATGCCTCAGCTCAGCCAAAAAGACAGTCTTCAGTCTCTGCTGGGAAGGGAAAATGTGCTCCCAGAGCCAGAGGGGAGGTGATTTATACAGACAGATGTTCCTGCCCCTGGTCCCTGATTGGTCTGTTCTCATGAAGACTCCAAATCCTCAAAGGTTGATTGGTCCAAAGGCTCTGTCCTCATTGGACCAAATAGAGCCACTCTGGTTGGTTGAAGCTGCACAGCTCTGATTGGATGGGGAAAGCCTCAGTTCTATTGGTTGAAATAGGATTCCAGGAAACCTTTGTAAGCGCTGGCTCAGATGGCAGAACACAGTGCAGGCAGGTGAGTCAGTGCAGAGGTAGGTACAGTGCAGGTGGTTCCCCCTGAAGTGCAGTTTGTGGAGAAATGGCTACTACTCTCCGGGTTTCTTTGCTGTTGGCTTTTATTTTTTATTGTGTGTGTGTGTGTGTGTGTGTGTGTGTGTGTGTGTGTTTATCCTCACCTGAGAATATGTTTTTATTGATTTTTACTTTTTGAGAAAGAGGAAGGAAGAGAGAGAAGCATTGCTGTGAGAGAGAAACATCAATTAGCTGCCTCCTGTATGTGCCCTGACTGGGGACTGAACCTGAAACCTAGGTGGGTGCCCTGACTGGAAATCGAACCCACAATCTTTTGGTGTATGGGAGGATGCTCCAGCCAACTGAGCTACCCAGCCAGGGCTGCTAGATTTTGTTTTTAAAAATTTGAGCCCAGATAGCCACCAGGAATCCTTCTTAGTAGGTGTCTTCTTTCTTGGGGTTCACAATCTATACATGAGCTTTTCAGTTTTGAGAACTTTATACTAATAGAAGGTCTCTCAGTTTTGGTTTGGCTGGTGTTTTTCTCATAATGAGAGTGGGATTGTGGAATTGGTGAAGAAAGACCACAGGTGAAGTGTCTTCCTTGTCACATCAGGTCGAAGGTACCTGATCATCATGATTTGTCACTGATGAAGTTGACCACGATCCCCTGGCTGAAGCAGTCTGTCAGGCTTCTGCACTGTGAAGTTACTCTCCCCACCCCCACATGCCTTTTTCCATCTGTGCCCTTTGAAAGGAAGTCACTAAACACCCCCCCCTGCGCCCCCACTGGCCCTGAGGGTGGGAGCTATGCGCCATCTTCTTGAGAGGAGTAGGATCTACATAATTATTTGGAATTCTGCATGGATTTGTCTAACCCACCCCCATTTATTTCTTTAATCATTGTTAAGTACAGGTACATGGGTATCATTTTATAGTTTTGGTTATAATCCAATAGTACATAACTTTGTTGCCCAAATTGTTCTAGCTTTGGCCATTGGGAGTTCTTTCCGTTGTTCCTGTGTCTTTTTGCCATAACCTCATCATGTTTTGTAAACTCTTCTTTATTTTCTGACACTACAAGATGTTCCAGGTCACTTCCAGGTATATTCCCTGTCTCATCTTAGACTCAGTCATTTCTCCAAGGAGCCCTAGTTCCTTTTATTGAAGAACTAGAGGCCCGGTGCATGAAAATTCATGCACTGGAGGAAGGGTCCCTCAGCCCGGCCTGCCCCCTCTCACAGTCCAGGAGCCCTCAGGTGCAGAAGGTGACACTCCATCACATCTCTGCTGCTGCCACTGCCAGCAGCACAAGCTTCGGCCCTCCCTGGTTATCTGAGCCTTAGACGGCCCTGGGCGGCTGGGCAGCCACCATCTGAGACTTTCCTGCACCTTGGGCCGGCCCTGGGCAGCTGGGGGGCTTAGGGGACTGGGCGCCGCCATTATGCGGCTGTGGGCACTGCCATCTTTGAGGGCATGGCAGTCAATTAGCATATTACCTCTTTATTAGATAGGACTAGAGTCCCAGTGCACACAATTCATTCATGGGGCAGGGTGTGTGTGTCCCTCAGCTCAGCCTGCACCCTCTCCAATCTGGGACCCCTCGATCCCGGTGGGATTGGGCCTAAACAGGCAGTTGGATATTCCTCTCACAATCCAGGACTGCTGGCTCCCAACCACTAACCTGCCTGCCTGCCTGATTACCCTTAACCGCTTCTGCCTGCCAGCCTGCTCACCCCCTACCCACTCCCCTGCCAGCTTGATCAATACCTAACTGCTCCCCTGCCAGCCCAATTGTCCCTAACTGCCCTCCCCTGCCAACCCAATTGCCCCTAACTGCCTTCCCCTGCAGGCCTGATCCCCCTGCAACTGTCCTTCCCTGCAGGCCTGGTCTCCCCAACTGCCCTCCTCTGCCGGCCTGGTCACTCCTAACTGCCCTCCCTTTCAGGCCTGGTCCCTCCCAACTGCTCTCCCCTGCTTGCCTGATTGCCCACAACTGCCCTCCCCTGCTTGCCTGATTGCCCACAACTGCCCTCCCCTGCAGGCCATCTTTGACTACATGGGGGCAGCCATCTTGTGTTGGAGTGATGGTCAGTTTGCATATTACCTCTTTATTAGATAGGATGGCATTAGAAACCAAGATCTGAGCAATACATGTATTCACTACAACTTGAATATCATTGGTCCTAGACTCTCTCAGCAGACAGAGCTTGGAAACATGAGTGTGCACATATCCATAACTATTTCTATATTTATCATCTGTGTCTATATGCAGTGAAACACGAGTTTATACTGATGTCTCATAGCGACCCACCTCCCGATTCCTTCTAGGCTTGCTTATTGGTAAAATCCCAGCCCAGCACTGAGGAGCTGGCGCCCACCACCCACCATCTTTTGCTAATCCTGTTAATCCCTGTGCACCTGCACAGCAGTGTTGGACTTGTTCATCCCTCCACCTGTAAGAAACAGCTTCATCAGCTAAAGTTCAAGCACACGTGTGCAGTGTCTTGTCTTCAGTCTTACAGACGCCACTCATTCCCAGTTCCTCAGGGAGCACCTGTCCTCCCACCTCGCTCAGTGCGCGTGGCATGCGTCGGTACACAGCTGCATTCTTTTGTCAGTCTGCATCCATCCTGGAACCCTGACCTCCTAACTGATTTTTAATTGGCCCACATTAAGGTTTATTCTTTGTGCTATAAGAGTCCATGGGTTTTTGCAAACATAATGTCATATCCCCACCACTACAGTGTCATACAAAACTGTCTCAGTCCTACAAAACCTCTATGTGCTTCTTCTGATTCAAACGCCCTCCTCTCCAAGTCCCTGGCAACAACTGACCTGTTTCCCATCTTTATAGTTCTCCTTTATCGGAATGTCATATCAACGGAATCCTGGTGTGTATACAGCCTTTCCAAGCGGCATTTCTCACGCAGCATAACGCACTCATATGTAGGACAATGCAACGTCGATCCGTGTTGGTGAGTGGATTGATAGTTTATTTCTTTGTAATCTCTGAATTGTATTCCATTGTCTGGATGGACCACAGTGTCTTTATCCATCCACCTACTGAAGGGCATCTTTCTTGGGCTTCACAGTCTATACATGAGCTTGCGCCCAGGTTTTGCCGATTATGAGGAAAGCTGCTACGGACATTTATATGCAGGTTTCTGAGTGCACATGCATTTTCAAATCAGGAGGTAAATACCTAAGACTGTAATTTCTGGATTGTATAGTAAGATCGTATGGCTTAGCCTCATAGAAACTGTCAGCTTGTCTTCTGAAGTGGCTGCGCCATCTGCGTTCCCACCAGAGTGAAGGAGAGCTCCTGCTGCTCCGCCTCCTTGCCAGAAACGGCTACTGTCACTTTTTTGGATTGTAGCCATCTAAGAGTGGGTCCTGGTATCTCACCCACATTCCATTTGTTTCAGTCCATGTTGGAGCATGGCCCCTTCGGAGCATGGCCCCTTCAGAGCCTGGGGCAATTATTCACCGGCTCTGGGTTTTACATTGCGTTTGAATGACCCCAGCCAGGCCAAAGGGCTTCGGAAGGCAGCAGCACGGGCTCCTCAGCTGTCCCTGAGCCTGTGGGATTGTTAGATGTAGACAGAAGCATGGGGTCTGAATAGAGATTAGGGAAAATAGAGTGACCAGAGACTAGAGTAGAATGGAGTCCTGGTCAAGGTAAAAATGAGTTTTAAAGACCCATTAAAATATTTACAATTAAGAAAAATATAGTTAAAGAGGCAAGTATCTGTTACCCTAGGAAACGATGTGGAGAGTGGCATTTTCATGGTGTACAGTACCGCTTGTTCTTGGCCTGTGCCAACGTCACCCTCACCTCACCCGCTAATGACAAGCCTGTAACTGCCAGGTGCGCAGCTTATCTCGTTCTCCCACCAGCCCCTGTGGGCCAGGATGGCGCGGCGACACCCCCGTGGGTGAACAGCTGGCTCCGGCCGCTTTCGTGCGCACTGTGCCTGGTTCTCAGCGATGCCGGATGAGCTCTCCAGATGCTGCAGCGAGTGCTTCCTGTTCCCAGGGTCTCAGCCTCACAGGGCCTCCCTTCTTCCTCGCGTCCAGGCACAGGGCTGTGTGCACAGCTGCTCATCTCAGAACGAGAGAGTGTTCTGTGCCAGGAAATGAAGACAAAGAGCAAAGTCCCTGCCTGTTTCTCTTGCCTGCCCCTCTCCTTCGCCCCTTTTTCACTACCCACACCTCCTCCCTCCTTTTCCTACTTTATTGTCACTAAATCTTTGGGAGTCTGGAGTCAGTACCGGAATCACATTCTGCAGAATCACACCAAGTCCACAGATCTCTGGGAGACACCATTGTACCCTCTGCTGATCTCAACTCTCCTCCTTCTCTGGTGTGCGCCATGGATTTACTTTCAAAACCAGAAATGCTTTTCTGTTCTAAAGTGACCAGTTTTTAAAATTTACCTAAAATGATATGAGTGAACATCCAAATACCATGTATAAAAGAAGCCAGATATCAAAAATATGTATGATTCTATTTTATTTGAAGTTCAAGAACAGGCAAAGCAAACTTATAGTGTGTAAGTCTTAAAAGTAGCTAAGTTTGGGGAATGTTAATAAGAAAGGGTATAGAGGAGCATTCTGGATGCAGGAAATATTCCGTATCTCTTGATGAGGGTGTGTGCGTGCGAGTGCGTGTGTGTGTGTGTGTGTGTGTGTGTGTGGTGTGTGTGTGTGTGTGGTGTGTGGTGTGTGTGTGTGTGTGTGTGTGTGTGGTGTGTGTGTGGGAGGGGAGGGTGTGTGTGTGGTGTGTGGTGTGTGTGTGTGTGTGTGTGTGGTGTGTGTGTGTGTGGTGTGTGTGTGTGTGGTGTGTGTGTGTGTGGTGTGTGGTGTGTGTGTGTGTGTGGTGTGTGTGTGGTGTGTGTGTGTGGTGTGTGGTGTGGTGTGTGTGTGTGGTGTGGTGTGTGTGTGTGTGTGTGTGTGGTGTGTGTGTGTGTGTGTGTGTGGTGTGTGTGTGTGTGTGTGGTGTGTGTGTGTGGTGTGTGGTGTGTGTGTGGTGTGTGGTGTGTGTGTGTGGTGTGTGGTGTGTGTGTGTGTGTGGTGTGTGTGTGGTGTGTGCGGTGTGTGTGTGTGTGTGTGTGTGGTGTGTGTGTGTGTGTGTGGTGTGTGTGTGTGTGTGTGTGGTGTGTGTGGTGTGTGGGTGTGTGTGGGAGGGGAGGGTGTGTGTGTGTGTGTGTGTGTGTGTGGTGTGGTGTGTGTGGTGTGTGTGTGGTGTGTGTGGTGTGTGTGTGTGTGTGTGGTGTGTGTGTGTGTGTGTGTGTGGTGTGTGTGTTTGAATGGACTGAATGTTCATGGCCCTCCCAAACTCATAAGTTGAAACCTTAGCCCTATATGACGCTGTGTGGAGAGGGGGCCTGGCAGTGATTCCGTCAGAACGAGCCTCCCACATGGAAGTGGAGCCCGGAAACAAGAGCCCGAGGCGGCTTCCTGTGCCTGCGCGGTCTCAGGCGGACTCAGCCAGAAGCTGCCTCTCAGCAGATGCCACGGCCCCTCGCACTTTGATCGTGGACGTCTCAGCCTCCAGACTGTGAGAAGTCAGTGTTTGTCCCTTAAGCCACTCAGTCTATGACATCTTCGGTGTAGCAGTGCAGACTGACAGTCATTACGCTGTACGCTTTATAATGTTGTATTTATACACATTACAATTCACTAAAGTGTAGGAAAAGTCCCTGAAACAGAGGGACTAAACTGTGAACACTGAGCGCCAACTATTGCTCAAACCCCAGAACCGTCCGTTTAGCAGAAACCACAGAGGCTGAGTGTGAGCCTGTAGACACAGCCAGTCAGGGGAGCTTCCATGGAGAGTCACAGGACATGCCAGCTATTTGACTACGGGCTGGAAAATTTTCCCTAAATAGGCAGTTTTCTTTATTTTAAAGATATTCTGTCACTGTAAGAGGCCAGTCACAACACAACATTTGGGGCCCATTGACTATGAGGTAAAGGTAAGATAAGGTGAACCCTAATTCTAGAGTCTGTGGGTGGTCACACCCACCTCAGGATCTCTGCCAGAAAAAGGGGGGCGGGCTGTGTGGGGGCGTTCTCAGTCCCGATCCTGTCAGCCCACAGCGCTGTCTCCAACGACCCGGTCACACATGCGGCTGCCGCTTTCTTCCTCATAGAGGCAGAGTGCACATCTGTCTCCCGTTGGGCCCAGCCTCCCTAGGTTTGAGTGCTCCCACCCCTTTTGCGTTTCTGTGAAGCTCATTCACTCCGTCATCCTCCCCATGTTATTGACTATGCCATCCTCTGTGTTATTCACTGTGCCATCTTCTCTGTATATTCACTATGCCATCCTCCCCGTGTTAGTCACTATGCCATCCTCCCTGTGTTAGTCACTATGCCATCCTCTGTGTTAGTCACTATGCCATCCTCTGTGTTAGTCACTATGTCTGTGTTATTCACTATGCCATCCTCTGTGTTATTCACTGTGCCATCCTCTGTGTTATTCACTGTGCCATCCTCTGTGTTATTCACTATGCCATCCTCTGTGTTATTCACTATGTCTGTGTTATTCCCTATGCCATCCTCTGTGTTAGTCACTATGCCATCCTCTATGTTATTCACTGTGCCATCCTCTGTGTTATTCACTATGCCATCCTCTGTGTTAGTCCTATGCCATCCTCTGTGTTATTCACTGTGCCATCCTCTGTGTTATTCACTATGCCATCCTCTCCGTATATTCATTGTGCCATGGAATCCGTGTCCCAACAAGCCTCCAGGAGGCTCTCGCGCTCACTCAACTTTGCGAACCACTGATCTAGGGACTCCCAATTCTCCGCAAGGCCAAGCTGTGGGCTGTGGGTCGGGCACTCTGAAAGGCTCCCAAATCTGATTGCACACCATCTGGGAACTTAAAAGGACAACCCCTGCCTGCGCCGCATTCCCCAGGTGTTCTGATTTCTACTTTGCTTTTTGAAAAGCTCCCGAGTGGGGAGCGTTTCCCAGACCATGCAGTGCTGGTAAGAGAGGAGCGTTTCCCAGACCGGTAAGAGAGGAGCGTTTCCGCGGCCGGCCGGCGTTTGTCTGTTTCTTTGTTTTCACTGAACCCTGCTCATAGGACAGTTCGGATACAGACACTCACCTGTGCTGAAGAGAGGGTGAAGGTGCAGACGAGGGGAATCTGGGGAGAGGCTGAGGAAAGAGGGGGAGCCGGAGGAGGTGGCAGCGAATTGAGTGCTGAGACCCCCCTGGGCCCAGGACTGGGGCAGCCATTCCTCCAGAGGGTGGAATTCCTCCCCCCAGCCCCCCAGGCAAGGAGCACAGCCACACCCAGATTCCACCCTGTATGAGATAAAGGATTAAAACAAGCTGATTAGTCCCTGGGAGTTACCAGGGTCTGGCCTATAGAGGGATTTTCAGTCCCACCAACAACACAGAGCAGGGTAAGGATTAAAAAAGGATAGAGAAGCTGTATAGCCTCAGAGGCCAACCCAAAAACACTGCCACCCAGAGGCTGAGCCACAAACTGACTCTTAGGGGAATACAAATTAAGGCAGAATGGATCACAAATACGGCCTGCTTTAAAATCAGGACTGTGATTTACAACACGGAGGAACAGTGTAATGCAGGCAAATTCAACACTCTCCTAAATACCTGGCAGGACTAAGGCGAACCAGGCTGAAGAGTAGAAGAACCGAAAGACCATCACTACTGCAAATTTTTTCTTTTTCTTTTTCTTTTTAATTTTTTCACCTTTTTACTAAGAAACCAATTTTTTTTTCTCTTTTTCTTCTTTTTCCATCACCTGATTTTACCCTTTCAATTACCACATTTTTATTTTTAACCAGTATTATTACTGCTACCATTTTACCATTTTTTAAAGTGCCATTTTATTTTCTCTTTATTTTCTTTTGGGATTAGTGTTCTCCATTCTATTTTCATCGTTCCTTTAGCATTAATTTTCCCTATCTCAATTTCACCTCTTTGCTAAAACCCTCTTCCTTACTTTTCCCCTTTTGGTGTCCTGTTTCTCTTACCCTATTCCTGCTCCAGACTTTCCCAATTCCCTCTTTTTACCCCCTGTCTAATTCCACCCTACTTATATATCCTATTTCCAATCTACTGCTCCAAATCCTTATACACCTATTCTTTATCCTTCTTCACTTTCCAAACATTTTTTTCTCTCTTATCTTTCTATTGTTTTCTTGATTGTTGAATATATTGGGCTTTTTTTGTTTGTTTGTTTTGTTCTGTGTTTTTTCTTCTTTTTTAGGACTGGTTGTGAGGTTGTTTTTCTTTTTCCTTTTCTTTTTTTTTTTTTTTTTTTTTTTCCTGCTGGTTTTTCCCTTCCCTCCCCCACCCCACCCCGGTTATTTTTGTGCTTCTGTTTTCCCTTACCCCTCTGGATATTATTGGTGGTTTGTAGTTTGCATTCATCTCCAGGGATCTGTTGCTGGAATTTGTTGAGATTAGTGGCAGTTCTATTGGAGTTTGCTCCTCATACCAATAGTCTCTTCCCCGCTTCTACTTCATTCTCTTTTTTCGCTCTCTTTTTTTCCCCCCTCTTTTTTCCCAATTCTATTTTTGCACTCCTTTTTTGTTTGTTTTTTTTCTTATTTTTCTTTTCTGTTCTCTCTTTTATCTTCTTCTCTTCTTTCTCCCTTATCCCCTAATTCTCTTAATTCGGGTGGTCACCTTTATTTGGGGTTATTAATATTGTGAATATACTTGTGTTCAGTGCCTGGTACGTTGTGCCTTGCTCTGTTGTATTTTGTGCCTTTAAATCAATGCAGCAGATCCAAGCAACAGCAGCCCCCTGATCACCGCAGCCTCCTGATCACCACAGCCTCCTGATCACCACACCCTCTGTCTGTGGAACAGCAGCTGTACGTGAAGCCTCCCCCCACCAGCCAGAAGAGCCATCACAGCTGTGAACAACATCCACCAGAGGAGCTGCTGCCAACTGGAAAGCAGCTGCTACCGCAACCGTCTGAGCAGCAACCACAACCCAAGGAGCCCCTGCCACCCAGGGAGCAGCCACTGAACATCTCAACATCTACATATGTCAGCGAGATCAAACATGGGTAGGCAAAGAAACCCCCAAAGGAAAGAAAAGGAGGACTCGCCAGAAAAGCAGCTAAGTGAGACAGAGATATGCAACATGACGGAAAAAGAATTCAGAATAAGGTTCCTAGAGTACATGCACCAGATGTTCAAGAAGCAAGAAGAAACAGATGAAAAACTCAACTATTTATGCAAGAAGCTAGAAGAAACAGATGAAAAAATCAACAACTTAAGTAAGTCCCAAGAAGAAATGAAGAGTGACATAGCTTCAATAAAAAACTCCATTGAAAGTATCAACAGTAGACTGGGAGAAGCAGAGGACCGAATTAGTGAATTAGAAGACAAGGAAGCAAAACACACTCAAACTGTACGGCAAATGGAGAAAAAAATTAAAAGACAGGAGGAGAGCCTAAGGGAGCTTTGGGACAACATGAAACGAAACAACATACAAATAATAGGGGTGCCAGAACAACAGAAAGATGAACATGGATTAGAAAACCTATTCGAAGAAATAATATCAGAAAACTTCCCTGAGGTGGGGAAGAAAAAAGTCACACAAGCCCAGAGAGTCCCAAACAAGGTGAACCCGAAAAGACCCACACCAAGACACATCATAATTACCATGGCAAATGTTCAGGATAAAGAGAGAATCTTACAGGCTGCAAGAGAGAGACGGAAAGTAACATACAAGGGATCTCCCATTAGATTATCAAATGATTTCTCAACAGAAACACATCAGGCCAGAAAAGAATGGACGGAAATCTACAAAGTGATGCAAAGCAAAGGACTGAATCCAAGAATACTCTATCCAGCAAGGCTATCATTCAAAATTGAAGGGGAAATAAGAAGCTTCACAGACAAAAAAGGGCTAAGGGAGTTTATCACCACCAAGCCAGCCATGCAAGAAATGCTAAAGGGACTGGTGTAAAAAGAAGAAATATCAAGCTCAGAAAGAAAACAGCCACACACACACACACACAAAAAGAAATGGCTACAAACAAGTACCTTTCAATAATAACTTTAAATGTAAATGGACTAAATGCTCCAACCAAAAGACATCGAGTGGCTGAATGGATAAAAAAACATGACCCATACATCTGCTGTCTACAAGAGACCCACCTCATTAGAAGGGACTCACACAGACTGAAAGTGAAGGGATGGAAAAATATCTTTCACGCAAATGGAAAGGAAAAGAAAGCTGGGGTAGCAATACTTATATCTGACAAAATACATCTCAAAGTGAAGGCCATAACCAGAGATAAGGAAGGCCACTTCATAATACTAAAGGGATCAATACAACAAGAAGATATAACCCTGGTAAACATATATGCACCCAATGCAGGAGCACCCACATACATAAGAAAACTTCTGGAAGATATCAGGGGAGAGATCGACAACAATACAATCATAGTAGGGGACTTTAATACACCACTGACATCACTGGATAAATCCGCTAGACAAAAACTGAGCAAAGAAACAGCAATCCTAAATGACTCACTAGATCAGATGGACTTAATTGACATCTTCAGAACACTTCACCCCACAGCTGCGGAATATACATTCCTCTCAGGTGCTCATGGGACATATTCAAAAATAGACCACATATTGGGTCACAAGCAAAGTCTCCACAAATTCAAGAAGATTGAAATCATAAAAAGCTTCTTCGCAGACCACGATGGCATAATGTTAGAAATAAACTACAATAAAAACAACCCAAAATACTCAAACACTTGGAAGCTGAATAGCATGTTATTAAATATTGATTGGGTTACCAATGACATCAAAGAAGAAATTAAAAACTTCCTGGACACTAATGACAATGAAAACACAACAATCCAAAACCTCTGGGACACAATGAAAGCAGTCCTGAGAGGAAAGTTTATAGCTCTACAGGCCTATCTCAACAAATAAGAAAAAATGGTAGTCAATCATCTAACTCTACAACTCAAAGAATTAGAAAGAGAGCAACAAGAAAACCCCAGAGTGAGCAGAAGGAAGGAGATAATAAAGATTAGAGCAGAAATCAATGAAATAGAGACCAAAAAAACAATACAGAAAATCAATGAAACCAAGAGCTGGTTCTTTGAAAGGATAAACAAGATTGACAAACCCCTAGCCAGGCTCACCAAGAAGCAAAGAGAGAGGTCCCAAATAAACCAAATCAGAAATGATAGAGGCGAAATAACAACAGACCCCACAGAAATACAAATGATTGTTAAACAATACTACGGGCAACTCTACTCCAACAAACTAGATAACCTGGAGGAAATGGACAAATTCCTAGAAAAATACAACATTCCAAAACTCAATCAGGAAGAATCTAAAAACCTCAATAGGCCAATAACTATGGAAGAAATTGCAGCAGTCATCAGAAAGCTTCCAGCAAACAAAAGCCCAGGGCCAGACGGCTTCACAGGGGAGTTCTACCAAACATTCAAGGAAGAACTAAAACCTACCCTCCTCAGACTACTACAAAAAATTCAAGAGGAAGGAACGCTTCCAAGCTCATTCTATGAAGCCAGCATCACCCTAATACCAAAACCAGGTAAAGACATCACAATGAAAGAGAATTACAGGCCAATATCCCTCATGAACATAGATGCCAAAATCCTCAACAAAATCTTAGCAAATCGGATCCAGCAGTACATCAGAAGGATCATACACCATGACCAAGTAGGATTTATCCCAGAGATGCAAGGATGGTACAACATCCGTAAATCAATAAATGTGATACATCACATAAACAAATTGAAAGAAAAAAACCACATGGTCATATCAATTGATGCAGAAAAAGCATTCGACAAAATCCAACACCCATTTTTGATAAAAACTCTCAGAAAGGTGGGAATAGAAGGATCATACCTCAACATAATAAAAGCCATATATGACAGGCCCACAGCCAACATCATACTCAATGGACAAAAACTAACACCATTTCCCCTAAGAACAGGAACAAGACAGGGATGCCCACTCTCACCACTCCTGTTCAACATAGTCCTGGAAGTATTAGCCATTGCAATTAGGCATGAAGAAGAAATAAAAGGCATCCAAATTGGAAAAGAGGAAGTAAAACTGTCCTTATTTGCAGATGACATGATATTATACATACAAAACCCTAGAGACTCCATCAAAAAGCTACTAGACTTAATACATGAATTTGGCAATGTAGCAGGATACAAAATTAACCCCAAGAAATCTGAGGCATTTCTATACACCAATAGTGAACTTTCAGAAAGGGAGATCAGAAAAACAATCCCATTTACCATCGCACCAAAAAAATTAAGATACCTAGGAATAAACTTAACTAAAGAGGTTAAAGACCTCTACTCAGAAAACTACATGAGGTTGAAAAAAGAGATAGAGGAAGACATAAACAGATGGAAGAACATACCATGTTCTTGGATTGGTAGAATCAACATCATTAAAATGTCCATACTACCCAAAGCAATCTATACATTCAACGCACTTCCCATTAAAATACCAATGGCCTTCTTCAAAGATCTAGAACGAACTCTCCAAAAATTCATCTGGAATAAAAAAAGACCCCGAATAGCTGCAACGATCCTGAGAAAGAACAAAGTAGGTGGGATCTCAATGCCAGATATCAAGCTGTATTACAAAGCCACTGTTCTCAAAACTGCCTGGTACTGGCACAAGAACAGACATATAGATCAGTGGAATAGAATAGAGAGTCCAGAAATTAGCCCGAACCAATATGCTCAATTAATTTTTGACAAAGGAGGCATGAACATACAATGGAGCCAAGATAGTCTCTTCAATAAATGGTGTTGGGAAAATTGGACAGACATATGCAAGAAAATGAAACTAGAGCACCAACTTACACCATACACAAGAATAAACTCAAAATGGATAAAGGACTTAAATGTACGACAGGAAACCATAAAAATTCTAGAAGAATACAAGGGCAACAAAATCTCAGACTTATGCCAAAACAATTTCTTCACTGATACAGCTCCTAGGGCAGTTGAAACTAAAGAGAAACTGAACAAATGGGACTACAGCAAAATAAAAAGCTTCTGCACAGCAAAAGAAACCATCAACAAAACAACAAGAAAACCCACCTCTTGGGAAAACATATTTGCCAACGTCATATCTGATAAGGGCTTAATCTCCAAAATTTATAGGGAACTCATACAACTTAACAAAAAGAAGATAAACAATCCAATCAAAAAATGGGCAAAGGATCTAAATAGACACCTTTCAAAAGAGGACATTCAGAAAGCCAAGAGGCATATGAAAACATGCTCAAAGTCACTAATCATCCGAGAGATGCAAATCAAAACAACAATGAGGTACCATCTCACACCTGTCAGAATGGCCATCATCAACAAATCAACAAACGACAAGTGCTGGAGAGGATGTGGAGAAAAAGGAACACTTGTGCACTGCTGGTGGGAATGCAGACTGGTGCAGCCACTATGGAAGGCAGTATGGAGGTTCCTCAAAAAATTGGAAATGGAACTCCCATTTGACCCTGTGATACCACTACTAGGAATATATCCCAAGAAACCAGAAACACCTATCAGAAAGGATATATGTAACCAGATGTTCATAGCAGCACAATTCACCATAGCTAAGATCTGGAAACAGCCTAAGTGCCCATCAGTAGATGAATGGATTCGAAAACTGTGGTACATCTACACGATGGAATACTATGCTGCTGTTAAAAAGAAGGAACTCCTACCATTTGCAACATCATGGATGGAACTGGAGAGCATTATGCTAAGTGAAATAAGCCAGTCAATGAAGGAAAAATACCACATGATCTCACTCATTCATGGATAATAAAGACCATTACAAACTTTTGAACAATAATAGATAGAGGCAGAGCTGCCTCAAACGGATTGTCAAACTGCAGTGGGAAGGCCAGAGAGAGTTGGGGGGCAGGAGGGAGGGGAGTAAGAGATCAACCGAAGGACTTGTATGCATGCATATAAGCATAACTAATGGACATAAGACACTGGGGGGTAAGGGAGGGTAGGGGTTTGTCAAGGGCGGGGGGGAAAAAAGGACACTTATGTAATACCCTTTGTAATACTTTAAGCGAAAAAAAAAAAAAAAAAAAGAAAAGCTCCCGAGTGATTGTAAGGTGCAGCGGTGCTGAGAACCCAGACCCGGATCCAGCCCAGGCCTTGTCTTACCGTCCTCCTAAGGACCCAGGCTCAAACTGGAGCTGACAAGAGCGAGCGCCAGAATCCCTGGGAGGGCTCGTACCCACCTCGGACCTCTGACCCGGCAGGTCTGGGACTCCGTCTGCATTTCTGCATTTCTGACAAATACCCACTGGATGCTGCTGCTGCTGCTGGCCTGGGACCACACTGAGAACACTGGTCTAAGGATCAGACTTGAGGGGTCCCACCCTCCATCCCCTGTCTTCCACAGGGGGGCGTGTGAGGAGCATCAGGTTGGAGGGCTTGGAACACAGGCTGCCCCTCCCATCCAGGCACAGCTCCTCTGGCTTCCAGCCTCCTGGCACGTACACTCACACACACACACACACACACACACACACACACACACTCACTCATACACACATGCACACGCATATACACACGCACACATACATACACACATACACACACATACACATACACACACATACACATACACACACATACACATACACACGTGGTCCAAGAATAATGGTCCCCGAAGGTGTCCATGTCCTGATCTCTGGCTCCTGTGAATGTTCTCTTATTTTTAAAAGAGACTTTGTAGATGTGATGAAGTAGGGATTTGAGTCGGGGAGAGGTTGCTGGAATAGAAGGACTGCCGCAGGCCAAGGGATTCGAGAAATGCAGCCCTGGAAGCTGTGAGCAGCAGGGAATGGGTTCTCTCTCGGCCCCCAGAGCACATGGCCCTGCTGACACTTCCATTTTGATCATGAAACTGATTCCTGACTTCTGGCTGGCGAGCTGTAGGAGAATAAATGTGTGTTGAATTAAGCCACCAAGTTTGTGGAAACTTGTTACAGAAGCCATGGGAAACTCTCTCTCTCTCTCTCTTTCTCTCCTCCTCCCTTCTCCTCCCTCTCCCTCTCCCCCTCTCGCTCCCCCTCTCCCTCTCTCTCTGCTTTTTCCTCTCTCTCTGTCCTTCTTTTTCCCTTCCCCCCTCTCTCTGCTTCTCTCTCTCCTCCCCACCCCCCACCTCTCTCAGGCACACACAGCAAAAGGAGTAGGAAGCCCTGAGAGGAGTCAAAATTATGTATGAAGTTTTTCAATAACTCGCTTTCTCTCCACAACCCAGTAAGGAAGGAAGGTAGTAGCATTCCCACTTCACAGCTGAGGAAAGAGCCCGGCCACCGGCCATCACTGTGGCATAGTCCACAGGAAATCCAGGGCTCACACGCACCTGCAGACACCACGTCCAGGGCCCTGGCCACATTCTGCAGCTCTCCCTCTGCTGGCCAAGCTCGTCCCCCAACTCAATCTCCTTCTCTGAGAAAAATGACTTACTTTCTGCTTGTCCCCTGCGAGGAATTCTTACCAGTGATGCCCTCTCTGAGCTGCTGTTCCTCACTCCACGCGCTGGCAAGAATGAAACCACTGCACCAGAGAGTGCCAGGACCTCTGGCCACTCGCATCACCATCCCAGGGTCCAGGCTCTGCCGGCAGCCACCTCTCCCCAGTGAGCCCTGAGCATGTTTCTGGGGACATTTAGGAAAGGAGTTGGGATGGAAGCAGAATGCTAACCAACAACTGCCTTTCAGAAGATTTCACTGTTCAAGCCTGTGGAGCCCGAGGGTTTTAACACGTCCCCCACCGGCCATCGCTTGTCCCCACTCCCCAGTTCAAGGAGCGCTGTGGGTAGAGAGGGTGGCCTGACCTGGAGCAAGAAGGCCATGTCTGCGGCCTGCACCGTGGACCGGACCGGCTGCTGACAGAACAATGGGTGCTCCTCTGTCTGTGTCAGACGAAGGGTGTGGAGAACATTCCTGTGGCTTCAGGGGCTGGATCAGCACCTGCTGCGAAGGTGGAGGTCGGGGACCCCATTGCTTCCATCAGGCTCCGACCACAGGAAACTCTCACCCCAGCAGACACGCACGTGACATGGACGTCACAGCCATCCTTCATGAGATCCCCCAACTACCCCATGAGGCTCTCATGCTGCAGATGAGGGAGCAGAGGCACAGAGTCTTCAGGAAACTTGCCCAAGGTCACGCATCAGGGAATGCGGGGCCGGGACTTGCACCAAGTGTCTGGCCTGCGCTCTGATCTCCCCAACACTCTGCTTTCCTGGGACACCTTTCCTCTCGCGCCTCCCCACTCATGGTCCCTGTCCCCCGCCCCCACCACCCCCAGAGCTGAGAAAGGAAATGCAGTCTCTGCCTCTCACTGCCCACTCCCAGCCCCACTGATGCTGGGCCCCCAGCCCCTCCCTCCATGTGGTCAGGGTGAGGGATGCTGGGCTCACGTCATCAGGGCAACACCTCCAGCGCCCCCTCCTCCCACTATGGGTGCTGCCATATTTGTCATGGAGTGACAGTTAATTTGCATATTATTATTTTATTAGATAGGATTATTGAGTGTCTGGATTTTGTTGTCTTCCTTTAAAGAGTATTGAGTTCTATTGTGGCAAGCAAATAACTTACCTGCAAGTAATTTTAATACAAGAATCATTAGAATACATTCTCTAGTTTAAGGTTGACAAGGTCTGGGGTTGGCTCTTTTTAGCATTGTTACTGTGGGTCCAGAGTGACCTATATACTAGGGCTTAGTTTAGCCCTACTATGTGTTGTGACTATCTGGGGTCCCCGTTGAGTGCCTCGAGCACTCAATGATTTCTCTCCATTTTGGCTGATCAGAGCACAAATGTCTTCAAGCCCTGTGAAAAGTTTGAGTGTTTAAGGCTTATAACTCCCAGGTAGCTCCCCACACAGACCCATGGAGGCTCACCTTCCATGTGCATACTTAGCATTCACCAAAAGATCCTAGGGGAGCCTTATACAGAGTTTTTGAGCTTTTTCATTCTGTAGCTCCCTCCTTTCCAGTACTCTTCTCTGGAAATTCTAACCACTTCATTGTAACAAAACTTAGGTCCTTCCTTCTTGTTCTACAGTTTGAAAAATGCCTTCAAGCAGAAGACCAGGGTGATGGTAGGGGTCCCTCATTAACTTCCTTTCTGTTGGGGATAACAGTTATATTCTGGCTATAATGTCTGGAAACAATTGTCTCCCATATTGTGTCTAGTTTTCTAGTTATTTACAGCAGAAGAGTAAGTCTAGTACAAGTTACTTCATCATTCTTGGAAGTGAAGGTGCCTATAGCATCTTCTAATGTAAAGGGCATGGTTTGAGCAGCCTCTGGAGCAGTCTTCACAATCCCATACCCAAAGACAGAGAGCTATTTGGAGTGGAACCCTGTGCAACGCACTGTGACTGGCCCATGGGACATTAAACACTTGTGACTAATGTGATGTGCCAACACATAAATGTGCAAGATAATGTCTTTGGGCATTTTAAGTGCTTTAAACTCCTTTAAACACTTATGGGATAAGCTTCTCTATGTAACAGATAGAATCCACTTCCTACCACTTTGCTATAGATTTAATTTCCATCCCATACAAAGTGATTTCATTAAGGTTTTTGTTGTTGTTGTTTTGGTGTGTGTGTGTGTGTGTGTGTGTGTGTGTGTGTGTATGCGCACTTGTCGATAATGGGATTTTAACTGTGTGGCAGTGTGGTCCAGTTTCTAAACTAAATCCCTATAATAACAAATATTTGTCTAAAGCCTGCCACTCCACCCTCTCCACGTTTGGGCTTTTGCCTACGGCAGCGAAGGGGAACATGTCTGCAACACCGTTTGGGTTTGCTCATTACTGCGGCAGCGATGACATGCACCTTCCACCCAGCGCTTATTTACCGATTGCACTGCTCCCACATTTTCCTCCTCTTGACTTCCTGCTTTGGTTGGTTTTTGCTTGTTTGGTTGGCTGGTTTTTGGTTTTGTCATTTGGCTCCCAATACTTGCTTGTCTTAGTGTGCATTCTCTAGTTTGGCAAGGTCTGGGGTTGGCTGTATTTATTTATTCACTGCTCTTCATCACAGGTCCTTTTGTCCCAGCTCCATCTCACCAGAGCTAGTCACGGAGAGAAGCATATGTGGTGTCCTTCCACCCACCCATTAAAACTTTCCTCTTCCAATACGTTACTGTTTGCTGAGCCCTGAATACCAGAACCAGCTCCCCATTCAGTCCTGGAGTTCAGCCCTCCCAACACAGCTTCCACCGAGGCTTGGACAATGTACTTTCCATCCAACTTTCCCACCTCCTCACCAGCAGAGCTGAACTGTTCTCCATGCCAGTTATTCCAATTTCACCTTATAAAGCCAGACTGATCATAAAGGGTAATGACCGAGAGTGGCTTAGTACTTGGCCTCCAGCCTGGTTACTCAGGACAGGGAGGGTCAATGAGCAAGAAACAGGAGAAAGGACACCCCGGGGAGTTTCAGGCACAAGGGAGGCGAGGTGTTAAGAGTCATTGGAGACTGCTCCTCACCAGAGCTCTCCGTTCTCTTCTTCATCTGTGCCTCTCTCATCCTGACACCAAATTCAAAGAACAATGAAATCCACACAGTTTAACAAAAGACAAGTAACTTCTACAAATGAGTGTGGTAGCTTTAACAGTACATTTGAAAGCTCAAAATAGTAGTCCTGGAAGTAGCTGTTTTATCATTCTGAAGATGTTGCCATCCTTGTTTGATATGGATTTGACTATACCATTTAACAAGCTTCAAATTCCTCATTTCCATAGGCAGGACCAACGGGTGTGGGGTTTAACTGTAAAGCATAGCCTGGATAGCTTTAGTAATTGATGTTTAAATAATTGTCTAACTATTTGAAAGTCTATGCATTTGGGGAAATGGAAAGGCTTCCTCCTGTTGGCAGTAATAATTGGATGTGAAGCCCCAGAGTCTAAATGATTAGTTCTTTAATGGGCTTTTCCCATTTTTCCCCATTTTTCCCATTTTCAGAAATTTTGATGAAAAAACAAAAGCTGAACCAGGAAAAATTATTTGTATCTGAGCATTGTAAAATTGATTAGTTTCACTCAAACCCACAGTCAGTGGTATTTAATTGTAACCCTTTCCATCAAAATGTTTTCATTAATCTTGAAAACTAAATATTTAGTTGATTTAGATATTAGACTTCCACAGCACTACAGCAGATTCTTTTTAAACAGCAAATTTTGGCCAATGTACTTTTCTCTAAAATTCCACCAAAGATATTCATTTTAAATCTTCTTCAATACCAAGGTAAGGAGTACTAATTGAGCTGGTTGGGGTTGTGAGGGAACATTTATCCCCTGGATTAAAAAAAAAAAAAAGATTCTTGCAGAATATCTGAATTCTTAAGGTCCTTTTTCATGCTGTGCAAAATATGGCTTGATTCATATAAAAAGCAACTAATAAAAGAAACCACGTGCTCTGTATAATCAACATGAGGTGCTTATACATGAGACCTCAGAGGCAGAACTGCTCATTACCTTCACATCCAACCTTGAACTTGACAGCCAGGTCTGGGTGTGCGTGAGGAGTGGGAGGAAGTTGCTGGAAAGACACCCCCTGATGGGTACAAAGTACATTAATGTTAAAATTATGTGAAGGCCCCAGCCTTCCAATGAAGAGCCGTGTTGCTTCTTATTAATGGAAATGGATTCTCTTACTTTTCCTGTCAGATTCCAGCATTGCTGGCTGTTGGCTACACGGGGTATCTGACCCTCCCAGGCCCCAGCCTCTGGGGTAGAAGACAGGAAGTGCAAAACGGTTTGGGACCAAGTGCAAAAATATGCCCTGAAGTCTAAACAGAGACTGCTCTGTGGGATGCCTCTATTGTTTCCATGCTTTGCAGGCTGGGTATTAAGTCAGGAGTCGCTTGTCTCTGTGGACATTTTGGTGTATCCAGCTGCTTCTGGTCTTAAGGACAGTCCTGTTGGATGAGTTAAAGCAAGTCCGTGGATTTATTGGAAATGTGTGGCCACCTACGGGCTCAGGAAGGTCTTGGACTCAACAGAGGCCCCTGACACATCTCGAGGGTGCCCATCTCTCATCCCCGTTTTTCCTCTACAACATTCTCCTTCCTTCTGTGGACTCCTTTCTCCACGTGACGCCGGCACCAACAGTTCCTTCGACCACAGTTAGCGATGCTGCCCCTGACACAGGTCCAAGTGCCCAGGACAGGGACTTAGATTAGCTGTCCATTTCTGGGTCAACCAATCGAGACCTGGAGAGCAGATCACCTAAGAGGGGGACATGTGTTTGGAAGAGGGGAAGGGCATTCTTGACAGAAGCAGATCAAAAGAAAAATACTGGTGGGTGAGGGCCGGCCAACCAGATGACTCCTCATATCACTTGGCATGATGGGTATTTGTCCTAGACGAGGCCATGAGTCCAATTCTGGCTGGTCACAGATTTTCTATGGTCCTTTACCCAATATCATTCTGATGTGGTCATCTTTTCGTGGCTTAAAACAAAAGAAAGCAAACCATGTTCTAACCCATCTACAGCTTTCCCCCATCATGGAAAGAGAAACAGTATGTTGTGGCCTTGGATATGTGGTTTCCCACCACCCTTCAAAGAAAGAATAGTAAAATGTATAATTAAACTAACAGTGTGTTTGTTGAGGACAGGGGGTGTGTCCTGCTCACCGTGGATTTTCTGCTTGTGTTAGAGCGGTGCCTTGCACGCGTAGGCGTTCTATTAATGCTTTCTGACTTCAATTTTTAGAAAATGGTTCTACCATATTGAGAGCAGGAAATCAACAAACAACTGCTGTGGACTGTGGTCTGTGGTAGAATTGTGAACAAGTGGTTACAAGCTGGAATAAAGATGGGCTTAAAGTACCACTGGAAAATAATGGCCTGGAGGTCACTGTGCGGAGGGACCAGAGCACCTGCGATGGGCCAGGGCGGCAGCACCTCCTGTGGGGCTGGCTGCTCCCGGCAAGACCTCCGTGCGGTCGGGGCTGCGCGTGCCCGGGGACTGGGCGTCAGGAGGAGGCCGGGATGGCTTTGTGGGTGACTTGTTACGTGACTCTTGGAATTTTATTGCGTTCCTTTGGTTTGAAGTTCTCACAGCATTACATTAAACTGCACAATATCACAAAAAAGGATTTGAAAACAAAGGAAGGTTGCTACAAAGCCACAAGGTTCCTCTTGCACTAATGTGCTGGGAACGCCAAGTGCCTGTCACGTGGGTTGTGTAGTTTTACGCATTAAAAAAATACCTCATCGGTACTGAAACAGGGGCCTCTGCACTTTGCTAAAAGCCGCCCTGGGATTTCCCTGCCGTGCCCATGCCTGCCCTGCTCCAGGGCCTTCCCTTACTCCACGCAGCCCCAGGGCCCCTCGCTCGTTCCCCTGACACATTCCTCCCCTGCTTTTCTTCCCTCCTTCTCTCCACGGTCTTCTCAGCTCTTCTGCTGCCTCTCCTCCCTGCCTGCCTCTGGGTGTCTGCTTCCCAGCACCCCGTCTCACGGTGTCACCGGGGGCCCTGAGCTGCGGCCTTGCTGAGCTCCGTGGAGGAGCTGAGATTGGGGAAGGGTGCTGCTCAGGCTTCCTACCTGCACACAAACCACGCAAACCCAGAGGTGCCAGCAGGGACAGCTCACCACGGGGTTTCACACTTTTCATGAGCTGGCGGCTCAGCTGGGCGCTTTGCTGCTGGCCTCCCGAGTCGGTCTCAGAGCTCCATTCATTGCGACACGTGGCTGGGGCAGAAGCACCCACAAGGCCTCCCTCCAATGGGCCTCTCTGGCGAGGCAGCCGACCCATTCCACGGAAGCTGACTTTCTGTCTTTGGCCTGGGCTGGGAGGTCCCCAAATGTCACTTCCACTGCGTTCTTTTTTAATCCTCACCTGAGGACAGGTTTTACTGATTTTAGAGAGAGGAGGAGGGAGAGAGAGAGAGAGAGAGAGAGAGAGAGAGAGAGAGAGATGTATGAGAGAAACATCGATTGGTTATCTCCTGTACATGTCCCCACCAGGGATCAAACCCTCAACCTGGGTATGTGCCCTGACCAGGAGTCGAACCAGCAACCTTTCGGTGTATGGGATGAAGATCCAACCAACTGAGCCACACCGATCAGGGCCCCTGTGTTCTATTAATAGCATTTGGCAAACTTTTCTACAATGGACTGCTAGCAAATATTTTAGCTTTGAGGGCCATCCCGTCTCTGTCACAGCTACTCGGTTCTGCCTTGTGGCGTGAAAGTGGCATAGACAATACACACAAAAAGGAGCTGGCTGAGTCCCATTGAAACTTTATTTAGAGGAGCCCGCAGTGGGTCGGTGTGACCTGCGGCCACAGTTTGCCCACCTCTGCTATTGGTCACAACAATCTCAAGGCCAGCCCAGCTGTAAGAGGAGGAACTGCACATGCAACAGGAAGGAGAGGACCCGGCGGTGGTCACTGGGAGACTGGGAGGCCAGCCGGCTCGGCTGGGCCCAGGGTCCTGTGGGCTGGCTGGTGACGGGTAGGGTGGTCGGTGGAGTCCAGCGTGATGACGAGGGATCAGTGTGTGCTTACCAGCTTGCTCACTCCTGAAGACAGGGCTGGGAAGGAAGACAGCCAGCTTTGGGCCTCCTTGGTAGCTTAGCTCTGAGTAAGGAAAGGGCACTGCCACAGAGCCAGCGAGTCTGAAAGCTATAGAGAGCGCCCTCCACTGGCCCTCATGCTCTGCTGGTGACGGTGACATACTTTTTCTTTCTAAAGTGATAAAAACCAGAAGAGTAAAGCACAGGTCTTTTCCTCAGGTATTCCCTTTGTGGGTTTGTATTAATATGCCAATATTATTGGGACTAATCCTGTTGAAGGGGAAGAGGAAGAAAGGGAGTAGAAAAATAGGGATGGCAAAAGTGATCTTCCCCAGGCACTCTGGGGCAGGAGTCGGGGTGTGAACCTGGGGGGTGGGTATGGGAGACGGTGAGTCCATGGAATAATGTGGTGCTTGTGTTTCTGTCCAGTGGGTGTGGTATGGACAGCAGCAAAGAAATAAGGCTTGACTTCATAGGGAACAGAGGTGGGTGGGTGGTGACGGGACATTCCTGGAGGGTGGGAGGTGCTTGCTTAACAGGGGGCTCAGGGACTCTGTTACCAGGGCTCTCAATTCGGTCTGAGATGAAACCAGGGCCCTCTTGCAGGCGATGTCGGTATCCTCAGAGGAAAGTGTTGGGAGGTGAGCTGGGAACCCGAAGGTGCGCTGGGAATGCAGAGAATGGGGAAGAAAGGAATTCACCCTGAGAGGACAGCACAGATACGGCCTCCTGGGACCATTAGGACAAACACGGCACAGGAAGAGGGCAGCTATACAATTACAGAGCTAAGAAGCGTCTGTTGGGCTCATGGATTGGGTGGAGAGAGTTAGGCTCACCCAGAAAGTACTGTGAGAGAAGAGAGAATGGGCCCAACGAGGGAAGAACTTTCCAGCAATTGGAAAGGTTTCAAAGGGAAACGGCTTCTCCATGAAGTGGTGAATCCCTCAGATCACAAGTGCTCAGCCACTGGTTGGTAGGTTACTGACGTCAAGTTCATTCACTTCCCTTCCAGGAGTGGCGCTCTGCTGAGATGGCCTCTCCGCTCAACTGTGAGCCCCCGAAGGCAGGAACTTACGGTTTCTGTGTCCCCAGAGCCTACACACGTCGCTATTCACTAGTCATATGTGGCGATGAACAGGTGGCATCACACAGCCTCGTGAGCACTGTGAAGGTTAAAGCATGTAGCTAAACACACTGACCGTATGACCCAGCCGTGGCCCACCAGGGATTTACAGAAGAGAAATGAAAGCACGTCCAGGTGACCGGGGGCAGCCCTCGGTGCCCCGTGGTGCCTGTACCACAGGGAAGTGGGTACGATGCTTACAGGTGGTATTGCCATGGCTGTTCTTTTCCCCTCAATGAATGGTGCCTAATTTATTGTTAGTATATTTTCAAAAATATTCTTATTTAAACAGAGTGTCTTGGGAATACAGCACCTTCACACAAGGTGTAACTCTGCTGCTGACGTGGGGCTGGGAGCGACATGGGGCTGGGGAGTTTGCACCACATTTCTCTCTGAGCTTACAGGGCAATCCTGAGGTTCTAGGCTCAGTAATTAACAACATAAATAGATAACATAATGAAACAACACCATAAAGATAAAAGGAAATAACGATAACAGTGATGACGCCCCCCTGGGGAGCTCTGGGACTGCGATGAGGTGTGTCCTCAGCAGTGACTCCCACCACTCGGCCGGTGCAGAGGACTGGGGAGCTGTCAACAACTCCGCCTGATCTGCTGGAGCAGTGGCTCCCCAAGGCCTCTCTGGCACTGCGCTGGGTTCGAGACGCCTATCAAAGCTGCAGGGACACCTGAGTCACCCCCAGCAAGAAACACAACAGGTGCTGGCAGCGCCTGCAGTGCCTTGGCCTCCACTTGGTCCCTCTGTGCAGGCGGCAGCTTGGCCCGTCCTGGGTCAGGAGGGCGAGGCCTGGTGCACGGCAGGCCCCAAGCGGGCCTCCAGCTTCGGTCCAGGCGCCCCAAGGCTGCTGTCCGCCGCCCTGGAGCTACAGACTCCCGCCTTGGCATCCACATTTTGTGTCCAGATGGTTGAGTTTTACATTGAGAAGCCACGTGCTCCTCTGCCCGCAAGGAGGGGATTTGGCAAAAGTGCGTGGGGCGCTGATGCGCACAGCTATGCGCCCTGCACCTGAGGCCGCGGCTCTGTCTCTGGGTCTCCTCAGCTGTCAGCATCTTTTCAGTTAAAACGCTACAAATTCAAGGTGTGAAGAGATGGGCAACTGGCCTCATTCCACATATTAATCCGTCCTAATAAGATCACCTCTTCCCACCAGAGGTCCCTTAGGGATATGAAGACGTTTACCAGAGACGCCTTGCTGTCTCCGGGCCACCTGGCTGGGGGTTCACACTCATCCTCACGCAGGGGCCGGTAGACCAGGGAGTCCGACACGTCCCCTCAGGGGCCGGGCTGCCGCGAGTCTGGCACCTCTCGGGCTCCCTCTCACAGAGCCTGCAGGGAGCTCCGCTGTGCATAATGAGGACTTTGTGCTCCTCAATATTTTTTTAGACCGAAAGGAAACTTTCATGCTTTTCCTGCCTTTGGCTTCAGTTTGTTATTTGAAATGGCAAAAGTTCTTACAGTTCAACATGGAAATTTGCTTAATAAACAGGAACAGATTCTTGAGGAACCGCCACTGAGCATGGAAATTAACACTGTGGGTGCCAGTCCTTAGGCGTAGACAGTTGCTATGGCTGGCATTTAACGGGGTCGCTATTACCTTCTGTATTATTGTTACTGGGCTGCTGCCACGAGCCATTGCTATGTGTAACGTATACTTTTCTAATATCAAACATAAAATTAAAAAAATAACACAGAGACATTCAAAATTATTTCATTTATACAAGATCTGTGTAGCCACAGACTCACTTTTAGGTGACTCACATTGACTCATTCCTCAAATATTTGAGTGTTCCCTTCTATGGGAAATTTTTAAAAGGAACAAACACATTGAGGAACTCAAAGCTTAAAAATTTAATGGAGCTCTCGCTGGTTTGGCTCAGGCGATAGAACATTGGACTGCAGACTGGAAAGTCCCAGGTTCGATTCCAGTCAAGGGCACATGCTCAGGTTGCAGGCTCGATCCCCAGTGGGGGGCATGCAGGAGGCAGCCGATCAATGATACTCTTTCATTATTGATGTTTCTATCTCTCTCTCCCTCTCCCTCCCCAACAAAAAATATATTTTAAAAAATTGAATGGAGAAGAGAGAAATAAGGTACACAGAGAAGTCCAAGGTAGAATGGAGGAAACATAAAGGTGAGGAATTCCAAAGAAAACACATTTCTAGCCCAAAAGGGGGAAGCAGAAAAGGCCTCTTGGAAGAGGCAGTGTCTGAGCTTGGCCTTGAAAGGTGGGAAGGATTAAGGCAGCCACACCTTCTTGATGTTCTCCCGTTGAGAAATGGGATTTTTGTACTTCCTTGCAGATGCCATGGCTTCTGTGCCTGCTCCAACCAATAAAAGACATTGGCTTGTGTCCATTTCCAGGAGAAGAGCTTAAGTCACTGGCAGCTTCCTCTTGGCTTTTGGAGCAGCTGATCTTCGAACACTCCTTCTGGGAGCCCTGAGCCTCCCTGTAGGACCTACCCTGAGACCTCATGCTGGAGAGGCCCCATGTCAGCTCTTCAGTGGACAATCTCAGCTGGACCCAGACTTTCCAATTACCCCCACTAAGGTGCCAGACATGTGAGCAGA
The DNA here is from genome assembly GCF_028538775.1 of Myotis yumanensis. Classification (NCBI taxonomy): domain Eukaryota; kingdom Metazoa; phylum Chordata; class Mammalia; order Chiroptera; family Vespertilionidae; genus Myotis; species Myotis yumanensis. The sequence goes on from NW_027223762.1 coordinate 69,093,547, forward strand.
GCTCTCTGGGACTGTCCAGTGCAGCCCATCCCAGCTGAGTCGGCTGAGTGAGTGCCATCAACACTGTGCAAGGCAGCAGAACCACCCGGCTGAGCCCTGCCCGGATTGGTAAGTGGGGTTTGCTAGCAGAGGTGAGGCCCAGTGGCATCCCAGGGGAATGTTGTGTGCAAAGCCATGAAGCAGTGAAGGTGCTGAGAATGCACTCTCAAGAATTGAGTTTGGGTGAAATTGGGCGACCTGCAGAAAGTACAAAGGAAAAATAACTGTTGTACATATTTTAAGACTAAACAAAGAATCTGAAGGTCATATGTATGTTATAGATTCTGTAGTTAATGGGTGCCACTAGGACTCTGTATATATTTTTTTTATTATGGAAATCTGTAAAGATACACAGAGGACAGGATAATGACCCATCACAATTGGGGGCTCAGGAAATGTATATGTAGTTTCCTAGCAAAAGAATGATCAATATTTGCTAGTTTTTTCCTGATATATTTCAATCCAAAGCATATCATTTTACCCATAACTGTTCCAGAGTGTAGATCTGACAGACAAGAGCTTAACAAAGTAACTGTAAAACCACTTTCACACCTAAAAAAATCAGCTGTCTTACTAGCAACCCCATTCCATGATCAGTTTCTCCTACTGTCTTATTCTCCGTTCAGTTCAGCATCAGCCTGGGTCCCTAGCGCTTTTGGTTGGTTTGGCTTTAGGCCTCTTGTCATCAGTGGTGGTTCTGCATCAGGCCCTCTCTCCTGTGCTCCTTGTCCTGCAGAGCTGCCCCCATTAGGCTCCTGGCACCCTCAGCCCTTGCCAGGTGATGTCACTTAGCATGCTCTTCTAGTGCCACGTTTCCTGTGAAGAAAGAGAGGTGGGGACACCAGGTCAGGGCAATGTTTGCGAAGGTGAATCTGATCATGTATAATAATGAGGTGGTGGATTGAAACCTCATCCAAAGTGAGGGGTCCTGCTCACCTGGCCTAGGGTGGGCGGGGGAGAGGGGGGAGGAGGAGCACACAGGTGTCAGAGCACTAGGAATAGAGAGGTCAGAAGGGGTGCTGGTGATGAAAACCACTCTTGATATTTATTGGGTGCTTACTGCATATGAGGCTCTGTGCCTGTGACCTCTGGCCTCAGCATGCTAAATATGTCCCCATCTTACAGAACGAGGCCTAGAGAGGACGTGGACTTACGTGCATGGTTAGCACATGACACATTCCTGGAGCTGTGTTCTCAGCGACTACGCCAAAGGCAGAGGAAGCCCCTGCAGCTTCTGTGGTAGTTGGGGCGGGGGGGGGGGGGGGGTGGATGCTGGGGTGAGAAGGCCAGGCAAAGACTGAGGGCAGCGGGTGAGTGTGGATGGCCGGCTGTGTGAGCTCAGTGTCTCAGACAGCACCCTGAGCCCTGCTCGCATGAGCATCCCCTAGAATCCTCCTTCTAAAACATGCAGACTCCTGGCCCTCCCCAAGGCTGACCAGGTCAGAGTCCCAGCGAGTGTGGCCCAGGAATGGGTTTTACCCAGCGCCTAGGGGTTTTTAGATGAAGTTTGAGAAACACTGGCAGATAGAAGGGCCAACGTTAGCAGAGGGAGAAAGGAGAGCCATGCACTTCACAAATGTAACTGACTGGGAACAAAGGGCTTGTCACAGTGCCCAGGTGTCCGTAGTGTTTTATAAGTAAACTAGAGGCCCGGTGCACAAAAATTTGTGCACTGGGGGTGGGGGGGTGGGTCCCCCAGCCCGGCCTGTGCCCTCGCGCAGTCTGGGACCCCTCGGAATATAACGACCTGCTGGCTTAGGCCTGCTCCCAGGTGGCAGAGGGCAGGCCCAATCCCTAAGTGCAGCCCCTGGTCAGGCTCAGAGAAGGGCCGATTGGGGAGTTGGGGCGCCACCCCGTCATGCACAGAGCAGGGAGGATTGGGAGGTTGCGATGCCACCCTCAGTCACGCTCAGGGTACAGCCAATTGGGGGGTTGGGGCACCGCCCCCTGTCACACTCAAGGCAGGGTCGATGGGGAGGTTGCAGCGCCACCCCCTGTCATGCACAGAGCAGGGCCGATCAGGGGGTTGGGGCGCTGCCCCCTGTCACACACAGAGCAGGGCCCATCAGGGAGGTTGGGGCTCCGTACCCTGTCACACACAGAGCAGGGCCCATCAGGGGGTTGGGGAGCTCCCCCCTGTCATGCAGCCCATCAGGGGGTTGGGGCGCTGCCCCCTGTCACTCACAGAGCAGGGCCAATCAGGGGGTTGGGGAGTTCCCCCCGTCACACACAGAGCAGGGTCGATTAGGGGGTTGGGGAGCTCCCCCCTGTCACTCACAGAGTAGGGCCAATAGAGGAACTGGAGCACCGCCCCCTGTCACACACAGAGCAGGGCGGATCAGGGGGTTGGGGTGCTGCACCCTGTCACACTCAGGGCAGGGCCAATGGGGAGGTTATGGCTCTACCCTGTCACACACAGAGCAAGGCCCGTGGAGGGGGGTTGGGGCGCCACCCTCTATCTCCCACAGAGCAGGGCCGATCAGGGGGTTGGGGCGCCGCCACTGTCACACTCAGGGCAGGGCCGATGGAGAGGTTATGGCTCTACCCTGTCATACACAGAGCAGGGCCCGTGGGGAGGGGGGGGTTGGGGCACCGCACCCTGTCACACACAGAGCAGGGCCGATCAGGGGGTTGGTGTGCCACACCCTGTCACACACAGAGCCGCAGGGTGATCAGGGGGTTGGGGAGCTCCCCCCTATCAGGCACAGAGCAGGGCTGATCAGGGGGTTGGGGCACCTTCCCCTGTCACAAACAGAGCAGGGCGGATAGGGAGGTTGTGGCCCACCCCCTGTCACACACGGAGCAGCAGGGCGATCAGGGGGTTTGGGCGCTGCCCCCTGTCACGCTGATCCTGTGCCAGGAGGCTTCGCGGCTCCGCTGATCCCTGTGCTGGGAGGCATATTACCCTTTTACTATATAGGATAGAGGCCTGGGGTCTGGCTGATTTGCCCTAAAGGGCGTCCTGGATCAGGGTGGGGGTCCCCACTGGGGTGCCTGGCCAGCCTGGATGAGGGGATGATGGCTGTTTGCAGCTGGTCACACACCCTTCAGGGTGGGGGTCCCCACTGGGGTGCCTGGCCAGTCTGGGTGAGGGGCTGAGGGCTGCCTTAAGGCTGGTGATTAACTGAAGCTCCCAACTGCTCCTTTTTTTCTTTTTCTTTTTTTATTTTGGGCCAGCTTTAGCTCTGGCTCTAGCTCTGAGGCTTCTGCTGGTTTGTTTGCATTCTATAATCGAAACAATGTATAACCTCAGCTCTGAGATCCCAGCTGTTTGTTTAGCTTCTATATTTGTTAGAATGTTTCAAACTGCCAGCTCAGAGGCCGGCAAGGCAGGCGGGGAACGTTGGAGTCTGCAGCAAGCAAGCCTCATGTTCGCTTCCAGCTGCCTGGCTGCTGGCAGCCATCTTGGCTGACAGCTAATTTGCATATACTCACTGATTAGCCAATGAAAAGGGTAGCAGTCGTACGCCAATTACCATGTTTCTCTTTTATTAGTGTAGATGCTGGTGAGCAAATAAACCAATGGAAGGAACTTTCGCAGACTGTGAAGGCTAAGCAAGTGGCTCCTGCCACATCCCACTCCCTGCTAATTAAGACCTGGGGCTCACATCACACCCTCATACTAAAGGGGGCAGCAGTGGCCACTGGGGCTCCGCTATGTTTGCGTGGGAGAGAGGCAGGGAAGTCCCTCTGAGCAGGACCCAAGTCAAACCAGGGGCCCGTCATGAGTGGAAATGGCTGGGAGACAAATGACAGGTAGTGCGTGTGCTCTGTGCATGTTATTGGTGGTGTGTAAGGCAGACAAGAATACTGGAGCCGAAAACATTCCACTCTGGAATAATGTCCAGGCAAAGGGCGTCCAGTGAGCTTTTTGAGAAATAGCTATGGATCGAACAAACTGAATTGGTAAGTCGGCCCAGCCATAAATCTTATGCTTTAAACATATATATTTTTATTGATTTCAGAGAGGAAGGGAGAGGGAGAGAGAGATAGAAACATCAATGATGAGAATCATCAAATGGCTGCCTCTTGCACACCCCACACTGGGGATCAAGCCCGCAAGCTATGCATGTGCCCTGACGGGGAATCGAACCGTGACCTCCTGGTTCATAGGTCGACACTCAACCACTGAGCCACGCCAGCCAGGCAATCTTACACTTTTTAACCCTTCTTTTTTATTAATTAGTGTCTTCCTATTGGTAACCATAATCTTTATTTTATGAGGGTGTCTTTTAAGTAAATGAAAATAAAATACCAATAAAACATTTTTAAAAGAGAGTTCTGTCAACGACACTATTATGTTACAGTGCATAGGGGGTGGGAGGGCCTGGGAGGGGACAGGGACTCCTGGAATGTGGATAATGCTGTTTCCTGATCATTATGCCGTGTGTTTGATCTCCACGTTTTTCTGTATGATATTTCAGTAAAAACCGTGTGTGATGAAGCTGTGTCTCTTATTGGTCCTGCTGTAAGGTGTGAGATGTGTCACTTAACCCAGAACCTTTCTTGTTTTGCAAGTAAACATCGAAGCTCCTGTGCTTACCAATAGACTTAGCTTCAAAATGAGGACTTAGCCTCGCTCGGTGCACTGTCCCGGCCATGCCTGCCTGTCACTGTTCTTCCTGTGAAAGATGCTGTCCCCCCCATTCCTCCAACCCCCTTCCCCCCCCCCCCCCCCAGGATCCGCTGGAGCAGCTTGGAGCTGGGGAGGGGGGGAGGATGAGCTCACCTCCAGCCCTCCGTGGGGAGAAGAAGCCGGGCTGGTCCTCACGAAAGGTTCTGATTGGCAATTCTTTTAAAATAATTTTCTGCAGGCCCTTGATTTGTCTTACCAATTCACTCATGAAGCAGTAATCAAAGCGTTTTTATATGGCCCATTAAAAACTAGGATTCAATATTACTTTGTCTTCAAATCCTGTATGAGCTGATCAAAGAGAGGTATAAAGCCCCCTCCCCGCCCCCGTTGGGCTCTGAATTAACAAAAACTAACATTGCCGCTGCATTTTCAAGGGTGTCTGGGGGGATGGGCAGAGGGCATACTCTGTGGGGCTGCTCCCAACGATGGAAGAAGAAAACCAAGCAGGGAGGAGGCTGCTGTCCCCTGGCTCCACGAACTCAATTCCGATCAGATTCTGGTTAAGAGACACGGTTTTAAATGTTATATGAGAAGCAAGTTCTGGTGGGGACTTGACTCAAAGGAGGGTGGTCTTCACAGGACAGATAAGAGATTATAATTCACATTTTCACTGCATGTTCTACACCAACCCAAACGGAATTTCAACCTTCTGTTTGCTTTGATTTTCTTCCTAATAATGGATTTCTTGTCCTTGGGCAAAAGTACGTACATTGCGTTCTCTGGTTGGGTTTTGTTTGTTTTTTTGTTTGTTTGTTTTTTCTTAATCTGACCCCTACCCCAGAGTTTCTCCAACGGCTTATAAGATTCTCCCCACAATCATTTGATGTGTAGCCTTATCTTTCTGTTTCTCTCTGGAAACCAGTGCAGCCAAGTTCTTGCGGTTCTGTCAGACCCACTTCCCACCTTTCCTTCACCCGCCACCATATGTCCTTTCTAGCTCAGTAGTAACACACTCTTCCCGGCCGCCTGCAAGGAGGCCAGTTACCTGGTGGACATGAGCACGTAGCCCTGGAAGGTGCGGAAAGCCAGCGAGAGCAAAATGAAGAGACCATCACCTGAGTTCAGGGCAGATCCTAGAGCAGCGGTCGCCAGCCTTTCAGACCTCAGGGACCATGGGTTGGCGACCGCTGTCCTAGAGGGAAGGCCCCTACAGGTAATTTCAACATTGCCGCCTTCATGTGGGCAGGCCTCGGGGGCGAGGTAGTGAGGCCCAGGTCAGCTGGGGCAAGTGTGCCTCGTTTCCTTCACCCCTGGGTCCCTGCAGCTTCTATCTGCGCAGGCCCGGCTGGCCTTCCTGTAGTGTCCCTGTGCGTGGGTCACCGAGCACACAGTGGGCACTTCTTCTGCGGACACCTACAGCTCACCGGGCCTGGATTCTGAAAGGCCTTCTATTCCAGCGGCCGGGGGTGCGATGTTTTCCTGGATGGCAGCTCTGGACTCAGACTGTGGAGTCTTTCAAAGTATCCCAAACACAGCGCTGCCAAAGGCTTCTTTACGTGCAGCTTGGGAATTAAGGAAATTCCAGAGGCCTTTTTCTAAGCCAACAGTGTGGAGTGAGCAGCCAGCACAGCAGCCAGCGGCCAGGCTGGGGCGAGAGGGACAGAGGGGAGAGGGGGACCCGGGAGGGGAGAGGGGGACCAGGGAGGGGAGAGGAGGACCTGGGCCGGAGTCCGAAATCCACCTCCCATCCTTCCCGGGGATCCTTGCCCATCCCCCTGCGCCCTGCCAGGTCCTCTGTGGTGCCTGCATCCTGAACATCCTGGCTAGAGAGCCGGGCTCAGAGCTGCTGCTCAGCCTGCTGCCTGCTGGCACCGCGCCGCCATCAGGTCCCTCCCCACAAGGAAGCAGGTCGCGCCCGCCCTCCCGGCCCCAGCTCTCCGGCCAGTCCTCCCGCAGCCAGCCCAGCGCTTCCCTCCTGCCTGCGGGTGCAGCATGGCCTCCTCCTTAGTGCGGCCCGCCATCCTGGCCACCACCGCGCTGGCGCTGTTCCTGCTGCTGTGCCTGGGCCCAAGTAAGTGGGGCGATGCCAGGGCGCAGGGGAGGGAGACGGCGCGGAGTGGGGGCATAGGCACCCATTTTGAGTCTGAGCGAGGGCGAGAGGGTGATGGGGGGGTCGGGCTTTGCACTCCCACAGTTGCAAGTGGTGGCTTGGGCAGGCCAGCAGAGTACCAGGGTCAAGGGCAGAGCCTCAGACCTGTGATGACCACGGGGGACAAGGAGGGCGAGCTGTCCTGGGAGGGACAAGCAGTGTTACAGGATGAAGGCGATGGGAAGGGTCCCTGGAAGCTTGAGTCAATGGGACGGTGCGTCCTCTCCTCCAGACTGAGCTGGCCTCACCTCGCATGCAGGGGACGGGCTCTCAAAGGAGAACTGCTTTGCCCTTCCTGCTTCATGGAGCCCTCGGCGAATGGGTTGAGAATTCCCAATGAAATGCTCCCTATAAAATGTGCACTTGCACACATACTCCCCGAATGGAGCAATCTGGTGGGTGTGCAGACATCTGGACCCTGGGGGGCCGCAGACCACACCCTAAGAAAGGCCGTCTGAAATAGGATGCGTTGTCCAGACACCCTGCCTTCCCTGTGCCCCTGTGGCTCACTGGTGGCCTCCTGCCTGCAGGAGGGCCTCTGCCGCTCACAGCTGAGCGAGGCAGGCGCAGTGAGCAGTGAGCGTCTCTTGCTAAGGGGCTGGAAGGTGTGGGCCACTTGCCTAAGACCCGAGACTGGTGCTTTTCCCAGTGCAGAGCAGCTGGGCACTGTGTGCTGGAAAGGGAAGGCCCTGGGTGGCTCACTTCTGCATTTCACTCACTCAGAGCAGGTGAGGAAACCAAGTTCCCGGGGCGGGGAGGGCGGGAGGAGGCGTACAGTCCAGAAGGTTGGAGCTGGGGGCCTGTTCAAGTGGGGAGGGCGACTGCAGCTCCACATGGCACCCTCGGGGGAGGCAGACCAATAATTCCCTTTACATCATTGATCTGCCTCGTGCCCTTTGTTCCTCCGGTTTTAAGAAGCACATCCCAGCAAAGAGGGTGAGCACTGGCTGTAAGCCGTTCATTCCTCCCCAGGGCTTGTATTTTACTTCATCACACCAACAACACAGTGAGCGGAGTCCGTGAACACTACAGCAACATCACTGAGCTGCAATGGGAACTTTCTTATGACATAAAATGGAAATCTTTGTATCTGTGTAGAGTCCCCTAGGTGGCTCTTTGTGTCACTTAAAAACATTTAATAGAAAAAAATGATCATCGCCACTCTTGATCAATTAGTGAATTGACCAAAGGGACAACTTGCAATTCTGAACCTGCTGGGAGGTCAATGCCAGGTCACTAGGTTTCATAAATGCAGAAGTGCCAATTATCACAGCCTAGAACTAAGAACTGAGAGTGTTGGGGTAAAAAAACAAAACATCTATACACAGGAAATAATCATGGTCATTCACTTGTTCTTTGTTTTTTTCTTCAAACGAAGTTAGTGTGGGGTCCGATCATACGGTGCGTAGTAATTGGCACAGTGGCGACACTGACAATTCATAACTCAGCGATAGCCCACGCTTCTCAGCTGCATTGCTGAGGAGTGGGGAGACTTCGAGTCTGGAGCAGTGGTGACACATTTGCTGTGAGAAATTGCAGCCTCCTGGCAAATGCTTAAGCCTCGTGTCTACTTCAATATCAGACCGCATTTCATTCGTTAATTGCTCAGCGCATTTACAGACGGCAAGCATCGGAGGGACTTAATTCCGCATGAGTTGTTGGAGATTGACAAATGCTAAGATAGTAATGGATGCTAATGTCACTGCCCAGGAACACACCTGTCTGCTTTAGGAAATGCTTTCATTCATTTCTTCATTTAAAAGTAGCGAATGAAGAAGGGTGACTTCATTTAAAAGTCATCCGTCTATGGCAGCCTCCTCAAGTGCTCATCTGTGCTTATTTCTGCTCAGCAACTCGTGATGTGACCTCGACCAGTGTTGCATGGCTGTTCGGCTGTTGGGAACCTTGCTTCATGTCCTAATTTACGGCCCCAAGGCCCCTCAGAGCCATAGCTTTCCTCCCAGTTCTATTTCTCTAGGACGGTGAAACATCTACATTTTTTGTACTGTTTCTCATGTAACACATGTTTGCCCTCATCCTCTCTCCTCTGACAACTCGGGGTTTCTGTGCTCTTCTGAAAGTCACCTATTCTGAGTAGAGGGCTGGAGCGATCAGAGTAGGGACAGAACAGACGGGACAACTGCTTCCTTTCTGCAGATGCTACCCACTTACTAACGCAGCCAACCGTTGCAATTGCTTCTTAAACAGTCAGTCACTGTAGACCTACGCGCACATAGACAGTGAAAGCCACTGGGTCCTTCCATAGGCTGCTGCGCATTGGCTACTGCCTGAGCCCGCTGCCCGCAGACCCCGCCTCCTCTGGAAGCTGCGAGGGCAACACCACCTGCACCTCCAGGCCTTCAGTGCGGTCTCTAGAGATTCTTCCGAACCAGCTCCCCCGCTGGCACACCTACTCTAGAGGCAGTTGGGTATCACTGAGTTCAAATGCCTGGAGGGACTAATAGGAGTGGCTGTTTGGGGACCAGGGGTGTCGAGTAACTTGGGCCCAGAGGTGTTCAAATTCAAATTTTGTAAACATTGGGCATGCCAGTAGAACACACCTGCAGGAAAAGCGCAGCTGTGGGCAGCCGGTGGGTGACCTTCCCCACAAAGGGGTTTCCCCCTCACCTACGGAGTAAATTCTTTAAGCAGGGCTTGGCCCTTCGTCTCATTTGGGTCCCAGACACTTCTGAGAGTCTGGAAAAGCTATGGCTTCTTTTCCCAGAAAACTGTACCCTTGCAGATAGAAGCACGGCCTTGGGGCCCGTCCATGGAGAGGGAGGCTACGTACCTGCCCAGAGAGGGAGGCTACGTACCCACCTCCAGGCCTGTCTCCATCCTGGGACCAAACTAGCTCCTTACACCTGAAGGCACTCGGCTCCCTCCTTTGAGGCTGGCTTCCCCAGGGGCTGTTTCCCTTCAGAGGCCAAACCGTCTACTTACCTGTGCACTTAGGGATCAGAGGCGCTGACGTGTCCCCACACGTGGAGGGTGTCTGTCAGGCCAGACATGTTGTTTTCCATTGAAATGATTGGGCTGATCAGAAACATGTTTACAGGCGAATGAAAGTCAGAGCAAATGATGCAAGTAGTGCCTGATTCCGAGGTGATCAGGACAAGCTATGAAACTGGGCGGGATTGTGAGAGAGCAAAGGCATGGGCGTGTGGCAGCTTAGCTCCCATTTCTGCTGCCTGTCCTCTGACGGCCCTTCTCTGCATCGTCTCCTCTTCTTGTGAGGACACGGTCTCAGGGTGTAGAGCCAACCCTAGATTCAGTGTGATAGCACCTCGAGAGCTCTACTCATGTCTGCAAACACCCTATTTCCAGATGAGCTCAATTCAGAGGGTTCAGGTGCCGGTGAATTTGGGGTAGGGGACACTTCCACCCACTGTACCATGAAGAGGTAAAGTCTGCAGGAAGGGACCTACGACAGGTGGCAGGCCCTCATAATAAGACGTAATGGCTGAAAGAACAAGGTCACTTTTCCAGGGACTAGCTCGTGTCACAATGCCCTTGGCCAGCCATGGCCATTGCCTCTAGTCTGGGCCATGGGCAGCTGAACTGCTTTTTCTGCACAACAGGGAACACCACGAGCCTAAAACAGTCATACAATCAAGTTGCCAAATCAAGATGGGTGCAGTAGCGGGTTTTTCCAACTGATTTTTGCATTTGAGGAGTTAAAGAGTATGGTGCCACGCTGAACCTTACCTCTGTTTCCATTCCTTCAGGCGCCACAGGTGGAAATACACTCAAGCTGATGCTTCAGAAGCGGGAAGGTAAATACAACCCATGTGGGTAAAGGTTGCATTCTCCGCGGGATTAAACGTGCTCACCTGAGTGTCATGTCTGGGCACTCAGAAGTGTTTGGTCCTTAAGAGGTTAGCAGGCCCGAAGAGCTTGTCCCGGGGGCGTGTGGTGTGATACTTTATTAGCTAAGTATTTTTGCCAGGAGCTGGTTGAAGGCTGTTTTTCTGAAAGCTGTCAGTGTGGACTCAGAAGGAAAAGAGACCGTGCTGCAGTGTGAACTGCTGCTATTTCTGTTGGGACCCTGGACCCGTCAGAGCACATTGTAGAGCCCAGCAAAGCTCAGCTGGTGGATGCGTACATATTGTACAGTCCAGTTAGCTACTGGCAGGAGGCTCAAACCAAAAGCTTCTTCTTACTCGCACCTGGTGAGAAGCACTGCTGAGCGAATGTGGACAGCAGCCAAGTGCAACAGAGCATCCCGGGCCCCGCCGCTGCCGCCATCGCCATCAGGCGGCCATCGGGCCAGTGCCGCGGTCTTGTGAAGGCCAGCTTCTCTTGGACTTTTCATTTCACCTATAAAACTAACTGCCCCTTAGAAATTAAGAAGTGTGACCACATTTCTGATGTGAATATTTAATCACTTATTCCTTTTCAAAAATATATATTTTTATTGATTTCAGAGAGGAAGGGAGAGGGAGAGAGAGACAGAAACATCAATGATGAGAGAGAATCATTGATTGGCTGCCTCCTGCACGCCCTCTAATGGGGATCGAGCTCGCAACCTGGACATGTACCCTGACCGGGAATTGAACCAGGACCCTTGAGTCCACAGGCCAACGTTCTATCCACTGAGCCAAACGGGCTAGGACCACTTGTTCGTTTTTAAAATTTATCTTTATTGTTGAAAGTATTACAGATGTCCCCCTTCCTCTCCTCCATTGACCCCCTCCATCTCGCCCCTGTCCCCTCCCCAGGCCTTCACCATATTATTGCCTGTGCCCATGGGCTATGCATATACGCATACAAGGTCTTTGTTAATCTCTTCCTGCACCCCCCCCCCCCACCCCCCCGCCTTCCCTCTGAAATACGTCAGTCTGTTTCATGCTTCCATGTCTCTGGATCCACTCAGTTCATCAGTTTATTTTGTTCATTAGATTCCACATATGAATGAGATCATGTGATACTTGTCTTTCTCTGACTGGCTTATTTCACTTAGCATAATACTCTCCAGGCCTCTCCATGCTGTCTCAAAGGGTAAGAGCTCCTTCTTTTTTTACTGCTGCATGGTAGCCCATGGTGTAAATGTACCACAGCTTTTTTATCCACTCATCTACTGATGGGCACTAGCACTGCTTCCAGATCTTGGCTATTGGAAATAACTTCTTCTTGTCTCTCTGAGTTAGTGGGGACTCTAGAAGGTTCAAGTCGCCTCCAGCACTCACCCTCAGGGATCCCCTCTCAGGATCGGGGCTCCTGGGCATCTTTCCCAACATTCCCAGCCGCTCCGGTGGCCCGGGGTCTCTCTAGTGTTGGAGACGCCTCAGAGAGCTTCCTCCCCAGGCTGGACACCCAGCCCTGTCCCCAAGGACAACCTGGTGGCAGGTCTCACAGGGCCAACCCACAGAGGTGGGGCTGGAGAGGAAACTGCCAGAATGGCCACAAGTCCTGGGTGTAGATCCTCAACTTTTATTCATTGCAAACCAAGACATACACATGCAGCGCCTGCTGCGTACAAAACAGTGTGACAGGCCCCGAGGGAAAAGACGAACGAGAGTGAAAAACACCCCCTGGTGTTTATCCACGTGACAAGGAACACAGAGGGCACCCACTCCCGTTCCCCTTGCAGCCCTCATGCCGGCCCGGGGACGCGGGCGCTCAGGCCCGCTGTGTGGGAGGGACAGGCCCAACTGGACAGCAGGGCAGACCCGTGCAGGGCTCCCCCACACACCTGCCGAGGTGGTGCCTTCTAAACAGCCGAGGCCCCGCAATAAGACGGGAGGAAGCATGGCCCAGCTGGCACCAAGACCCTCCCAACTCAGCCGGCTGCCAGGAGGCCCGAGGTGGTGCCCAGGGTGGCACTGTGTATCCTAGCAATCTGCCGTGAGCACCAGCCAGACCACGAGGCCCCTCAGGCTCATCACTCAGTCCTTTCCACTCCGCAGTGTCCTAGGCGAGCCCGGTGCTCGCTGGTCTGCATGCACAGTGCGTATGCGCCAGACACCCCGCGTCTCCCCAGTGCCTGGTCCCAGCCTGGTGAGAGGCTGCAGAGAGTGAGCGGCCTTTCATCCCCACCCCAGGCCTGAGAAGGTGGCGGCCAGCCCACGCCCTGTTACGTGGTTGTTCCCAAACAGGAGCGCGTACTAACCCCACATACGCGGGAAGCTGAGCCAGCACCGTCTTCCCCGGGGGCACTGATGGGGGGTATAATAGTGATCCCCCCAATAAGAAAAGAAGTCATCTCTCCACATTGGGGCGGGTCTCACTCATTTCAGCGTCTGCTCCAAAGAAAGCCGACCTGGCTGTGGACGAGAGCAAAGCTAAAAGCTTCCTGGGCAGCCTGAAGCGCCAGCGACGGCAGCTGTGGGACCGGACCCGGCCGGAGGTCCAGCAGTGGTACCAGCAGTTCCTCTACATGGGCTTCGACGAGGCGGTGGGTATCCGCTCCTGCGGGGCCTGGCTTCCTGCAGGGCAGGGGTGGGGGTGGGGGCAGTGGTGAGGGTGGGGATGGGGGTGTAATAGCTGGGGGAGACAGGGCACAGAAATTTAGGCTCCATTATTCACTCCAGAAGTACACCCCCCGACCCTCCCCACCCGCCCGCCAACACCATCCAGGCATCGGTTACAGGTTACGTGACCATGGCTATGAGGACAGCAGCTGGAATTTTCCATCACTGTGGGTCCAAGTGGGAAGACAAATTCCAGAGAAGACACCGCCCAACCTGGCTGGAACTTAGATTCAGCAAGAGTAGGATTTTCCTGGGGCAGTTTTAACGGCTTTGCCTGGGTGTCCTTAAAATAGCTCACAACCGCCCCAAAACATGTTCAGCTTTACCTCAAAAAAATGTCAGAGACACCCGGATCAATGGGGAAACCCATGAGGACAATGGAAGGGGATGCAACTTTCCTTTAAAGAGAGAGGGGTCTGCAAATGTTTTGGGGAGAATTTGTCAGTGCATTAGCAGGAAAAGATGGTTCAGTTCACGTGCCCAGGTAGAGAGAGTGGACACATTCCCCAAGTTACAGAAAAACACGTTCATAATCAAGCACTCCCAGCTGGGGCCAGGGCCAGGTAAGACCACGGGTGGAGGTGGGGGACTGCCATGCAGAGCTCTGTAGTGGCGGCCAGGGCTGTGCGGGGCTAGTGCGGAGAGCTCTCAGCTCACCACCCAGGCCAGGGAGCACTCAGCCTACCACCCAGGCCAGGGAGCACTCAGCCCGCCACCCAGGCCAGGGAGCACTCAGCCCGCCACCCAGGCCAGGGAGCACTCAGCCCACCACCCAGGCCAGGGAGCACTCAGCCTACCACCCAGGCCAGGGAGCACTCAGCCCACCACCCAAGCCAGGGAGCACTCAGCCCACCACCCAGGCCAGGGAGCACTCAGCCTACCACCCAGGCCAGGGAGCACTCAGCCCGCCACCCAGGCCAGGGAGCACTCAGCCCACCACCCCGGCCAGAGAGCAGAGGGAAGGCAGCATCTCCAACAGGGCAGATGGAAGTGTTTTTCCAAACGGACTCAGGATTCATATTGTGAATCAAGGGTGTATACAAAATACTGCAATAGGTGAAAACAAATTAAACACTTTAGAGACATCAGTTTTTAAATTAAATTTATTAGGAAACAAAACTAAAATAAACAAATGGGACTACATCAAACTAAAATGCTTCTGCACAGCAAAAGAAACCATCAACAAAATAAAAGGCAACCAACTCGATGGTAGAATATATTTGCAAGCAATAACTCTGATATGTGGCTAATATCCAAAATGTATAGAGAACTCATATAATCCAAGAACAATAAAACAAACAATCTGACTGTAAAATCAGCCGGGCACCTAAAGAGACCATTTTTAATGGCTGCATAAAATGCAAGCCTGTAGCCATACCATAATTTCTTTCTCATTCCCAACCATTGGACATATCAGTTGTTCCCCAATTATCTTTTTGATACTCAAATATAATTTTTTGTTGTGCAAATAGCTAAACACTTATAGCTAAACTCTGTGCCAGGAATTAGTCTGGTTCTTGTGTGAATTAACTACTTAACATTCACAACAACCTAAAAAGCCGGTGCTGTTATTGGCAGCTTAGTGTGAGTTTGTTTCTCACTTAGTATTGCAGTCTGCGCAGGGCAGTTACTGGGCAAAGACAGAATTATATTCAAGGGTCGTAAGGACTGCCAAACGGCATGTTCCTGTAAGTCATGTACGAGGGGACCAGTTTTCTCACACCTGCAGCAGCATCTGTTAGTCTCACTGAAAACTTCAAATGTTTTACTTATTTGATAGATGAAAAGGCTATATCATCTTCCAGCACTTGGCATTTCCTTGATGACCAGTATTTGCAGTTCATAAAAATGGGTTTTAAGAATTCAACATGGGGGAATGGCTAAAATAATGTCTGATGACAAAATCACAATAAAGGAGGATCCTATAAGATTCTAATAACAAGACTAGAGGCACAGCAATGCTCCAACACGGACTCATTCTCAGCGAGGTGGTAACCATGGAAGAGAAACCACCACAGAGAAAGCCCGGGGTGAGATGTGGCCAGGGTTGTGTGTCCTTAAACCCGCTCTCCGTCATGTTCTTTCTTCTTCGCCAGAAATTTGAAGATGATGTCACCTATTGGCTAAACAGAAACCGGAACGGACACGACTACTATGATTACCACCACCGTCACTACGATGAAGATGCCGCCATTGGTCCCCGGAGCCCCGACAGCTTTCGGCACGGAGCCAGCGTCAATTACGACGACTACTAACCATGGTCCCTCCTGACCGGTGCCAGGAGGGTCCCTCTCCTCTTCCTAACCTGGCACAGGCGGCCTCTGCTGTGCTTTGTTTGAGTTGCTCTTTTCTGCCCACTTTCTGTGACCAGAAAGGAAGAGTTCAAACAAGGAGTATACATGCCTTTTTATATAGCTTATGCAAGTGCCTAAACGTGCATTTATATAAAAAACAGCAATAAAAGCATTTTGTTTGTTAAAAAGATAAGTCTCAGAATGCATTTGGATGACACTTAAGCTGGCCGCAGTTTCACCACCGGATGTTTGCAAAGTTGAGCGTCATCTGAGAGGCCCCTCTCTGTTCTCCCAGTGGAACCTTCCAAGGACTGACCGCCCCCAGGCACCCTGGGACTCAGCAGGGGTCTTCCTTTTGTTAAAATTCAGGCCACATTGAGTGCAGGATATGAATCCAGCAAGAAAGTTTAGTTGAGCATTATTTCCAGTTACAGGACTGGGCGTTCTGGGTTCCAGTCCCCGCGCCAGAGCTGCACCTGTTCAGTGTCACCGTCCATGAAATGAAAAGTGAGAGGGAAAGCCCTGAAGTCTGGTGGATTGCAGAGCCTCCCTATCTTTAAAAAATTAAACCCTGCCCAATGACTTCAAGGAAGATTTAAGAGTATACTTCTCACTGAGAAGAAGTGGTGTCAGGGAGGGGAGAGGGGATGAGGAAGGTGGGAAGGAGATGGGAGGCCTGTGAAGGCCACGGGGCATTACTGGGAGGAAGTGTCTGGTCACAGCCTCCGGGTCTGCAGAGCTGTGGTGTGGGGGTGGGGCACGGGTGAGAGGGTCCACTCAGAATGGCTCTTATACTTCTGTGGGTTGCAGACCCCGCTGACTGTGTAATGCAGCGATTTTCAGCCTTTTTCATCTCATGGCACCCCTAAACTAATTATTAAAATTCTGCTGCACACCAAAAAATATTTTTTGTTGCTCTGACAAAAAAAAAAGTATAATTTTTATTCATTCACGCCAAAAGGCTATTGTTGTGTTGGCTGATGGCTGTTGTCACTTTTTTTTTTTTTTTTTTTTCACAATCTAAGGGAAAAGAGGTCAAGGCCCCTAACTAAATAGTCAGGTATTGCATGTTTTAAAAAGTCTTGTGGCACACCTTTTGACAATCTGAAACTAGCTGTCCCAATGGAAGCTTGTTTGTTCTTCCTCAGAAAAATGATACATAATTTTGCATATAGTCTCTGAAACACATCCCCGTAGGGAATCATGGGTAACAAAACCCCTGGGCTAGTAGGAAGCACTGGCTCAGGAGAGCAGTGTTTGCGGACAATAAAAACAACTGCACATCGGAAATTTCATTTCTTCCTCTGGAATCCTTACAACTTTTAAAAATTAATGGCAGGATGCACATAATATAAAATCTGCCATTTTAATCATTTTCAGGGGATAGTTCGGCAGCACTTAGAGTTACAGTTTGTGCACCATCACCATCATCCATTTCCAGAAATTTCCATCTTCCCAAACTGAAACTGTCTCATTAAATACTACTTCCCTCCCTGCTCCCCTCGCCCCTGGAACCCGCCATTCTACTTTCCGTCTTTATGAATTTGACTATTCTAGGTGCCTCATACAAGTGGACTCTGTAGGGATGTAAAAAAGGCCTTTCTTTTTCTTTGCTGTGGCCTTTCACAATTTATGAGAAGCACCTGGTAATTAAACCCCAAGATTGTTAGCTCCTCTGGTTCAAACAGGTTCTCTGTTCATATTGCAAAACAAGATAAGCTACTCTCAAGGCTACATTCTTGCATATCCTCCTCCCTGCTGTTTTTAGATCTCAGGGATAGTTAATACAATGTTCCCTTCCTCCCACCCCCTTCAAATAGGCCTCTTTTGAACTCTTCATAACTTTTGCTCTAAGCATGTTTTACAGGCTTGGGGGGAAATACTGATAAGACACCTCCCTAGGACATCTGCCCAGACTGTCTCCTGAAGAAGTAACAAACTACAATCCCCCTGATGGCTGCTCAATTTCAGACCCCGCATCCCCCTCCCTTCCTTGTCACCTAGGAACAGCAGCCACAGATTTAAAGGGGGAGCTGCTTTTGTTCTTTGCCCTTGTATTGATTATCAATGCCCTGGCCCTTTCCCTTCAGGGAAAGTAAAATAAACTTTCTCTCTGCATCCATCTCTTCTTTTAGTTGTGAATTCTTGCACTGTTTGCATTACTGGCCAAAACCCTAACAGAATCATACAGTGTTTGTCCTTTTGTGACTGGTTTATTTCACCTAGCATAATGTCCTCAAGGTTCATTCGTGTTGTATCTGGTGACAGGATTTCCTTCCTTTTTAGGGCTGAATAATGTTCAGTTGCTGTATGGGCCACAGCAACTGAACATTATTCAGCCCTAAAAAGGATGTTTATCCATCCATCTGTTGATGGACACTTGGATTGCTTTCACCTTTTAGCTCTTGTGAATAAAACTGCTATGAAAGTGATGTGAAACTATCTCTGTGTGTTCTTGCTTTCAATCTTTTGGGTATATGCTCAGAAGAGGAATTATTGTTCATAAGGTAATTGTTTAATTTTTTTGAGGAACCTCTACACATGTTTTCCACAGCGGCTGCACTTTTTTATATTCTCATCCTTAAAACCTCTGCTTCTTTTTGGCCACTACTAGGCTGGCTCAAGCCTCCAGGCAATGTTAAAAAGGAGGGAGAAGGGACGATGGAGAGGATATCTGCTTCATTCCTAATCTTAAAGGGAGTGCTTCCCATGGCTCACTGTAAACTGTGTTTGCTGGATATTTTTGTAGATGTCTCTACAAAAGTTCACTTAAGGAAATTTCTATTCTTTTAAAACTATGCTAATAAATTTTTAATGTCATATATGAATGTTGAATTTTATATTCTTTATCTTTACAATAATATAACTTTTCCTTCTTAATCTGTAATTAATATGGTAAATTTTATTAATATAATTCTAATATTAATCTACTGAATGCCTGGAATACACCTAACTTGATCATAATTTTTCCATTCATTGTTGGTTCTGGTTGGGTAGTATTCATTCAGAATTTCTGCATCCATGTTAATGAGTGTGTTTTTTTTCCATTCTCTGTGTAAGAATGGAATCATCTGTTTTCCAAATGATTAGCAGTATTCAGATAAAGCCATTTGAGTGTGGTGCTTTCTTCATGACAAACGGTCTGACTATTTATTGCATTTCTTTTACAGTTAAAGCATTGCTTTAATTTTGTCTTTCTCCTTGATCTGTTTTTGAAAAGTTCTATTTTTCTACATCATCATTCATTTTTCAATGTTTTGAAGTGTGAGAATTGTTCTTAATATCCTCGTATATGTTTTTCTCTGTAGCATCTGTGGTAAAGTTCTTTTTTGTTCCATTTTATTTTTTTAAAAAAATGAATTTTATCTTTTCCATCATGCAGTTTTTGCTTTGCTGATGTCTTCTTTATGTGTTTCTCTATTTCCTGAATTTCTGTTCTTTTAATTTCCTTGCCTCTGCATCTATGGGTCTTTAATATTAGCTCTTAGTTCCATTTTGAGCCTTAGAGTATTTAATACTCTTAAGTACCCTTCCAAGGATCACATCCCAAAAGTTGGATGTGATAAAAGATTCTAATTTCAATTATAATTTCTCCTTTGACCCATGAGTTGATTATACGTATTATTAAATTTCAAGTGAAATGAATTTTTTAAATTATCTTATTGGCTTTGTTTTCTAGCTTCATTGCATTTTAGATAAAGACAATGTGGTCAGTCAGATCCAAATCCTTTGAGTATACACCGAGGTCGGCCAGCTTCATGTCCATGTGGGTGTTGCCTTGGTCAGTGTTCCATGTGCACTTGAAAGAAATATGTCGTTTCCAGACATCAGATGTAGTCAAGTCCATCAGCTCAAGTTCCATAGTTACACTTCTCTCATTTTCTATTTTCTATCTTTTGAGGGATCCGTTTGATCTGATTAGCGTGTGATCTATTGGTAAGTGTTAAAAGCTGGTGGATTTCACAAGTTTTTCCTTTAATCCTGTCAGCCTGGCTTTATATGCTATAGGAAAATTCAGTAGATACACATAAATTTAGAATCGATATGTCTTCCCAGTGAATGGAATCATTTATCATTATGCAACAAATTTCCTTATTTCTATAATGCTTTTTGCCTGGATTCTCCTGACATGCCTTCTTTTGGTTACTACTTTTTTTTTTTTTTTTTATTTAATCTTTATTGTTCAGATTGTTACATTTGTTCCTCTTTTTTCCCCCCATAACTCCCCTCCTTCCAGCTCCCACCCCACCCTCCACCCTCACTCCCCACCCACTGAGTTCATCCATAGGTGCATGATTTTTGTCCAGTCTCTTCCCGAATCTCCCATTCCCCTTTCCCCCCCCAAGAATAGTCAGTCCATTCCCTTTCTATGTCCCTGATTCATTATAGTCACCAGTTCATTCTGTACATCAGGTTATTTATTCACTTGATTCTTAGATTCATTTGTTGATAGATGCATATTTGTTGTTCATAATTTGTATCTTTACCTTTTTCTTCTTCTTCCTCTTCTTAAAGGATACCTTTCAGCATTTCATATAATACTGGTTTGGCGGTGATGAACTCCTTTAGTTTTTCCTTATCTGTGAAGCTCTTTATCTGACCTTCAATTCTGAATGATAGCTTTGCTGGATAAAGTAATCTTGGTTGTAGGTTCTTGGTATTCAGCACTTTGAATATTTCTTGCCATTCCCTTCTGGCCTGCAAAGTTTCTGTTGAGAAATCAGCTGACAGTCATATGGGTATTCCCTTGTAGGTAATTGAGCCTCTTTCTCTTGCTGCTTTTAAGATTTTCTCTTTGTCTTTTGCTCTTGGCATTTTAATGATGATGTGTCTTGGTGTGGTCCTCTTTGGATTCCTTTTGTTTGGGGTTCTCTGCGCTTCTTGGACCTGTAAGTCCATTTCTTTCTCCAGGTGGGGGAAGTTTTCTGCCATTATTTCTTGAAATAGGTTTTCAATATCTTGCTGTCTCTCATCTTCTGGGACTCCAATGACTCTGATATTAGTCCGCTTAAAGCTGTCCCAGAGGCTCCTTACACTATCTTCACACTTTCGGATTCTTTTTTCATTATGCTTTTCCAATTGGGTGTTTTTTGTCGAATCTTTGGTTTGATTCTTGAGCTCCTCTGGTCTGCTATTGGGTATAATATTCTTTATTTCAGTCCGTGTATGCTTACTTTCTAATTTCTTTATCGTAGCATCGAGGGTCTCATTAGTTTTCGTGAGGCTCTGCACGAATTTATGGCAAGCCCTCAAAATTGCGATTCTTAGCTCCATATCCTCCATTTCTGTCATGTTTTTTTGTCTCCGCATCTTTTATGCTTTCTTGGTGCACCCCCTGTGGTCTCTGTGCGCAGTCTTGTTCTAGCGAAGCCTTAATTGTTGTAGTTAACACTAGAGGGATTTGACCATCAGGCCGACTGGCGGTGGAAATCAGCTGTGGGAAAACTTCAGTCCTCAGGGGAGGTGCTAGTCCAGCCCTTGCCTGAGGCGGTCGGCAAATGGTTGTGCGCGGGGGGGGGGGGGGGGGGGTTTGGGCGGGGCGGGCTCAACAGGGCGGGGGGGAGGGAGCAGCTATGGCCGCTCTCAGTCCGTCCCCAGGGGCTCTGCCTCTCTGTCCCAGCAATCGCTGCAAACCTCGGAGGAGCCGTAGCCAGACAGTCCCGCTTCTCCCGTTTGAGTCTGGGTCCCTAGAGACTCGCCCGGATCTGTAGCCCAGAGTCTGAGATTCGCTCCTGATTGAAAACGACAATCGTGCCCTCAGCCGCCAGCCCGCTTTGCGCTCGCACCCTCACCACCGCACCGCCGTACCTTTAAATTTTCCACACTGCGCCTCCGCTGAGAGTCGGAATGCTGTTGTTTTTGCTTCTAGTTGAAGAGACTCTCCTCAGCCAGCCTTCCCGTGGTTCTGGTTGATGTCCGCTCCGACTTTTAGTTGTATTTTTGAAGTGGTTGTCCACGGCGGCAGTCTCCGGTGTTTACCTATGCAGCCATCTTCGATTCTCCTGGTTACTACTTGCCTGGTCTATCTTTTCCATAATTTGGCTTTTATCTTTCTATGTGTTTGTTTCTTCAATTACAGTGAACAGCATTATTATATTAGTTTTAGGTGTACCACCTAGTGATTAAACATTACATAACTTAGTGAATGATCATCCTGATAAATCTCACACTCATCTACACCATACATAGTTATTACAACATTATTGATTATATTCCCTAAGCTGTAGTTTATATTACATTCCCATAACTATTCTGTAACAATGTATTGGTACTTCTTAATCCCTCACCTTTTTCACCCAATCCCCCACCCCCCTCCTATCTGGCAACAGTCAAAATGTTCTCTATCTATGGATCTATTTCTGCCCTGCTTGTTCATTTTGGTTTTTTAGATTCAACTAGAGAGAACTAATTTATAGAGAGCTTTCTTTTGTGCTTTTAAGATTCTCTCTTTGTCTTTAACATTTTTGATATGTATTTATTACCATTTTGTTGTTCATATATTTTTCTTCTCTTTTTTTCTTCTTAACATTTCATATAATAATGGTTTGGTGGTGATGAACTCCTTTAGCTTTTTCTTCTGAGAATCTCTTTATAGGTCCTTTGATTATAAATGATAGCTTTGTTGGATAGAGTAATCTTGGTTGTAGGTCCTTGCTTTTCATCACTTTGAATATGTCTTGCCATTCTCTTCCAGCCTGCAAAGTTTCTGTTGAGAAATCAGCTGACAGTCTTATGAGAGCTTCCTTTAGGTAACTAACTGCTTTTCTTTTGTGCTTTTAAGATTCTCTCTCTGTCTTTAACGTTTTGGGTTTTACTTATGATGAGTCTTGGTGAGGGACTCTTCGAGCTCATCTTGTTTGGGACTCTCTGCACTTCTGGACTTGTATGTCTATTTCCTTCACCAGGTTAAAGAAATTTTCTTACATTATTTTTTCAAATAGGTTTTCAATTTCTTGCTCTCTCTCTTCTTCCTCCCATACCCCCATGACATGAATGTTGGTAAGCTTGAAGTTGTCCCAGAGGCTCCTTGCACTATCCTCATTTTTTAAATTCTTTTTTTTCTTTCTGTTGCTATGATTGGGTGTTTTTGGCTTCCTTATCTTTCCAATCTCTGATTTAATCCTCTGCTTCATCTACTCCACTGTTGATTCCCTATAATGTATTCTTCATTTCAGTTAGGATATTCTTCATTTCTGACTGGTTCTTTTTTATGTTTTCTAGTTCTGTTTTTATGTTTCCTATCTCTTTGTTGAAATTATCTCTAAGCTCATCTTACTCATCTCCTAAGTTCATTGAGCAGCCTTATAACCACTGTTTTAAACTCTATATCTAGTTGATTGCTTGTCTCCGTTTTGTTTAATTATTTTTCTGGAGTTTTGTTCTGTTCTTTCATTTTGGACATGTTTCATTGTCTCCTCATTTTGGCTGTGTCTCTGTGTTTGTTTCTATGAATTAGGTACAGCTGCTACGTCTCCTGGACTTGGTAGAGTGTCTCTATGTAGTAGATGTCTGTAAGGTCCAGTGGCACAGCCTCCCCTATCACCCAAGTTGGGCACTCAAGGTGCACCACCTCATGTGAGCTGTGTCCACCCTCCTGTTATAGTTGAACCTTGATGGTTGTTGGCACATCAATGGGAAGGATTTACCCACCAGGCCAATCAGCTGAAAGGACTGGCTGTTACCACCATGGAGGATCAGCTGTGCAGGGGCCCACAGAACAGGACTTACTGCAATGTGGCTCTGGTGCCTGCTGAGTCTGCCCCTTGAGTGTATCACTTGTGGAGGTGGTTGGCTGGTAGTGCTTTGACAGTCTGAAACTGTCCACTTGGTACGTTGGCTCTAAGACCTTTCAGTCGGGACAGGCCAAGGTCCTCCACCACCTGTGTCCTGCCTGGGGCCACCCAGCATGAACTACAAAGCAATGTACAGATGTCTGCTACTTGTGCTGGACTTGGAGGTGCTCAGGTGAGGCCAATCTGTGAACCAAGACTGGCTGCTGCTAATGCTGGGCCTGGGGCCACTTAGCAAGAGGACTAGGGCATACTGAGGCCAGGTGCTTCTTGTTTGAGAAATTTTAGGAAAATATGAAGCATGAAACAAGAGAGGCCATTCATATGGAAAAGCCACTGGAAACAGCTTGGGTGGTTCCACAAGTTGGGTGGAGCAGGGTCTCAGGGACTCACCAGGATGGGGTGATCAGTGTGAGCCAGATTTATGGAAACTCAGGTATGGTATCCACCTGCAGGCTCTGAGGGCTGAAGGCTCATCAAAGGCAAAATAGCCTCTGCCAGCACTTGTGTCTGGGAGAAAGCTGCTCATCCCCATCTTGCCCTGATGCTAGAGAATTCAGTTCCTCTACCTATGTCCCTGGTTCCTTCCAAGCTGCTGCCCCAGTGCTGAAGCTCTGAGGGAGTGAGTCCTAGTAAGTTCATGTGCCAGCTCTTTAAGAGGAACTACCTGGGACTCCAGCAGTCTCCATCTCATTCAGCATCTATCCCTGCTGGTTTTTACAGCCAGAAATTAAAGGGACTTCTCTTTCTGGCACTGCAACCCTGGACTGGGGATCCTGGTGTGGGGCTGGGATCTCTTGCTCCTCAGAGGGTACCTCTGCAGCCAAGATATCCCTTCCAATTTTTATCTGCCACACATGGGTATGGGACTAGCCCATTCCACATATCTGCCCCTACTACCTGTCTCAATGTGGGCTCTTCTCCAATTCCCTAGTTGTAGGACTTCTGTTCAGCTAGATTTTAGGTGGTTCTGAATGATGGTTGTTCTGTAGGTTAGTAGTTATTTTGATATAGTTGCGGGAAGAGGAGAGTACCATGTTTACCTATGTGCCATCTTGACCCAACTCTTCTCTGTGTTCTTTAGGTGTGTCTTTTGTAGAATACACAGCTAAAATTTGTTGTGCTTGTTTTCAAAATATAGTATGACTGCTCTGGCCAGTTGGCTCAGTTGGTTAGAGCATCACCCTGTACACCAAAAGGTTGTGGGTTTGATTCTCAGTCAGGGCACATAGTTAGATTGAGGGTTCCATCCCTAGTTGGGGGCACATACAGGAGGCAACTGATTGATGTTTCTCTCACATATATGTTTCTCTCCCTCTCTCTCTCTCTCTCTCTCTCTCTCTTCCTTTCTCTCTAAAATCAATAAAAACATATCATCAGCTCATTAGCATTCTGTCATAGTGGCCAGCAGGACCGGAGTGAGGGAGACAAAGTGAATGAGTGGAGGGTGAGTGTACGGACATGCGTGTGAGTGTCAGTGTGTGTGTGTGTGTGTGTGTGTGTGTGTGTGCGCGAGTGTGGAGGGGGGAGGGGTACTGGGGGCTACAATCTGATCACACAAGGGAGTCTTGAGGGTAGGCAGTTTAGTCTCGCCTGGCCAAAGAACCACTGCTATCTCCATAGCCACTCCCTGGGTGCAGCTCTAGCTTGGAGACCACACCATCTTGAAGGGTTTACAAGGTCCTCCTTGGGAGGAGGCTGTGGGGAACGGCACCAGCTAGGCACCCAGCCTCTCTGCCACCTGACTCACTGCAGCCAGGACCCAAACCCAAGCACAAAACCAGTATTACAGGAAATTGTGAAGGGTATTCTTTAAGAAGAAGGAGAGGGAGAAGGAGAGGGAGAATGGGAAGGGGAAGGGGAAGGGGAAGGGGAAGGGGGAAGGGGAAGGGGAAGGGGGAAGGGGAAGGGGAAGGGGAAGGGGAAGGGGAAGGGGAAGGGGGAAGGGGAAGGGGGAAGGGGAAGGGGAAGGGGTAAGGGGAAGGGGAAGGGGGAAGGGGAAGGGGAAGGGGAAGGGGAAAAGGAGGGTAAGGGAAGGAGAAGGGGAAGAAAAAGGAAATATAAACAATAAAATGGCAACAAATATATATCTATCAACAATTGAATCTAAAAATCAAAATAAAGGAACAAGAAAACTAATGAATAAAATAAACTGGTGAATAAAACAGAATCAGAGGCATGGAAGCATGGAACAGACTGATGAATCTCAGAGGGAAGGGGGGAGGGGAGGCTGGAAGAGATTAACCAAAGATCTTACCTATGGATACAGACAGTATGATGGTGAAGTCATGGGGTGGGGCGGGAACTGGGTGGAGGGGGACAAATATCACATGATCTCACTTATTTGTGCAATCTAATGAACAAAATTGACTGACCAACAAAACAAGACCCAAAGCATGAAGGCATAGAACAGATTGACATACTTAGATGTGGGGGCAGGGGACAAGGAGAGAGAAACCAAAGAAATTATATACTTATATGTACAGCCCATGGACATGGACAATAGGGTGGGCAGGGGGAGTAGGGGCTGTACAGAGGGGTGTTAAGGGGGGAAAATGGGAGATGTCTGTAATACTGTCAACTGTAAAAAAATAAAAAAAACACATCCTTGGGTGAGGATTGAAAAAATACACACACACACACACAAACACACACTTGTCAGATTTACTTGTGACAACTTTTACCAGTTGGGGTAAAATGTGTGGAAACCTTACCTCCTTTCACCCTCCATCATTTATAATACAGTTGTCTTATTATATTTCCTTTACATTGAAAATCATGAGTGTTTTAATGTTTGCCTCAACCATCAAATATAATTTAGAAAACTTAAGAAAAACCAATTACATTTGCTCATATTTTTGCTCTTTCCATGTTCCTTCTTCCTTCCTGACCTTCCGAGTTTATATCTCTTACAGATTCTTTTTGTCTAGAGAGTTTTACTTTACTCACTCTTTTCGGATAGGTCTTCTGGTGAAAACTTCTCATAATTTTCCTTCATAGGAGAATGACTTGATTTTCTCTCCATTTCAGAAGGGTACTTTCACTGCATATAGAATTCCTTTCAATCTCTGAAAAATGTGCCAGAGTTCTGGCCTCCATGGTTTCTGATGAGAAGCTTGTTGCCATTCTCATTGCTTTGCCCCTAAAGGAAATGTTTCGTTTCCCTCTTGCTGCTTTAGAGACTTTTTGCCCTTTGCTTTAGTTTTCAGTGTGACTATGCTGTGCCTTGGTATGGTTTTCTTTGGGTTTACCTACTTGGTGTTCACTTAGCCTTTTGAATCTGGTTTATGTTGTTTTGTCAAATTTAGAAAATTGTTGCCCCTTTTCTTATATTTTTTTCAGCTCCACTCGGGACTCTCTCCTCACTCAGGACTCCAATGACATGACAGATTTTTTAAATTTTTTGCTATAGTTCCACCTATCGCTAAAGTTTTCATTTTCTTTTTCAGTCTATGTTCTCTCTGTTGATTAAGCTGGGTAATTTCTATTGCTTTATCTTCAAGTTCATGGATTCTTTCTTTTGTCCTCTCCACTCTTGTTAAATTCATCCACAGTGCTTTTTATTTTGGTGCACATCAGAATTTCTGGGTGCTGGCTTCTCCGGCTCCAAGTCTGGGATATCTTATATGAGTTTGCTAGAGCTGCCATAACAAAATACTAGAGACTATTTTGCCTAAATAACTGAAATTTATTGTCTCATAGTTCCAGAGGCTAAAAGACCAAGGTCTAGGTGTCGATAGGTGAGGCCTCTCTCTGTGGCTTGCAGATGGCTACCTTTTACCAGTAGCTGTATCCTTACATGGTTTTTGCTCTTCACATCCACATGAATGTTGTCTAAATTTCCTCCTTATAAGTCAGATTGTACTAAGACCTACTCTAAATACCTCATTTTAAACTTTAATAACCTCTTTTTTTCCCATTCCAATTTTTTTCAATTACAACTTACATTCAATATTATTTTGTATTAGTTTCAGGTGTACAGCATGGTAGTTAGATAATCATATACTTTACAATGGATTCCCCGATATTCGTAGTACCCAACTGGCACCATACATAGTTACTACAATATTATCGACTATATTTCCTATACTGTACTTTTCATCCCATGACTACTTTGTAACTACAAATCTGTACTTCTCAATCCCTTCTCTTTCTTCACCCAGCCTCCCACACCTCTCCCCTCTGTCAACCATCAGTCCGTTCTGTGTTTATGACTATTCCTGTTTTGTTTGCTTATATTGATCTTTAGATTCTACATATAAGTGAAGTCATATGGTATTAGTCTTTCTCTGACTGACGTACTTCACTTAGTATAATACCCATGGTAGGATTCCATACTTCTTATTTGGGCTGAGTAATATTCCATTGTATATATGTACCACTGCTTTTTTTATCCATTCACCTACTGATGGACACTTGAGGTGCTCCCTTATCTTGGCTATTATAAATGTCTCAATGAACATAGGGGTGCACATTTTCTTTTGAATTAGGGTTTTGGATTTCTTCTGATATATTTACAGAAATGGAATCACTGTCATAATGCAGTTCCATTACAAAATATATTATCTTTATTGATTTCAGAGAGGGAGAGATAGAAACATAAATGATGAGAGAGAATCACTGATTGGCTGTCTCCTGCATGTCTCCTACTGGGGATAAGCCCGCAACCCAGGCATGTGCCCTTGACTGGAATCAAACCTGAGACCCTTCAGTCCACAGGCTGACACTCTATCCACTGAGCCAAACCAGCTAGGGCGGCAGTTCCATTTTTAATTTTTTGAGATATTTCCATAACTGTTTTCCACCGTGGCTGCACCAGTCTTCATTCTCACTAACAGTGCAAGAGGATTCCCTATTCTCCACATCCTTGCCAACACTTGTTGTTTTATCTTTATTTTTAAAATGTTTTTATTGATTTCAGAGAGGAAGAGAGCGAGCTAGAAACATCAATAATGAGAGAGGATCATTGACCAGCTGCCTCCTGCATGCCCCACACTGGGGATCTAGCCCGCAACCTGGGCATGTGCCCTCTCCAGGAATCGAAACGTGACCTCATAGGTTGAGGCTTAACCATTGAGCCATGCTGGCTGGGCTGTTGTTTTATTGATGATAGCCATTCTGACAGGCGTGAGGTGATATCTGATTATGGTTTTAATTTGCATTTCTCTGATAGTGATGTTGAGCATCTCTTCAATGTCTATTGGCCATCTGTATATCTTCTTTGGAGATGTGTCTATTCAGGTCCTCTGTACATTTTTAAATATGATTGTTTTGTTGTTGTTGAGTTGTATGATTTCTTTATAAATCTTAGATATTAACCCGTTATCAGATGTGTCATTAGCAATTATCTTCCCCCATTTAGAAAATTGTCTTTCCCTTTGTTGGTTTCTTTTGCTGTGCAAAACCTTTGTAGTTCAATACAGTCCCATTTATTTTGTTCTCATTCCCCTTGCCTAAGGAACTGTATCAGAAACAATACTACTAAAGAGAGATGTCAAACATTTTATTGCCTATATTTCTCCTAATTGTATGGTTTCCAGTCTTACATTTAAGTCTTTAACCCATTTTAAGTTTATTGCTTATGGTGTAAGAAGGTAGTCGTTTTTGCATGGATCTGTCCAACTTTTCTCTATTTCTGTTCCATTGATCTGTATGTTTTTATGTCAGTAGCATGCTGTTTTGATTACTATGGCCTTATAGTATTACTTTGGTATCAGGTAACATGATTCCTCCAACTTTGTTCTTCTTTCTCAAGATTACTGTGGCTATTCAGGATCTCTTGTGGTTCCATATACATTTTTGGATTATTTGTTCTAGTTCTGTGAAATATGTCTGGTATTTTGATAGGAATTGCATTGAATCTATAAATTGCTTTGGGTAGTGTGTACATTTTAACAATATTAATTCTTCCTTTCCATAAGCATAGTATATGCTTCAATTTCGTTGTCTCTTCTACAATTTCTTTCTCTGGTGTCTTACAATTTTCCAAGTACAGGTATTTTATCATTTTGGTCAAATTTTTTTTTCTAGGTGTGTGTGTGTGTGTGTGTGTTTTATTTATTTACTAGAGGCCTGGTGCACAAAAATTTGTGCACTCAGAGGGCGGGGGGAGGGGGGTCCCGCAGCCCGGCCTGTGCCCTCTCGCAGTATGGGACACCTCGGGAGATAACGACCTGCTGGCTTAGGCCTGCTCCTGGGTGGCAGAGGGCAGGCCCAATCTCTAAGTGCAGGCCCTGGTCAGGCTCAGAGCAGGGCTGATTGGGGAGTTGGGGCCCCGCCCCGTCATGCACAGAGCAGGGCGGATCGGGAGGTTGCGATGCCACCCTCAGTCACGCTCAGGGTAGGGCCGATTGGGGGGTTGGGGCACCGCCCCCCGTCACATTCAAGGCAGGGTCGATGGGGAGGTTGCGGCGCCACCCCCTGTCACTCACAGAGCAGGGCCAATCAGGGGGTTTGGGCGCTGCCCCCTGTCACTCACAGAGCAGGGTCGATCAGGGGGTTGGGGAGCTTCGCAGGGCCGATCAGGGGGTTGGGGCGCTGCACCCTGTCACACTCAGGGCAGGGCCAATGGGGAGGTTATGGCTCTACCCTGTCACACACAGAGCCAGGCCCGTGGAGGGGGGTTGAGGCGCCACCCTCTATCACCCACAGAGCAGGGCCAATCAGGGGGTTGGGGCGTCACCACTGTCACACTCGGGGCAGGGCTGATGGAGAGGTTATGGCTCTACCCTGTCACACACAGAGCAGGGCCCATGGGGGGTGGGGGGATTGGGGCGCCGCACCCTGTCACACACAGAGCAGGGCCAATCAGGGGGTTGGTGTGCTGCACCCTGTCAAACACAGAGCCGCAGGGTGATCAGGGGATTGGGGAGCTCCCCCCTATCAGGCACAGAGCAGGGCTGATCAGGGGGTTGGGGCGCTGCCCCCTGTCACGCTGATCCCGGTGGGTGCCGGGAGCCTCGCTGCTCCGCTGATCCCGGGGCCGGGAGGCATATTACCCTTTTACTATATAGAATAGAGGCCTGGTGCATGGGTGGGGACCGGCTGGTTTGCCCTGAAGGGTGTCCTGGATCAGGGTGGGGGTCCCCACTGGGGTGCCTGGCCAGTCTGGGTGAGGGGCTGAGGGCTGTTTTCCGGGTGGCGAGTGACTGAAGCTCCCAACTGCTCCTTGTTTTCTTCTTTTTTTTAATTCTGGGCCAGCTTTAGCTCTGAGGCCTCGCTGCTGAAAACATCGATACAATGTTTTGGTCCGGCTGGGTTTCAGTCCGGCTGGTTTCTGGGGTTTTGTTTACCTTCTTACTTGCAACATAGTACATAGTTGCTTAGACTTGCAGCTGAGAGGCCGGCAAGTGAGGCGGGGAATGTTGGAGTCCGCAGCAAGCAAGCCTCCTGCTCGCTTCAGTGCCTGGCTGCCGGCCGCCATTTTGGCTGATAGTTAATTTGCATATACTCACTGATTAGCCAATGAAAAGGGTAGTGGTCGTACGCTGATTACCATGTTTCTCTTTTATTAGTGTAGATGTTTAATGCAATTATAAATGGGATTGTTTCCAGTTTCCTTTTTGGACAGTGCATAAAAATGCAATAGGTTTTTGATATTTATTTTGTATCCTGCTACTTTACTGAATCCATTTATCAGTCCTAGTAATTTTTTTTTTTTTTTGGTGGAATCTTCAGGGTTCTCTATATACAATATCATGTCATCTGCGAATAATGAGTTTTACTTCTTCCTTTCCAATTTGGATGCCTTTTATTTCTTCTTGTAACTTAATAACCTCTTTAAATGTCCTACCTCCAAATATGACTAATTTCTGAGGTTCTAAGGATTAGGAGTCCAACTTGTGTATTTTGGGAAGAACACAAGTCAGTCCATAACACCACTAGATCCTTCCTTGGGTCCTAAGGTCCCAGATGGTCTTCCTTTTTTCTACCTACTTTCAGAGTCTCCTTATGCTTGTTTTATATTTAACTAGAGGCCCTTTGCACGAAAATTTGTTTAAGAGTAGGCCTTCCTTCCCCCAGCTGTCGGCACCAGCTTCCCTCTGGCACCTGGGACCCAGGCTGGCTTCCCTCCGGCTCCGGCTCCATCAGGAAGGACATCTGGAATGACGTCCGGTCTAATTAGCATACTACCCTTTTATTATTATAGGTGTCCAGAACTTTACATTGTACTTTGTGGGAAAAAATAGCAAAACTATGTCCACTTCATTTTCTTGAAAACAGAAGTCTCTTCCTTGCATTTTTATTTTAGTTTCTTTAAAAACTGACCTCCCATGATTGGTAAATGGGAGTCAGTTATTTGACATTTGCATGCTGGGTCTTTGTATCATCACATTCGTTTTACTTAAAATAAAATGTATAAAAATTACAGGAACACCAAATTCAAAATATACTAAACAGTAAGAATTTTAAAAAACATTAAGGTTCTTGAACAAACCCATTAACCAACAGGTAAGGATCTTGGGAACTCATCACTCCGTCATATTTGCTAAAAAGCAGAACGAAAAAAATTAGTAATTCTTCTTAAATACACCGAGAAGTGAGGTTAAAAGGCAAACTTCTTTCCCTCAAATTGGGAAGACTGACAGGCAAATACAGAGAATCACAACTCACTGGATTAGCAGCCTCCATGTGATCGAGTGCCAGGGTCCGAAAATCTGAAGTATAACTGACGAATTGTGGGAGGCTTAGTGTGGACAAGTCCGAGTTTAAAAATCCAGGGGGAGCCAACAGGGGGCCCCAAAATTTTGAGCTTCACCTCCAGGAGTTCAACTGGGTTCTCATAGTGAAGAGTGGAGAAAAATCTCGTTGCTTCTGGCATCAGGAAGGAAAAAGGAGCTACTTTGAACTGCATCAGAGCACTTTGTTCTTTATAGCAAGGCTGCCCTAGGAGAAACTAGTTCATCAATCTAACCTGCTGGATTTATATCAGAGCCTACTAGTTAATCAATCTAACCTGCTGGGGTTATATTAGAGCTTTCCCCTCCCCTGGGGAAAGGGAAATGAGATAGCCCCCTAAAGGGTGAAAAAAATTAGATTTCTTGATAAAACAAATCGCTGCTCTTTTCCTTCCCACAGCACAGCCGTAGATATAAATGACCCTTATTCCCCAATGTGGCTAAGCTACAAACAGAATACAGGGAAGTTTTTAAAGCAGATAAAACAGATGGGTAAATCTCAATAATTAGAACAAAGCCCTATTGGGATCTTTGAAGCAATGTGCATCCCACCCCCGAGAAGCTGTAGTAGCAGTCTCAGGGTAAGGCCATTTTTCAATTCTCTACCAAAGGTAGTAATCAACTACCAAGAAAGTCTAGGCAAAGCACACAGATCACTTTAATATGCAAATTGAAACCCTGAAACTCACAGCTCCTTGACCCCAGGAGATCACTGAGGGCCACCCAGATTTCCCTGGCTCTCTTACGAGACCAAATTTAACTCTTATGAGACCAACATAACTTCTAGGTTAAGAACTAAGTCAAGCTCACACATAACTAAGACTCTACCAGGACTCATGCAGTAGCAATGGTACAGGAGTCTACGTGGGGTCTGTGGGCTAGACTCAGTATCCACAAGAGTGCAGTTGAAATCTAGGCTCCCTCAATATCACTTTCCTGACTCCCTGGGATGTTCATATGCTTAATTCGAAGTTTTCATTATCTCCCTGGATGTATTACCCCTTCCCTGAGTGTGACTTATTACACATAACCACTCCTCACCCACTTCTTCCTTGTTCCCTGAATTTTTTAAAAATCATGGGGGGCCGGGGGTGGGATGTCTTAAGAATGAAATTCAAGGGTGTGTCCTAGAATTAGCAAGTAACAAGGTAGGAGAACTCTGGACCCTGTAGCTCTCCCCAACGGCACCACACAGTTTAGCCCCACACACCTCCGTCCGTCTATACTCAGTCTTCAATGTGCGGGTCACCATTAGTAGCTTCCAAACTAGCTTCTCGTTTCTATTCATTCTGTTCAATAAACAGAGGACCGCTTAGTTCTGGCCAAAAGAATGACAAAAATAAGAAATCATCCTTGAATCCTCTTTTTCCCCCTCACACCACATCCAATCTAGCACCGACTTTTGTTCTAGAATCTTGCGGGAAATTGAGCATGACAAATAAAACCAAAACTTCCTTGGCCTGGCACCAGATTCTGATTGAAAAACATCTCCAACTAAAAAATTATTCCCCGGTGACTTTGAAGGACAGGCACACTCCTGGTGAGGTATGGAAAAGGGCATTCTGGCCAAATGCCTGGTGCTTTCACTTCCTTGGTGCTGGTTCCATCCCCCGCAGAGCCTACTGACTGTGTTGCTTTAACTTACGGTGTTGTTCTTTCTTTTGTTTTAAAAGGAATACAAAAATAAAAACTAAATCCTGAAAGAATTCTTAAGGAAAGGAAAAGCTCTCCAAGTGTTCACTCAATGAGTCTAGTTCACAGGCACTTCTTTTTCTCCATCTGGTCTTGTTGCCAGAAAAGGACACACAGTGATTCTAACCCTGGTAGGAGCTAAAGATACCTCCATGCAGCAGTTAATATATTCAAACTCAACCCAAGGGGCATATAAAAGTTTCCAATATCCACTCATCAAATTATATATATACCAACATAAATGTTTACAGTTTTTAAAATTAAATTTTCCAACGTTTTTCTGAGCAATCCAACAATGAAAGCAGAAAGCCAGCCAACCTTTAAAAGTGAGTTTCAATATTTTATTAAAATAGCATATTTAACCACTGTTAACCAATACCTTAACTTTGTCCCCCACCCTACCTCACCCCAAATACGCAGCACAACACAGTAGTGATTTCAAATATCCGACAGAAATAGTTCAAAGTCAAGTTTGCAACTCAAATCTGGACCTTGGAAAAATTCTGAACTGAAAGAAACATAAAGCTCTCAGACAGAATTCTTCATCCACCAAAGAAGAAATGCCAGGGC
Organism: Myotis yumanensis; assembly: GCF_028538775.1. Lineage (NCBI taxonomy): Eukaryota > Metazoa > Chordata > Mammalia > Chiroptera > Vespertilionidae > Myotis > Myotis yumanensis. The sequence goes on from NW_027223762.1 coordinate 69,127,808, forward strand.
CACCCCGACAGCACTGCTCGCTCGTTCTTTGCTTTATGCATAGTATCACGTCTCACTTTTAGGTCCCACTTTTATAAATAAAATCGGCATTTTCACCCCATTAAATGTTCCTTTTCAGCTTCACAAAGAAACCAGTAAATAAAACTGTCAACGACAGTCATGACGTTTGCTCTCACAGCAAGATAAAAAACTTGAAAATACGCAGAGATGCTATTTTACATAAAAAGACAGATTTTAAAAAGTGCAAGGCAAAATTTGCAGGTTTTTGAGGGGAGTTTTTAGGCACATCCATTTCTTTAAAGCAAGCTTCAGAATAAAATTCCAGTTTGTTCTTCATGACACCTGTGTAAGTCTCTTTAAGAAAAAAGAAAAAGTACATCTCATCAGTGTGAAACAGGGCGTCTCCGTCCCGAGTGAGGTGCTCAGTTATGGCGCGTCCGTCCTTTCTTTATTCTGGCGGGCTTTGGTTTGGGGATGTACTGGTTATTTGCCTGGTACTCGAGTTCTTTCCGGAAGTAGTGAATTGCTTTGTTTAAACCTTCTTCCAGTGGGACCTGTTTAAAGGGAACGTGAGAATGAGAGACGAGGTGGCGACTGAACAAGACAGTCTCAGGCTTCACAGGAAGAAAGTGACGACTTGAGGTCACAGCACAGGTGTGGGTCACAAGGGAGACGCCATCTTTGCAAAGGGCCCTTTAGAAGCCCTGGGAAACCTGACAAATTATACACTCCAGGCTGACATAAAAAGAATGAACTCTAAACCCCCAGAGATCTGGACGACTTCCTGCGTTCGGCAGCTCCTCCAGTTGGAATCAGTCACAAAGGTCGCTTTTAGAACAACGCACACCCCCCTACCATGGAGGGAAGATGCTCTGGAAGCACTTGTATCCGATCACATACCTCATCCTCACAGACACTGACCCTCTGCACTTTCACCCCCCTGACCTAAGGGGCTGACTCTGAGAGGGACTTATAAAAAGCAATCTTAACCTAGAGCAGCCCTTCAGCAAACAGGAAATGGAAATCAAATCAGCTGCCCATTGAAAGAACAACGGAGAAGTGGGAGGGAGCACTGCCCAGGGGCCAGAAACTGGGGAGTAGGATATGCCTGTTAACTTGGTGGCAATGGTTTCATGTCAAAACTTATAATCGTATAGTTTAAATATGGCAGTTTGCTGTATGCCAATCTCATTAAAGCTGTTAGAAACAGACAAATAGGGAATATTAAGTTGGATTTTACTAAAACTTCTTTGGACAAGATCTTTCAACAATTTTCTTATGAATTAAACTACTAGTAGAAAGAGAAACTAGCAGTAGGTGACTTATGTTCTAAGAATGCTATAATATTATACTTAACTCCAGACAAATAAAAGTACCCCTGTATACACACGTCACATAAGTTATGAACCACAGTTACTATGTAGTGAATGTGCATTTGACTTTATTCAAGGCCTTTTGCTTAAAAAAGGCTCTACTTAGAAAGAGACCAACGACAAATTCCTTCTGAACATGAAGGCCTGTGCTCGCTGTTCCTTGTTTTGTACAGCTGGTCCTGTTACACAGTAGACTTCGTTAAGTCTGGGCATAATCATAGTTTCATTTCATTCGCAGATTTCTGTGCCTTCAGCTGATCACTAAGACTGTAGATCACAGGATACAATAAGGACAGGCTGGATATTCTCACACCTCTTTAAGGTTCAACATTTTGCCTTCTACTCAGAGTTCCCTAGACCGCTGAAGGGTAGCAGAACATGCCACCCCAAAACATGTCTGTAGGAGTTCAGGACATGCCCCCCCAGATCTGCCACTCTGGCATGCTGCTGGGTCTGAGCTGTAGGCACTTGAAAAACAGAAATGCAGGGAGAGGCTTCCTCTGAGCGTCCCTTATCCGCCTAAGATAAACCCTCCACAAAAGAACTCAGTTGTCAAAAATCCTTCCCAAAGAGTTTCATCAACTAGGAAGGATGGATACATTATAGGAGAGGACACTAAAGCTGTCAGCCGATAAGTGTTGTCACAAACTATCAGTAATCTCCCATCTATTCTTCTAAGGGCTCATTCAACTTTCTTAGGTCATTTACTCTCCCCTAAAAGGCCTACATCCCCCTCTTCTTTCCCTATAAAGACAGTATTTAAGCCTGAATTCTAAATCACATCTTTGAGTTACTCATTTCATTTTCCCCTCGTATCTCCCATGGATCTACGAGAGACACACATGGGTCCCCACTTACCACAGGCTCCCACCCGAGCATCAGCTTCGCTTTTTTGATGTCTGGTTTTCTTTTCTGCGGGTCATCTTGGGCTTCGGAGAGAAACTGAATTTCACTTCCACTACCTGAGTTGTTTTAAAAAAGAAAAGGTAGGAGAGCATCACCAACCTCCAGGGATGTGGCGTTTCACTACACATGTCAGATGACTAGTACAGGCTGGGTGACGCGTCTCATGGAGTCCTTCAGCCGCCCGCGGGACTGTGCTTCTGTCCCCACAAGAGCTTGGCGGTGGGCAGGCTAGGCTGCCGCTGCAGGCCTGAGTGAAACTTGAGGGCCTGCTCCCAGGCAGACCACCCACCATCAGCTAGCATGGCAGGTGTGCCCACCAAGCACCACTCCAAAAGGCAAATGTGGTGTGTGGTCACATGCGTGTGCAGGGAACTATGACCCTGCTGCCCCCACTGAGCACCGGTCATGCCCTGGACCAGGCCTTCGCCCAGAGTTAGGGGGGGTCTTTAACTCACTTAACTGCAGGGTGCTGGGGGAATGACCCTGGGCCAGCTCCAGGCTGATACCTAATGAAGACCTGGGCACTTACGTGCCTGCAGGAGCAAGACCTGAGCAACACTAAGATGTCCAGCAACCCCACTGGAGAGGCCGCGAGCAGGACAGAGAGCCTGGCTTATTCAGCATCCTTGCCAGACCCTGCTGGCCGCCGGAACAAAGCCACATCAGGGAGCCCCAGCCAGGCCTGCACAAGAAACCTGTTCGGGGGCCAGCCTCTTCGCAGAATCTTGGGCAAATGATACGGTTGCTGCTTCAGCCCGTGTGGTCTGGGGTGTGTCACACAGCTACCCACAGAAACAGGTGGTTACACTGTGGCCCACTTGGATTTTGGGTCCGCACCTCTCCAGTGTCTGAAATCAAACACCTGTCACCTGTGCAGAGGGAGCTACCATCTCCAGGTCTCCACTGGGCACTATACTTCCCGCTCACGTACACCTGCAATTGCAAAGGGGAACAAAACCCACCTCCTTCCCCACCCCGTGGTCTCCATCTTCCCATTTCTTAAAGAAGAAAACAATGAAGTGCTCCTGATAAAGGCCTGCATTTTATCCACCTCAATTAGCTTCTATCAAGCACACATTTCCAGACCAGGTGTCTTGACTGACAGGAAAGTGCAGGTGCTTTCACCCTGGAACATGTGTGCCCTACTTACCCACAAGGTCTTTAATTAACTGGGCAAATTCTAGGATGGTGTGTTCTTCTGGGTTCCCCTACGGAAGAAAGGGGTCTGGTTATAAGTGTAACTGCATCGGCCGAGGCCGGCACCACCACCCACACGTGCAGCGTCAGTGCTCCACGGAGAACTCAGGGCCCTCCTGTCAGGGCCATCGGAAGAAGCAGGACACCCTGAGTGCGGGACGGGCTACACAGGACACCTTGCATGGGAACGAGACGGAAAACCCGTTCAGCAGACAGCGAGTGAAGGGTCAAAGGAGCCAGCTGATAGGAATGCTGCCTGGAAGAGCTGGAGAGAGTTGGGGGTGTGACCTTGCCCTTCAACCTTAGAAGGCTACCACACCGCGAGGCAGCATGCAGAGGAGGCAGGCTAGTAAATGGGCATCCAGGGAATGAGATTTTAGTCCTAAATATAAGGAAAAGCTTCCTGTCAGCCAGAACTGGCCACAGACAGGACACATTCCTTTTGAGAAGCAACCCCACCGGCTCTAAATGTGTTCAGGGCCGGGACAATGACCTTTCAACCCCCCAACACGGAGGTGCTGGACTCAGGAAGTGACAAAGGAGAAGCACACAGGTGGTCTGTGTGGCTGAAACACAGGCCCCTGGAACCTTCTGCCACCTCCCGCCACCCCTCCACCTCTCACACCTGATCTGGTCAGGCCTCTCGGCGCCTGCATGTTAAATGCTGCGAGAGGATGCACCAGGACATGCCCGTCTGCCAGTCCCAAAACGTTCCACCCAGTTCAGGTGCGCAGCTGGCTCAGTCTCATTACACTACGCTTCCATGCCTTGCAGACCTGTACTTCTTTGTCATCTCTTATTGTCTTACTTTGTGGGTTTTCATCTCTAGGACTCAGCAAGCAGTGAGCACGCCTGCCCTGAGTGTCACAGCCCATCAAGCCAAGCCCGGTGCTTCTCGTGGCTCACAGAGGAGCTTGGCGGCTCTGAGACGGGGAGGGGGGCACACTCACCAGGTTGACGGGGCTGCTGACATTGCTGTTCATGAGGACCACCAGGCCGTTCACCAGGTCGCTAGGAGAGAAGGGAGGCTGCTCAGGTGCCTAGTGCTGAGCACATAGGCACGGAGCATCAGGACACAGCCACTTCCCGGAAGGACACCAAAACCCAATGGAAAGGTGGATGTCACACTGAAATCCTGCACTCCAGGGCATGGAGAGTGCCAGAGCGCCCGGGGTGAAACAACAGGACACCCGGGCTGCTCTCCTGGGAGGGTGCAGATGGCTGAACAGGAGGAAGCTGAGTGATGGGGCTGAGTGCTTTACTTCTATCAATTTCTGAAACCCTTTCACAATTATGAAATAAAAATAAATAAAACAGGCACATGCCCAGAAACAACGGGGTTGATACAAGTTTCTGCTGAAAGTGCATGGGACCTGTGCACCCAGGGAGCTGGCCCATGGGAAAGTAGATGATTAAAAACAGTGAGACCCACTGGAATGAAAGCCCTCCGTGTGGAGTTCCCACCTGGCAAAGCACAGGGAAAGCAGACCCAAGTGTGGAAATAACGGAGCTGCTCCGGATTCCCTGAATGTTCAGCTCACCCCACCCCACACACCTCTGTGAAACAGAGGTATCTGGATGTTTCAAATAACTCGTCATCCACTGGCCATGAAGGGGAAATAAGTAAGCAGATTTTCGCTTACCAATGTTTGTTTCTTATTTTCAGAAGTTTTAAAGTGTGGCTCTGCTAAAAACAAAAAGTTACTTTGTAAAAATGACACCTCACTGCTCTACACCAATGTTTCTTCAAGCTACGCCTCAGACCACTGGTGGTCCGTGAGGTCCGAAAGGTTGGCGACCGCTGCCTCGGAGGACTCTGAAGTTCTGGTGATCCAAATGCGGTCTGTTTGAAACTCTCCCTCCTCCACCTCCTCCATCGTCACCAGAAAGGAGAGGTTACTGTGGCCAACTTCCAAAAGAAAACCTGCTTTTGCTTCCTTTCATTGAAAACATTTTTTGGTGGGGTATTTAGTAAACAATTTTCTGGGTTTTTGTTTAAGGCAAATGGGTATTTTGTATGAAGATGCCTGAAGTCCGTTCTGTTCTCCCGGCTTCCAGTACTGATGCCACCAACAGCTGACTTGGGAGAATCTTTTCTAGAAACTGACAAAAAGTCGCCTCGTCACCATGGCAGTGATTAGTGCCTCACAGCACACTCTCCTGTGGCGGACATCCCACAAGTTCATAAAACGACGTTCAAGCTGCCATTCAGCAGTCCCCAGCTGTTTTTAATACTGCAACTGGGGAGGGAGGACCTTATTAAGCTGGAAGATGACTGTTCTGCAATCCAGCTCACTGGCGGAGTGCAGGGCGGGTCATGCATCTTTTATGTTAATAACTGTCAATTTTTAAATTCAAAATTGCATGGATCACTCTCATTTAACCTGAAGCTCAGCTCTTTAAAAGTGTCATTTTGACAAAGCAACTCTAAAAAACTCCAGAGCAAGCCTTGGCTGTGTGGATGAGGATGTGCCCTGACCGTGCTGGCGTCAACCCCTTCTGCAGGGTGTCGGTGCCTGTGCCCGACCTCTGGACCCGAAGTGCTGCGGCCGTGACGCCCAGAGACGGCTGGGTTAGTACAGTAACTGCAGACTCAGACACTGTGCACTTCTAACTGTGCAGCAAAAAGATTCTAAGTCAGAAACAGCTTTTTCAAAATCGCAGAACTCTGGTAAGTGAACTCTCAGTTGAGTCCTGAATAACCGAGAGTGGAAGTCAGGAAAGCCCTCTGCTGGTGTGTCAAGTCATGAGGCCTCACCATCTCGGCCTCTACTAACACGAGATGCAGAGATGTCCAGGGGAGGGAGCGTAAGTGACGACGCAGTATTATGATGAAAGGGCTTCGGGAAAGGGTTGTCAGTCACATTTCCAGGGAAACTTCCAAGACCTGTCCTCAGATTGTTCGCTGGTGTCTAATGACGACCGCGTGTGTGAGCCGTGCCCATCAGAGCAGGCCAGGCAGCATGTCCCAAGCTGGATGGTATGCGACACTTGCATCACTAAATTCTTCAATCACTTTAATCCCTAGCAAGTAGCTGAGGCTATTTTCAGTGACTTTGTATCTCATGCCTTGAAATAATGAGAGTAGTAAGAAGTTTGGGTTCTGAAGGACCTCCCTTTTACCCTGCATTTCTCACTAACATTCACAAGGTGCCACAGCTGGATAAGCATGGGGAACACTGATGAGGCGGCTTCAGGAAAGTCAGTGTAACTGGAGCCTGCTAGATCCCACAGGAGGGGTGGAGGGGTGAACATACTATTACGAAAGGATGGTACTCAATACACAGAAGTCCAATGAACACATTGCAGACCAGTGGTTTTATTGCTGGCTTTACCCAGTGGCCAGCTAAGTTTCTATTGAACGAGTACAAAAAATATTTTTACATAAATGTTACAGGCATTTTGAAGTTATTTATTACATGTTCTTACAAGCTAATATCTTTTTAAAATATACTTTGTAAAGCACTGGGTATTATGAAGTGAGATTCTCGTGATCTGTCCGCAATGTGTTAATATGGTCACAGTACAGAAATATGACTCTACCCTGGACCCTCACATAATCAGACAAGTCTATGTGACCACACTGGCTGAGGGCAGGGCGGGGGGCACCCCACTGCCACCTAGTCACCGCTACAGCAAACTGGGACGGCCTCAAGGCACCAGGAATCGCACTTGCTGGCTGAGAGGCATTCCAGGGTTTGCACTGGGAAGTGAAAATACCTTGAATCTTACAATTTAGGGTACCACGGATTTACAGGGGATTCCCAGGAACTGCCACCCGGGAGAGGGCCTGGGTCTATGGAATTGTTCACATGGTGACTCTTCTCTCAGAACCAAAACTGCATTTTAAATCAGTCACCGACAGAACTGACCAACAAAATCCCCACACCAAGAGGACAAGGAAAATCACCCTGTGAGTCTGTGGACCAAGTGCTTAAATGTATTTCAGGCAACAACACGGCAGCAGCAAGACACTGCCTCACTCCTGCCTCAGTGAGGACAATCTCATCCACCCAGAATGCCATGTTTAAAGTGGGTCAGGTTCTCGGATCTGTGGGTTTGCTGGATGATCAAAGCCAAATCTTAAATTGGCCTGAACTAAACTCAACTGGCCTCTGGTTGGGCAAGTTTACCTACGAGACGCTAGGTGGCAGTAAGGGGCTAGCACAGGAGTCCTAAGTCGGGAGCAGGCAGGCACACTTTCCGCTTCCCATGGGTGTGGAAGAACTTTCATGGAGTGGAGCTGCTGCTGGAGCCGCGAGGAAGGCTACTTATAACAGACACCGCCCATCAGGCCTGCACCAGCTCCCAGCAGGCCCGGCTGTCTTACCTGACGTACTGGAAGGCTCTGGTCTGTGACCCAGATCCGTACACCTAGGAGGAAACAGACAGTTAGGCCTCGTGTGGGTGCTTCAACACTGTGCCCAAGGGTGAGAAGGGGGCAGAAATAGGTATGCATGTGTGTATTCACACGCATGAAGTTCTTCCTCAAAAGACATCCTCGGAAGGCGTCCCCTGTCATCAGGCCTGTAACATGCCAGGGAGTATGTCAGGTTCTGGGACAGGAGCCAGCAGGCGAGAAACCTGCATGCACACAGCACTCAGGCCGCCCACCTAGTCCTCCACCGGGCTGCCCGTCTGGAAGCTGGGCTCGGTCAGGCCAGGCCACAGAGCCTCTGCCAGGACCCAGCATAGGTGTGTTTACAACTAGTTCCTAGGTCATCCCAATGTGTGGCCAAGGCTGAGAATCACCTAGGCGACTCTGGGTAGAGCCAGAGGCGACTCTGGGTAGAGCCAGAGGCGACTCTGGGGGGGAAGGGGTCTCACGCTCCGCTCCTGTCCACTGGATGCTGCCACGTCTCCGCCTCGCACCTGCTTTGCACCTGGCACAGTGCTCCTCACATCAGGGACCAGCTCGGATGCCACTTTCTTGGGACACCGCCTCTAGCTCATTCTCAGGAGAGAAGTCCCTGCTCTGCCCTTTCTGGGACAGTCCTCCGCTAATCGATTCATACCAATTTCCCCGGCTGAGCTCCCTGGGCCAGGAATCGGGGCCTACCCACCTTTGCCCCACTACAGCCCAGCACAGCGAAGAACGCAGTGAATGTGGGCAAAACAACAAGGCCCGGGAACTAAGCACTGTGTGCAGGTCACAGCAGCCTGGTCACTCAGGGGTTCCCAGACGGTGTCAGGCCGCTGCGCACAGGCCAGGGGGAGCACCCGCGGGAGAGCACGGGGAGCACGCCACCACCCCACGCCGGGCCTCCAGTGCCTAAGCGCTTCTCATCTGTGCATGGACGAAGGGCCCAAGTTAGGAGTCACTTACAGCCCACGGTATCCATACGAGTAAATAAAATGCTAACTTTGGACTGGTCTTAGAAGTATGGCTTCCCCATAATTTCCTTTGGAAAAAGCAAGCGTTTTAAAATGACAGAGACCCAGGTTCAAACCCTATGTCTGCCCCACGTGGGCTGTCCTGGGAAAACCACCTCAGTGAAGCTCTCTCCTCACCTGCAACCTAAACAAACACAGCCAGGCGGCACAGCAGAATCAACCCTGCTCTGACGGCATTTGCATGTTTCCATGTATTAACTGAACTGCGAACTAAAGTCTCTTCAAGACAAGCTTAAAGCTCAATAAGCAGCTCCCGTGTGTGACTCACACAACTTGGCAACAAGCAGACAGGCATGCGTGTTTCACCGTGCCCCGCAGGTACTGCAGACAGGCATGCGTGTTTCACCGTGCCCCGCAGGTACTGCGGAGAGGCATGCGTGTTTCATTGTGCCCCGCAGGTACTGCAGACAGGCATGCGTGTTTCATTGTGCCCCGCAGGTACTGCGGAGAGGCATGCGTGTTTCACTGTGCCCCGCAGGTACTGTGGACAGGCATGCGTGTTTCACTGTGCCCCGCAGGTACTGCAGACAGGCATGCGTGTTTCACTGTGCCCCGCAGGTACTGCAGACAGGCTGCCTGCTCGGATTGCGCTCCACTGCCCTGCGCCTTTACACACTGTAGGTGTGTGGCACCCTGAACATCTATCAGTGCCATTCCCAACAGCACTGGCTCACTGTGTCTATTACAAACTTTTTCTTTATCATTATATGTTCCAGTGATCTATAATAAGTGATTTTTTTTGGTAATCTTCACCTGAGGATATGATTTTAATGATTTTTAGAGACAGAAGAAGGGAGGGAAAGAGGTAAGGAGGGAAAGAGAGAGAAATATCGACCGGCTGTCTCCCACATGTGTTCCTACCAGGGATCTAACCCACAACCCAGGTATGTGCTCTAACGGAGAATTGAACCTGCAACCCTTCGGTGCACAGGACGATGCTCCAAGCAACTGAGCCACTGGCCAGTGATCTTCGAAGTTAATATTGTGACAGGAAACAGGCACGTTCTGAAAGGCCCTGGGGACCCTGCGCCTGCCAGGAGGTGTCAAGAGACCACCTGCAGTCCTGGCGGCAGCCGCATCCAGCTGGAGCGGGCACACAGGCTGGAGCTCCCGACTTCTCATCTGAGGCTCCCTCTGGCTGCTGGGTCGAGAGTGTTTAAGGGCTAAAGCAATAAAATGGGAGCAGGAGGAGGCATGGACCAGGGCAGTGGGAGAAGAGGTGAGAAGGCGCCTGGATCCACTTAGGGCAAGGCCACTAGGGTGTGCGGTGGGTCCCACATGGTGTGAGGGAGAGAAGACTGAGCGTGCGTGACCAGTGTGCCTGTCCTCAGACACCAACGCAGACAGAGCTGGTGCGTACTGAGCGTGGAGGGGAGGCGGCGCGCTGGGGTGTCCACACCTCGAGCTGGGGTCTGAGTTTACCTCTTCCCTACAATGTGTTAAACAAAACTCACCTGGAAAAGCCACATCATTTTTTGGTTCTAATTTGGCAAAGCTTTTGGTTCTAAATTGGTGGCAGTACAGCAAACACACCTAAGAACGGTGATCAAGAGCGGAGACTCTGGGTTCAAACACAGCTGCCAACATTTGGCCAAGTAGGCTTGGGCACCTTATCTAATCTCCATGCTATTTCCCCATCTGGAAACCAGGCACAGTAAGTCACCTGCACCCCAGGGATCTGTTGTGAGCACTAAATGAATTAACAGGTAAAGATCAAAGAACAGACACAGTAACTGACTCTATTAGTAGACATCAGAAAAAGGAAGTCGGACGTATGGACAGATGGATTCGTATGTCCATAGAGCCATATTCCCCCAGGAACACACTTAGCTGACAAGCAAACGGCCCTGCAGAACTTTCGGAGTCCCACCAAGCACTGAGCTCTCACAGAGCTTCAGAGTGAAGAGTAAAGAAATAGAGGTGGGAAGGCAGGGAGAGGATTGGGAAAGGCAGGAGGAGAGAGAAGCAGGAAGAGGAGAGAGGAGGGAACTGAGGATTTGGCAAAACCGGAGAAAATCACCCAAACTTAACCAGCAAACCCTTGGCCAAGCAGGCTGAGGGGGTGTCTGAGGGCACTGAGCAGCGGGGCCTCCTCCTTGCCACACACTCGGACCACTGACCCCAACCCACCAGGTGGCCCCAGGCTCGAAGCTTCCTGGGTGGAGAGCCCCTGTCAGAGAAAAGTGCCCAAACCAACTAGACAAATGTCCATTTCTCGACCACCTAAGCAGCCCCTGAGCAAAGACACAACCCTGGCTATAGCCAGTGGGACAAGCAAGCATCTGGGAAGGTCTTTGCAGGCAGGCCGGCACAGCAGACAGGCTCCGAGGCCTGGGCAGTGTGGACCACACCCGCGGCTCATGCTCCATGTTCTCGGCAGGCTTAGAAAGCAAGGTGACCCAGGTCACACTGGTCATCCCTCTCCTGGATCCTATGCATGCGCCTCCCCTCCCAGCCACTAGGGGTGCCGGGACGTACAGAAACCCCAGCGGCAGCTTCAGGACCCTGACCCCCGTGCACTCATCACTTGAGCAGGCACCTACCGTGAGCGGCTCCCCCTGGAGCGCCTGCAGGATGAAGTTGCTGACCACCCGCCCGTCGTTCATGTGCATGCGCGGCCCAAAGGTGTTGAAGATCCTGGCCACTCGCACTTCGACGCCCTCCTGGAACGGAGCAGAGGGAGATGGCTTAGCTCCACGGCTGCTGGGAGGCTTTGCATGCCCAGTGCCCTGCACATAAACATGTCAGAAACGGTCTGCTTTTCACTCCAAGTGAAAATGGCTGTTTTGTTTTTATCACGTGCAGTGTGCTTGAAGCACACACACCTGAAGACTACACAGTCACACCAAAGAAAGTCAGACATATCCCACATCTCACCCACGCCGCAGTGCGAACACTCTCTTTGGGCACCTGCACCATGAAGCCTGTGTTGCCCTTAGCATAAGCCCAGTGATACTTAAGTGCTGCTATTGTCACTACTGGTTGAAATAGTTTTTCCTTCTCTTATTTTACCACCTTACACCTGGCACAAGCTGGGAGCCAAACAGACCCTTAGCTAATGAGGCTGTGCAGCACAGAATTCCACCCCAGGAGAGTGAGCTAAAAGCAACCAGCTGCCGGGTCCCAAGGGCCCACGTCAGACCTCAAAGAGGCTGGAGCTCCCCGGCTGGCCACCTGCCCACAGCGCCTCACCTATGTCCCACCCACTGGCCACATCTGCCCACAGCGCCTCACCTATGTCCCACCCACTGGCCACCTGCCCACAACGCCTCACCTATGTCCCACCCACTGGCCACATCTGCCCACAGCGCCTCACCTATGCCCCACCCACTGGCCACCTGCCCACAGCACCTCAACTATGTCCCACCCACTGGCCACATCTGCCCACAGCGCCTCACCTATGCCCCACCCACTGGCCACATCTGCCCACAGCACCTCACCTATGCCCCAGCCACTGGCCACATCTGCCCACAGCACCTCACCTATGTTCCACCCACTGGCCACATCTGTCCACAGCGCCTCACCTATGCCCCACCCACTGGCCACATCTGCCCACAGCGCCTCACCTATGTCCCACCCATCTGCCCACAGCGCCTCACCTATGTCCCACCCATCTGCCTACAGCGCCTCACCTATGTCCCACCCAGCTGACTACAGCGCCTCACCTATGTCCCACCCAGCTGGCCACAGCGCCTCACCTATGTCCCACCCAGCTGGCCACAGTGCCTCACCTAAGTCCCACCCATCTGCCCACAGCGCCTCACCCAGGTCCCTGGTGTGCTGCTTCTACATGTGCTGAGACAGGACATGGTTGGGAATGATGGACCCAGCACACAGTTAACTTTTAGGAACCCAAGTTTCCTAAAAGGGTCCCAAGGGCCCACTATATTTCTGCGAACTCCTCCAGCAATACATAATAATTAAAACACTTTCACATGGCTTTTCAGATTCTTAGGACTGAGCTGTTATACCTGGTCTAGGAATTTGAAATCAGCCCTTTTTGTCTACTGAACAGAGAATATTTCAAAAAATATGGGGGAAGGGAGGAAGGAGGCAGGGACAGAGGTGTTGAACTCAACAGAAAATAACTCGGAAGAATCGACTTGTGTTTCATTGTTAAGATGAGGAAAGAATCAGAAGAGGATAAATGTGGCTTCATTCTAGGAAGAGACCAGAAAAACAGTCACATCCACATGCTTGGCAGGAGGGTCAATGGGCTTATAAGGGTTGCAGCAAATGCAACACTTCCGTCCTCAGCCTTCCTTTTCTTCAGGCATGTTCCAGAACACGGCTCCTTAAAAGCAGAGTTCTGCAGATACTACCTGGCCACCCATAAGGGAGCTGCTTGTTTTGATTTTCCCATTTGGATCGTCACCTCAGGTAGCACGGGACAACGCCTGGGACAGGTGCAGCTGCAGAGATGGTCACATGATTTTTCAACAACTCTGGCTCTCAAGCCCAGTTTGCACCAAGACTAGCTCCATATTAAGTCTCACTTTCCAAATCAAATCAGCACAAACCCAGGCTCCCCCAGTTGAGCCCTGCTCCCCGCTCGTGCACTGGCTTTTCCTATGCAGCGTTAGGACAGAGGCACCGGTGCCGCCGCGTGCAGCTCATTAGCCACCTGACACGCAGCCCCTGGGGTTCCTCCTGCGGTGCCCTGCGCAGGATGGTGGAGAGTCAGCAGGCACCCACGTGCTGCTGAGGGAGGTTGTGTGGTGGCACCCATATCCTGGAGGAAGGTACAATTACTCCCCATCTGAGGAAAGGCCAGTGACCCAAAGCCTGCTTCCCAGGGTAGAAAACCAGGCACCATGTCTCTCTTAAGGAGACCCTCCTCTGAAGGACCAGTGAGCAACACAAGCTGCTGACTTGCACTCAGCACCCCACTTGCCAGGGAGTCTGATGACCACTAAGCGGTGCATGTTTCACCCCGGCGAGGAGGAGGGCCTGTGCCACACGGCCGGACAGGGGCTGGTTTCACTGTGCCCATGGTCTTGTCCCAGTGGGGTGACTCACTCACTCACTCACGTCTCCAAGCCTCAAGACGTTTATCAAGGGCCAGCATAACTCCGCCAGTGTGAGTCACCCGACATAACAGCAGTGGGCCAGCATCTGAGGCACACACAGGGAGCAGTCTGGAATGCCTCAGGGGAGCCCTGAGGCCCAGGGAGGTCTTGACCCTCACCAGCTGCACATTCCTGGGAAGGCACTTGAGATGCCCAGATTTCAGATCGTAATCTCTGGAATGGGGACAGTAATATCCATCTACCGAGTTTAAAGAAAACACACGAATCTGCTTTGAAACGGCCATCATTCCTGTCTATTTCCAAGTGATGGCTCTAAACCTGGTATCTACCCTTGAACTTTGACCTCCTTCTTTGATTATTAAATCTTGGTGCAATGGGAACCCCATGTAAAGTATCTCAGAAACACTTCCACCAGGAGCCCAGGAGCCCTTTAATGCCTGGGGGTGGGAAACAGTGGCTAGACTGGGGTACTATACAACCCCAGATCGGAAAGGGGCATCCGAATGCCTCTTTTCTGCGTCTGGCTCAGCTGGAGGGGTGAGGGGCTGGGGAGGCAGGTGGTGCAATGAAGGGACAGGGCTTCCTCCCTCCCCAACAACTCCAGGGACAGAGATGTTACCAGCAGGGATTCAACGGTCTCCTACAGTTCCCCTGTGTGGCCATTGCTTGGCGGGCCGGCTTTGGCCCTGAAGACACGTGTGACTGTGGTCACTATCTTCACTGATGGAAGGTGTGGGGTGGGACAGAGAAGCAGCGCACAGGGAGAGCATGCTCACAGGAGAGGACCGCCCTCCACTGTGTGGACAGCCTGTCTCGAGAGAGGCCCCCGGGCATCTCTACCTGTGGGGACAGGACAGAACTAATGGGAAGTACTCCCAGGGCCAGCAGGCCAACTCTCTTACACTTTCTTAGTCTTCCTCAGGCCCCTGAGAGGGACAGAGCCACGCAGCCCTGAGGCAGAAGCACCCACATCTGATGGGCTCTGCTCCCCACCTGGGCAGGAAGAGGCCCTCACAGAATGCAGAGCTCCCTTTGCTGAGCAAGGCTCTGGGGCATGCAATTCCCACTCAGTGTCCTGGCAGAGAGAGGCCACACCTGTCAGGGACAGCAGTACTTGTCTGCCTAGCAATCTCCCCCCACAGCCCTGCTTCGCTGGGTCGTAACCACCTGGCCTGAGTGTTGCTACACAGCAGGCTAAGCTCACGTCCAGGCCAGGAGGGCACACTTCCTAGGAGGACAGCAGGCACGGAGGGCAGGTGCCCAGCCAGCAGGCAGCAGAGCTGGGCAGGTCCAGGCCACAAGGGTCTGACCCCAGGGTGTGAATGCTACCAAAAGAACCCTTGACTTTTTTCAGCTGCTTGCTGAGTCTTTTTTAAAAACTAAAATATAAGGAACATACCGACTGTGTTACTTTTTAAGTATTTTGATGCCTGAGAGTAAAACAAAGCCATTTCCCCAGCCACGGGCTAGATGACCATCAGTGCTTGTGCCTCTGCTCTGCTGGTCTGGTGTTATGAATGGCGGCCTGTTTGCTGACCCTGCCCAGTGGGTGGGCCACACATCTGCAGCATCAGGCTCTGCAGGGCGGTGAGCTGGCCACACCCACCGGAGAAGTCCCCACATTTACAAACCTACCACACCCAGTGCACACAGAGCCACCATTTAATGCCTCTCTGACAAGTTAAAAGTATTCACAAAAGATGCTGTGCCCTTGATCTCACTTCCATCTCACCCATCCCCTGAAGGAAACCCAAGGGAGTGTCTCTCTGTGTCTTTAAGATGGACACATGCCATAGACTTTTTTTTCTGGGAAATCAAATTCTATTTTGAATACATTAGCACATTCCATTAAGAGAGACTCAGAAGAGAATTCTTTGGAAAAGAGAAACTACACAAAGATTATTCCTACTTGTATTTACCTTGTTTATATTCTCAATCCTTATATTGATTCAGAGAAAAATATATCCACATACCATCTGGGAGAGAAAACAATGATTTATACTTAAAAGTGGATATGTCATTATGTATTAAAAAATAACTTGTTATGAAACAATTAATTAAAACATGCCAAAGACATAGAACCCCACCAGATTCATCCTTCTTTCGGGTTTTTTTTTTTACATTAGTCCACAGATAGTTTTGAACTTTCCCCTAAAAGCTGCTGTCCTGGAAGGGTGCGCACGAGCTGGGAGGCGATGCTAGCTGCTGCAGCTCCCGCCACAGCCTCCCTGCCCTGCGGAGCAGTGGTGATTTGAGCAGTGTGTAGCCTGGACCCGTCCTGGGTGTCACTACCTCACTGTGCATCAAAGGAACCCGGTGCCCTTGGACTCAGAGCTGCATCTCCTCCCGCTGGCCCAGCTTCCTCACCCCTGATGGCCCGCCAGCACGGCAGGAAAAGGGGAGGAACACACCCTGAGGGCTGCCAGGCCTGGTTGAAGCTCTGCTTATAGGCCTGGGAGCTGGAAACAAGTTTTAGGGCCCACTCTTCCATCTGTAAAATGGGTGGCCCACATCCACCTCAAAGGGGCTGCGGGAATGAGGGGAGAATAAACTGACTGAGCCCTGACACAGGCTGAGCCTAACAGAGACCAGCCCATTTGGCAGGCACACTGTGACCTTGGCCAGGGGTGTCTTTTCCGTCCATTCAGCCATCAGCTGTTAGGGCCTCTTGTGTGATGAGACATGTCACACATTCCACAGAGCATCATCCTTCCCGTGAGTGCATCCTTCACAAGGACCCCGCTGAGCAGGGGCACTCAGCCACAGACAGCTGTCCACACGGGGGCTTCCGATGGGCACATTACTTCAGTTTCCAGGGCAATGCCACCTGTGCCATTCATCTCCTGGGACCCATGTGAGCAGAAGTGTAAATGCTGACAGTCCAGAGTTACACAGGTGCTACGCTCCGGAGCTCACCAACCAATGATGTGGCTGACAGTGTTAATCTGCGTGAAATGCAGGCCCTGCCAGCACTCAGGTGTATTCCAGTTCCTGGCATACAGTCAGTGCTCAGCAAACACTGGCTGTCTATATATATAAAAAAGCCAAGTGACCGTAGTGACGGAATGACCAGAATGACTGGTCGCTATGATGTGCACTGTGGCAGCCAACTTGCCCAATCGGGTCCCCGATTGGACCCCCCCCAACCTCCTGCAGCCATCCCCTCCCCGCGGCCGACCCAGCCCCCGATCAACCCCCCCAACCAGGATTGGGGGCGGGGCTGGCCGGCCAACCACCTGCAGCCCCTCCCCCTGGCCAGTCCCGCCCACGATTGCCTCCCCCACCATGATTGGGGGTGGGGCCGGCCAGCCAACTGCCTGCAGGCCCCCACCCCCACCCCCCGCCAGCCCCACCCATGATTGGCCTACCTACCCTGATTGGGGGTGGGGCCAGCTGTCCAAACTCCTGCAGCCCCTCTCCCCGGCTGGCCCGGCCCGGCCCAATGGGCCCCCATCGGGGCAGGCTGGCTAGACCCCACCCATGCACGAATTCGTGCACCTGGCCTCTAGTACCATTACTAAATACTGTAATCATCATGAGTTCATTCCGTAAGGTAATATGTATACTTACAAAATTATCAATTAAGTTACACTATTAATCCTTTAATAAAATTAAAAGTTCAATAAAATTGTCCTACTTGCCCACCAGCTGTACCTCTGTAAAAATTCACTGAGAAATACAAGACCGAAAGCAAAAGAGAACGGTGAGACACATCGTCTTCACACTTACTGTGGAATACAATGCAACTGCGTGTCCCCTGGCAGTCAGGCTTTCTCAAGTACCAGCATGCATACGGGCTGTGCTATCTATCTGGGAGACCATCTTATATTTTGGGGTGAAGATAGCCTAGGCTCAAAAATGATGACGGTCTGTCCTTTCTAGAACTGGTTAGTGCTTCTTAAAAATAAATGGGTCAACTGCCCGAAGGAGCTTGGAAAGCAATCAGTTCTGCTTCTGACCGAGAAGTAGGGAAGAAAGGCCTAAATACCTACATCAGCACAAGGCTATTTTGTGGGCTTTAATGTTGGCATTTCACTAAAAACAACAACAAAGACGCCTGGCCATCAGCACCAGGCATCCAGAGTGCCTCTCCCTCCCATGAAGCCCATGGCCTCTGAACTCCCAGCTCTGCAGGCAGAAGGGACCCCAGGCCCAGGGACACAGCCCACTCCACTTTAGGTCCTGAGAGCACAAGCCTGTCCAGTCCACATGTCCCTCCCTCTAATGAAGGGCACGTCCATGAGCTCAGAGCGCTGGTCCAAGCACAACAGGATGGTCACCAAGTGGATGGACTAGCCAGGTTTTGCCCGGTCCCTTGGGCCTGTCTGGATGTTTCAATGGCTCCCACACAGCCTGAGGCAGGCAGGCCATGCACGAAGCCCATGTCAGAGCCGAGCACCGAGTGACCAAGAAGGTCAGGCCACACCTCTGAGGACGAGGCAGCAGCAGAGCCAGGCAGAACCAGATCCTCTGCCTCAGTCTGTGGGCTCTGTCTGCTCCAGTGTGTGGGGAGCAAATCTGGGACATGAAACTACCAGGGACAGCCCCCAGGGAAGCAATGAGTAACTGGGAAAGCAGGAGATACAGTGAGTAACAGCTCCTGAAGAGGTGCAGACGAGAGCAACCATGCACTCACTTTACACCTATAAAGAACGGAGGTGAAAAGCTCAAGCCACTGATTTGGGGGCTGCAGGAAACACAGGCACTTCTGGCTGCTGGTGGGCATGGCATGTAGGCAAAGAGCAGCACGGTGTTCCGAACCTTGCACGGTGTTTCACCCCCTGGAAAGCATCATTTTAAAGGAAGAAAACTGTTGCTAATACCATTAATGTAAAACAGTGGGGTCTGAGCTTCCTTCCCAGCGCCCCCTGCAGGTAATCATGGCATTTCACTCCTTCAGTGCTGCACATTCAGCGAAACGGGAGCTCTGCATGTCTGCGCCCCAGCTCACGTGCTTGGCCAATACCTGCTTCATGTAAGCGTAGCACATGGTCTCCGCAACCCGTTTGCCTTCGTCGTAGCAGGCGCGGGGGCCTATCGGGTTCACGTGGCCCCAGTATTCCTCGCTTTGAGGGTGGACTTCAGGGTCTATGAGAAGGAGAAACGAGACCGTGTTTTCATCCCTCCTTGTTTCAAGTTCATACCCATGATGAACACTGACGATTTATGACACAAAAGGGAGTTGTGGGAAGACCAAAATGAACTTTACATGTGGAAAGACCCGTATCTAGAGAATTCAGTGTTCCACATTCCACTAAGTTCCAGTGGGATATGCTGTTCTTACCTCTCATGCTAATACCGTATTTTACAGAGAAAAAATGAAAAGATCAAAGGCTCTCTATTTTAGCCTTCCCCTCTCCAATAAATTGTTCATAACTTTTAAATCACTGTCAAACTATAATTAAATATAATCTATGTGAAGAGATACATGGTTCAATTTTATATTTATAAAATATGTGTGGAAAGCAAAGCATGTATTTATTGAAAAAAAATATAAGAGCATCTCTGCAGAAGATGACTTTCACGTGTGCCATCACCAGCACAGACTAAAACCTCAGAGACACCAGGAGCCCTGGTCCAGGGCCGGTGGGAGGTCAATAGCAAAGACGGCTTGTCCCTTTAGCACACGTTTTATAGTCCCCAATTCCCGTGTTTCTGGTGTGTAATTCAATCACATTTTGAGATGTACCAGAGAAATGACTAAAGAAATCCCAGTAACAAATTCTTTAACACAAGTATACTTTTGGAATGTGAATTAATAACTAATTTAGTACACCAGGAATTTTATACAACCATGAACACCCATGGTATAAAATGTGTAAATCTTTGCCAAGAAATCTGGACAAGTCCAGGAACCTGTTGTAAATTCACTCCTTGTGTAACTTGTAGCAGAATCTGACTTCGACGTGTGGGTACAAGGGAGGGGACGTGGCACACACGTGCCCCTGTGGTCGACCACTGGGACCGGCGCCTCTTTCAGAGGGCGGCGGAGGCTCAGTGCAGGTGCACACCTTCTATCTGCTTCTGAGCTTTAAACTCCCCTGAGAAGAGGCACGCTTTACTGCACGGTGAGAGAGGTCTCAGGCAAACACTCCCGGAGAGAAGAAAACCAGTGACGTCAATTCACACAGATGTGATGGATGGTCCCCATCAGACCTTTCCTGGGGATTCTTCACAAGGACTGGCCAGCTAGACTCCAAAGGAGACGATCCGAAATTTGGCCAATGATAAGAGAAGGCTAGGTATGCCCATCCATCCCTGAAATGCCCACAGTCCATGGCACAGCTTTAAAAAGGTCCCTCATGCAATCACTTTGAAATTACAAAAGGAAAGGGCCAGTGACATACTTCCTAATCAGGCTCCCCTGCCCGCAGGGTGCCGGCTGACAGACCAGCACGCACGCCCCAGCGCGTTTATGCGGTCGTGAAACATCACAGCAGAGCACCAGGTGGGCCCAGGAGTGCAGCACTGACGGTATTTACGACCCTGAAGACCAGAAGCTATTGCCAATGCTCAGATAACAATGAGGTGGGAGGAGAAAGGCGGTGGATGTGGAGAGCTGTCACGGGCCCTCCTGGACAGAGAACTCGAGCACCTTTGTGTCTGAGGCATTTGCAGACACAGGCCGAGGACTCTGTCAACACCTCTCCTTATGTGACATGGGAAGCCCCTCCGAGGAGAAAGGGGACCACCCGGTGCACATGGGGAACTTGCTGATCTCTGCAGTCATGATATGGACAGAACAGGGAGGGAGAATTCCAGGGCCACTCACCTACCCATTGCTAAGCAACAGGGCGAACAGGGGAGGGGACTGTGGGCAGTCCCGCCCTTTAACCCGGAGGACTTCAGAGAAGTGGACGGAGCTCTCCCTTTCCATAGGGATTACAAAGAACATGACTACGTGTAGTGGAATTTCCGTTTCTCAGACTTTCCCATTGGTTCTCGTTAATAACAACTCGCCTCTTCCATGCTGCCCTTCCACTCCGCATTTCTCTGTCCGAAACGGTACATGAGGTGGGTAAGTTCCACCACAGCCACGCCTGGCTCCTGTGCCACGTGAACTGAAAGTGTTCATCCACGTAAACAACCTGTCATGTCAGCCCTCACCCCACTCCCCACGGAGGGCGGTGAAGTGCTGCAGACTAGCAGGAAAGACCCTTGAGTTTTCTGGTAGATTCTTCCAGAAACGGTTATGCAACAGGGAGGCACCAGCACAAGTCCCTTCATGAAGCAGTCTTCAAGGCCAACCCCCAGTTCTCGGGGTCGCTCACTACGCCACTGTTTACACTGAAGAATAACGTGCACCTGCTAGACGGGCAAAGAATCCCCAATGAATCGATTTCTGGGTGCTCTCAGAACAGAATGCAAAACGACTTCTGCGGAACCGTGACTGGCAGTCCTCCTCGCCAGGGAGCCGTGATCCAGGCCGGGAGGGCGTGCTTCAGCGGGAGGGAGGCAGAGCCTGAGACCGTGATGCGGAGACAACGGCAGACACAGGAGCCTCTTGGCTGCTGTGCACTGGAGTAAAAAAGCGCTGCCTCCTTAGAAATGGAATTCTGGACCCACCCTTGATTCCTTCCTCCCCTAAGACAGGATGCGAACTGCCCCAGAGAAGCACCACCCACTTACCTCCATACACCTCCGAGGTGGAGGCCAGGAGCAGGCGAGCACCGACTCGCTTCGCCAACCCTACAGAGAGCAGGGACACAAGAGCAGCCGTCACTTCAGGGAGACAAGGAAAAAACACACATGCCCATTCTGGTTGCCAGTTTCAGCAATCTTTTAGTACTAATGGCATCTGACATCCATGCATCCTCAGTTATCCACTCTTATTGCATCTACTTTGGAACAGAAGGAGTTAAAAACCCCACCACCAACAACAAACCAATAAAAACAGTAAGAAAAGCACAAGTGAACCCTGAGGAGCCCAGTACTTAGTGAGATACTAATAAACTAAGCAGGGCCAAATGCAGGATCTGTGGGTTTGATAACGTATGATTTGAGGAGTTTCACAAAGATTCCTTTGCCCCAACATATCACCCACTATGTTATGAGGTAACTTCACCTGTTTGGCATAAGATAATGCCCTTTGCACTTTAACTTCCTTCCACTACTGCCCCCAAATGGTCCGCCTGGCACTTCCTCCACATGCTCCTGGCACCTTCTACTGCACTTGAACCAGCCCCCGTCTGGACACCCCCACCCCGTCCTCCCGCCTCCTTCCAGGTTTGGCTTAAACAGCACCATCTTCCCCAAAGCAACTCCCCACATCCCGCCCCCTGCTCTGAACTTTTCCTGCATTTGCCCTGACATGCAGAATGGACGAGAACAGCTTTATCTATGGTGGTCACGCAAGCTGCATAGTCAGAGTCCCGATGTGCAGGAGGTGCAGAGGAACACCACGGCCCTTCACTTCACCCAGCGCTTCCCAAGCGTCCTCCACCACAGAGCCCTGTGCAGACGGGCTTAGCACCCAGCACCCAGCACACAGGCACAGGAAGGGCTAGGAGGTGCGGGAGGGGGGAGCACAGAGCCTGCAGCCACTTCTGGAGAAGCTGGGCAGACAGAAGGAAGGGAAGGGCCTAGGATGAAGAGGCCAGGGGTGGGAGTGCACAGCATCTGGGGGCCATGAGGATGTGCATGGAGAACAAGAGAACAGAGCTGCTGGAAAATAAGATTTGGAGCTAGCCTGTGCATATGCCCCCTGTGGTTGAGGAAGGAAATGGGCAGGATGTAGTGTGACATGGAATTCGTAGGCTCCCAACACCGGGCCCCATCTCCTTCACTCCAGTTCACCCCACAGAGCCCGAGAGGCGGACCACACATCACGACACAGAGGCAACGGTAGTTGCTTCACAGTGAAGGATCCGAGGTCTTTTCTTTAAACTTTTAAGTTGAAAGAATACCGAGATCCCAGGTACCCCTTCCTTATCTAGTTTCCCCCAATGGTAAAAACTGGCAAAACTACAGTTCAGTATCATCACCAGGGCACTGACAGGGTGCACTCGAGACGGCTGCCTCCTCCATGCTGGCCTCCTCCACACAGGGCCTCTGGGCCTCAGGCCGCAGCCAGGGGAACAGGGCGGCGCTGCGGCCAGGCCCGGTGCCTATGCAGAGGCTGGACAGAGAGGCTGCATCAGGAAGACGCCAGGCACAGGAGCAGGGAGGCGGTGAAGCACAGAGCAGGTCCCTACCCGGAAAAGGCCGGGCGACATTCGGGGCATTCTGTCTCAAGTGCAGAACAGCTAGCAACAGCTCCTCTCAGTTCGGAATACAAAGTCCCATTTGGGTCTCTTTCTGGCCTAGCGATTGTCCCTCTCCAGCTTCTGTCCATGTCATTCCTGAAAACCCTCTGCCATTCCTTCAAGACCTCCAGGTCCAACCTCACGCAGGGTTCGGGCCCCAGCCCAAGAGTCACCTGCACGGGTGCCTCTTTTTTGAGACCTTTCCCTTCCTCCTGGGAATCACGACTGCCTGTGCCCATACATTCTTGCCCAAGAAGCCAAGTTCCCTGGCAAAGAGCCAGAGCACAGTCCTTATCTGAATGCCCTCCACAATTGCCAGGGCAGTGCCCTGGGCACCCTGACTGCACTGCCTACATGAGATCTTTTAAGCATCCTGTGCTCAGTGGCTTTTCCTCTGTGGTGTCTAGCTCTGGCAGGAAGGAGGGGCAGCCTGTCACACACTGTATCTCTAAGAAGAAGCCAGGGCACAACACAGAGGAGGACAAACGCCCTTTCACTTCCCACAGAGCTCGACTCCCCAGTGTCGTCTACGAGCCTCCAGCTGCCTCTTCAGACCCTTGTCTGAGGCTTCAGTCAAATTCAAATTGAGTGCTAGCTTCCCAAACCTATTTATAGAACCTGCTTCAGATGTCCTATAACTAAACCTGTTTTCACTTGACATTTCAAAAAGAGGTTTCTTTCTTCCAGTTTGTAACTAATCAAAACCCCTAGTGTATTGGGCATCTGTGCCCAGCTTACCCCTGCCTCCCATCTCAAGCATGGACATGTGCGCATCACCCACGTCGTGTGGAAATACACTCATGCAGCCCTTTAAGGGCTCCCTCTCATCTCACTCTCCTAAGTGAGCCCTGCAGTTCTGTCTGGAGCCAGGACTAGGCTTCCACAGCCCCTAAGGACAGTTGTCCTCCCACGCCCTCCAGAAGCGCTCCTGAAACATGTGTGTGTGTGTGTGTGTGTGTGTGTGTCCCTGTCTGTGTGGTGTGCGTCCAGTGTATGTGTATACGTGGGGTGTGTCTGTGGGGGTGTGTCTATGTGTGTGGTGTGTGTGTCTGTGGGTTGTGTATGTGTGTGTGTCTGTGGTGTGTATGTGTGCTGTATGTGTCTGTGTGTGGTGTCTGTGTGTGTCTATGGGGTGTGTGCTGTGTGCGTGTGTCTGTGTCATCCTCTCCAACCCAATCTTGGAGCAGAGCCACCAGTGCCCTTTCCAGCAGGGAGGCACCACACTGTGAGTCAGAGGGGACAGTGGAGGGAGGCTGGGTCCTCACCAGAAGCACAGGTGGTAGTCCAAGGGGACCGAACTGGGACAACACAGACTGGTTAGTTACTACAACGACCATCTCCCCGCGACCAATTCTGATGCCAAATAAAGTCTCAGTGAAATAGCCCACGGGGCGGGTGAGAGAGGGTGTCAAGAGCAGGATCACGCTCCACAGCACAAAGGCCTACACGTGGGCTGTCTACAGTATTCTCAACAACAGCTGCAAAACAAGGGCAACTCACCCAGCATGTTTAACGTCCCGATCGTGTTGGTCTTCAGCGTCTTGATGGGGTTGTACATGTAGTTTGGAGGAGAGGCTGGAGAAGCCAGATGGTATATCTGGTCAACTGCAGGAGACAAAACGGAAGTATGACATTTCCAAGGAGAACACTAAAAAATTATGAATGCCTGAGTAGACACTGATTAATAAAGGTGTTTGTGTAACTTTACCAAAATGTTACTTATTTTATTATTCTCCATAGAAACTAATTTGCCATTAGGAGAACTTTAAACAAAAACTGAAAGTCTAATTATCTGGAACGAAAACATGGCTGGGCCAATTATGTGGATGTTTCTCCTCTAATCAGGGTCAATCTGAGAGCTGAGCTGGTTGTTTTCTGAGAAGACCTCCCCAGTAAAGCAGTCCAATTAGAAGACTGAGTTTTCAGACCCAGAATTAAGCACAAATATCTAAAGCAGCGATTCTCAACCTTTTTTCATCCCATGGGTACACAAAAATCACTAAAATTCTCCAGCACACCAAAAAGTGTATTTTTTTCTGCCAATCTGACAAAAGGAATAGGTACAATTTAGACTCATTCACATGGAATGCCTATCATTGGCTGGCTGTGTCATTTATTCAGCAATCTCAGGGAAAAGAGGTCAGTGCCCCAGACTAAATGGTCAGGTATCGCATGTTCTAAAAATTGTTGCGGCACAAAGTTGAAAATTGCTGATTTAAAGTAAACATTTTTAATCGGTAAAGGAAACCTGGCATAAAAGCAAAAGGCTCAAACATTTGTAAGAAAACAACCTTTCACTTGGCTCCTATGCATCCAGTACACAGGAGGAGGTTATAAAGCCACAAATGGCACAACAATTCTGACTCCACCCCACCTCCTCTCATGCACAGGGATTACTTCAACATCACCCCAAACCCTGCTCTCCAGGGTCAGTAACTCCTGCCACACAACAGAGAGGCCCTTGGGCACAAGGTCTCCTATAAAGGAGAGTGAGGAATAAGCCCATAGGAGGAAAGCCATCCCTCCAGGCAGACGGTCTGGGCCACTGTAGCTCGAGGTCGAAGAAAACAAGCACCATCATAGGAGAGCCAAGGAATGGGGGACCCGAAACCCCGCTGCACAGGAGGCCTCCCTTGCTCACAGCCTGAGCCCCAGGCAAGGGCACCGGCAGCAATTCCTCCACGACCGCCCCTCGGGGCTCCCCCGGCCCCTAGCCTCCCACCCTCTTCCCAAGCAGGGACCAGGGCCCTCCTTGCAGGGAACAGCACACAGGGGCTAGGTGTCAGAGATGACGGGCAAACTCGAAAAACAGTCCCCATGATGAATACTGCTTTAACTTTCTCAGAAAATCCCTGCCACCCAAGAGTACCCAAGCTCCCACCCACACCCACACACCAACCGTCCCCTGAAAATCTCCTGTCAGCTCCAGGAAGGTGTGGGAATCACTGCAGCACCTGGAAGGATCTGGGGCTGTTTCCTGACACGCTCCCCAAGCCCGGAGGGAGAGTCGGATGAGAATTCCTCATCCTCAGACGAGGAGCAGAAGTGGCAGCTCCAGTCTGTGGGCTTGGTCCCCACTTAATTCACTCCAATTATCAGTCTTTCGAGCCTGAGAGAGAGGGTTTCTGAGACTGTGTACACAAGAGCCAACAAGGCTAGGGGAAGGGGGTGCTGGATGGTTCCAGGGACAGTATCTGTGGGAGGAAATTCCAGGCACTGCACAAGTTCCCGGAATAGCCAGTAACTTTTTTCCTCTACCAGAAGCGTATGTGGAGGGAGGCAAGAACAGCATGCAAAAGACTGTGGACCCCATCTCCTGGATACTTGTGAGGCTTCTTTGTTTGCCAAGATTATTCGAATTCACACTTCCTGATTTCAAAACATATTACAAAGCAACAGTAATCAAAATGGTGTGGCGCTCGCAAATAGACAGACATATACACCAATGGAATAAAGAGCCCCAAACAAATCTTTTTTGTATATGGTCAAATGATCCTCAACAAGGGTGCCAAGTCACTCAATGGAGAAAGGAGAAAGGGCCCTAGCGGGTTTGGCTCAGTGCATAGAGGACATTACTCGTAATAAAATAAGCCAGTCACAAGAAGACAAACACCATAGGAATCCACCTATATGATGAGGTTCCTAGAGCGGACAAGTTCACAGAGTCAGAGAGCAGAATGGTGATTACCAGGGGCTAGTTTGGGGGGCATGGAGAGAAAGATAGGAGTTATTGTTCAATGGGGATAGTTTCAGTTTAACAAGGTGAGAAAGTTCTGGAGATCTGTTTTACAACAATGTGAATACACTTAACACTACTGAACTGTACACTTAAAAAATGGTTAACATGGGACCCTGGCCAGGTTCCTGAGTTGGTTAGAGCATTGTTCCCATACACCAGGGCTGGGGAACCTTTTTCCTGCCAAGGGCCGTTTGGATATTTATAACACCATTTGCGGGCCACATACCATTATCGACTTAAAAATTAGCCTGCAATAATCAAGTTTAATTAACTCACCCCTAATGCCTTAGCAGGGCCAGACCAAATAATTTCACAGATCATATAGGGATCAGACGTTCCCCACCCTTGCCATACACCAAGGGTGCAGTTTGATCTCCGCCAGGGCACATACAAGACTCAACCAATGAATGTATAAATAAGTGGAACAACAAATCAATGTTTCTCCCTCTCTCTTCCTCCCCTCTCTCAAATCAATATATGGTTAAGATGGTAAAAAACAAAGATACTTATGAATGACGAATGCAGATGAAAAACAAGTGTTAGTGAAAATGGGTAAAACATTTATTAGCAAAGCTGAAGTAAAAAATGAATGGTTTTGATTTATGTATTTGTTCTCCTCCCTTTCTCAACCCTGAGAATATAAGGGGTCAAAATCAGGCTCCTGCCACTGCAGATCGTTCGAGATCCCCCATTACCCATGGAAGCCTGAATGCCTGGGCTCCTGGCACCCTGACCTGGACGCTCCAGGCAAGAAGACTCTGGGCACTTATAATATGGATGATTAAAAACCACTGGGTTAACTTAAAAATAGAACCCCTGGTGTTGAAAGGATACTTTTTCTTCAAAAAAACCCTAAAAACACAAAAACCTTTTAAAATTGTTTTCAGTCTGTCAATATATAAATGCACTGAAGGAATCTAATTCAGTATGAGGAAACTCCTGTGACTGCTGCCCAACTCCCATCAGTTTTTCTGAGTTGATAAGTAGCTAAAAACAAAAAGTAAATAAGAAACCTAATTCTTTAATTTAGTTCAAAATACTTTTAAAGTTCTCTTGAGATTTCTTCTTTGACACATGTGTTATGTTGTTTAATCTCCAAATATTTTTTGGTTTTCCAACTATCTTTATTATTAATTTCTATTTTAATTTCAAGTGAAGAATTGGTAGTTATAAAATAGTCACAGAGACATATAGTACAGCAGAGGAAATATAGTTAATAACTATGTATGGTTTCAGATGGGTGTGAGATTTAGTAGGATGATCACTTAGTTATGAAATGTCTAATCTCTGGGGTATACACCTGTAACTAATATGATACTGTATGTCAACTATGACTGGAAAATTAAAGATTATTAAAAAAAACACCAGTATAGACAAAACAAGAATTCTGGTGTGCAAAATGCAACCAAATAGAGTACTATTGGCAGTGGACTTGGAATCCGGAGATCTAAGTTCTAATGCCAATTCTGTACTACCTACACCTGGATATAAAACAACGGGAAAGCCCTGTCTGGCGTGGCTCAGTGGTTGGAGCATTGGCCTGGGCACTAAAGAGTCTCGTGTTCTATGCTGGTCAAGGGTATGTACCTGGGTTGCAGGTTCGACCCTCGATCTGGTGGGGGCCCGTGCTAGTGGCAACTGATCAATGTGTCTCTCTCTCATCTCTCTTTCTCTCTCCCCCCTTTCTCTCTTTCCCCCTCTCCCCTCCTTTCCACTCTCTCTGAAAATCAATGGAAAACATATCTCAGGTGAAGATGAAATAAAATGGGAAAGATGCAAGTTAGCAATGGAAATCAAATGGTCTTTAAACAAGAAGAAATTAGGATGTTTGCCAGATGTAAAACAGCATGTCTTGGGCTTTTTTCATGCATAGAATGAGATCTAACTACATTTTAGGATTTTCCTTTCCCAACTTTGAATTCTGTATTCTACTTTAAGAAATTACATTAACTGTTATTTCTAAAATGAATTTTCTAACGTAATTAACGTTAGTATATTAAATCATATTAGGAGGCAAGAAGATTTTCTGACTACTTATTGTTCCCTCCTTGAACAAACTGCACTCATTCTGGCACTTACTCATACACTCTTTCACTGACTTATAAGAGCCTTATTAGAGATCTCTCCTTTGGTTATCAAACTCTCTCCTTTTATTTCACTTTCCAAGCATGTCAGCCTCCATGTTAGGCTAATGTCCTTAAAAATGTGGATGGTTCTTCAATATCTATTGAATAAAAGAATGAATAACTGAAAAGAACATAGGAACAGCCAGCAATTATTCAATAAATACAGTGACCATGCAGAAAATATTTTTCCTCTCATTTTAAAACCACATTTTAACAACTCAAGATTGGATTATTAAAAAACGACAATATAATAGAAAATAAAATGAAAAAAACACAGTATATACTATGTTCTTTGTTTTAAAAAACAGCAGACAATATGTTTTTATTGATTTTTTGAGACATAGGAAGGGAAAGAGAGAAACATCAGTGTGAGAGGGAGACATTAATTAGTTGCCTCCTATACACTACCTGACTGGGGATCGAACGCACAACCTAGCTATGTGCTCTGGCTGGGAATCAAACCTACAACCTTTTGTGTACAGGATGACACTCCAACAAACTGAGCCATCTAGTCAGGGCATATACTCTATTCTTATAATATAGTAAGCTTGAAAAAAGAAAATGTTTTAAGAAAAATACATTTGCACTAATTATCAGAAATGGAAAAATATCCCGTGTTCATGGGTTGAAAGAATCAACATAGTTAAAATGGCCATATTACTCAAAGCAATGTAAGATTTAATGCAATCCCCATCAAAATCCCAATGTCATTTTTTAAAGAAATAGAACAAAAAAATCATCAGATTTGTACCACAAAAGACCCCGAATGGCCAAAGCAATACTGAGAAGAAAGAACAAAGCTGGAGGTATCACACTACCTGACTTCAAATTATTCTACAGAGCTGCAATCATCAACACAGCATGGTATTGGCAGAGAAACAGACACACAGATCAATGAGACAGAATAGAGAGCCCAGCTACAAAACCACACGTATATGGACAGATAATTTTCTACAAAGGAGCCAGAAACACAGCATATTGGAGTAAAGATAATCTCTTCAATAAATGGTGCTGGGAAAATTGGAAAGCCACATGCAAATGAATGAAACTGGATTACAGTTTGTCTCCAGTTATAAAAATTAACTCAAAATGGATCAAAGACCTAAACATAAGACCCGAAAAATAGTTGCATAGAAAAAACAAACAAGTACCAAACTTATGGCCATGGGTCATAGAGAACATTTTATAAACCTGACCCCAAAGGCAAGTGAAGTAAAGGCAAAAAACAAATGAATGGGACTATATCAAAGTAAAAAGCGTTTGCACAGCACAATAAATGAACAACAAAACGAACAGGCAGCCAACCAATTGGGGGATGATATTTGCAAACAGTAGTTCCAACAAAGGCTTAATTTCCAAAATATACAAAGAACGCATAAAACTCAACATCAAACAAATAACCCAATCAAAAGGTGGGCAGAGGACCTGAAAATACACCTCTCCCAAGAAGACATACAAACAGCCAATAGATATATGAAAAGATGTTCAACCTTATGGACAATCAGGGAAATGCAAATCAAAACTACAATGAGATACCACCTCACACCTGTTCGAGTGGCCATTATCAACAAGACAAGCAATAACAAGTGTTGGAGAGGTTGTGGGAAAAGGGAACCCTCGTTCACTGCTGGTGGGAATGTAGACTGGTAAAGCACTATGGAAAGGAGTCTGGCGATTCCTCAAAAAATAAAGAACAGAGCTACCATATGACCCAGCAATCCCACCCCTGGGTACATACCCGAACACCGCGAAATCATGTACTTGCAAAGCTATATATACATATATGTTTATTGCAATATTATTCACCGTGCCAAGACATGGGAACAAACAATACGTCCCACAATAGATGACAAGAAAAAAAGATGTGGTACCTATACACAATGGAATACTATTCAGCCATAAGAAAGGACAAAATAGTGCCATTTGCAACATGAATGGACCTTGAGATCACTATGCTTAGTTAGAAAAACCTAAGAAATATATGATTTCATTCATATGCGGAATATAAAACTGAAATTTATGAACACAAACAGCACTGTGGTGGTTGCCAGAGGGAAGTGGGAGAGGGAAGATGAAGGTTCTAATATATGGTGACAGAGTTTTGACTTGGGGTCATGGGCATATGGTGAAATATACAGATCTTGTAACATATATTGTATTTTTCTAGGAATTTTTCCGTTTCATCCATACTGTCCAGCTTGTTGGCATATAGTTGTTCATAGTGTTTTCTTACAATCCTTTGTATTTCTGTGGTGTCAGTGGGTACTTTTCCACTTTCGGTTCTGATTTTATTTATTTGGGTCCTCTCTTTTTGTTTCTTGATGAGTTTGGCTAATGCCTTATCAATTTTGTTTATCCTTTCAAAGAACCAGCTCTTGGTTTCATTGATTTTTTTAATTGTTTTTTTAGTCTCTATGTCATTAACTTGTTCTAATCTTTATTATTTCCTTCCTTCTACTTACTCTGGGCTTTTCTTGTTGTTCTCTTTCTAGTTCTTTAAGTTATAGGGTTAAATAATTTATTATTAATTTTTCTTGTTTTTTGAGGTAGGTCTATAGTGCTATGAACTTCCCTCTCAGGGCTGCTTTTGCTGTGTCCCAGAGATTTGGGTTGTTGTGTGTTCATTTGCATTTGTTTCCAGAAACTTTTTTATTTCTTTCTTGATCTCATTGGTAACCCATTCATTGTTTAATAACATGCTATTTAGCCTCCATGTATTTGAATGTTTTTGGGTGTTTTTACTGTAGTTGATTTCCAATTTCATTCCACTGTGATCTAAGAAGATGCTTGACATGATTTCAATCTTCTTGAACTTGTAGAGACTTGTTTTGTATCCTAACATGAGGTCTATTTTCGTGAATGACCCATGTGCACTTAAGAGTGTATATTCTGCAGCTTTGGAGTGAAGTGTTCTATGAATGTCAATTAAATCCATCTGGTCCAGTATGTCCTTTAGAGTCACTGTTTCCTTGTTAATATTTTGTTTGGAAGATCCAGTGAAGTCAGCAGGATGTTAAAATCTGCCGGGGTTCTTGTTCCAGCATCTAGAAGGGTTCAGCAATCTGGAGAAGGGGCTGTGCGTAACTTAATAAAGAGTCCAGAGAGGAAGCATAATTTTGAAAGGCATTTGGGGGTCAGAGGAGCCTAGCTAAAGAAACTAAGCCAGGTGTGGGCAAACTGGAGGGCCGGTACAAAAGCATGGATGGAGTGTTTGTGTGAACTAATATAAATTCAAAGTAAACATCATTACATAAAAGGGTACGGTCTTTTTTTTTTATTTCAATAGTTTTATTCATTTCAAACATTTTAACAAGAAGAATGTAAACACTAATTATTATAATTTGAAACTTCAAAAAATGGAGGAATCATAGCACAATAACATACCTTATATTGAAGATGGCAAAGGCAAAATAAAATTGCCTAACAAAGGAAAGGTACAAAAGCCTTTCAAATTAAATTTAAATATAATAAAATAATTTAAAACTAAAACAAATAGAAAAGAACAAAATGTGTAAACAGTAAATTAAACATTTTCTTTAGTGCAACTTCCAAATTATGCCCGGGACTTAGATGTAGATGGCAGTGTAGACTGGGTTGAAAGGTTTTTGGTCTTTAAAACATCAACTTCAGTGGGAACAGTGTTGTTGGTCTCCTTTTTTAGCTAATGCATCAAAGTCTGGAGTTAGTTTTGTTGTGGCTATTCTCAGGATAGATCTGAGGTGTTCGTCAGTTAAGCTGGATCTGTGAGGGGCTCTGTTGATGTTCATGACGCTAAATGTCTGCTCACAAACATAGGTTGGCCCAAACAGCACCAGTATCTCTGTGCCATCCTCCGGATGTTTGGGAAAGTGGCTTCATTAAGTGAAGCATAAAAGTCTCTTAGTTCAAGAGAGCTGAATTTCTCCTTTAGGACAAAGTCAGACTGAAGATCGATGAGTTCCAGTTGCACCTCTTCTGGTGCTATTTCAGGGTTTTGTGACAAAGGACAGGCCACCAGTTGAAGTGACTGGTCAATTTTTTCAACATCAGAAAAACAACATGATTAAGTTGTAATATAGACCTGCACAATGATTCCTGGTGAATAATACAGTGAAGAAAAATAACATTTTGGTTAGGGTTCTCCTCTTCCACTTTATCCTGAATTCTTTTTAGCAGTCCAACATTTTTTCCAGTTAAATTTGGAGATCCATCTGTCGTGACATTAGCAAGTTTACTCCATGGTAGCTTCATTTTCTCGATGACAGTAGACACCCGGTCATACAAGTCCTCTCCCCGTGTTTTTCCTTTCAGTGGCTCCATGGCTAAAAACTCCTCCGTAATTTCAAAATTGTCACTAATCCCTCGGATAAAAATTAAGAGCTGAGCAGTGTCCTTTATGTCATTACTTTCATCCAATGCTAGTGAATAAAACTTAAAGAACTCTGCCTTACTATTTAACTTGCTGGCCAAGTCTTCATCAATCAGTTCCACTCGACGAGTTACTGTCCTGCGCGATAAGCTGAGTTTTTCAAACTTGCCTTTGCTCTCTGGACACAAGAGAC
The DNA here is from genome assembly GCF_028538775.1 of Myotis yumanensis. Taxonomy (NCBI): domain Eukaryota; kingdom Metazoa; phylum Chordata; class Mammalia; order Chiroptera; family Vespertilionidae; genus Myotis; species Myotis yumanensis. The sequence continues at coordinate 69,161,359 of NW_027223762.1, forward strand.
CTGCTATCTCTATCATACATTCTTTCAAAAACTCGCCTTCAGAGAGAGGTTTGCTAGCTTTTGCTAATTTGAATGATAGCATAAAACTTGCTTTGGTAGTTGTCTCTTGAATTGCAGTTTGTCCGTGAAAGACATTTTGCTGAGCCTGTAATTTAGCCATCAACCTCTGTGCAGTAGCCTCCCGTTCTTGAGGTGACTGCTTGCTAGCATAGTTGCCATGCTTTGTGGCAAAGTGACGGTTGAGATTGTACTCTTTGAAGACTGCAAGTGTTCCCTGGCATATCAGACATACCGGCATTGATCGGACTTCGGTGAAAAAATATTTTGTTGTCCACTCCCTCTTAAACAGTCGGCATTCACTGTCCACTTTCCTTTTCTTTGGTCCACTCATGTTTAATATTGGGCTAAAACCAACAGTACCGTTCTCTTATTAAATTCTTTACTAAAATAAGACAGTAAAGTATAAAAACAAGTGATTAAATTTGCTCTACTATAACATTTTTGGTCTTCTAAAAATATATATATATAACAAAATCATCTGAAAAAGTTCAGACATGGGACAGAGGCACACCCTGACCATAGAGAACAACCCCTTTCCTCCATAGGAAACCTGTGTATCTTTCACACAGGCCCTTTGTTTATGGTAACACACATAGCTGCACATTGCTGTGTCTTCCAGACACACTTGTATGGGAGGTGCTAGGGCAGTGCAAAACATGGGTAACCAGTAGTTACCACTAGCACTTCCGTTACTGGCAAAAAACAGCCGCAGTGCACATAGTGTGAAAGAGCCCATTATCAATGTCAGATTGCATCCACTGGACTCTATAAAAACAACCAAGTGCCACTTTTAAATGCCCATTGCAACAGTTTTTCTCATTAAAAGCTGGAAATGGCAGGATATTTATATATATACCCCTACTGTGACAGCCTGGCAGAGCATTACAAAGGAGAAAACCCAGCATTTGGTGATGTCCATAAGTACAAGACTTCAGGCTGTCATTACCAGGAAAGGGTTTCATCCAAGTATTAGATATGAACATTTGATTTTCAGTTTTGCATTTGTCCAATTACTTCTGAAACCCTGAAATTAAGCGATTTTGTAATAAAATCTTTAGTTCATCACATTTCTATACAATCTTTTTGTTCAACCCACTGAATTAGGGTTCGTTCACACTAGCCGTGCTGCCGTTGCAGTGTGGTGCAGTACTGCAATGCAGCGCAGCTAGGGTTAATGCAGGGTACACAGGTTTCCATCATGTTTGTGTTGATGCTAATGTGCAGTGGTGCATGTTAACACAAATGCCCTGTAGCACGCATTTTTACAGGCGCAAGGGGGAGAAGCAAACGCAGCGCAAAATGCATTTGTTTTGCCGCTAACACATGCGGTTAGTGGCCACGGTAGCGTTACTGATACCACATCCGTATCAGCAAAAAAAATGCAGCCGCAGCATGGCTAGCGTGACATGTCCTCTGTGTGTCTGTCTTTTTCCCTACTGTGTGCGTCTGCAGTGGGAAAAAAAACTGCAGTGGATACAAGCCCTAAAAGCTGAAAGTCTTTGTTGTTTTATTAACAAGTCATTGTGATGTACAGAATGTGGGAACAGGAAAAAATTGTGTTTGAGTAGAGCTCTTAATCTTACCTCAGAAAGGCTCTGATACTGTGCTCTCCAGGGGCGTGTCTCCCTACATCACCACGATAACGTGGCTACGCATTCCCAGGGTGATGTCGGAGACGCGTCTGTGGGCATTACAAAAAGCCTCTGGAAGATTGAGAGGTTGTTCCTTCTACTGAATGGGCGGATATAAATCGGCCCACTCAGAAGAAGGAGCTGCGACCGTGTTTCCCGAAGTTGCCATGTTAACACTGCTGCTGGTGAAAGGAGGGGAGAGCAAGAGAACCCTCTGCTCTTTCAGCTCCGCAGGCCGGATAGAACAGCCGAACGGGCCACCGCAGGCAGTAGTTTGCCCACGGCTGTACGAAGATCTCCTCAGCTCAAGACCCCATTCTTTTTATTAACACAAATTGTCCTGAGGCAAGGCAGAGACAGACATTTCAAAGGGGTAGGGTTTTGTATACACAGTCCATTGTCAGATTTGAGGAAATGCCTCCGGCTGTTCAGATGTTTGACCAGTAGGAGGCAATAACATGTAGATTAAGATGCCCTGAGTTGTCTGGCAGCAAGCAATCATTTTAATGCACCCTTTTCAGGTTTGGGGAAATGCCCTTGCTACTCCAGATGATTCAGCCCTTGCTGACATGCTGGAATTGGCTCCCGGCAAAAGTCCCCTACTAAGATTGTATTGTTATCAATCTCTCCCTTAAAGTCCTCTAGAAGTTTTAAAATATATTTAGGGGCTCCTATATTGGGTGCATATATGTTTACCAAAGTTATATCCTCTTGTTGGATCGATCCCTTTAGTATTATGTGGTGACCTATGCTGTCTCTTGTGATGGCCTTCACTTTGAAGTCTATTTTGTTGAATATGAGTATTGCTACTCCAGCTTTTTTCTTTTCCATTTGCATGGAAAATTTGTTTTCATAACCCTTCACTCTCATCCTGTGTGTGTCTTTTGTTCTGAGGTGGGTCTCTTGTAGATAGCATATAGTTGGGTCATGTTTTCATAACCATTCAGCTACCCTATGCCTTTTTATTGGAGCATTCAATCCATATACATTTAAGGTTATTATTGATAGGTACTTATTTATTGCCATTTTAATTCTGTATGGCTAGGTTTCTCTCTCTCCTTCTTATTACAGCAGTCTCTTCAGCTTGCCATCACAAGAGACAGCATAGGTCACTACATAATACTATTTTTTGTAATGCTTGCTTGGTGGTGATGAACTCCTTTAGCCATTTTCTTTTTGTATGGGAAGCTCTTTATTTCAACGTCTACTTTGATAGCTTTGCTGGATTAGTACTTCATGCCATTCCCTTCTGGCCTGTAGAATTTCTGATGACAAATCAGATGACAGATTTATGAGAGCTCCTTTGCAGGTAACAGTTTGTTTTTCTCTTGTTGCCTTTAAGATTCTCTCTTTGTCTTTAATGTTTGGCATTTTAATTGTGATATGTCTGGGTGTGGGCCTGTTTGGGTTCTTCTTGCTTGGGACTCTCTCCGCCTCCTGAACTTGTGTGACTCTTTCCTTCACCAGGTTAGGGAAGTTTTCTGCCATTATGTCTTCAAACACATTCTCTATCCCTTCCTCCCTTTCTGCCTCTTCTGGAACACGTGCTATTCATCTATTGTTACGTTCCATGTTGTCCCAAGGCTCCCTTAAGTGGTCCTCCTGTGTTTTTTTGTGTTGTGTTTTTTTTGGTTCTCTGATTTGAGTGATTTTTTTTCCTATCCTGTCTTCCAATTCACTGATCTGATCCTCATCTTCTCCTAATCTGCTGTGTATTCCTTCCAATATGTTCTTTATTTGTGCTATGTCATTCTATATTTCTGTTTTCATAGTTACTATATATTCTCTCATGCTGTTGAGCATCTTTACCATTATTATTCTGACTCTATATAATATAAATTTCTTATCTCCAACTCATTTATCCCTTCTTCAGGAGAATTCTTTTGTTCTTTCATTTTGGGTGCCTGTTTGGGTTTGTGACTATGTTATAGGTAGATCTGCTATGCCTTGTGGGAAACTGTTTATTGCCTTCACCATCTGATAAGGGTAGACAGAGAACCCCCACCTCCCCAAGGCTGGGTGCTTTTGAAGCCCTAACAAAGGTCAGAGCCAGGCGCCACCTCTGTTTGTCCAGACAATGGTAGCTGAAACTACTCCCCCATTTATTATTATGTAAATCCTTGCTGATGGGCTAGTCTGCCTGTTGCCAGGGGTCACCTGCCTAAGGGCTATGCTATGAGTGCATTCCAGATCAATAAAAGCTTGGTGAGGCCTAAGCACGGGTGGAAGTCCTTCCCCTTGAGTTGGACTTGCCCGCCTGGTCCCCCAATATTTCCAAATTATCTCTTGTCTTTTCATTTTCATTTGTGTGTGGCTCTGCTTCCAGTTCCTGAACCCTGATCCACGCGGGACGTGGGAAGGAAACACCCAACAATGCCTCTCAATCTCTAGTGCAAGACAGTGTCAAATTAAAAGCAAAATTTTTTAAAAAAGGCAAAAGAGATTTAGATTTCTTGTATGAATTAACATGTAAGAAAGTCTAATCTTTTTAGTAACCAAAAAAATGTACATCAAGCCATGGATTTTTCTATCAAATTATTTTTGTTAATATTTTTTAAGATAATAATGTATTAGTGAAATGGACACTATCAAATGACAAAGAAGCATTAGTATTCGGCACAGTTCATATATAGATTCTTTATTGAGGAAATAAAATTCAGACACATATTTATAATAAAACCCTGGAGAAATTAAAATAAGGATACAATTACAAATAAACCATAGTATAGCCATATAATAACACTGTTGAGCAATTAAAATGGCTCAAGATACTTTCTACCAACATGGGAAAATGCTTGGGATTTGATATGGGAAAAGCAGAAGGCTACACTATGCATGCAGGAGGAGCATATCCTTACAAGCTTTGGAGTCAACCCAAGGCTGGATTCTGGCTCATTTGCTTAACAGCCCTGGAACTTCGGGCAGGCCATAGCACGATTCTTTTTCCACATTCAGGGGTGGACAAAAGTAGGTTTATAGTTGTGAGTATGAAAAAAAAATTATTCTTGTATTATTATTTTTTATTGTCTTATTTATTTACTATTATTATTATTAACCTACTTTCACCAAAAAGGTATGCAGATTTGACTCCTGGTCAGGAGGAGTGCTGGAAGCAACCAATCGATGTTTCTTCTCATCTCTATGTTTTTCTCTCTTTCTCCCACAGTCCCTCCCTCCCTTTCTCTGTCTCTAAAAATCAATAAGAACATATCCTTGGGTGAGGATAAAAAAAATAAGAAATGTGAATATACCTTTTGGGGAGGTCACCATCCAACCCACTGTAGCTCCCACACCATAATTCCTAGAAGTGTCCAAATTATCAGTCAGCTTTAGACTTTTACATGTGAAATTTCATTATGAAGTCAGCATTCTAGGTCATCTACCTTCCCATAGAAAGCTAGAAGTAAGTTCTCATGGGTGGGTAGGCATCAAACCTGTTAGACAAGAGGGACAGATGTGTATGACACAGCCCCACTTCTATAGGCCATGAAGTTTAAAACCAGGGGGACTATGTAAAAGTGAAGTCACACACTTGCTCTGTCATAACCATTTCTTATCACAGGAACTAGACTGGTGTCTTGTGCATGGGACGACCAATCAAGCACAAAATGCAACACAAACCGGACAGGGCGGAGTCGGACAGCACACCCGCAAGGCTCTGATGACAACAGGGCACGGGGGCACCCACCTTCAATGTAGAGGGGCTCCACCACATCGTGGTTGATCAGCTCGAAGTTCTCGTGGCCGATCCAGTGCTCCACGTTTCTCTTCCTGCCAGTGAAGAAGTTGTCCACCACAGTCACTTCATGGCCGTCCATCATGAGCTTGTCAGTGAGATGGGAGCCCACGAAGCCCGCTCCTCCAGTTATCTGCAGCGTGTGGGACATCCCAGAGAAAGCACAAGAGAACGGGGACAATTAACTTCAAGAAGATGTATTTCTGGGGCAGCCACAACTGAGACGTCCTCTGGAACAGGGGAGAAAGGAGGGTGGCAAAGACTTTACAGCAGCATCCTTACTGCTCACTCCAGGGCAAGAGGTCACACCATCGGTCAGCTCCCAAACAGTGAAAACTGCAACTACCACCCAGCAAACAGGTCAGAAAAGTAGTAATTACAAGTTCAAAATGTCATCTTTGACAGAAAATTTTACATTCTTAAAAGGTTCTTGAAGCACTATTCCAGACAGCCCAGATGCAGACCTAAGTTTCAGTGCGTGGAGGAACACACAAAGATGCCCGTGGTGTGGTGTATGCGCAGTAGAATATCCAGCCCAAGGGAAGGGAAGTCCTGGCCCTGTGCAGCCATGGGCGCACCTGGAGGGCGTCCTGTTGAGTGAGCCAGGCAGAGAAAGACCAACACTGCTTTCACTCTGCTTGGAAGGTAAAGGTCAAAGCACAGTGGTGGCTACCAGGGAGGGGAGGACAGGAGATGTGGTTTAGTGGTTTAGGGTACAAACTTGCAACTACTAGGTAAGTAAGTCCTGGGATTATAAACAACAGAACTGTCATATAAACACTAAGCTAGCAAGAGACCATATCTTAATTTGTTCCCAACACTAGAAGAAATGACAAGTGTGTGACAAGATAGAGGTCTAAGTTAATGCTACAATGGCAGCCATAACGCAATATAAATGTGTGAAGTCAATATATTGTACACCTTAAATTTACACAATGTTGTATGTCAAATATATCTTGATTTAAAGAACACAAAAAAAGGTTCTTGTTTTATAATGAATGGGATACTGACCATCACTTATATAGTTCTAATACGACTCCTGCCAAGTTTTAGAATTACTACTTCTTTTTTTTTTAAGTGATTAGCAAAATGCAGAGATCTGGGGAACTAGCAAAAAAAAAAAAAGTGATATTTACAATGGACTCAAGAACCCCATGAAAAATTAGTATCTTTCAAACGGTTCATAAGAACAAATTAATGAACAATAGATGCTGTTTGCAGACCAAAGCTCTAAACGCACAAGTTCCACTGGCCGGGTAGTCTGAGCAGGAAGGCAAACAGAGAAATGGTGCCTGTGAGGGCCTGTAGGGGACGGGAGAGCAGCAACAACTGTTCTAAAACTTACACCATAACAATGGAAAAGTTACATTTAAAAATTTTTTAACTAATAAAAAGACTTTATTCAAATGAAGTGGTGTAACTGAAGGGCTAGACACAGCATATTTCGTTCCTGGGAGGTGGCAGTAAAAAAAATAAACTGGAAAACAGGCGTATGATGGGACTGTTCTCTGTCCTACTTTCCCACTCCTCCTTCTCTCCATCAAAACTTGCGTCCATCTCATGCCCTTCTTCCAAAGTGAAAATATTTACAGTAGGGGGAAAAAAATTATTTTTACCTAAAATAAAAAGTACAAAAAGACCTAGGTCTATACTTTTAGAACAGTTAATTTGCCATGAAGTCCTGTTCAAATAAAATTTGACACATGTCCAGGTTTATCACAGATAAGAATTGGCTGTTCTGGGTGGAAAAGGTCGAGCAGGAGGGGTACTGCCTGCCTTAGGAAGAACCGTGTGCCAGCCACTGATTAGGTACTGACATGTGCTCTGATGGAAACACAAATATGGGTTAGAGTATGAAGGGTTGGAAAATCCTGGTACTCCAACAGCTTTCTATCAGCTATACTCATTCTTTACTGAGAGCACCATTTTCTAAGTCCCTCTGTTTAGAGGTGGATCCAGAGGAACTGAGGTTTTGACCAAGATCCATGATCACTAATAATCTATAATAATAAAAGTGTAATATGCTAATTAGACCAGACAGCTAAAGGACCTTCCGGATGAAGCTGCCACAGCGGGGGCCAAGGCAGAGGTGGTTAGGGAAGATCAGGCAGGCAGGCAAGCAGTTAGGGGCTATCAGGCAGGCAGGCAGAGTGGTTAGAGGTGATCAGGTAGGCAGGCGAGTGGTTAGGGGTGATGAGGCAGGCAGGCAGAGTGGTTAGAGATGATCAGGCAGGCAAGCAGTTAGGAGCCAGCGGTCCCAGATTGCGAGAGGGTGCAGGCCGGGCTGAGGGACCCCCCTCCCCCCATCCCCCGCCCCATGCATAAATTTCGTGCACGGGGCCTCTAGTGATATATAAGCCCACAGGTTTAATTCCATGTTCTCCCCACTACCTGTTCATCTGTCCAGTTTGAGTTTTAGCTTTAGCACTCCTATAGTGTGCTGTATAGATTTTTACAGAGAATTTTCTGAAAAAATAACTAAACTTCAAATTGATTCACCACTAGGTGAGAATTCATTTTACTTTACCTTTATTTGATTGTATTTCTCATGGTTTCCACAGTTTTTAAATGAGAAAAATTATATCTTTTTAAAGGAAATGTAACTTCTTCTACTGTAACTATATCTATGTGCAACTGTTTGTTAAATAAGATGTTCTGTGCCATGCTAACTCTACCTCAGAAATGCAGATCATGTATTAAATTATACACTATCACCTCCAACACTTCCCTAGTTTTAGGAAGAACATAAAACTGCTGGAAGCACCTTAGTGTTGTTTAAAAAGAACTTGAACTGTTTTTCTTGAACAATGCCTTCCTATCTAAAATACTAAAAGATTTATGTGACATAGCTGGATGGTTATAATGGCTTCCCTAATGAAGTTCAGCCCATTAAGCAAGCATTTAAAATAGAAACAAAGCTGGTGGAAGCATACCTCTGAGGAAGCTCGCTCAGGAAGACTGATCACCAAGCCCAGGCGTACCCCTGAATAACAAGGAGCTAATCTAATAGCCAGGAGACAGTAGGAAGAAGAGATATAGACCTCTTACACAGCTTGGCATGGCTCTGCAGTTTATGAGCTCATCTATATGTGCTTGTAGTTCTTGCTCTTTCGGGAATTAACTGGCAACTAAAGTGACCTAGTTCAAGGTCAGCATTCAAAGTCATGCTACTTGGTAAATCAGCAAAAACTTCTCCAACAAAACCCTGTTTTTGTTCTGTGGCTTCAACAATTACTGACAAGGCTTTTAAATTTCACAGCAGTATGCCAGACTTGGGCACCAAAGTGACTTAACCTATGAGGTGGCAGATGAATGAAAACATTGAGTCCACTTATTGTGGTTATGTGTAGAGTGAAATAAATCCAGTAATACTCAGCATTGCCAGGAAGAGCATCCCACATGGAAAAGTAATAATAACCTTTGAAGACTGTGCAGGATCATAAATTAGTGCAGAGCACCATACTTTCTAATCACAGTGACACAAAAAGAATAGAATTATCTTTCCTCTGCAGCTGAAGACGCTGATATAGTCCTCAAATCGAACTTAAATGCAAAACAATTTTGATGTGATGATGGGTGTACAAGTAAATAGACTTTAGATCTGCTCAGGGTGAGATTTATGTAAGCCATCTAAAGGCAAAAGACCTTCTGTAACTATTTATGTGGGGGAAACAGAACTAATATTGATTCAGGAGTGTGACTTTGGTGTTTGGGGTACATACTAGATCAGTGATGGCGAACCTATGACACGTGTGTCAGAGGTGACACGCGAACTCATTTTTCTGGTTGATTTTTCTTTGTTAAATGGCATTTAAATATATAAAATAAATATCAAAAATATAAATCTTTGTTTTATTATGGTTTGCAAATATCAAAAAATTTCTATATGTGACACAGCACCAGAGTTAAGTTAGGGTTTTTCAAAATGCTGACACGCCGAGCTCAAAAGGTTCGCCATCACTGACCTAGATGATGGGTGGAAAAATAAGAAACAACCTTGTGTACTAACCCTTTATATTAAGGTCACAGATAAGACATTTTTCCAGATGGTAGTGTGAGGTACTCTGTAGACCTGTTCCCCAGCAAAACAACCATAACTGGTGAAAATTAATTGAAAAACGAACCACCATTAGCCCTGGTCAGGTGGCTCATTTGGTTGGAGCACTGTCCCATGCACCAAAAGGTCGTGGGTTCAAGTCCCAGTCAAGGCACTTAACTAGTTTGGGTTTATTCTCTGGTTGGGGCACATAAGAGAGGCGACCAACCAATCAATGTTTCTCTCTCACATTGATTTCTCTCTCTCTCCCCCTTCCTTTCTCTAAAAAAGTCAATAAACATATCCTCGGATAAGGATTTGAAAAAAACAACAACCATTTAAAGTCTCTAGAAATTATCACAAGAGTATACAACAAATGAAGAAACATTTATGCAAGAAATGTATTAAAATTCAGTAAGAGTCTGTGACACTTATGCCATGGCTCGCTCCCCCCCTTCAACCTTCCACACTCAGTTCACAGTGGGAGAGTGGCGGGCGTGGCCAAAAAAAAATGGAGCTCCGAGTCAAAAGATGGAATCTCACCAGGAAGGCAGCCACCAGCACCTCTCATCTCCTCCAGCTGTGAGCAATAGAGGCTAAATTCCTGGCAAGCAAGCCAGATGGTGAAGAGCTCCCTCCCTCCACCCACTGGGCAGCAGCTCCACCCCAGGCACAGCAGGCTGTGACCAATGAGACTGGTCACCTTGTCCCTGTTTGCTCACAGGTGGAGATTCCTATGAGCAAAGAGGCGAGAAGATGGGGCCTCTGCACCTGCCCAGCTCCTGGCCTGTAAAGAGCAGTGCTATTCCCTCCCAGCTCCAGAGCAGTGGCTGAGGTCTCCCCAAGGGCAGGGGCAGTCACACACATAGAGAGCTACAAAGCTGCCGCCCAAATCAACTTTACCTGAAAGAAAGTATAGGGAAGTTCAAGCATAAGGGTGCTCTCAAAACACTGGAGATGGGGGTGGTAAGCAATACAAAGGAGGCTGGTAACTCTATGAGGACAAGCTAAACCACAAGCCAGCAAGTTCAATAGGAAGACCCAGAGGAAGAGGCATCTAAGAGCCCTCCTGGGGTCAGAGCAAACCTCAAAGACTGGACTCAAAATCCACCTCTGCAAAGAATTTAATGGACCAGATGAGGAACAGTTTATAACCCAAAGCATTATTGAAAGAACAGTTCACTCAACTGGCAATTACTGGGGCCTAACAATTGGTGTGACACCACACAAGGCAGACGGCTTAATAGGGACATCAGGGAACAAGATGGTCAGTACTAGCAAGAGCTCTGCTAGAACCACTGTCATCCCAGGGTGAGTGTGTCCATGCCCAAGTCTGTGCTCTCCAAGGGGCATCCACAGAGCTTCACAATTCAGGGGACACAGATGTCACTAAAGCAGACGAGCCAAGTCACTAAACAAACAAAAATAAAACTAGTCTCCCGGGGAGAGGAGAACAGCATCCAGACTTGCTACAATATACTACATAAAATGTCCAATTTTATACAAAAGTATGCGCTCTGCAAAGAAACAGGAATACGTGACCTGTACAGAAAGACACACAGCCAACAAACACTGCCTGTGTTCCTCAAAACAACTATCACAAATATGCTTGAAGAGCCCTGGCTGATGTTGCTCAGTGGTCATAGAGCCAGCCCTTGCACTGAAGGGTCTCGGAGCTCAATTCCCAGTCAAGGACATGTACCTAGGTTTGTGTTTGCTCCCAGCTCCCTGGTCAGGGCACATGCAGGCGGCAACCAGTTAATGTATCTCTCTCTCTTTCTTTTCTTCTTTCTTCTTTCTCCTTTCCTTTCCCCTCCCCCCTCCTTTCCCCTCCCCCCTCCTTTCCCCTCCCCCCTCCTTTCCCCTCCCCCCCTTTCCCCTCCCCCCCCTTCCCCTTCCCCCCTTTCCCCTCCCCTCCCCTTTCCCCTCCCCTCCCTTTTCCCCTCCCCTTTCCCCTCCCCTTTCCCCTCTCCTTTCCCCTCTCCTTTCCTCTCCTTTCCTTTCTTTCTTTCTTTCTCTCTCTCTCTCTCTCCACGCCCCCCCCCCCCCCCCAAAATGGTCTGTGAACCAGAAAAGGTTTTAAAAGCCACTACTCTGGAAAAGTTTCACATTTCCTCAAAAAGTGATACACCCAGCAATTCCACTCATACTGAAAAGGTACATACTGAAAAGAACTGAAAACCTATGTCCTCACCAATACTTGTACACATTATGTTCAAAGAAGCATTATTCAAAGTAGAAACCCCAAATGCCATCAACTGATAAATAGATAAACAAAATGAGGCACATCCATACAGTGGAATATTGTTCAGGAATGAAGTACTGATTCATGCTACAGCATGGATGAACCCTGGACAAATTATTCTAAGTTTAAGAAATTAGATACTAAAGACCACATATTCCATCATTTTGTTCATATGAAATGTCCAAATCGGGAAAAGCCATAAAGACAGAAAGTGATTTTAGTGGTTGCCAGGAGTTAGGGGTGGGGATGGGGGGTGGGAAGAAGTATGGAAAATGACTGCTAATGAGCATGAAGTAATTTCTTTTTGGTGTGATGAAAATATTCTAGAATTATAACACGGTGCTGTTTACAGCTTTGTGAATACACTTTGTGAATGGTAAACCATTGAATTGTATATTCCATAAGGGTGAATTTTATGGTGTGTGAATTAAAACTCAATTTAGAAAACAAATTCCTTAATACTACAAATATTAATCAGATATGCAAACTTACCAAAATTCTTTTACGATCCTTTTCAGATAAAAATTTTACAGGTGGGTATTTCTGGGTGAAGCTGTATAATACAAAGAGATTAAAGAAGAAAAAGTCAAACATCTCACATGAGTATTTTCTCTGCTTATTACCAAAGCAAAGGCCAGATTTTAGAACTTACTATTTTTGTTCTTCTCTTGCTACTCCAAGTAGTGGGGCAGGAACCAAGCAATCAGTAGCTAATTTGAATTCAAGAAATAGCTAATCTGCTCCTAGTTTCGAATCAAGTTAAGGGTATGCCTTGAGATTCTATTCCTAGAAGGGAAAATTGAAGAATGTGTAGACTACCAGCAGCCAAAGCTAAACACTAAAGAAGGAAGGTGGCAGCATTGTCACCATGCTGTATCAAGGCCTGGAAGGAAGAAAGCAGCTGCATAAAGTAGACCCAATGTAGGAGACGAGCCTCAGGGGAGTGAAAAAAGACCGAAAAGCTGATCTTCCTGATCCGGGCAGGTTCACAATTCCAGCACCCACTCGGTGGGCAAACTACTAGGCATCAGACTTTCTGTCTCTCACAGTCTCTTTGGAACCTACTACAGGAAACTACTAGGTCTCCTCTTATCTTTCAATGCCTCGTGCCCCAGGTAATGGGGCCATGGGTCCTGACCCACACTAATATTTCAGGAGCAGGTTAGCATAAGTCATATATAAGATGTCAAATGAGAGTTGCTAAGTACAGATTTGAAATAACCTTTTTTTAAAAAGGCCTTTTTGTTTGCTGTGGCCTTCCACCATTTATGAGAAGCACCTGGTAATTAAAACCTTATGACTGTTAGCTCCACTGTTCAAACTGCAAGACAAGCTACTCTCAAGGCTACATTCTTGCATACCCTGCCCCCGACTCTTTTTACAACTCAGGAATAATTCTTACCAAGGAGTCTCTAGTTAGTAGAAAGTTCCCTTTCTCCCACCCCTTCGAATAAGCCCTTTTTGAACTTGTCATAACTTTTGCTCTAAGCATGTTTTACAGGCTCAGGGGGGAGTAGGACATCTGCCTGGACTGTCTCCTGACAGACAGACAAACTCAATCTCACCCAAAATCCTCCTCCCTTCCTTGTCGCTTAGCAACAGTCAAGGATTACAAGGGGAAGCCACTCTTGTTTCTGCCCTGTGTTGATTAGCAATACTTGGGCCTTTCCCTTCATGGAAAGTATAATAAACTTCCTCTCTGCATCTCTTCTTTTAGTGAGAATTCTTTCACAGTCCTCACCACCAGCCAAACCCTAACAAATTTATTTACACAAATTCCAAGAAACAGGCTTTGTTGTTACTATCTTAATGGAGAGTTGCTGGGCCAGGGGCACTGTCTTCATGCCCTCCACATCTCAGCGGGGATACCGAATGCATCAATGGTTGCGGAAGAGAACAGAATATGACAGGTAGTTGGAAAGAGGGCCTTGAAGCAAGTGTTCCTCACTGAAAGACCCATTAAGTTGGAGGGTGGAGCAGGAGGTCTTTCCTTTACAATCTAGACATTCTCCTATTAGGAGCTTCCAGATTCTCAAAAGGTCAAGTCCCCCTTGCAGACTACAAAAGCAGAGGCAGGCAGGGGGAAGGTGTGAGGGAATGGTGAGAAACTCAGTCTCCCCCTGGTTAGCTCTGTGCATCTCAGCACTTCCTGCTCTGTCTGACAGGAAGGGGCCATCTTTTTCCTTTCTTAATTTATTTTTCAATTACACTGGACATACAATACTATATTACTTTCAGGTGTACAACATAGTAGTTGGACATTTATATACCCCATGAAGTGACCACCACAATAGGAGAGCGGTTGTCTTTAGCACACCCCACCATAATGAGTGCGTTGCTGTGTGGACCAGGGCCAGCTCCACCTGCAGCCAGAGGAATCATGCTGGGAGGCGGGGGAGCCGATAGCCGCCTTCGCTGGGAAGCAACACTTTCTGTTACTGCAAATACTTCCTCAGTCACACAAGTGTAGGACAGCAAAGTAAACCTCAGCAACGCTTGTGTGCTACCCTCACACCAGCCACAATTCCCCTTGTCTTCTCATGTCCACCACTCCAGACCCAATCCCAAATCCCACCAACAGAATGAAGTATCTATACTAATAATAGAGGAATATGCAAATTGTCCTGGATGCCATCACATAACAACCAATCAGGATGGGGGCAGGGCTGCGGCGGAGAGCTCTCAGCAGGCCGGCAGGGGAGAGCAGTTAGGCAGCTAGGGGGATCAGGCCAGGAGGGGAGAGCAGTTAGGCAGTTAGGGGGATCAGGCCAGGAGGGGAGAGCAGTTAGGCAGTTAGGGGGATCAGGCCGGGAGGGGGGAGCAGTTAGGGGCATCAGGCAGGCAGGCAGGTGAGTGGTTAGGAGCCAGTGGTTCTGGATTGCGAGAGGGATCCTGGATTAGAGAGGGTGCAGGCTGGGCTGAGGGACCCCCACCCCCATGCACAAATTTTGTGCACCGGGCCTCTAGTGAATTAAATAACAAACATTTTCTTACATCCCCAAATTAATTATTTAGTAATTACTTTATGCCATTTCAGACTCCAACCTTATTATTTAATGGGATAGCCAGTAAAGAAGTTTTTCTTAGAGTTTAAAGTATCATTATTTGCTATCTACTCAAAGAACATTTAACAATATTGAAAGAAATTTCAGAGACAAAAAGGCAGTTTTAGGGAAAGGTCGGGGGTGGTCCCTGGGAGAGGAATGTATGAGTGATGGAAAGGAGATAGCTCCAAGACGCCAGAATGCTTATCTCACTTTTGCAGAGGATGGAGAAATGTTACAAGGGAAGTATACACTCACAGAGGAGAGAGGAATGTTGCAAGATAAGGGGGAGAAGAAAGGGGGGCACACAGGGGCTCTGGGCTTTGAAACTGCTACTCTGCATAAGAATGACCAATTAAGAAAGCACAAGGGTCATACACTAAGGAAGGTCCAATGAGAAAGGGTCATGAAAAGACAAAGAGCTGCAGCCTTTATAAAACCGGCGACAATGAGGCTCAAAAAGGATTGATTTTTTTTCCCCCATAAGGGAGAGTGAGCAGGTTTTTCCCATTTGGGGACCCCTCCCCAGGGGATCCCCTGACCGCTGCCCAAGCAAAGTTTGTATATGCTTCCAATAAACTTACACATTTTTTACTAAAGAAGCCTTTTAGTCTGCAAGTTTATTCTTCAAACTTCGTAGGGCAAGAACCGACAAGGGGGAGATTCTGCGCTCCAAGCCCCACGTAACAATATGAAGATGGAATTTTTAAAGTGACATGTAGTCAAAGTAAGGAAGAGGGAAGGCCCACATGAGCCGTGTACTTGTACTTCTGGAAAAGCACTGTCCCATTTTTTTCCCCTGAAAAAAATATAATCATGACCTTTCAAAAGTATTTCTTAGGGGTTACTTTACTCAAAGCGACAAGCACACCAAGACATTATTTCCAGATACATTCTTATCCGGCTAGTGTTGAGATGGTGGTTTGGGCATTCCTAAAACAGCCAGGAAAAATACAACCAGACCAAGCTCCAATGATTTCCACCACTAAGTCAGGCTCCTGCTTGACTTTATCACCAAAACCTTAACTCAGGCTCATCTGTCACCTGACTTACTCACCAACCTGAAGAACAGAACCATGTATCTATAATAATAAAAGGGTAATATGCTAATTAGACCAGACATCATTCTGGACGTTTTTACGGATGAAGCTGGGCCGGAGGGAAGCCTGGGTCCCAGTGCCTGCCGGTGGCCAGAGCGAAGCCCAGGTCCTGGGTGCCAGAGGGAAGCCGGTGCTGGGAGCCAGAGAAAAGAAGGCCTGCTCTTGCATCGGGCCTCTAGTTTTATAATAACCAGTAAGGCAGAGCCAACAGGCAAATTCTTAACCTGTGCACCTATTTTAAAGGTAATTCTGACTGCCCAAGAAGCATAAGTTACTGGTAAATTCCTTATATATTCACACTTGTGCTTCTCCTTCCAGTTTAAAAAACACAGAGTCTGCATAGGAAGATATGAACTTACCTCCTCCTCCCAGCTACACATGGAACAATTTGCTCTGAAAACTAGCTGAACAGCTCCTTCAGGACAAGGATAAAACGGTAGCAGAAGCAGAATACTTGGTCTCACTAAAAAGCCCACCCAGGCATAGTGAACCATGGCCAGGAGAGAGCTCACAAATACAGAGCTTCTCCCTGATGCCCCACATCAAGCACCCCAACCCTTGGACTCTGCCTGGGAGACATGAGCCCCCAAAACATTTGGCTTTGAAACACAACAGGGTTTGTGTCCAGGAGAGCCATAGGATGTAAGTAACAGAGATTCACTCTTAAAGGGCTTGTGCTGCCCAAGTTGGTTTGGCTCAGTGGATAGAGCATCAGCCGCAGACTAAAGGGTTCCGGGTTCAATTCCAGTCAAGGGCATATGGGTTGCAGGCTCGATTCCAGGCCCCGGTCAAGGCTCGTGCAGGAGACAATTAGGGCTCTCTCCTCTCCGGGAAGAAAAGGCACTGGCGAGAGGCACTTTTGCATTCTCCCTCCACCTTTATAGTGTTGGTGGGCACCATTTTTGCACTCTGCCTCTAACCTGCTAACGCCAATGGGCATGCCTGGCACCTGTACCACTCCAATAGCCCCAACAAAGTTAAGTGGCCCCAAGTAGCCCACACAAGGGAACTCCCCAGGCACCTGGCCCGTGTGGCCAGGATGAATTGTGTTTCTGGGCCCCATGGATCTGAAACAATTAGAGACAGTTCTTGGCAAACTATGACCCCTCCAGGGTACAGCACAGACAGCAGACTGAAACACCCAAGTCTTCCTTTGAAAAAGGCCTATTTACTCGTCCTCAGCTTCAGCCTGAGTGGCAGGCTTTCGGTGGATGACTCATCCTGGGGCTAAGGAAGGGTTCCTCACAGAACATGGGCCAAGGGAAGCCATCTTTGCGCTCTCCCCTGGACTAGCTACAGCTTGCCAGGACCTGCCAAAAAAGAGCTCAAACACTTGTCTGAGCCCTGAATTTTTGCATCTATTGCCAAGGAGAAAACCCATAACTCCCGTGGATCTGGAAGTCGGCAGGGTTTGCCACTGCAGTCCCACAGGACTGTGTATGTTTGCATACTGTAAAAGCTGCTACCTGAGGGTCTAGACTCCAATCAGCCTGAAAGCAGGTGCTGACTGAGATCCCACTCTCTGCAACACCACAGGTCTCGGCACCCCTTCAACGAGCCCCGACCAAGAATAAACCAGAATAAACCAGAATGCTTAGACAATCACCAGGTTCAAGAGGCAACCGAGTGTCAGGGAAAGGCTAAGCAATAAGGTTCATCTCCTGCCTGTGGCCACCCTTCAGGACTGGCAGACAGACAGCTGTTTCACCTAACACACAGAAACAAACAGAGAGTTAAGCAAACGAGGAAACAAAGGAATGCGTTCCAAATGAAACAATAAAACACCAGGAAAGAAAACATAATAAAACAAAGGTAAATAATTTACCTGATTAAATTTTTAAGTGATGATCATAAAGATGCTAACCAAACTCAGGAGAAAAATTTATGAACACAGCACAAACATCAACAACGAGAAAATATAAGTACCAAACAGATGTCATAGAGCTGAAGAATAAAATACTAAACTGAAAAATACAGTAGGGGGTACAATAGTAGATTAGAAGAAGCAGGAAAAAGAGAACCAGTGATCCAGAAAGACAGAGCAGTAGACCTCATCACAAAAGAGCAGCAAAAAGAAAAAAAAATTAAAAATGGAAGATGACTTAAGGGACCTATAAGAAAATAACAAGTGAAATAACATTCATATTATAGGGGTCCCTGTAGGAGAAAAGAGAAAGGGTCAGAAAAGTTATTTGAAGAAATAATGGCTGAAAACTTCCCCAAACTTGAGAAGCAAACAGATAACCAGATCCAGAAAGTCAGGGAATTTGAAACAAAATGAACCCAAACAGACCAAAAGGACATATAAAATGTCTAAAGTTGATGACGTTAGGAAAATCTTAAAAGCGGGAAGAGAAAAAAAAATGTATTAAGTGTAAAGGAGTTCCTATAAGACTATTAGCAGATTTCTCAGCAAAAACTTTGTAGGCCAGAAGGGAATGACATGATAAATTCAAAGCATTGAGAGGAAAAATACCCTTCTAATCAAGAAAACACTACCTGGCAACTTTACCATTCAGAACTGGAGAGATAGGATTCCAAACAAACAAAAGCTAAAGGTCATCAAAACTAACCAGTCTTATAAGAAATGCAAATTTTAAGCTGAAAAGAAAGGGCACTAATCACTAATATGAACACAGAGTAAAAATCTCTGATAAAAGTATATTATGAAGATAGTATATTATAAAGCTAATATGAAGGTCAATTGAGAAGATTCATAAAAATAACTAGCACTGTAACAGTTAAATAATACACAAACTAAAGATGTAAAATGTAACATCAAAAACAAAATGTGAGAGGGGTAAAAGTGTAGAGATTTAGAATGAATTCAAACTTAATTTCCTAGCCAACTTGAAAGACTGTTAAGGCGCACACACACACACACACACACACACACACACACACACATATGCTGTTATACATAAGGCAGGCAGAGGCAGGTGGAGGTGGATCTCAGAATGCCTTAGGTCTTTTGCTGACCTACTCCCAGGCCCAATGCTGATAAAAGCTAGCCTTATTGTGAAACTAATCCTTTCCATGCACATTCAGGTTAAGCAAAGGCAGCCACAAACTAAATCGTTTGTAGCTCCAAAAACATTGCCCACAACCAGTCATAGGCAGCATCTGATATTGGCCTTCACTACAGTCCCTCCCAAGAGGCTCCAGAACCAAAACACCCAGTGGCCAGCTTCAGACGTCAGCCCAGGATCCAATTATCTTCACAAGTGACACATCCAAAGGGAAATCTCTGCAGATACCAGACCCTTCTAAGGTGAATTCTGCTTCATGTAACCAGTACCTGCACAGCAGGTCATACACTGTGGTTGAGGTTGATCTTCACAGTCAGCCAGACACAGGGCTGACACCATACATGAATAAGCCAATAACAATCAACACTCTTTTGCAACAGGAGAGCCCACATAACCCACACAAGGGACATTCCTGTAGCACTCAGATCAGGTGATCAAGGAAACTGCACTACTAGTACCACAGGACACATACTAAGGCCATTCTCCAAAGACTAAAATATAGAAACAAATACAAAGATGCAGCCCAAATGGGGAGACAAAGAAGCATGCCACAAATGAAAGAACAGGAGAAATCCCCAAGAAAAGACTAAATGAAAT
Organism: Myotis yumanensis; assembly: GCF_028538775.1. Lineage (NCBI taxonomy): Eukaryota > Metazoa > Chordata > Mammalia > Chiroptera > Vespertilionidae > Myotis > Myotis yumanensis. Next base: position 69,180,837 of record NW_027223762.1, read on the forward strand.
TTAGGTAAGCAATTTATCAGGATAGAGTATAAAAAAAAACGGTTATAAGGATGTTCTAGGAACTTAGTGAGACCTTCAAGGAACGTAGTAGGAATGACAACAACATGCAAAGAGGACATAGAAACCATAAAAAAGAACCAGTCAGAAATGAAGAATACAATATATGAAATGAAGAATACACTGGAAGGAATAAACATAAAATTGGATGAGGTGGACAAATGAATCAGTGATTTGAAAAACCAAGTAGAAAAGCTACCCAATCAGAGCAACAACAACAAAATTTTTTTAATGAAAATAGTTTAAAGAACCTTAGGGACAAAATGAAGTGTATCAACATTCACATCATGGTGGTAGAGAAAGGAGAAGAGAGAGAGCAAAGAATTGAGAACCTATTAGAAGAAATAATGACAAACTTCTCTAACTTGGTGAAGGAAAAAGACACACAAGACCAGGAAGCACACACAATCCCAAACAAGATGAACCCAAGGAGGCCCACACCAAATACATCGTAATTAAAATAGCAAGGTTAAAGACAAAGAAATAATCTAAAAAGTAGCAACACAATGAAAATTAGATACCTAAAAAGGAGCTCCCATAATACTTTTACCTCATTTCTGAATAGAAACATTTCAGGCCAGAAGGGAGTGGGATGAAATATTCAGTGCTGAAAAGGAAGGACTTTCAACAAAGACTACTTTACCCAATAAAACTATAATTTAAAATTGAAGAAGACTTAAAGACCTTCTCAGACAAATGAAATCTAAATGAGTTTGTTAAGATCAACCTAGCATTATAAGAAAGGTTAAAGGGCCAATAAAGACAATGAAAAAAAGGAAAAAGCAAAAACAAAAAGCTAAGGAACATAGTTAAATAAATAAAATGGCAATAAATACATACCTATTAATAATCACTGTAAATAGTGTAAATTCTTCAATCAAAAGGCATAGGATAGCTGAAAGGATAAGAAAAAAAACATATATATGCTGTCTAAAAGAGACCCACTTGAGAATGAAAGAAATGCACAGACTAAAAGCACAGGGGTGGAAAAAGATATTTCATGCAAATGGAAAGGGGGAAAATATTGGGGATAGTGATAATTATGTGACAAAATAGACTTTATTTTTTAATTATGGTTTTATTGATTTCAGAGAAATAGCAACACCAATAAGAAAGAAAAATCAATTGGCTGCCTCCAGCATGCCCCCTATTGGTGATTGAGCCTGCAATCCAGGATTGTGCCCTGACCATGAATTAAACCGGCAATCTCCGGGTGCATGGGACAATGCTCAACCAACTGAGCCACACTGGCCGGGCTGACAAAATAGACTTTAAACAAAGGCTATAGTAAGAAACAAAGGAGGACATTACATAATGATAAAAGAAGCAATCCAACAAGAGAATATAATCCTTATAAACATTTATACACTCAACGTAGGAACATTGAAATATGTAAAGCCAACCATGGTGGACATAAAAGAAGATATTGACAACATTACAGTTATAATAGGGGACTTTATCACCCCCAATGACATCAATGGAGAGATCTTCCGGACAGAAAATCAACAAGGAAATGGCAGCTTTAAATGACACAATAGATCAGATGGATTTATTGATATCTTCAGAGCATTGCACCCCAAAGCAGAATAACATACATTCTTTTCTAAGAACACATGTCCTTTCTAGCACAGACCGCATGTTAGGACACAAAACAAGTGCCAGTAAATTTAAGAATATTGAAATCATATCAGCCATCTTCTCTGACCATAAGAGTATGAAACTAGAAATCAATCACAATGAAAAACTGAAAACTGGAGACCAAGATGGCGGCGTAGGTAAACACCGGAGACCGCTGCCGCAAACAACCATTTCAAAAATACAACTAAAAGACTGAACGGACATCACCCAGAACCACAGGAAGGCTGGCTGAAGAGAGACTCTACAACTAGAAGGAAAGAGAACAGCAAATCGAGGCTCAGAGGCGGCGCAGTGTGGAAAATACAAAGGTACCGAGGTGCGCGTGCAAAGCGGGCTGGTGGCTGAGGGCGCGGTTGTCGTTTTCTGTCGGGAGTGAGTCTCAGACTCTGGGCTCCAGATCCGGGCGAGTCTCTAGGGACCCAGACTCAAACGGGAGAAGCGGGATTATCCGGCATCAGTTGGAACCTGAGGGCAGCTTTCTCTCCGAGGTTTGCAGCGGCTGCCGGGGTTCTGAGAAGCAGAGCCTCTGGGAACGGGACTGCCATAACTGCTCCCTCCGCCCGCCCTGTTGATCCCGCCCCGCCCAAACCCTGCGCACAGCCATTTGCCGATCGCCTCAGGCAAAGGCTGGATTAGCGCCTCCCCAGAAGGCAGACGTTTTCCATACAGCTGATTCCTATAGCCAGTCGGCCTGGGGGTTAAATCCCTCTAGTGTTAACTACAACAATTAAGGCTTGGCTAGAACAAGACTGCGCACAGAGACCACAAGGGGGTGCACCAAGAAAGCATAAAAGATGCGGAGACAAAAAAACATGACAGAAATGGAGGATATGGAGCTAAGAATCGCAATTTTGAGGGCTTGCCATAAATTTGTGCAGAGCCTCACGAAAACTAATGAGACCCTCGATGCTACGATAAAGAAATTAGAAAGTAAGCATACACGGACTGAAATAAAGAATATTATACCCAATAGCAGACCAGAGGAGTACAATAATCAAACCAAAGATTCGACAAAAAACACCCAATTGGAAAAGCAAAATGAAAAAAGAATCCGAAAGTGTGAAGATAGTGTAAGGAGCCTCTGGGACAGCTTTAAGCGGTCTAATATCAGAATTATTGGAGTGCCAGAAGATGAGAGACAGCAAGATATTGAAAACCTATTTCAAGAAATAATGGCAGAAAACTTCCCCCATCTGGAGAAAGAAATGGACTTACAGGTCCAAGAAGCGCAGAGAACCCCAAACAAAAGGAATCCAAAGAGGACCACACCAAGACACATCATCATTAAAATGCCAAGAGCAAAAGACAAAGAGAAAATCTTAAAAGCAGCAAGAGAAAGAGGCTCAATTACCTACAAGGGAATACCCATACGACTGTCAGCTGATTTCTCAACAGAAACTTTGCAGGCCAGAAGGGAATGGCAAGAAATTTTCAAAGTGCTGAATACCAAGAACCTACAACCAAGATTACTTTATCCAGCAAAGCTATCATTCAGAATTGAAGGTCAGATAAAGAGCTTCACAGATAAGGAAAAGCTAAAGGAGTTCATCACCGCCAAACCAGTATTATATGAAATGCTGAAAGGTATCCTTTAAGAAGAGGAAGAAGAAGAAAAAGGTAAAGATACAAATTATGAACAACAAACATGCATCTATCAACAAATGAATCTAAGAATCAAGTGAATAAATAACCTGATATACAGAATGAACTGGTGATTATAATAGAATCAGGGACATAGAAAGGGAATAGACTGACTATTCTTGGGGGGAAAAGGGGTGTGGGAGATGCGGGAAGTGACTGGACAAAAATCATGCACCTATGGATGAACACAGTGGGTGGGGAGTGAGGGTGGAGGGTGGGGTGGGAGCTGGAAGGAGGGGAGTTATGGGGGGAAAAAAGAGGAACAAATGTAATAATCTGAACAATAAAGATTTAATAAAAAAAAAATTAAAAAATTAAAAAAAAAAAAAAAGAAAAACTGAAAACTCACAAAGGCATGGAGGCTAACTAACATGTTATTAAACCAAGAATGGGTGAACAACTAGATAAAAAAGAAATCCAAAGATACGTTGAAACAAATGAAAATAAAAAAACAACCCCAAATCAATCAGACAACGTGAAAGCAATCCTGAGAGGGAAATTCATAGCATTTCAGGCCTACCTCAAGAAATAAGAAAAATCTCAAAGGAACAATCTAACTTTACACTTCAAGGAACTAGAAAAACAACAAACAAAGCACAAAATGAGTAGAAGAAGAAATAAAAAAGATGAGAGCAGAAATAAAAAAGAGTCTAAAATAGCAATATAAAATATCAATGAAATCAAGAGCTGCAAAAAAGGAGGAACTCTTACCCTTTAAGACAGCATGGACAGACCTGGAGATTATTATACTACGCAAAATAAGCCAGTCAGAGAAAGACAACTACCATATGATTTCACTCATATGTGAATTCTAATGAACAAAATAAACTAACACACCAAATAGAAAGAGATTCATAGAGAATAGACTGTAAGCTGTCAGACATGAGGAGGGTTGAGGAGCTAGGTGAAATATGTACAGAGATTAAGCAGGGGAAAAAATAACATAAAAACTTATAGTCCTGGCCGGTGTGGCTCAGATGGTTGAGCATCTTCCTATACACAAAAAGGTCACCAGTTCGATTCCCAGTCAGGGCACATGCCCAAGTTGCTGGTTTGTTCCCAGTCAAGTGCATATGGAAGGTAACTGATAAATGTTTCTCTCTTTCTCCTATCTTCTACCTCTAAAAAAAATAATAATAATAAAATTTTTTTTCAAAAACAAAACTCATACTCACAGACAACATTATTGTGATTACCAGAGATAAAGGATTGCTATGGGAGGAGATAGGAGAGGGTATTGAGGAGGCTAAACGGTGTTGGAAGATTTGACCTGGGCAGTGATCATACAATATAATATACAGATAACATCCTATCTAAAAATAGACAAAGATGGTAATTGACCATACCTTCACTACACCTCCCATGGGCTAATCAGCACGATATGCAAATTAGCCGCCAACAAAGATGGCGGCTAATTTGCATACTGCAGGCAGGGCGGGACAGTGCAAGCCACCATCTGGGCCCCGTGTGCAGCCCCGCCGACAGCCGGGACCATATGGCCATCCGAGAGCAGGAAAGTGCAGCCCATAGGCAGCATCCAGCAGGGACTGCCCCGGGTTGCCGTGGCGATCCAGCCATCGGTGAGCAGGAAAGTGCGGCCTGTAGGCAGCACCCAGCAAAGCCTGCTCCTGGGTCACATGGGGATCCCAGAGTAGGAAAGTGCGGCCTGCAGGCAGCACCCAGGTAGGCCTGCTCCTGGGTTGCCATTGCGATCCCAGAGCAGGAAAGTGCAACCTGCAGAGAGCACCCCACCCTGGCCACAGCTCAGGGAGAATACAACATGCAGTAGAGGCCAGGAGCGGTGTGGCTGGGGGCAGGCTCCCAGCAGGCAGGCAGGCAGACACACACACACACACACACACACACACACACACACACACACGATGCCTGCTCCGAGCCTCTGCTGCCAGACTGTGGCCGTCAGTAGGACATCCACTGAGGGCTCCCGGACTGTGAGAGGGGTAGGCTGGGCTGAGGGAACCCCACCCCCAAGTGCACGAATTTCGTGCACTGGGCCTCTAGTATTATATAATTATACACTTGAAATCTATATATTTTCATTATCTAATGTTACCACAGTAAATTCCAAAATCTTTTTAATAATAATTTTTCTAACAGTCCAGGAACAGACCTGGCTGTTGTTGCTAAGTGGTTAGTGTTGGGCCATACACTGAAGAGTCACAGGTTCGATTCCTGGTCAAGAGCATGTACCTGGGTTGGAAGTTTGATCCCTGGCCTCAGTTAGTGCACATATGGCAGGCAATCAATCAATGTGTCTCTCTCACATTGACAATTCTCCCCCTGTACCCCCACCTTTCACTCTCTCTAAAAATTAACAGAAAAATATCCACTCTTCCTCTTGCCCTAAACAGGAGATGTCTTGTGAGGGCCCAAACAAGATGGCACTGGTCACCTCTTTGTTCTTTCTGTCTTTTCAGATGAGCTCCTCATCTACCATCAAGGTCAGCACACCCCCAGGTTGTATACTGAGGAACTGGGATTCATTTGATCCACAAACCCTTAAGAAAAAGTTTCTGGTCTTCTTTTGTACTCATCCGTGGCCTCAATATAAGCTTGCAGATGAAGAGACATGAACCCCAGTGGGAAGTATAATACATCTTGCAAATACATCTTGCCTGTAGGAGGGAAGGGAAGTGGTCTGAGGTTCCATATGTTCAGCCTTCTTTGCTTTAAGGGACAATCAGAAATTGCGGCAGCAGTGTAGAATTGATCCCTTGCTTTTGGCAGCACTAATCCAAAGCGATACCAGAGCATCAGAACCCCCTAGGGAGAGAGCGGAGCCTAGTGCTCCATCAAGTATATCTGAATTATCTTGTCCTCCGTGTCCGGGACCCCCGGGAGGACCAGTCCTGCCTAGACCAAATGAGACTCAGCCAACCCGGCCCAGAGCTACTCTCTGCCTCCTTCAGGCGGTGGCCCAGGGCGAGCTTGGACCCACTTAGGTCCAGGTACCACTTTCTCTACAAGACTTAAGACAAATTAAGATGGATTTGGGGAAATTTTTAGATGACCCTGACAAGTACATAGATGTTTTTCAGGAGTTAACACAAACCTTTGATTTGTCATGGAAGGACGTAATGCTTCTCCTAAGTCAGACTCTGTCAGGGTGAGAGAAACGGTCAGTCACAGAGGCAGCTCAGCAGTTTAGAGATGAATACTTGGCAAACGCTGCTGGGGCCTCCCGTGATCAGACTGACCATTACCCCACTGGCCAACAGACTGTCCCCTGGGAAGACCTAAATAGCTTGATAATGAGCTAGAATATTGGAATAGAAAATATTTTCATGCCTGTGTGATTCAAGCGTTAAGAAGGTACCACTCCAAACCCTTGAACTACTCTAAGTTGTCAACTATAGATCAAAGGAAGGATGAGAATCCCTTGGCCTTTATGGACAGACTCAGGGAGGCACAGACGAAGTACACTTCCATGTCCCCAGACTCTTTTGAGGGCCAACTTATTTTTAAAGACAAATTTGTTGTCCACAGATATTAGCAGGAAATTACAGACATTGGCAACAGGCCCTGATAGTACCTTAGAGAACCTCCAAAAAATCGCCACCTCAGTCTTTTACTACCGGGACTAAGAGGAGGCCGAGGAGAGGAAGGCCAAAGGCAAAGAGAAGACTGCAGACCTGGTTGTAGCGCTCCAAGAGGCTGTCATAAATCAGGGACTCGGGGGACGCAAGTCTCCCACAGTTACTTGTTACAACTGTGGCTAGTGAGGGCATGTCCAGAGAGACTGCCCGCAGGGAAGCAGCGAGCCACCCCCTAAGCCCTGTGCTACCTGCAAAGGGAACCACTGGAAGGTGGACTGTCCAAAGGGGCACAGGCCGCCATGGGCTGACCCGGCATCTCAGATGGTCCAGCTGCAGGACTGATGGGCCCTGGGGCCTTCCCACCTGGCTCTGACAGGGACTGTCATCTCCACCCTGAATCCCCAGGTAACCCTGACTGTTAAGGGCAAGGAAATTAGTTTCCTCCTCAACACTGGAGCCACCTTCTGTTTTCCTCTCCAACCCTGGCCTATCCTCATCCCATGTGACCGTTAAAGGCCTGTCTGGGGAGCCAGTAACTAGGCATTTCTCTCAGCCTTTGAGCTGTAACTAGGACAATTTGTTTTTCTCACATGCCTTCCTTATTTTACCAGAAATTCCGACTCCCTTATTGGGGCTAGACATCCTGGCCCGTTTGGGGACCACCATTTGCATGGCACCAAAATAAGTACTAGGTGTATGCGTTAATAATGTCGGATTTTGTAATCAAGAGAAACATCAAAAGTGCTTTATTCAAAGTAATGTCCATCGTTAGCTACATTTCCCCATCTTTTAGGTAATTTGTGGATACCGTCCCAATAGAACTTTTCTTGTTTTGAGGCAAATCATTCAGAGACCCAATTTTCCACTTCTTCGTATGTTTTCAAGTGCTGCTCAGGAAGTGTATGTGCCATCGATCGGAACAAATGGTAATCTGAAGGAGCAAGGTCTGGTGAATACAGTAGGTGGGTTAATACTTCACAGGCAAGATCTTTTAACGTGTCTTTAACTGGTTTTGAAGTATGTGATGGTGCGTCATCATGAAGCAAAATTACTTTGCCGTGTCTTCTGGAACATTCTGGTTGTTTCACGATCAAAGCATGGTTCAAATTGATTATTTGTTGTCGGTAGCGATCAGTATTAACAGTTTCACCTGGTTTTAGAAGCTCATAATACACCACACCTTCCTGAACCCACCAAACACAGGGCATTGCCTTCTTGCCGAAGCAATTTGAGCTTGCAGTTGATGTTGATGACTGACCTGGATCAACCCATGATTTTGTGCATTTGGGATTCTCAAAATAAATCCACTTTTCATCGCCAGTCACAATTCGATGCAAAAAAGACTTTCTTTCATGCCATTGAAGCAACATTTTACTGATGACTTTTCGGTTTTCCATTTGTCTTTCATTCAGCTGATGTGGCACCCATTTTCCTTCCTTTAAAATCTTTCCCATTGCTTGTAAACAATCAGAAATTGTTTGCTGAGCAAAGTTTAATCTTCCTGCGAGTTGTTTTTGAGTTTGACACACATCTTCATCCAATAATGCTTGTAATTGTTGGTCTTCAAACTTTTTCGATTGACCTGGATGTTGTCTTTCACATTGAAATCATCATTTTTAAAGCGTTTAAACCAGTGTTCACAAGTGATGGAGCATGTTCACCATAAGCTTCCCGAAATATTCAGCAGCACCTTTCTTCAAAATAAAGTAATGAATAATAACTTCCCACAAATGCTCTTTTTTTGGCATGAAATTCGACATTTTTTAGTGTAAAAATATCTATGATGTTAACACCTTCAGCAAATTTGACATATGAAGTTTTGAAGCTTGTTGTCAATACAACAAAATAGCATACATATCAAATCACATATATATCACCAATTGTGTAACTCCATCTATTGAAAAAAAACCCGCACAGCCTTAACCGGTTTGGCTCAGCGGATAGAGCGTCGGCCTGCGGACTCAAGGGTCCCAGGTTCAATTCCGGTCAAGGGCATGTACCTTGGTTGCGGGCACATCCCCAGTGGGGAGTTTGCAGGAGGCAACTGATCGATGTTTCTCTGTCATCGATGTTTCTAACTCTCTATCCCTCTGCCTTCCTCTCTATAAAAAATCAATAAAATATATATTTTTTAAAAAAAGAAGGAAAAAAACCTGCACAATTAACCAGTACACCTAGTACTCTGCCTATCATTAGTAGAGACTGAAATTGACCCCAAAGTGTGGGCAACACCAGGGAAAGTTGGCAGAATGGTTAGGGCAAACCGGCTCAGAGCACCGTAGGGATTCGGCTTCCTTTCCACATCAGAAACAATATCCTCTCAAGCCAGAGGCAAGGAATGGATTACAAGCGATCATAGACAATTTTAAGGCCCAAGGCCTGGTAAGACCTTGTAACAGCCCGTGCAACACTCCTATTCTGGGCATCCAAAAGTCCAATGGAAAATGGAGGCTTGTCCAAGAACTCCGACTCATTAATGAAGCAGTCATCCCTAGACATCCTGTGGCCCCAATTCCAGAGGATACTGAATGGTTCCAGTCCTAGACTGAAGGATGCCTTCTTTTGTATACCTTTGCATCCTGACTCCTAGTTTCTTTTTGCATTTGAAGATCCCTCAAGCCAATCTACCCAATTAACTTGGACTGTTTTGACCCAAGGTTTACAGATCGTCCCCTTGTTTGGTCAGGCCTTAGCTCAGGATTTATGCCAATCTGAGCATCCACAGACTAAAGTTATACAGTATGTCGGTGGCATTCTGTTATGTGGCCCCTCAGAGGAGATCTCTCAAGAAGGTACAAGAGCTTTGCTTAACTTCCTGGCAGAAAGAGCATATAAAGTCTCAAAGTCCAAGGCACACACACCTTTGCCAGACATCTGTAACATATCTGGGCTTGGTTTTAACCCTTTGCACTCCGCTGTCCCCTCTCAGGGGACATCGGAATTCTAGCATATCACTCGGATGTCCCCTCTCAGGGGACATTGCAGTTTATTAGTGATTACGGGGAATTGAGTTATTTCAACGCAACTTTTTGAGACATGCATGTTTCCCTGAAGTTTTATCTTGAAATGGCACAAGAAATTAAATCAAAATATTGTAAAATTACTAAGATATATACAAGAAATGTCAGCGGGTTTTGTGTCGGATTAAACAATAAACTACATATTCCCGATGTGGGGCAAAGAAAACGGGACTGCATTGTGTGTTCTAACAGGAAAACACCTGGTGGCAGGCGTCAAACCACTTATTACTGTCAAACATGCACTAATCAGCCTGCAATGCATATTGGGGAGTGTTACAAAACTTATCATACTGTACAAAATTATAAACAATAAAATATTGGTTTTTTTGCAAATATACATTCCTCAATGTCACCCAATTCATAGAAGTCCAATATCATTATAATACGTTACTTGGTTCCAAAATTATACTAAATAATACGAGGGTCTGTAAATGCACGTTTCCACCGCAAAGTAGCGTCGAATAGCTGGTAGCCAATGTCCAGAATGGTTCGGAGTGCAAAGGGTTAACAAAGAGAAGGAAGGCTCTGGGGGAAGGCAGGGCCAAGCCTATTTCTTCCTTCTTTCTGCCCCAAAACAACTCAGAGGCTTGGGGGCATTACTGGATTTTGTAGATTATGGATCCCAGATATGCAGGGCCTGCCTGTCCTCTAAATGAGATGATCAAAGAAGCACAGAAAGAGAATTTAACTCTTCTGGAGTGGGAGCCAGCAGCTGAATTGGCTTTTAAACTCAAGCAGGCCCTCCTTCAGACTCCAGCTCTGAGCCTTCCCACCAGCCAGGATTTCAATCTATACGTAACTGAGAGGGAGGCATGACCCTAAGGGTCTTATCTCAGCTCTGAGGCCCTGAACAGCAACCAGTGGGATACCTGAGTAAGGAATTAGACATCATAGCCAAGGGCTGGCCAGCTTGTCTCCGAACAGTAGCAGTGGTAGTCCTGCTGCTACCAGAAGCTATCAAATTAACACTGGAGGAGACTTAACTGTCTGCACCCCCATGTGTCTAACCTCTTAACCTCTAAGGGAGGACTTTGACTCTCAGACAGCCGTCTCCTCAGATACCAGGCACTTTTATTAGAGGGGCTGGGTGTCCAATTAAAAATGCCCCACACTGAATCCAGCCACCTTCCTTCCCGAGGATGGTGAAGACATAGGCATGACTGTGAGCAGATTATACTTTAGACTCATGCAGCAAGGAAGGACCTAAGAGAAACCCCCTTAGAGAACCCAGAGTTAATACTCTTTACAGATGGACACTCCTTTGTGGAGCAAGGGGTCGGGAAAGCAGGCTATGCAGTTGTAACCTTTGACATCACTATTGAAAGTCCACCCCTCTCTCCTGGGACTGGTGTCCTGTTGGCAGAGCTGACTGCCCTCACAAGAGCCTGAGGTAAGCCAAGGTCAGAGAGCAAACACTGACACAGACTCAAGTATGCAGATTTGGTTCTCATGCCCAGGAGGCTATTTGGGAGGAAAGACACTTCCTGACGGCCAAGGATCTCCCACTAAATACCATAAGGAGATCGACAGGCTACGATCAGCAGTCTCCCTTCCCCTAGAAAGGGCAGTCATACACTGCCAAGGACATCAGAAGGGCACGGACGAGGTTTCAGAAGGAAACAGGAAGCTGACCTAGCTGCCAAGGAACTACCAGGGAGCCAGAAACTGAGAACATGGGCAACCTTTAATGTGGGAGGACTCTCTTAGAGAATTAAAGCCCAATACACCCCAGCTGGAAAGGATGGGCCTTGCTCACACTCTCTGCATACCCCGGAATGGATACAAACTGAGGAAGGTAAACTACTCCTCCCCAAGGCAGTAGATGGAAAGTTATTCGAACCCTACACCAGGCCTTCCACCTGAGGAGTGATGAGACCCATCTCATATGCAGGACTCTCTGGAGAACTACCCAGTAGGTCATTAGGGCCTGTGAGATACACCAAAAAAATAATCCTTACAATAAAAAGTTTGTCCTTCCAGGAACTCAGAGGACAGGAAAATACCCTGGGAAAGACTGGCAGTTTGATGTGACCCATATGCCTAAATCAAAAGGGGATCAGTAACTCCTCGTTACTGGCAGGCACTCGCTAATTGGGTGGAAGCATTCCCTTTGCCGGACTGAGAAAGCACAAGAAGTAGTTAAAGCCCTTGTCTTGGTAATGGTTCCCCAATTTGGGTTGCCTAGGACCCTCCAAAGTGACAATGGCCCATCATTCAAAACAAGTGCCACCCAGCTGGTTTCAAAGGCTTTGGGGAGTCAATAGCATTTACATTGTGCTTGGAGACCACAGTCCTCAGGGAAGGTGGAGAAAGCTAATGATCTTAAAGAGACATCACAGAAAGCTCACCCAGGAGACTCACCTTCTCTGGCCCACAGTGCTCCCCATACATAGCATTACTCAGAATTAGAAACACTCCTCAAAACCTAGGCCTTAGTCCTTATGACAGTGGTTCTCAACCTGTGGGTCGCGATCCCTTTGGCGGTCGAACGACCCTTTCACAGGGGTCGCCTAAGACCATCCTGCATATCAGATATTTACATTATGATTCAATACAGTAGCAACATTAGTTATGAAGTAGCAATGAAAATAATTTTATGGTTGGGGTCACACCATGAGGAACTGTATTTAAAGGGCCAGAAGGTTGAGAACCACTGCCTTATGAGATGCGTTATGGCCGTCCATTCCTCACCAATGATCAGTTATTGGACAAGGAAACAGCTGCACAGGTACAGGTATTACTGCCCTGGCCAACTCTAAGCAGAAACTGGCATTTCCCGCTTCTCCCCTGGAGACTCGGTATTGGTGAAGTCTCTCCCTTCTCTCTCACCCACCCTCAGTCCTCTTTGGGAAGGGCCATATACACTGATGCTGTCTACACCCCAGCATTCAAGGTCAACAGAATTGACTCCTGGATTCACCACTCGAGAGTGAAAGTGTAGGCACTGGGTGAGACCGAGGAGGAAGGACCAGGAGGAAAATCTAGCAACACAGGATCAGGGTGACCAGTACTCCTGTGAGCCCCTTGAGGATTGAAACTTCTCTTCCGGAAGACCCCTGGAGAATCCACAGATACCAGATAAGTAAAATGTTCTGGTATCTCTGGTTAGTCATTCTCTTCATCTCCTTAATAGTTCTTATCTTTCTTTTTTTGAGGGTCGCCAAAACCCTAGAATAATTCCTGGGGGACCCATTTTCTGCCCCTGCTGGGACCCTGAATATCTTAACTAATCTCTTGAAGCCTTGTGGAAACCAGGGCAGCAGAGCATATTCCAAACTGAGCATCAAGGTCCTGATTACCTAGTCCTTGCTAATAATACCGCCCCCACCCCCTCGGCCCAAGCCGCCTCCTCCTCCTCCTCCTTCTCCTCTTACTGTGCACACAGGTCTACCCCATACCTCCTGGTCATCTCCTAAGTCCTCACTATCTTTCTCGAACCCTCAATCTAGCACATCACCTCCTCAACACCACCAACCCATCTCTCTCAAGAGAGACTGTTGGCTCTGTCTTCCCCTCTCATCAACTAGCCTGCTGTGGTGGGTGGGCGGGGCCTCCCTCTGAGGGGGAAGCCTGGGTCCCGGGTGCCTGCCGGAGGGAAGCCAGTGCTGGCAGCAGGGGAAGGAAGGCCTACTCTTGCACGAATTTCGTGCATCAAACCTCTAGTCTCTAATAAGAAATTAAATCCAAAATATAGAAAGAATTCACATTGTGCTTGGCTCAATGTGAATTCACAACTCAATAACAAAAAACTGATTTAAAAATGTGCAACGAATATGAATAGACATTTTTTGAAAGAAGACATACAGATGGCCAGCAGGTACATAAAACGATGCTCAACATCATTAATCATCAGAGAAATTTCAATCAAAACCACAAAGAGATATCACCTCAAACCTGTCAGAATGACTATGTCAAAAAGACAAGAAATAAGTATTGGGGAGGATGTAGAGGATTGCTGTGCACTGTTGGTGGAAAAGTAAATTGGAGTGGTACTGTGGAAAACACTATGGAAGTTCCTCCAAAAATTAAAAGTACAGCCACCATGTGATTTAGCAATTTGTCTTCTGGGTATTTATCCTATAAAGATGAAAAACACTATTGGAAAAGATATATGCACCCCTATGTTCACTGCAGCATTATTTACAATAACCAAGATATGGAAAAAGTGGATGAATATAAAAAGCAGTTGTGGTTCATATATACAATGTAATACTACTCAGCCATAGAACAATGAAATCTTGCCATTTGTGACAACATGAATGGATCTTGAGGCTATCATGCCAAGTGAGATAAGTCAGACAAAGAAAGGTAAATACTGTGTGATTTCACGTCTATTTGGAATGTAAAAAACAAAACAAATAAATAAGCAATACAAAACAAAAATCATACACACAGAGAACAGGCTGGTGTTTGTCAGATGGGAAGGGGATTGGGTGATGGGTGTAATGGGTGCAGGGAGTCAATTGTATATGGTAATGGATGTTAACTAAACTCACTGTGGCAATCACTTTGTAGTGTACATAAGTATTGAATTATTAAGTTGTAAGCCTAAAACTAATACAATGTTATATGCCAAGTTTACCTCAATTTTTTTAAAGTACAAAGAACATCAGGAAAATATCAAAGGAAATTCTATAATTCTCACATTTAAGAATATCTTGTGTGTAAGCCTTGCCATATTGGTAAGTTACTGATTCACTTTTCACAGATAAATAGTACTATTCTCTAACGAAAATTATTGCTGATGGACAGACTTTTTTTTTGTGACAAACATAAAACCTGTAGTGGGTTATTTCTATTTTTTTAAGCTTCATTAAAATCTCAAATTATGCTAGTCATATCAAATTCTAGCTCTCATCCATTGGAATTTTACAAGCAGTATAATTTCAACACTGAATCATGGCAAGAAGGATTTTAAACACAAATAACCTTTTATTACTATCTGAATCTGTTTAAAATACTAACAACTTTTACTCTAGTACGAGTTGAAATTAATAAATTTCCTGGTTACATATAAACTACCAATTAAAGAAAAGAAGAAAATGAATAAACACATTTTGATTGATGAATTTTATCTATCCTTATTCCTCTTTAATCATATAATGAAAACGCTTAAATCAAAGACAAAAAATTGCTCTCCAATTCTTTCCTCTTATCCTGGACTTGATAAAAGGCTTATACAATGCTGACGCAACTCATCACAAGAAAAGAAGAAAAGATTACATAAACTTAATGAATGTTATTATTTTTCTTTTATAAGCATCTAAGACCCAATTGTTACTCCAGAAATATAAAGTTTTCCTAATACAATAGAGGAAAATCCTAGTGTCTGAAGCTCAACTGTTTAAGAGAAAAAACTGCAACAGAATCACCCTCAAAGGGTGAAGAAAAAGTTTCTTTGCAATCTGATTTAAATAAAGTTTCCACCATATTACACAATTCTTCACTGCCAGCCACATTACCTGGACTCAATTCTGAAAACTTCCTGATATATTTTGGTGAAAAAAGCAATTAAATGGCTCAACATGACAGATTACAAACCATAATTTCTTATAGGACTTACATATGATATTAGGTTTCATACCCTTTGAAGTCTTTTCTTGGTTTGCAAATAATTCTCTGAGACTAATCAATATAGGCTAGAAACCATCTGACCACCTTGTATGGGTTTAAATTTCAGGAATTTATTTAGAAATGCGCAAGATTTAGAAAAAGAAGATCCTCTCTTCTCCCAATGTTCTGACCACCTGGGTATTACACTCAAATGCAGAAAAACAAAAACATTTATGTAGACATTTATTTAGATCATCATAGTGTCTAAAAATCAAACTCATAGCCCAGCCAATGTGGCTCAGTGGTTGAGCATCGACCTATGAACCAGGAGGTCACAGTTTGATTCCTGGTCAGGGTACATGCCAGGGTTGAAGACTCAATCCCCAGTGTAGGGCATGCAGGAGGCAGCCGATCAATGATTCTCTCTAATCAATGATGTGTGTGTATGTATATGTATGTGTATGTGTGTGTGTGTGTGTGTGTGTGTGTGTCCCTCTCCCTTCCTCTCTGAAGTCAATAAAAATATATAAAAATTAAAAAATAAAAATCAAACTCACAGAGGATATTAGAAGAACTTTTAACACAGGATCATTGGTTGGGCTCAGGAAGACCTCTGAAAAAGTAAATTTAATAAATATATACATACATCCACACACAAATAATTTCCCATCCTGGAGAAAAATACATAGCTTTCATCAGAAATAGTTCTTGACAGCCCTGCCATGTGGCTCAGTTGGTTGGAGAATCATCCCAATGCACCAGGGTTGCGGGTTATATGCCCGATAAGGGGAATCAACCAGTGAATGTATACATAAGTGGAACAACAAATCAATGTCTCTCTCACCTTCTCTTCCTTCTCTCTCTCTAAAATAATAAAAAATATTTTTTTAAAGAAATAATTCTTGACAACTAAACTATAGAAAAATGATCATTCACAACTGATCGATATTCTGTATGGCCCAGTTGCCTGAAATTTGGCTGAATAGAAGTCTTACAATTACGGATTTAAAGAAGAAGCCACATGAGACTGGTAGGGAGGGCAAAGATGTGGAACAGACTGGTCCCACACCCACATGTGGTGATTAAAAATTGGGAGGAATATCTCATTTCCAAAGGTTGCCTCCTGAATTGCAAGGGGTCCCAGCCCCACACCAGGCCCCCAGTTCAGGGTTCCAATGCCAGGAAAAGAAGTCCCCATATCTTCTGGCTATGAAAACCAGCATGGACTGCAGCTGAGGGAGACAGAGGTTACTGGAGTCCCAGGAAGTTCCTCTTAAAGGACCTGTGCACAGACTTACTAGGACACACTTCTTCTGAGTTTTAGTACTGGGGCAGCAGCTTGAAAGGCACCAGAGACACACAGAGAGGAACTGAGTTGTCCGGCATCAGAGAAAGAGCTGGAGGGGCAGCTTTCTCCTAGACGGAAGTGCGAACAGGGGCCATTGTTCCTTTTTGAGAACCCCCCAAAATCTGGCAGGCTGGTTTCATATTACAGGCTGTATCAACCTGGCTCACACTACTCACCCCACCCTGGTAAGTCCCTGAGACCCTGCCCCACCCAACTTGTGGGTCCACCCAAGTTGTTTCCAGTGGCTTTTCCTTACGAATGGCCTGTCTTGGCTCATCCTTCAGACTTTCCTAAAATCTCTCAAACAAGCAGCATCTGGCCTTAGTGTGCATCTCTTGCTAAGACACCCCAGGCCCAGCAGTAGCAGCAGCCAGTCTTGGCTCACAACCTGGACTCAGCCAGGCACCTCCAAATCCAGAACAAGTAGCAGCCATTTACAGATTGCTTTATAGCTCATGCCAGCTGGCCCAGGGCAGAACACAGGTACTGGCTGACCTTGGCCTGCACCTCCTGGGAGGCCGCAGAGCCAGTACATCCAGTGGACAACTTCATACCACAATGAAGCATCACCCAACCCCAACCACCTCCACAAAAAACACACTCAAATGGTAGACTCAGTGGGCACCAAAGCCACTACAATAAGTCCTGTTCTATGGGGTAGGCTGATTCTCCACAGTGATCCTCCACTGTGGTCCAACATAGGAGGTCGGTGGATGCAGCCAATCCTTGCAGCTGATCAGCTCAGGGGTAAATGCCTCTCACTGACATGCCAACAGCAATCTAGGCCCACATGAAGAACACACCTTGAGAGCCCAGGGCGGGGCGGCGGGGGGTTGGGGAGGGGGACTAGCCTGTGTCACTGGGCCATACAGAATATCGATATTGAGCCACTCTACCAAGTCCAGGAGATATTGCAGCTCTACCTAATACATAGAAACAAACACAGGGAGGCTTCCAAAGAGAAGAAACAAAAAATATGTCCCAATGAAAGAACAGAACACAACTCCAGAAAAAAAAAAAAAAACAGAGACAAGCAATTTACTACATTCAGAGTTCAAAACACTGGTTATAAGTATGTTCAATGAACTTAGTGAAAACTTCAACAGCACAAAAAGGGCGAGACAAAAATGAAGCATATACTAAAATGAAGAATAATTTACAGGGAATCAACAGGTCAATAAATGAAGCCATGAATCAGATCAGTGATTTGGAATATAAGAAAGCAAAAAACACCCAATCAGAACAGTAAAAGGAAAAAAAGAACAAACAAAAATGAAGACATTTTAAGAGCTTCTGAGACAACTTCAAGTATATCAACATTTACATCATGGTGTGCCGGAAGGAGAAGAGAGCAAGAAATTCAAAACCTATCTGTAAAAATACTGAAAGAAAACTTCCCTAACTTGGTGAAAGAAACAGGCATACAAGACCAGGAAGCACAGAGAGTAACAAACAAGATGAACCCAAAGAAGCCCACACCAAGACACATCATAATGAATCTGCCAAAGAATAAAGACAAAGAATCTTAAGAGCAGGAAGAGAAAAGAAGTTAGTTACCTATAGGGAGTTCCCATAAGACTGTCAGCTGATTTCAACAGAAACCTTGCAGGCCAGAAGGGAGTGGCTAGAAATACTCCAAGTGATGAAAAACAAGATCCTAAAACCAAGATCACTCTAGCCTACAAAACTATCATTTAGAATCTATGGGCATATAAAGAGCTTCCTGGACAAGAAAAAGGTAAAGGAGTGCATCACCACACAACCAGATTATATAAGAAGGGAGGGGAGGGGAGGGGAGGGGAGGGGAGGGGAGGGGAAGGGAGGGGAGGGGAGGGGAGGGGAGGAGGAAGAGAGAAAGGGATGAAGGGAGAAAGGGAAGAAGGAAGAAGAAGAAATTAAGATAAAAAATGTGAACAATAAAATGGCAATAAATACATATCTATCAACAATTGAATCTAAAGTAAGCAAATAGAATGGGAACAGATTCATTGATATACAGAATATATATATATATACTAGAGGCCCAGCGCACAAAATTCAAGCACAGGTAGGGTCCCTCGGCCTGGCCTGCGATCAGGGCTGATCTGTGGGGCAACCAGCGGGGAGATAGGGGGTGCCCACTGGCACCCGCCTTGGCTGGCCTGGCGCCACCTACTTGCTGGTCCCATCCCCCTGCACTGCCGGTCGCCTCCCTCTGTGGGGCAACTGGCAGGTTGATCAGGGACACCCCCCCCCCCCCCCGCTGGCACCCGCCTTGGCTAGCCTGGGGCCTGCGAGCTGGAGAAAGCTCCTACATTGAGTGTCTGCCCCCTGGTGGTCAGTGCGCATCATAGAGACCAGTCATTCTGCCGGTCCTTCAGCCATTCGGTCGATTTGCATATTAGGCTTTTATTATATAGGATTAGGGGCCTGGTGCACGAAGATTTGTGTATGGGGGGGGGAGGGAGGGGAGGGGAGGGGGGAGGGGGGGAGGGGTCCCTCAGCCCGACCTGCACCCTCTCCAATCTGGGAACTCTCAGGGGAGCCCTCTCTAATCCGGGAGTTTCTGTCTGTCTTTGCAATCATATGAGCGAATTGTCTGAGACCCCCAACTCAGTTTGATTTGTTGCTCACAGAATAATAGAGGCATTTTTTTTCTTTGCTTCATTGGTGGAGATTTCCTGGAAGTTTTAGGATATCTTCCCTTTCATTTTTCCTAGACACTCTGATTTTACTTGTCTCTCACCTTTGCTTTCCCTCCATCCTCCACCGCAACAGTAACTTGCTCCAGGCTCACTTTGCTCTAGTGTCTAGGAGATCCGTTTGCCACCAGAACTACGATTCCCAGCATTCCTGGTGCTCCCGCGCTCTGGGCTTCTGCTTCTGGTCCTGGGACTGACACCAAACTACTATCCCCAGAATTCCTGGTTCTCCCCGCGCTGGGAGCGACCGAGGAAGCCACGGCCCCCCAAGCTGCCAGCTCTCCCACTTATTCTCTCCACTCAGCGCCTGTGTATGCAAATTAACCCACCATCTTTATCGGGTTAATTTGCATATTCACTGACTGGCTGGTGAGCATAGCAAAGGGATAGTCAATTTACATGTTTCTCTTTTATTATATAGGAGATATATAATCCTCACCCAAGGATATTTTTTCCACCGATTTCCAGAGAGAGTGGGAGGGAGGAGAGGAGGGGGAGAGAGAGAAAGAGAAACACTGATGTGAGAGAAATACATCAATTGCTTGCCTACCGCACACACCCCTACAGGGGCTGGGGAACCTACAACCAAATTACGTATGCTTGACCCGGAATCGAACCCATGATGCTACTATCTGCAGGTTGACACTCTAACCACTGAGTAAAACCAGCCAGTGCTACAGAGAATACTTTGATGGTTGCTAGATGAGAGGGAAGTTAGGGGGACTGGGTGAAAAGGTGAAGAGATTGAGAAGTACAAATTGGTTGTTACAGACTAGTCATGGGAATGTAAAGTACAGCATAAGGAATATAGTCAATAATATTCTAATAACTTTGTATTACCTATTGGGATGTAACATTTATTAGGATGATCACTTAGTAAATTATATAATGCCTAATTACTGGGATGTAAATATGAAACATATAATAATGTACATGTAATTAAAACATTAAAATTTATTTAAAATAAAATAAAAGCAGTAGTTCTTAAGTCTACCAGACCTGAGGCCCTGAACCTTCGCTTTCCTGTTGAAGTGCTTGGTTCATCAGCCGCTCATTTCATTGTGAATTATCAGAATTTTTTCACGTCAAATCACACAAAGTCAATTCAAACACATGGGAGCAGACATTTGCAATGGCTAACCATGAGTTTTGACCATGATTGGTTGGTTTTTAGTTTGTGACGCATTTTTTTCACGTACTAGGCAAAGTACCGAAAATTAGGGAATAGCGGTATAGCGGCAGATTCGGAAATTACCGAAAAATTGGTACAGCGGTCTGGTAAGGTTAATGACAAAAGAAAAAAAAGTTTAGAAAACACTGCATCCAAATTTTAGAGTAAAAATTTACCATGTCGTGTAAAGGTTCTTGTCTTGACAGTGCCTTACATTTTTCATACTACAGAATTAATTACTCGGTTGAGATAAATCCTATATAATAAAAGCCTAGGTGGCGCCATGTGACATCATCACAAGATGGCCACCCCCACATCGTCACAAGATGGTCATCAAAAGATGGCCGACAGGGGAGGGCAGTTGTGGGCAATCAGGCCAGCAGGGGAGGGCAGTTGAGTGTGACCAGACCAGCAGGGGAGGGCAGTCAGGGGTGACTAGGCCTGCAGGGGAGGGCAGTTAAGGACAACCAGGTCAGCAGGGAAGGGCAGTTGGGGGCGACCGGGCCTGCAGGGGAGGGCAGTTGGGGGTGATCGGGCCGGCAGGGGAGCAGTTAGGCATCAATCAGTCCTTCAGGGGAACGGTTAGGGGGCGGTCAGGTAGGCAGGCAGGCGAGCAGTTAGGAGCCAGCAGTCCCGGATTGTGAGAGGGATGTCTGACTGGGATCGGGCCTAATCTGGCAGTCAGACATAACCCAAGGGGTCCCAGATTGGAGAGGGTGCAGGCTGGGCTGAGGGACATACTCCCACTCCGTGCATGAATTTCGTGTACCGGGCCTCTAGTGTCTGTGTGTATGTGTGTGTGTGTGTGTGTGTGTGTGTGTGTATGATACTGACCTTCTAAAATCAATCGTAAAGATATAAGCATTTTCCTAAATGTAAAACAAAAATCATACATACCTTTTTTCCAAATCTCTTATTTTCTCTCTAAGTGGTTCAACAATCTAAAATAAAAATAACCAGTATCAGCAAAAACAGGGCTTTACCACTTTCACCTTGCTCTGATGTTCCAGATAGGTATGACATAATGCAAAACAGATTTTAAATTCCTCCTACAATGCACTTCCAGTTTGAAATTAAGTTATACCACTTCAATCACAATTCCAGAATCAAGACAATAAATTGCACACTGGAACCCTTACTCCACAGATGCATAAGTCTCTGAGGAAATTAACCTTTTTACTTTCCTACCTTACTATGAACAATATTAAAGGTGGTTCAGGCTCATAAAAATAGGCAGTTCAATACTACTGTTTTTTTTCAGAAACTAAAAATCCCCTAGTTGCTGCCCACAAAAGCGTATCATCTTGCTTCTGCATGTTACCTCTAGGGAACCAGCTCTAACACAGAAATCACAGGCCATAAGTCAATCCCTATCTGTGTTAACACCTTGAGCATGAACAGAACAACAAGGCAACCCAAGGGCTTCCCCAGGAATTCAGCATCTGGCTTCAAATGAAAACAAGGAACTCCTCATCCCTTCCTAGGCCCATGTTACAATAGTATATTCATATCTACATTTATTTGACTAAAACATAAGCAATTACTTAAAAATATAAGGTATATTATCAACTAAAGGAACTAGCTTTCAGTGAGGGAGGTCTGTGACTTCTCTGTCTGTACCTACGGACACTCTTTATGTTCCCAGAGTCCTAGCATCTCAGGCAGACCTTTTTCCTTTCAGCATCTGCTCAGGTGAGTGGATGCTGGCACTGGCCTCCATCCCTCACACAGGTAATCACTTCCCTTTCTCTAAGAATTTCTGGAAAGGCGCACCAAAAAGTCACATAAAAGTTTAAACTCGTTTTGCCTTTAAGATAGAATGTGTTTTTAATAGAGCATGCCTTTATAAAATGGACAAAAACTGACACAAAGATATATCTTCAGCATAACAATATTAAGTCTCCTATTAAATAAGGGATTTTTTTTTTTTTTAAATCCTCACTCAAGGACATGCTTAGCAAGGGTGGGGGGCAGCAGGGAGAGAGAAACACCCATCTGAGAGAGAAACTTTCAGTTGCTTTCTGTACGTGCCCCAACTGAGGATCGAACCCACAACCCAGGTATGTACCCTGAGACTAGAAATCGAGCCAGCAACCTTTCAGTGCACAGATTACACTCAACCAACTGAGCCACTCTAGCTGGGCAGGGATCATTTTTTGATAAATGGTCTCAAAATCATAGATCAGCATCAAGTTGTGACAATAAAGATACTAGCACAAGCAAAAGAACTGAAGTAGATAAATATACAGAAAAAAACAGAAGCAAAATATGGAAGAGACTACTAACCTCTTCAATCTTCCGTTCAAGTTTCATTTCACCATTTTCCTGGATAGACCTGTTGAGTAGAAAGCTACAAAACTGAGATCAATTGAAAGGCTTTATGACTTCAAGAGTTATTTCTGAACAAATGTCCACAACACAAACCAAAGTCTGAGACCACCTCTCTCTCCTTTCCAAACATCAGTCATACTAGAGGCCTGGTGCATGAATTCATGCACGGGTGGGGTCCCTCGGGCAGGCCAGGGGGAGGGGCCACTGGAGGTTGGCTGTCCGGGGGGAGGGACCCTGGGAGGTTTGCCAGCCGGCAGGGGGAGGGACCTCGGGAGGTTGGCTGGCCATGGGAGACTGACTGTGGTAGCGCACTGACTACCAGGGGACATCTCCAGCGTTGAGCATCTGCCCCCTGGTGATCAGTGCGCATCATAGCAACCAGTCAACTGGTTGTTTGGTCGCTTAGGCTTTTATATATATAGAAAATGAGCCAATTCCCTCCTGAAGGGGGTGCAGTAGAGAAAAATAAGTCAACCAGGGAGAGGAAACCTAAATCCATCTCACACATTCATTACTGCCTTAGCATTGTTTCTATGAAATAAAATAATCTCACTTTCACATTATACCCAACAAGGGATTTTAAATCAGGAGGTGTGTTTCTACAGGAGTACAAGCCTGACTGTTGGGCTTCCTGGGGATTTAATACAAAATGGAGTTTTTCCAAGGAAATAAACAGAACTCCTTTAAATGGGGGCAGAACACCCCACCTAGCCACACACAGAAGCCTTTGTCAGGAAACACACAAGCCCTGGTGGCAGGAATTAGCTCAACAAGGCCCCGCCTTGAAAACCAACCCAATACGAAAAGCCTGGTGGGGGCATAGCAGTATTAAACTTCCAGATCCAGTTCAATCACTACATCATGATTGCTTTCTTAATTTAGTTCTACTACCAAGAAAAACAATGTGGAGCAATTTTTTTTTTTAAATAAAACTATACTAACTGCACCAAATTTGTTTTTACAATGAACACTTATTACATTTTGATGACTTTTTAAAAATTGACACAAGGATTTCACTTTTATAAGTGTCCTTCCTGCCTTAGTTAGCAATACAAATAATGCACAGTGAGGCCAGAAGGTTCCTGGGGAAGGACAGGTGGTCTCAGTATCCACGTGGCCTGATCCTTGGGGCCAGGGACCAGCTGCATTCCTCGAGAAGATCCACAGAAGACAAGATACAGCCCAGATGTGTGAATAGAAAAATACTCAGCTTCATTTTTAAAATTAAATACAATTAAGCCATGATATCAATGGTATATATGTAACAACTGAAATGTGTCTACAAAACCCAAATTATTAAAATCAATTACCTCATATTAACGTAGTTGCCCCAAACAGCTGTAAGAGAAAGAAGAAAAAGATAATATTTAAATTCATGACATTCATGAATATCAATAAGTACAATTTTAATTTTTAACCAATGTTTTAAAGTTCAGTAAGTAAACCAAATTATAGATCATGATGACATTATAATGCACACTTTTAAAATATTAAGTCCAACTAAAAAGTAAGTGAAGCCCTAACTCATTTAGCTGAGTGGATAGAGCATCAGCCTGTGGACTGAAGGGTCCCCGGTTTGATTCCAGTCAAGGGCACATGACTGGGTTGCGGGCTTGATCCTCAGTGGGGGACGAACAGAAGGCAACCAATCAATGATTCTCTCTCATCATTGATGTTTCTATCTCTCTCCCTCTCCCTTCCTCTCTGAAATCAATAAAAATATATATTTTTTAAAAAGTAAGTGAAAACATGATCCCATATATCCCTCTAATTTTGGGATATCTCATTTGGGGTTCGGCATTCAATAGCGCCGAGCCAGTCACAAGGATCAAGGACCACATGCCTGAAAAACACAGTGGCTTCAGCCCAAACACTTCCTTTAAGTGTCAATGAGAACAAAATCCAGAGAAGTAATGGCCTGATGTTGTGCCTTAATTTCAACTAGAGCGGCGGTTCTCAACCTGTGGGTCACGACCCCTTTGGGGGTCGGACGACCCTTTTACAGGGGTCGCTTAAGACCATCGGAAAACACATATATAATTACATATTGTTTTTGTGATTAATCACTTATGCTTTAATTATGCTCAATTTGTAACAATGAAATTGGGGGTCACCACAACATGAGGAACTGTATTAAAGGGTCGCGGCATTAGGAAGGTTGAGAACCACTGAACTAGAGTAATTCAACCTTTCTCAGCACCTATCCCATCTCCCTTAGACTGCAGTGTCTGGGCTACTGGGCTGCCTCCTTGATTAAAGACACCTGTAGAGAGGGTTACCGTGTCTACAGCTGGTGGTCAGCAAATGTGCATAAATCAGTGGGGTACAACAGCAAAATTTCACCATGGATAACTTTGAGAAATAATACTGGACCATGAGCGAGCACTTCAAGTTAGTGAACAGAGGGTTACACCATACAGAAACCTTCACCACGAATGAGTAGTCCTAAGTTATTATACACACTCAGCCCTTATTTGGTCACTCCCTAAATGCTGAACAACTCCCAAGGACCAAGGGCTTGAGAAAGAAGGAGAGCAAATAACAAACATCCTCCCCATTCCACCTTCCCCAACTTGAGAAAGCCTTGAGGTTAGAGCTAATCCTAGGCATCTTCTGATTGCTACTCTCTGGTACCTAGTAGGGTCTTAATTCATGTTTATTGAATAGAACTGTGTCCAAAATCATGCCCCTATTAAGAAACACACACTGTTAACACATTGTGGACCAGTAGTTTTATTGCTAGCTTTACCCAGTGGCCAGATAAGTTTCTATTGAACGAATACAAAAAACGATTTACATAAATGTTAAAGGCACGCTTTAAATTTAAATACCCATTGCATTTTGAAATTACTTATTACATACTCTTACAAGGTAATATCTTTTTAAAGTATGATACTTTGCAAAACACTGTGTAACATGAAGTGAGAATTCTCGTGATCCGTCTGCAATGTGTTAAGAAGGGACAAGTTGATCCCATCAAATCATATACTTCTTCAAGTAGAGGAGGAAACTATGACAGAAAAGATATTAATAAACTAACTAAATAAAAAGTGGCAAGTGAGCAAGAAATAGGAGAAATTAAAATGAATCGGTACAATATTCACTATTCCTCAAAAAAGCAGAGACTATTTATATACTGTTTATATCTTTGGACAATGTGATTTTCTTTTGAGTATTATCCTCAAGCCATGAGTATACATACAGGAAAGCTCCCTTCACAAATCATGGCCTTATTTATAATTTAAAAAAAAAAAAAAAAAAAAAGACAGAGGGATAAACCAAAATATCTGACAATTGGGAAGCTGCTATCTAAATTATACCACTATCCAATGAAAACAGAAAGCCATTAAATAGGACCAGAAAACTATATTGTAACATGAGAATACAGTTATGATAGTGTCAGAGGGGAAAATATATGAAGTATGACTTCTGTTATTAAAAAATACATGGAAAAAGAAGTGTGAAAATGCCAAAACATTTGAGTTTAAATAGTGAGGAGAAGAGAGACCTCCTGCGCCATGCCTCCCCACCCGGGATCCAGGATCCAGTGCTTGAGGACCTAGTGCTGTGAGTGCAAGCCAGAGGGACCCCACACTCCTTCCTGCTCAGGTGCCAGGGCCGTACTGAAATTGCAAGCCAGCAGTTCCTAGGGCACACCCCTGCCTCAGGCGCCACAGCCCATGCATGCCAGAGGGCTCTGGAACCTCACAGGAAGTTATATACCAGAAGAACTGTGCACACACTCCTGCCGACCCCAAGTATCTGCAGCAGACAACACCCAATTTGAACAGCAATTGGAAAAAAAAATTTAAAAAGCAAGAGGAGTTTAAGGAAGCTTTGGAACAACATGAAACAAAGCAACATCCACATAATAGGGGTGCCAGAAGTAGTAGAAGCTGAGCAAGGAATAGAAACCCTGCTTGAAGAAATAATGACACAAAACTTCCCTGACTTGTGGAACAAAAAAGTCATACAAGCACAGAGAGTCCCAAACAAGAGGAACCCCAAACGACCCACACCAAGACACTTTGTAATTACAATGGAAAACATTAACAACAAAGAATCTCAAGGGCGGCAAGAGAGACAGAAAGGTACTTACAAGGGCTCCGTCATTAGACTATCGGCTGATTTTTCAACAGAAACACATCCAGCCAGAAGGGAATGGAATGAAGTATACAAAGTAATTAAAAGCAAGGGAACTATTATCCCTTTAGACAAAAAAAGTCTAAGGGAGTTTATTACCACCAAGCCAGCAATGCCAGAAATTCTAAAGGGACTGGTATAAGAAAAAGGAATAGAAAGATAAGGAGAAATACAGACATAAAGAATAAAAATGGCAACAAACAAGTACCTATCCATAATAACCTTAAATGTAAATGGATTAAATGTTCCAATCAAAAGGCATAGGATGGCTGAATAGATAAGAAAACATGACCCATTTATATGCTGTCTGCAAGAGACCCACCTCAGAACAAAGGACTCACACAGACTGAAAGTGAAGGGATGGAAAATTTTTTTCAAGTAAATGGAAATGGAAAAAAAAAAAAAGCTAGCGTAGCAATACTTATATCTGATAAAATAGACCTCAAAGTGAAGGCCATAACAAAAGATAAGGAAGGCCACTTCATAATACTAAAGGGATTGATACAACAAGAGGATATAAGTCTGGTAAACATATATGCACTGAAAACAGGAGCACCCAAATATACAAAAAAAAAACTTCTGGAAGATTATCAAAGGAGAGATGGACAGCAATACAATCATAATAGGGGGCTTTAATACCCCAATGACACAACTTGGTAAATCTTTTAGACAAAGATTCAACAAAGAAACAGCACTCCTAAATGACTCACTTGATCAGATGGAACTAATTGACATCTTCGGAACATTTCACCTCAAAGGCATGGAATATACATTCTTCTCACATGCACATGGGACATTTTCAAAGATAGGCCACATATAAGGACACAGGCTAAGTCTCTACAAATTCAAGAAGAATGAAATTATATCAAGCATCTTCTTAGATCACAATGGCATAACATTAGAAATCAACTACAATAAAAACACTCAAAAACAATCAAACACATGGAGGCTAAACAGCATGCTATAAAACAATGAATGGGTTACCAAAGAGACCAAAGAAGAAATAAAAACATACTAGAAACAAATGACAATGAAAACACAACAATCCAAAATCTATAGGACACAGTGAAAGCAGTCCTGAGAGGGAAGTTCATAGCACTATAAGCCTACCTAAAAAAAACCCCACACACAAACACAAGCAAAACTGGTAATAAATTATATAAACCTACAACATAAAGAGTTAGAAAGAGAGCAACAAGAAAAGCCCAGAGTAAGTAGAAGGAATACCAGAGCAGAAATAAACGGCATAGAGACCAAAAAACAAACAAACAAAAACAAAAGACCAACAGAACCAGAGATGGTTCATTAAAAGGATAAACAAGATTGATGAACCTCTAGCCAGGCTCACCAAGAAACAAAGAGAGAGGACCCAAATAAACAAAATCAGAAATGAAAGAGGTGAAGTTAATAACCAACCTCACAGAAATACAAAGGATTATTTAAAAAAAAAATACTACAAGCATCTATATTCCAACAAACTGGAGAACCTAGATGAAATAGACATAGTTCTAGAAAAATACAATCTTCCAAAACTCAATCAGAAAGAATAAAAAAAAAGAACTAGAACAGGCCAAAAACTACTGATGAAATTGAAGCAGTAATCAAAAAAACTTCCAGCAAACTAAACCCTGGTCCAGACAGCTTCATAGGGGAATTTACAAAATATTCAAAAAAGAACTGACATTTACACACCTCAGACTATTACAAAAAGTTCAAGAGGAATGAACACTTCCAAGCTCTTTCTATGAAGCCAGCATTACTCTAATCTCAAAACCATATAAGGACCCTACAAAGAAAGAGAATTATAGACCAGTATCCCTGATGAACATAGATGCTAAAATCCTCACCAAAATATTAGGAAATTGCATACAGCAATATATTAAAAAGATTATACACCATTACCAAGTGGGATTTATTCTGGGGATGCAAAGCTGGTACAATATGCACAAATCAATAAACGTGATACATCACATAAACAAACTGAAAGACAGAAATCACATGATCATATCAATTGATGCAGAAAAGGATTTGACAAAATCCAAAACCTTTTTTTGGTAAAAACTCTCAGCAAAGTGGGAATAGAGGGATCATACTTCAACATAATAAACACCTTATGTGACAAACCACAGCCAACATCATACTCAATGAGCAAAAACTAAAACCATTTTCCCTAAGAACAGGAAAAAAAAACAGGGATGCCCACTTTCATCACTCCTGTTCGACAGAGTACTGGATCTGCTAGCCATATCAATTGGACAAGAAATAAAAGGCATCCAAATTGAAAAAGAAGAAGTAAAACTGTCATTATTCATAGATGGTATGATATTATACGGTATAGAGAGAACTTCTTCTGTGTTTTGGGTTCAGAATTTGACAGAGGCATTCTGCTCTGAACCCGTGCGCAATAAAGATAACTCCTAACTAACTGGCTCATTAAGGCGTCTTGTTTAGCTCTCTGATTTATGATATAACATTTGGAGGCCCCAGCGAGATAAGAGACAGGTGCCTACCAGCACCAGGTCTGGGTCACTTGGGACGGACAGCCTCCCCTGCCTGGCTGCCAGGCCCTAAGGATCTCTATGGGATGTACCACCTGATGAAGTTCCAGGGCCCCAGGGACGCTTTTCTGTGGTCGTGACAGCCAGACAAGGGATACCTGACATACCCCTGCATTCTTTTGGAGTCATCAGGAAAAGCCTCCGGCGACGAGCAAATTCAAATTCAATTTTGAGTTCACTTTTCTGTCTGTTTGACTAGTCATCTTGCTACTGAGAGAAGGACTGGACGCAGTCTTAACTTCTCTGGTAGGTTCTCACGGAGACGTTAGTTGAGAATTCTGTCCTGGGGCGTGGGTTCGGGGGGTGGGGGACCACATCTGTTTCTGTTAGGCCCCCACGACTGTTTCTATCAGGGGAGTTGGGCAGTGTTCCAGTTATCTGCTCAGCTCCCAAGAGAACCTGTCCTGGGGGTGTGAGTGCCACCGGTATCCCCACGTCCATCGGGGAGTTGGACAGTGTTCCGGTTATGTGCTCAGCTCCCAAGAGTGCTTGTCTACTGAAAGAGTGCAAGTACAGATGTTTGTCTGTCTGTCTCGGCACAATTATCTGTTCATTAACTGGTTTATAAATATAAGTGTGAGAGCCTGCATAAAAGCGAAAGCTACTTTGATTTATTCTGTACTTCTGTTGACTCGTCTGCCTAAAATGTTTGATTTATTTAAGGCTGAACTCCATGACAAACTGCAAAACTCCTAAGCAGCACTGCGGAGATTTATTTTTCTCAGGGACGTTTGCTCTCTGTCAAGGAGGGAATCAGCCTGCTAATACAATTTCTGCTAATAAAATTTCTGTCTGTGTTTTCATAGTAGGGGCTTTGGTTTGCTCTTCACTGATTTGTGATTTGGCTGTATTAGGTTAAAAATTTTGGAATTCTGGGGTCAATTTAAAGGTATAAAATTGTAAAGGGTGTAGCACAGAGAAGGTTAAAACAAAGGCCGGCTAGGTTCCAAGATTGCTTTTAAGAAAAAGCAAGAGAAAAGACTTTCAAGGTAACTATTTGCAACAAAGTAGTAAAAAGCTATAAAACTGTTTTCTTATCTCCTCTGGTGGATGGAGGTTCCCAAGGACAGAAAGAGAGGCAGGACGTGCTAAACTCGGCAGGGCGGAGATATTTACAGGGCCCTACCCCTGCCTGTGACGTCATAGTCCCACACAGGCCAGCCGAGATGGAACTAAGACTTGTTGGGTTAAGATTAATACATTTTCTCATGCCTTGTGAAAGGCGAGAAAGACTGCCAGATTTTTGATAATTAACTGCTTTGTGGGCTGCCTTTTTCAGCCCTTCTAGCAAGCAGAGAATCATGTAGTCCCGAGACCTGTGACCTTCCTGATAGATTTACAGTGGGTCTCTATTAGGGACAGCATCTGCTCTGACTAGGGGAGGAAGAGAGCCAAAAACTGCTCCAGACCAGGTGTGAGATAGGATAGTAGGCTCTAAGCCTGCTGAGATAGAGAAGCCCTAGGCTAGGGACTGGGGGATAGTCGGAGAGATAAAAAGTAGTAAGGAGGAGGATTTGAGATCCTCTGGGGGCTTAGAATAAAGAAGGGAAAATCTGTAAGGGAAAGCAACTATTACAGAGAGAAGAATGTGTCCTTAAATGTAAAAAGTCTAAATATACAGGATCTCAGACCTTGTTTCCCCTGCTAAGGACAGAGTAAATGGTTAATGCAGAAAGGGGGAGCGTCGGTGGGGAGAGCAGGGAGAGATAAGTTTTTGTAGATTTTTACTGGCTGGTTTCTTCAAGTCCACAAGTTTTCTGCAAAGCACAATAAATCTTCCTCTGCCCCATTTTCTTCTCTTTAACCCTCCAATACACATAGAGAAAACTTCATTGTCAAGCCAGATTGAAAAAAGTTTACCACCAAGCATGGCAGGATGTGGCTACTGGGTACTTCTTGGGCAGTGTTGGAATGTTCAAGCAGAGAAATTTTGGGATATAGTATTTTATTGGCCAGATTAAAAAGGGTTATTTCTATAGTCAGAAAAAAAAGGCCAGTACAGGTTACTGAAGATATAGCAGGAATAAAAAGAATGTTAGAAAGACTAAGGCATATTTATGCATTTTTGAAGGACAAAGAAAGAAGGTTTAAAGGCTAATTTAAAAGTATGAAATTTATAAAGGTTATGTATGTAATAAAAAGGGACAGAGTAAGGTTTCAGTAACAGGCAGAAAAGAAACAGGACAGGAACAGACGTATCTCGGGAAAAACTGAACTCCCAAGAGCCAGTAGTGGAGAGGCAGAGCTGAAGCCCGCAGCCGCCCTGGTGATTTAGAGCTGGTTGCTAGACAGATTAAAGACTCAGCCCCTAAGAGCAAGGTGAAATAAGGTGGTGGGGTACGGGGGGGGGGCAGATGCCCTGTTCTTACTTATAGAGAAGCCTGTGAGAAAGGTCAAGGTCTCTGCCAGGAAAGAGGACAGGTGGGAAGGCAAGGGCCTGATACCCAAGCCACCACCAGAGTGCTTTGCTATGTGCAAACTTGTCTCTCCCTGCAGCCCCAGCTGTGTTTGGCTCGCCACTAGGAACCAAGCAGTGGTGAGAGACAGGGTGGCAAGGCCCTATAACTGGTAAACAGGGTTAACAGGAGAGGGGAAAGGGAAGGAACTCTCCATGGACCAGAGAGCCTTCAGGACTTCCAGACTCTCCTAGAGAGGAGGAGTCTAAGGGACTGGCTGAAACCCTGCTGGGCTGGGAGGACCTGAGGCCACATGTTGAACTTGTAAACTACAGTTTGCTGGGCAGATGTCCAAGCCCAGTTGTGTAAAGGTTAGCTGCCTGTGTTCAGCAAACAACTTTCTCCCATGCCAGAATACATTTTAGAGAAATTAGACAGACTGTATTTGTGGCTAGAAGGAAAAACTGGCCACCATGTACAGCCCTGACAGTAGCCTGCAGAAAACTGTATAATGGACTTAGATATTGCCTGCATCTTCATGGACATGACTCCAGAGAGACAAGGACAGTTTTGCTTTGTGTGGGAAGGTCAAAAATGAACTTTACTCACCTCCATGAGCTGTTTGTATAGCCCTACCATGTGTCATGTTTAGTAGAAGATTTGGCTGCCTGAAGTGGACACAGTGCCAATACTGTACTTCATCTACACTAATAAAAGAGAAACATGCAAATTGGTGTCACTCCGCTACCCTTCCCACTGGCTAATCAGGGCGATATGCAAATTAACTGCCAGCCAAGATGGCGGCCGGCAGCCAGGCAGCTTGAAGGGAACAGGAGGCTGGCTTGCTTCAGTGACGGAGGAAGCCAATGTTCCCCGCCTGCCACTCCGGCCTCTGAGCTTACAGTTTAAGAAACACTGTTACAAATATAGAAGCTAAACAAAACCCCAGAAACCTGCTTTCAGTCAGCCGGGATCTCAGAGCTGGAGTTGAAACAGTGTTTCGATTATAGAACCCAAACAAACCAGATACCTGCTTTCAGCAGCCGAGGCCTAAGAGCTGGAGCCAAGCCTCAGAGCTAAAGCTGGCCCAGAATTAGAAAAAAAGAAAGAAAAAAAGGAGCGGTTGGGAGCTTCAGTCACCCGCCAGCCTGAAAACAGCCCTCAGCCCCTCACCCAGACTGGCCAGGCACCCCAATGGGGAACCCCACCCTGAAGGGTGTGTGACCAGCTGCAAACAGCCATCATCCCCTCATCCAGGCTGGCCAGGCACCCAAGCGGGACCCCCACCCTGATCCAGGACACCCTTCAGGGCAAACCAGCCGGCCCCACCTGTGCACCAGGCCTCTATCCTATATAGTAAAAGGGTAATATGCCTCCCAGCACTAGGATCAGCGGAGCCGAGAGGCCTCCCGGGACCGGGATCAGCGTGACAGGGGGCAGCGCCCAAACCCCCTGATCGCCCTTCGGCTGTGTGTGTGACAGGGGGCGGGGCCACAACCTCCCTATCCGCCCTGCTCTGTTCCTGACAGGGGAAGGCGCCCCAATCCCCTGATCAGCCCTGCTCTGTGCCTGATAGGGGGGAGCTGGCAGTCCCCTGCCCAGGCCTGAATCCTGGGCCAGAGGCATCAGGCCTGGGCCAGGGGCAGAGCCAGCAATCAGAGGGGTCTGGGGGTCCCCTGCCCAGGCCTGACGCCTGGGCCAGAGGCATCAGGCCTGGGCGGGGGGCAGAACCAGTGATCGGGGGGAAATGAGGGTCCCCTGCCCAGGCCTGACACCTCTGGCAGAGGCATCAGGCCTGGGCAAGGGGCTGATCCTGCAGTTGGAGGGTGATGGGGGTCAACACCTGAGGGCTCCCAGTATGTGAGAGGGGGCAGGCTGGGTTGAGGGACACTCCTCCCCCCCCCCCGTGCACGAATTTCGTGCACCGGGCCCCTAGTCCTATATAATAAAAGGGTAATATGCAAATTGACCCTAATGCTGGATCGACCTGTTGCTATGACGCACACTGACCACCAGGGGGCAGACACTCAATTCAGGAGCTGCCCCTTGGTGGTCAGTGTGCTCCCACAGGTGGAGCTCTGCTTAGCCACAAGCCGGGCTGACAACTGCAAGTGGGCCTAAGCTGCAGTCAGACATCCCCCGAGGGCTCCCAGAGGGATGTCTAACTGCCAGCTTAGGCCCGTTCCCCCAGGGAGCGGTGGACATCCCCCAAAGGGTCCCAGACTGTGAGAGGGCTCAGGCCAGGCTGAGGGACCCTCCCCCCCCCAAGTGCACAAGTTTTTGTGCACCGGGCCTCTAGTTGTATTATTAATATTGTATTAACCTTTAATTTTCTTGCAGATTTAAATGCAGCTGCCACCAATTACTATAAACCTATGTAGGTCTAGAGGCTTTAATAGTCTTTGGGAGTAACTGGAAAACGTCCAGTATCCCACATTAAGCGTCATTATCATGGCCATATATTAGCTATCCTGGAAGGGGGTTACATATTTTAAATTTCTTCTTGTCATTTAAAGACAGTTACTGTTTTGTTATAATATATTAAAAACATATATATATATATATATATATTACTCTGAAAAGTCCATACAAAGGACTGGCAAGGAAAATCAGAAAATCTTAAAGCAGGTCAGTATATTTTTCTCCTTATATAATTCCTCCAAAATTTGGCAATACATTTCTTTGCATGAATTCAGTAAGACCGGTTTCCAATAGTGGTTTTATTAACCGGAAACTTTGACTGGAGTATCATGTTTTAAAGAACCCTGTCTAAACTCTGAAGAACTGAAGCCAATAAAAGTGCCATAGAGAAAACCTGGTATCCTGCTTAGTAGCCCTGAAAATAGCTGGCGCTGGAGCATCAGGCCCATGTCCTACCATCACTGGCAGTTGGTCAAAGTAGAAGGGGAGCAATAAGGGCGCCTCTGCGTCCCTACAGAACCCCCATGCACTCTAGGCCGCAACAAGTAGGAGGGCTGCTGAGATGGGCCTTAAAGCCTAGGGCACGGGCACGGGGAAAGTCGTTACAGCTAAGGAATTCACCTAACTCAACAGATACTGCAGGCAGGCCTGACGAACAGCTAGATGGCTTGGCTTCCTGGCTCTTTGGGGCACATTAAGATTCAATCGTGACATTCCGGCAAAAGTGGTCAGTTACCATTCTTATTATGTTTATGCAAACAATCAGGGAAAATTAAATACAATAGATAAATTAGTCTTGATTTGGCTCTTTTAATAAACAGAAGAATAATTTTAAGGAGAAAAATTCTATTTCATTAGAAATTATTAGAACTGAAATGTTTTCTTTCCCTTCTACCAGACTATTTGTTGTAACTCTTGCTATTCTAATTGCTCAATAATACTAATTTTTATAATACAGTTTGTCTCAGCCTGGTCACAAGCCCACCTTCTTCTATGCCCAGGCCTCATAGTCCCTCTGACAGACAGCAAGGATCTCTTGGCTCTGAAAAGAAAACTCCATCCCTCTTCAGCATGGAAGTAGCCAAAGAAGCCCCACCGACATCCATTTTCCCTAAAAAAATTCACAGCCAGGATCCTTGAAGTAATATATTAGGCAGTAAGACAGACATAAGCAGAGCAAGGACGATGGGCCAACTGGCACTACCAGATGTAACTAAGTTTTTCCATCTCTACATATATAAGATAAGGGGCTAAGACTGAACCATCTGGTCTCAGACACTCACCCGCATGACATCAGCATAGAAGGCCAAATTAATTACCTTTATTCAGGCTCTCCGGTGGACAAAAAACAAATCAGTAACAATTTACACTGATAACAGGTATGCGTTTGCAACAGCTCAAGTACACAGTGTTATTTACAAGGAACAGGGACTTTTTAACTTCAGCCAGGAAGGACATCAAAAATAAGGAAGAAATTCTGACACTACTAGAAGCCATCTAGCTACCCAAGGTAATAGCATTAGTCCACTGTAAGGGACACCAGAAAGGTGACTCCCCAGAAGCAAGAGGGAACTAGGCTTCAGATGAAGCAGCCCAGGAGGCTGCCCTAAAACAAGTGGGGCCTCTACGGATTCTAGTGACTCTTCCAGACCCTGACCTACCCACCTCACCAGCTTACACGGAACCACACTAAGCTTACAAAGCTTCTCCTAATCTAAGAAAGCTAAAACCCATAACCAATCTTCACTCAAGTTCTTACAGGCTTTACAGTCTAACCAGAAAGCAATCCAGAAACACGTCCAGGATGCTCTGCCTGTACCAACTTCTGATCCGGTCCATCCCTTCCAACCTGATGACTCTGTTTGGGTAAAGAAACTTACCACCCAAGGACTGACTCCTACCTGGAGGGGACCACACACCATCATCCTGATCACCTCCACGGCAGTCAAGGTCGACGGAATCCCAACGTGGCTTCATCACACCCGGCTAAGGCAGCCCAGACAGAATAAAGAATCCAAGATCTTCATCAGATCCACTAGAGCTGAGACTCTCGTGTATACTCCTGGCACTCATTCTGGGCCCCTGTCTTATAAACTGGTTTATTAACTTTATTCAACAGAGAATTAATTCTATCAAGCTTATAGTCCTCAGGAACCGGTATGACCTCCTGCCCAACAATGACCCACAAGAGTCAATGATTTGACTCATTTACATAAAACCAGTGGGGAATGAAGCAT
Source organism: Myotis yumanensis (assembly GCF_028538775.1). NCBI lineage: Eukaryota > Metazoa > Chordata > Mammalia > Chiroptera > Vespertilionidae > Myotis > Myotis yumanensis. Next base: position 69,217,589 of record NW_027223762.1, read on the forward strand.
AGTAATCCCTCCTTTGGAAAACTGCTGTGTGAAACTGCTGTTTTAAACTACTCTGTTATTCTTAGACAGTCCCTTGTTCTACAGATCAACTCTGTTTTTAGATAGTCCCTTATTCTGTAAAATAACTGTTTTAGTTTGAATAATAGAAAAAGATAAAAACTTAACTATCTGACCTTGCAAGCTAGCTACCTAAGGTACTAGGCAAATACTGGTAATAACTCCCATATTCTCATGCCAAGTGTTTGTTCATTATGTATCCAAAGTTACAAACTGTCTGCAAAAATAACTCACACAAAGCTCTTTGTAAAATCTGCAGACAAAGAGATCAAAAGGTATAAATAGAGAGAACTTCCTCTATGCTTTGGGTTCAGAATTTGACAGAGGTAATCTGCTCTGAACCCACGTGCAATAAAGATGACTCCTAACTAACTGGCTCATTCAGGCGTCTTGTCTAGCTCGCTGATTTACATATAATATAACACTGGAAGCCGCATGCAATGGACTGATGAACTGAAGGGAACGCAAACTAAGCTAGCCTAATGCTGGACTGGACTGTGTAAACATGGAAAGGAAACTCTGGGCAACGCACATGCCCCGGGTTGCAGGCCCGTCCCTGGTGGGGAGCATGCAGGAGGCAGCCAATTGACGCTTCACTCTCACATCAATGTTTCTCTCTCTCTCCCTCTCAATTTCTCTCTTTCTCAAAGAGGAGGGGAGGGGAGGGGAGGGGAGGGGAGGGGAGGGGAGGGGAGGGGAGGGGAGGAGAGGAGAGGAGAGGAGAGGAGAGGAGAGGAGAGGAGAGGAGAGGAGAGGAGAGGAACAAAACGAAACTCTGGCAACAGCTTTAACCCTAGCTCTGCTGAAAACAAACTGGGACTTTTTCCGTGGCAGGATGGAGGGAAATGGGACCTTGGAAACTCAGGTGTTTGATTCCGCAGAAATAAAGCTTTCTCCGATAACTCATTCTCCCATGGGAGTCTCAGAAAATTCCTTTTCTTGTGACATCACAAGAAGTCCACTTCCCCTGGCAACAGGTGAGGACAAGGAGAACTCTTTACCTATAACATCACCACCAAAACAGAGCCCCAAAGGTCAGTGACCAGCCAGGAGCTGGCCAAACCCCAGGGTATTTTCTCTCCTTTGTATCTCAAGTAAAAAAAAAAAAAAAAAAAATGGTCTCAAAAAAAGTCTCATTTTGGCTTGTCAACATACACTAGGAGCCCTGGCCAGGTGGCTCAGTTGCTTGGAGCATCATCCTATACACCAAAAGGGCAGAAACACAAGTGATTTGCCACAATGATGGACCCTTGACCCCATGTTTTGTGTAAACTAGCCTAGAATGTTGCAGATTAAACATTACCTAAAATTAATGTTGCTTTTAAAATTTTGCCACCTGCTTACATTAATGTGAGCCTCCCTACACTTACAATGTCTCAAAGGAATTACTAACAGATGTGCTCAATAAATAATGGAACTAAACTGAACTAAATGAAATCTATTATGTATAACACAAGGACTCAATATTTTTAAAAGTATAAAAGGAAAAGGATAGTCATTCACTGTTATTGACAAAGGGTGAAAACAAATTCTCTTATACAGCTTTCAAGATATTTTCAATTATTTTAATTTTAATATAAACTTTAAAAATACTTTGTGTGCAAACTGAGGCATACTGGTTCTCCAATTCTCATTATGTCTGTATCTAGACTCCATGCTATGCTGGAAAGTCTAGATCATGAAAATCTATTATATAGAAATGTTCACATACAGCAAAAAATGACTTATTTTAAGGTATGATTTAAAAATGAGTGTCTTGCCATGGCCAGTGTGGCTCAGTGATAGAGAATCAGCCTGAGCACAGAAGGGTGGGTGTGATACCGATCAAGGGCATACACCTGGGTTACAGGTTCGTTCCCCAGCCCAGGAGCACATGCGGGAGGCAACCAATCGATGTCTCTCTCTCATATTGATATTTCTTTCTCTCTCCCTCCCTTCCTCCCTTCCACTTTCCCTGAAAGAAAAAAAAATTTAAATGAGTGTCCTTTTCCAATGAAGAAAAAATTAAAATGCTATCCCAACACTTTTGTCTGCATTAGTCTAATTTAGCTTCTTAAATAGAATCAGCTTCTCCTTGAAATAATTCTCATGAGAACACAATTCCTGTCAGTCTAACATCTGAGTGTGCCATGGATTCAGGCATGAGCCCCGGGAAGTGGGGGTGAGGAGGATGATCCTTGAGAGTCTATGCAAAGCCCTGGTCCACAGCTTTCAACAATCCAGAGTTCCAAGCCCCCAAACAAATGAAGACCCATCAATTCAGAGTCCATAACGCTTGGACTTGAAAGCCAGGCAACAGATAGAGTGCCAATTCTTCCCCATGACTCCTGCCAGCCTATCATAAGCACTGTTATCACACTGGATCAGATCAACCGCCATTTCCATCTCCCACCTGTACAGCTGGCACAGCCGCAATATTCATTAGCATGATTTCATTGGGCGTTCTGATCACCACTGTCACCTGGAAAGCACGTGCACGTTTACCCTAAATCACAGGAAGAAGTGGGAATTAAGAAAACCTTTCTCTTACCACACATGGGCACACACCTACCTAACACGGTATGTAAGGCATGCCCGCAGGCAAGTGTGCCGGGGGCTCACCAACTTGGCATAGTGATGTTAGTGTTGACCGCATGGGGAACCCATGGAGGACTCACCTTTTTTTTTTCAATGTTTCCTAAAATCCTTCCTCATTCATCTACCTGCTGGCCATCCAATAAAGTTGGTGCCTACAGATGCGTGGAAGGGTAAGACCCTGCGCACAAAACTTCATGCATCTGGTAAGCAACATGCGTGAGGTACAGTAAGGACCCCAAGAGCAGTTGCCAGAGAAGACTGGTCCCAATGGAGAGGAGGCTCCGGTGACAAGAAACAGTATGGGTCCACCTGGGACAACGGGAGGAAATAGCTTGACCCCACTAGTGCAAGAAAGGTGGGACACTGGCCACCAGTGAGACACTGGGGAGCTTAGCCAGATCACAGCCATGCAGCCCTTCAGCACCGGCCCAGGAGAAATGGCGCGTTCCGCAGTAGTAGCAGGGCAGCCACCGCATAAACACAGTTCTCTTTTTTAAAGTGAAAACATTTATTTTTGAGCCACTGCTAGGAGCCAAGCAACCTGTGGTGTCTTACAGCAAAGGCTCCTAACCACGGTGCCCTTAAGCTTGAAAAGGTTCAGGATCTAACAATGACAAGAATGGGGTGGGTGGAACAGTGGGGTCTGCCTTCTCCAGTGTTGATGATAGAATCCAGGCCTCCCACAGCCTACGAGACACTATGTGGTCTTCAGACCTCCTCATTCAGAATCCCAGGACAGGGGCCAAGGCACGGGGAAGGTGGAGAACCTCCACCCTGAGGGAGCTGGTGACCAGCCAGTCACAGCCACATCTCTATGTTCTTACAGTCCAGGCTCAAGCCACTCTGGTCCAAATAATTTCTCCAATTTGGCAGGCCCTCAGGGCCATTACACTTCTCCCAAACGCCTCTTCACTCACACCCCTCTCGGTTCATTCAGATCTCAGCTCAAAAGTTACCTATCAAAGAGATCCTCTGACCAACCCACCTGTAATAAACCCCAATCATCACCATGCACTCTTTCCTCCCTACCCACACTTAGCCTGCTTTCTTTTTCTCCACAGCACTTATCACCAGCTAATATAGCTATGTATCAATTTATCTGTGAATCTATGTTTCTGGTCTGATCCCCTCCAATAACATGTAGGCTCAGGTGGCAGAGATGTTCTGTGCTGCTCACTGTAGTTTTCTGTGGCACTGATACACATGCATGATAGGTGCTCATTAAATATCAGCTAAAAGGAATGAATGAAAAGCTCTCCCAAATGACAGGCAATCGCTGCTCTAAGGCAGGAGTCAACCAACTTTTTCTATAAAGGAAAAGATCATAACTATGTTAGGCTTTGCAGGCCTGTCTGAAGCAACTGCTCGACTCCATCACTGCGGGCAGTCCTAGATAATTCGAAATCACTTAGCTGTGCTCCCACACGTTATTCAAGGACACTGACATTTGAACTTCGTGTTAGAAAACAGCATCTGCCTTAGCTGGTGTGGTTCCATTAGTTGGAGTGTCTTCCCACATACCAAAAGGTCAGAGGTTAGATTCCCAGTCAGGGCACACAGGGCACATACCCAGGTTGCAGATTCGATCCCCAGAGGCAATCTATCAGTGTTTCTTTCTCTATCTCTTTAAAAAAAAACACACACACACAAAACCAAAAAACAATGAATATGCCCTGGGGTGTGTTAGGTCTGATCAGACAACTGAATGGATATCCCCACCCCTGGGAACTGACCTTTAGGCCACTTCACAATGGACATTCCCTCTTGCTTAGACCACATTCCACTTGCAAAGACCATTATCTCTCTCCTCAGGACCTGCCAGAGAATTCTCCATCCAGAAAAAGCCCACCTAGAGTCCTTTAAAATCTCTGACTCCCAGTCCCTAGGGGCTGGCGCCATTTGGGGGCTCAGTCCATCTGGTATCCAGATGACCTAATAAATTCATAATCCCTTACCACTTGGGCCTCGTGCGTTCCTCCTTCGGCGACCCTAACAGGGTGAGGATTTTAAAAAAAGCATTTTTTTCTTCAACTATTCAAAAATTGTTACAGCCTTCTCAGCTCAGGGGTGGGCTGGACTTGGCCATGGGTCAGCTTGCCAACCCTGCTTTAAGAGATACCTAAAGAATGACGAGGTGCAATGCCCTTATCCTTGAGGGGAAACTAGCCACCAGCCACCTGTACACAGTAACATCAGAGGAGTAAAGGCTGCAGTCAACCAGTTCTGGGAGCAGAGGAGGCAGGTTACTGAGCTGTGAAGATGGGACATCTGCTGGGCTCTGAAGGAAATGCACTTGGACAGAAGTGTGGGGAGGATGAGGCTGAAGGAACAGAGGGGATGAGGAGTCTGCAGGATCACGTTGGGCCAAGAAGGTTTTCCTAATAAGCACCTGGGGGATTCTATTAATGAATCAAATATGATCACCACTGTCTTACCTTTTGTAGCGTTCTAAGACATCCAGTTACTGGGCACTAGCAAGCATCAGTGTAATAACAGGCAGCCTGGGTTTTGGCATAACAGGAAGAAGGGCAGAAGGGCAAGGCAGAAGGTGGGCTAAAGTGAAACAGGCAGAGGACAGAGCTCGCTGGTCTTGGGGATGGGTGGTGTATCAGGTGGGGGAGAGGTCAGGGTGGGGTAGTGAAATGATGTCAGGATTTCAGAATGTTGGAGACGGCCCTGGCTGGGGGCTCAGTTGGTTGAAGTGTCGTCCATAAACCAAATGGTTGTAGGTTCAATCCCTGGTCACATATAGGAGGCAAGTAATTGATGTTTCTCTCTCACATCAATGTGTTGTTTTTTTTCTCTCTCTCTACCGCCCACCCCCCTCCCTACACATCAATAAAAACATATCCTTGGGTGATGATTTTTTAAAAAACAAAACAAAAACACACAACACCAGAGGGGGAGGATGGGGAGGGGGAGAAATAACGGACTGGGAGTAGTACATGCTGGGTTCTAGGCACCCATAGTGACGCAGGCCAAAGATGCCTAAAGGGCTAGTAGAAACAGGCCTGGGAAACCAGCACTAGTCAGAGGCACAGGCAGGGGCCCCTGAGGCTGACATGGGAAGGTTCATTGAAACATGGCACTGACTGCTGCATCCAGCTGGGCAGAGGCCACAGCCCTGGCGAATCTCATGACACGGCCAGGCATATGTCTGGGAAGTGTAGCAATGCCAGTCTCACCACGTGAGCCTGCCACACTCAGTTTCTAATCACAAGGTCATGTCATTACCTCCATTTCACAGCCAGGACCAGAGCCAAGAGGAATAGCATGACTTGCTCAGGATCACACGAGTGGCCACCCATGCCCATGCCAACACTTCAAATGTGAGGCTTCATTCCATGGCCGATGTGACCTGCCCAGGGTTCCAATGTCACCCCATCACCAAAGAAAAAAGGCATCTTGGTTTTTCCAAACCTGTCCTCTAAACTAGACTCAAAGTGAGTAACATTAACCTCATGAAATCCCTGGGGGAAGGGGGCACAAAGTTTATTTGAATGCTGAAGAGGTGCCCCATTTCAGGAGCAGGAGTGTGAATAGCAATCCCAACCTTCTACTTGCTTCAGCTTTCATTTAGAAAGTGTTCAAAACAGAAACCCTGACAAACATGGCACCAGATGGCTCCAGCAGCGCTCCGTGGCCTGCACTCCTGTTGTGGCTGTGGCTGCTCCTCCAGACTCTCCGAGCCCTCAGGGAACAGAAGGCCTCCCCCCAACTGTGCCTAGCTGTCTGCCAAGTGCTCACTGCACCCTGTGCAGTCACCATGCTCTTACACAAAGGCGGACCCTCCATGGTGGCACTTTTCAAACCCGTCCCAAGAGCAGCACATCCACCTCGTTTGCTGGAACACTGGCTCTCAGAACCCCGAGCTGCTGTGCAAGTCTGACCGCCTTGAGGCTGGACAGGTCGCCAGCAGGCACTCTGGCAGCCAGTCCTAGCCGAGCCCGCCCTTAGGGGCCACACTTGCCATGAAGAAGCCACCAGGAGAGGATCCTCCAGGCCCACCTGTTCTGAGACTTCCCAACCAAAGTCCCAGACATCACAAGACAGGGCAGTCCTCCCCATTTCTGCTTCCTACCCAGAGATCCATGAGCTTAGAAAATGCCTGCTGGTGTACACTACCGTTTTGAAGTAGTTAGTTAAGCAGCAAGACTTAACCGAAACCCAAACACAGGTATGCCCTCACCTTTAATCTACTGATGTTCAGATGTTCCCGTGGCAGCCCTCAAATCAGCCCAGGACATGGGGCTCCAGTCCTCCCCACCTGGTGCGCTCACTGCCAACAGCACATCACCCTCCTCCACAAAGGCACGGCTGTGCAGACTCACTGCCTGGCTAAAAGCGGGGGTCAAGGTCCTGGTTTGGAAATCCTACGTCCTCACCAACCAGGCTGCCTGCCTTCCCCCTTTCACATGACATTCAAGATGCACCCTTGCTCACCTCTGATGAACACTGCCAACTCTATTATCCTAACAGAGCAAATATTTGAGCTACCTGGATAAACCTCTAGGTAGTACAACTGAAATGTGTTTCAAAGCAGATAATAGGCATTATTCTTGTAATAAGAAAAGCATTATAAGTTGTTTAAATGGATCAGAAAGGTCAAATTATAAGATATTATTCTGGCCGAAACCGGTTTGGCTCAGTGGATAGAGCGTCAGCCTGCGGACTGAAGGGTCCCGGGTTCGATTCCAGTCAAGGGCATGTACCTGGGTTGCGGGCACATCCCCAGTAGGAGATGTGCAGGAGGCAGCTGATCGATGTTTCTCTCTCATCGATGTTTCTGACTCTCTATCTCTCTCCCTTCCTCTCTGTAAAAAATCAATAAAATATATATTTTTTTTAAATGCCAGAGACCTCTTGAGATACAGAACGTAAAATGCACTTTGAGTCTTCAGATTACTAGAGACAAATACAAATGACAAAAGGAAGACTCTCCCTTCTCTTTTTCCCTCCTCCCCATGCAATTTCACAAATAGCAACAGATGCCTGGCCTGATACAGTAGAAACAGTTGCTACATTATTAATTAGTTCTTTTGCATTTTTCCACTTCAACATGTAAAGACTTAACATAAGGAATTGTGGCAATATTTTCTGTCATAGAAATGAATGCATCTCCTAGTTTTCTGATGAAAAGAACAGATTCGTGAAAGAAAAAGAGCAACTGAAGAGGAAACCCGTTCACAGACTTTCCAGCATCAAGGAGGGCTGCTGCCCAGAGTGATGGAAGCGGGGGCTTTCCCACCTCATCTCAGACCTCTGTGCAGACACCTGGACACTGCCACCCCGGGGCGAGCAGAGGCCGGAGGCAGTGTGCTGCCCGCCCCCAGCACGGAGCAGGCCACTCAGCACACATCTGCTCTGCCCAGTCCATGAATCTGCTGGAAGCCACTGACAGCAACAGCTTCGCTGCAAACACTTCCTTTACAGCTACTTCCATGAACCCCGTCAACTCAGTTTGATACTGGTGGGTGAGTCTATCTTTGAATGCCTAAGGCAAAGCAAGCCAGGGGGAAAGTAGAAAAAAAACAACCACCCTAGCTAAGAAGAAAAAGTAAATCCAGGCTCCTCACCACAGCTTCTAAGCACAGGGAGAAGCTACCACGTAGCCAAACCCAGAATGTGAAGCTAGGACATAACATGCAAAGTTATATTAATTTTTTTGGGGGGAAAGTAGGACATTATGATTAAAAACAATATGGGGAAAAATATGTACGTATAAGAATTCGTGCAAAAGGCAAAGGAAAATCTTTTTAAAAAGGAATACAACTTTGGGGTTAATTTTGCAGTTTGCAGTTGAAAAGTTTTGTTCATAATATATGCTATTAGATCTTTATTTAGAATGCTAAAAAGAAACTTGATAGAAATGAACTTCACAGCCCTAGCTGGTTTGGCTCAGTGGACAGAACGTCGGCCAGTGGACCAAAGGGTCCCAAGTTGGATTCCGATCAAGGGCATGTACCTTGGTTGCAGGCTCCTCCCCAGCCCGGGTGCAGGAGGCAACCAATCGATGTGTTTCTCTCACATAGATATTTATTTCTGTCTTTTCCTCTCTTTTCTAATTTCCCTAAAAATCAATGGAAAAATATCCTCGGGTGAGGATTAACAACAAAAGAAACAGAAATGAACTTCACAATACATGTACCAAACCAATGTGAAAGAAATTATAAAAACACTAGAGGCTCGGTGCACGGGTGGGGTTCGACCAGCCCGCCCCAATCGGGGCCAATCAGGCTGGGCCAGCCCTGCCCCTGATGGGAGGGACGATCAGGGACGGGGCTGGCCAGGGGGAGGTGCCGCAGGTGGTTGGCTGGCCAGACCCGCCCTCTGGTCGAACTCCCAGTGGAGGGGACAATTTGCATATTAGCCTATTATTATATAGGATTATTATATAGGATGACTAAGGGCCAAAAAGAAAGATCTCACTAAATTAGGAGACAGCACTATTTCTGTAGGGGAAGGAATTTTAATGTGCTAAAATTATGAGGATTGTGATTTTACTGGTATCTTCTTTACACTTTACTATCTAGTTTTTTCATATTGGGAACATTATTCTCCTATTTCCAATTATTTCATACTTTTTAAATGAGAGCTTTTAAACAATGTTTTCAGTCTGCCTTTTCATTTCCTATTTAAAAGGGAGAGGGGAGGTGGGTGGGAGGGATCTAGGAAAGCCATCACCAAACCACAGTCCCCACCTAGACCGAGGGACCCATCCACAGCATACCACATGAGTGACCAGGGCACTGAGCACTCTGGGCTGGTGCCCCACCTCTGGCCTGGCCATCCACAGAGACAGAATTACGTGCAATGGCTGACTGTAAATCAGGCCTGGAAAATGCCAGCCTTCTGTCCACAGCTATTACCAGAAATGGCAGAGTCCAGGAGAGTGCAAGGACGGGGGACGAGGATGACGGGACAAGTGCAGAAGGGGTGTGTGAAAGAGAGGAAAGTTGAAGGAGCAGGTGAGGAGGATGGGTGGAGGGTGTGTGCATGGGGAGGGAGTGAAAGAGAAGGAGGGGGAAATGGGAGGAGATGGAAGTGGAAGGTATCGGAGCAGGTAGAGGTTGAGGTGCTCCTGCAAGAAAGGTGTGAGAGCAAAAGGAGAAGGTGGAGGAGGGAAAGTGGGGGCCTGGGTTACAGGTGAGGTGGGGTATGAGAAAGACAGGTGCGAGTGTGAGGAGGGGAAAGGTGAGTGTAAGCGGGCAGGTGCAAGGGGGTTGGAAATGAGGGGAACAGGTGCTTTGGGAGGCCTCTGGGGGAGGTAGTCAGCTGTGCAGGCGTGGGGGAGGGGGATAGCAAGATGGGACCAGGCCTGTGAGCCAGGTGGGTACACAGGTGCTTGTGACAGGTACCGGTGCTATAGCAGGTGGAGGGACAAAGCACTACCACTTGGAAAGACAGGGCCCTGCAGACTCAGCATCCTGGACTAGACAGGGTGCTACCGCTGGGCCTGAGGCATGAGCCTTCCAACCATCCAAGCTGGGGTATTGGGTCTGTGGGGTCTTCAAGACAGACAACTGGAGGGGGCCCACCGGGCTATCTCCCCATTAGCCACACCAGTCATCCAATATTATGTCTATTGAATGCCAACCTAGGACCAGCATGTTCTGTTTTCAGTTTCTGAAAGTACTGTAAATATGTTCAAAGATACTAAGAATAAAATCCCCAAATCCCACCACACAAAAATATGGTTTTCATTTTCTGGGAAATTCGGACTCATTCTGAAAAAGACTACTATAAAGGCGCTCGAGTGTTTTCTCTTGTTGTTTTAGTTCACTTCTTTAGAGCAATAGAAAAGCTGAACCAAGAAGTCAAACGGATGGAGTGACCACCTTGAAATTCCGTTCTTGCCCTTCCAAATGAAGGGGGATAAAGTAAACCTCGGCCCATCCTCTGAGAAGCACCCACTCCTGCGCCCTCCCTGACTGAGAACAGTCTCTCGGTCGCAGGCTACTTTATGACACCCACACCTGGAATCACCTTTCTTCCCAGGTGGCTCATCGACTGAAGCTATGACCTATTTAAAGAAATTCCTTTAAATTTGTGATAGTATTTTTTTTTAAGTATTACTACCTACCAGGTATGAGAACATGGGATTTTCATTTTATAAGCAAAAACAGGAAACAGCAAAGTTAGACGACTTATCCAAAGTCATTCTCATCAAAGGTTTATTACCCTCATTGAATAAAGTTTATGTCAGGTCAGTCTTCAAGTTCTACCTTTAAGGACCCAAATGATCCTGCTCCTTGCACCGTCACCTCTGTGCCTATGGACATGCTAACATCCTTGCCTTCACCTCCACTATCCAAACCCTATCCATGCCCTGAATACCAACTCCCAGATCTGAGGGCCTCCCCATTCCTTCACAGTCCCTGGTCTCATTTCTCTCATTGAATGAATACCTTGATCAGTTTCTTAAAAACTACAGGGGAATAGTAAACCTGTTGAAAATAAAAATTTCCCGATCCTAAAATCTGTCTCTATTCTCACAATACTTCTGACACCAAATATGTGTTTTTTCACACCAACAACCACTTTCCCAACTTTCTAGACACCAACTGGGTGTCCAATAATTCAATCCAGTTATGACACCTACAGCCTGGAGTGAGCATCAGACCCCACAGGTTAAGGGCCCAGCCCTACAAGACTGCCCCCACTTCAGCCTCCAATCACAAATCCCAGGGTCTACCTACACTTCTGACAAATCAGCTATCCATCAGGGGTTTCCAGACTCCCTCCTTGGATTCCATAACTTGCCAAAACAGCTCACATAACTCAGGAAACGTTTATTAAGACACTGGCATATTGTAAAGGATACAAGGCAGGAATAGAAGGGACTGGGGCTTCCATGCCCTTAAGACAGCATAGGAACCTGGGCCCAGAAATGGAAAATACCAGGTGGTCAGAAGGAACTTGGGAGAAGCTGACAGCAAAAATGTCACCACTCCTCCAATCCCCTCTCAAAAACACAGAGGTGGCTGATGTTATCTCCTTCTAACTGCTTAACCACTCACCCACAGGCAGTTTATTAAGGTCTGACCACTATTCCACCTTTCTAGGGTGCAGTAAGGAGCAGTGGGTTATCTTGACCCAACAGAACAGATTTGAAGGTAGTTACCAGGCAGTTGGAAAAGAAACTCACCAAGCCTGAGATGGAAAATTCCACAAGCCTGCCTTTTCCAAAAAGCCTGCCTTTTTGTGCAAGCCCAGTTTGTCCCCAGCTTGTAAAAGCAGCCAAGCAGAGCCAGCCCCCAAGCCAGTCCAGAGGACCTTTCCTCTGTGCTGCCTCCGAGTTCATGCACAAGCCTAATAAAACTGCCAGGAAGTTTCTCTGGGGTTTCCTCTCGATTTCTACTTGGGGAACCCAAGAACCCTAACACCAGTAACACCCTCTCCAGGTGCACCGTCTCACAGCCCCATGCATGTTCACCAACTGGGAAGCCCGACAAATCTCTCTGTTGGTGCTTTTTTCACGATGCTCAGTCTCCACCCAATCCTCTCCCAGGAGGCCCATGGGTGGGGCTGAGAGTGCCCACTGTCTCAAGCACAGGTTGGTCTTTCTTGTGACCAGCCCCATCCTGGGGCTACCACCCTAAGTCACTTCATTGGCAAAAACTCACGTAGGACTGACAGGGGGTTCATATGAGTAACAAAGCCACTCCTATCACTCAGAAAATCCCAAGGTTTTAAAAACGCTGGCCAGGCCCTTACCAGTTTGGCTCAGTGGATATAGTGTCAGCCTGCGGACTCAAGGGTCCCAGGTTCGATTCCGGACAAGGACGTGTACCTTGGTTTCGGGCACATCCCCAGTGGGGAGTGTGCAGGAGGCAGCTGGTCGATGTTTCTCTCTCATTGATGTTTCTAACTCTCTATTTCTCTCCCTTCCTCTCTGTAAAAAAATCAATAAAATATATTTTAAAAAATAAAAATAAATAAAAAATAAAAACTCTGGCCAGGAATAGGGACAAAGACCAAATATATTTTCCCTGTATGCCATACCAGACATGAGCAAATAGTTGCAATTTATTTCACAAAGGGCAGTTAATATCCCCAATATATAAAGCACTCTTAAAAATAAGGGGAAAAGATGGAATACCCCATCAGAAAGTGGGCAAAAACATGAGCAGTTCTCAGAAAAAGACAAATTAACAGTATTCAACATTTGAAAAAGAGCTAAGGATAGTCAATAAGAGAAATGCATGTTAAAGCAAGGAGAAACCAGACTGGTGAAAATGCTAACGTTGGCCAATTCAGCCTGTTGGACAGCTGGGAGGAAACAGCTGTAGTGCATCGCTGGTGGCAGCACCTGCACAAATGAATGCACTGCAGCACTATTTGTAATAGCAAAACATTTCAAAGAACTCAAATGCCTTCCAGGGAGGCTGGTCACATACCTGCAGAGCGCACACGTGCACACGTGCACATACACACACACACACACACACACAGGAGTATTACGAGCTGGAGAACAGAACAAAGGTGATCTGCAGCTACCCATGGACATGGAGTGCTTTGCAGGAAATACTGATGCCGTTAAGAAAAAACAGGTAAGACAGTCTAGGTAGTATGTGCATCATACACACAGACTACTGCCTGTATTTGCAAAAGGAAACCCAGGATGGATAAAACAGACCAATAAAAATGGGAACAGCTCTAACCGGTTTGGCTCAGTGGATAGAGCGTCGGCCTGCAGACTCAAGGGTCCCAGGTTCAATTCCAGTCAAGGGCATGTACCTTGGTTGCGGGCACATCCCCAGTGGGGAGTGTGCAGGAGGCAGCTGATTGATGTTTCTCTCTCATCGATGTTTCTGACTCTCTATCCCTCTCCCTTCCTCTCTGTAAAAAATCAATAAAATATATATATATTTTTAAATGGGAACAGAGTGGAGAAACTAGAGATTGCAGCAAGAGGCGTCTGACTGGAACTTTGATATAGTCTGACTTTTCAATCATGTACTGGCATAACTCAGAGACACTGTGGATTTGGTTCCAGACCACCACATAAAGTAATTACCACAATTAAGCAGGTCATAATCTTTTTCCTGGGGCAGGTCTTGCCTTCAATTTGTAAAAAACACAACATCTGTGAAGCACAGTAAAGTGAAAAATGAGGTATGCCTATAAATGGATGACACACTGTTAACAATCAGAAAGAAAAAAGCAAATTTTGAAATTGAACACAAACAGAAAAATGAACCTCGCCCTAACCGGTTTGGCTCAGTGGATAGAGCGTCAGCCTGCGGACTGAAGGGTCCCAGGTTAGATTCCGGTCAAGGGCATGTACCTTGGTTGCGGGCACATCCCCATTAGGGGGTGTGCAGGAGGCAGCTGATTGATGTTTCTCTCTCATCGATGTTTCTAACTCTCTATCCCTCTCCCTTCCTCTCTGTAAAAAAATCAATAAAATATATTTTTTAAAAATGAACCTAATTTGTATAAGGCATAAAAAAAAATATTTCAGGTAGCTTTGGAACACAATACTTTAAACTGCACATCCTTAGTGGGATACATTCTAAGGTCAAAAAGAAATCCTGAGTTTTCTGAAGTTTGCTGTTGGTAGTGGTACTGACGTAGTAACTCTGAACTGGTTTTGTCTGCATGGTAGTACAGAGCAAATGAGGATGAATTTTTATTGCTGCCAGAAGATTTTCATTGTGGGGGAGAGAAAATAGCAATACAGAATGAGGGAAGGGAAGGGAAAAACTTGTTGTGTTAGGACTTAAATCGGGGGTATCAGCATAAGCTCATGATTGGAAAAATATTTTCATTTCTTGGCTCTGTCCTCTGAAGAGCTGGAAGCCATGATCCCTCAGTAGCAAAGGACACACTAGTACTCAGACCCTGATTTTTAAACACGTTCTGCACTGAAAATCAGGGCTGCTCGGACAAACGGTGGATTCCAGGTTTGGAGCATGGAAAGAACAAGATGAGCCTGAAGCATCTGAAGATACTAGTAAGTGCTCAAAGACTAAAAGTCCCAAGTGATTTAAATAAAAGTGGGGGGGGGGGGCGGGCGGGCATGTCATGGGTTCAATTCCGGTCAAGAGCACATACCTGGTCTCTCTCCCTCTCCCCTCTCCCCTCCACTCTCTCTGAAAATCAATGGAAATATCCTTGGGTGAGGATTTTATTTTTTTAATTTTTTAAAGGTGTGTGGCGGGGGAGGGGGGGAAGGGGGGGGGGGGGACAGGTCATAGCTGGTTTGGCTCAGTGAAAAGAGCAAAAGCCCATGGAATGAAGGGTCCCGGCTTCGATTCCAGTCAAGGGCACATATCTCAATTGCAGGCTCGAACTGGTGCATGTGCAGGAGGCAACCAATCCATGTGTCCCTCTCACATTGATTTTTCTCTCTGTGTGTCTCTCCCCCTCCCTTCCACTCTCTCTAAAAAAAAAATCAATGGAAAAATATCCTCAGGTGAGGATTAACAACAAAAAAAGGCAGGGTGTAAATTGATCAGTGACCCCACACACACCCAATTCTAATTCCTAGACCTGGAACTATGACCTTACCAAAAAGATGATCCCAGATAAGCGATTTTCAACCTTCTTCATCTCACAGAGCACATAAGCTAATTACTGAAATTCCGCAGCACACCAAAAAATATATTTTTTGCAGACCTGACCAAAAAATAGGTATAATTTTGATTCCTTCACACCAGACGGCTACTGTTGTGTTGCCTGTTGTCATTTTTTTAATTTGACAATCTAAGGGAAAGAGATCAGTGTCCCTAACTAACTAGTCAGGTACTGCATGTTTTAAAGGCACAGTGGCTGAAAATCACTCTCCTCGATTACCCACTCAGGAGGCCCCAAATCCAGTGACAGGTGTCCTTACAAGGGATGAAGGAGAGATGTGACAGTCAGAAAAGCAGGAGGCACTGTGACCCAGATGATGCACGCACAGCTAAACAGCAGGAGCCTGGAAGGGGCCTGAGGAGGGAGATGGTCCTATGGACACCTGAATCAGACCGTGGCCTCCAGAACTAGGAGATAATTTCTCGTTTTAACACCACCTTGTCTGTGGCAACTTGTTACAGCAGTTGCAGGAAACGAATACAGTCAGAGAAGAGGAAGCACAAGTTATTCTTTTCTTTTCAGAAGAACACCAGTCTACAAACAGAAGGATTCAGAGAATGAGAAAATCAGCAATTTGTAATCCCCAGTATGAAAACCAGTCCAGGCAAAAGCTGTCAATGGGCACTGAACACACTGGCTGGAGTACCAGAGAAATTTCTGATGTGCCCACGACCACCCTGTGTACTGGGGAAACATGCCTTTAAAATGAAGGGATGCGGTAGCCCTTCCAGGCACCCAACAGGGGACAACTCTGATGTAAAACAAATCAGCAAGCATCATTATAAAGAAAGCTTCAGGAAAGCCGGGCCCGTGTGGCTCAGCTAAACAGCAAGAGGTCACAGGTTTAATTCCCAGTCAGAGCTCATACCCAGGTTATGGGTCCGATTCCCGGTCAGGGTGCATGCGGGAGGCAACTGGTCGATGTTTTTCTCTCACTTCAATGTTTCTCTCCCGTCTCTCTCTCCCCCTTCCTCTCTCTCTGAAATCAACTAAAAAAAACAAAACGCTCTTTTAAAAGTTTAACTGAATTTAATCATAAGAAATAAATAAACCCAAAATTCGGGACTTGTTTTAAAAGGTAAATGGCATGAAAAACAAGGGAAAGTTAAAGACATAACAGCCAAATGCAATGTGGAAACCTTAACTGGATTCTAGATTTAGAAACAAACAAAAACAGAAAAGGCTATAAAAGACATTTATGTACAATTGGGGAAAATTCAAATATAGACTGTATATTAGATATTTATGTTAATTTTTAGGAACTGGTAAAGGTGATGAGATTATATAGAAAATGCTTTTGGCCTTGGGAGATTACATTAAACTATTTTAAAGGTGAAGTATCATTATGCCTGCAAACATTTCAATGGAAAAAGTATAAAAACAGAGAAGAACCAATGTGGAAAAAAGATACAACTGGTAAATCTAGGCAGAAGATTCCTTGGGTGTTTGCTGAATTACTCTGTCAGTAGAAAATACATATGGAAATTCTTAAAGTAAAATGTGGAGGGGTCAAAACAATTTCCAGGTTGGCCCTCCCAGATCCCAAGGAGGGCTGGAGGAAGGACAGGCTCTGCGGAGGGCCTGCCCCACCGGGCTGGCTGAGTCTGGAAACATCAGCTACACTACGGTCTGCTTGTTCTTCCCTATCTTTCTCCCGGGAGTCTGCTGGCATCAGGTGTCTAACTCGCTGTGCCCCCTCCCTGGCAGCAAGCCAGTACATGTTTGCTGAGTGAATTTAGGAGAGACTGATTAGATGGCAAAACTAATCCAATAAAAGTCCCAACTCAGAGAAGTTTGCATTATCATAAATGCAAAGCTAACACACATAAATCATGCTTTTACATGGTTTTCAGGGCTTAATTTTGTGCCTTTTCTGAAAATTTCAGTTGAATAACAGTGACATGTGTAGAATAATAGAAAGGTACCATAAATACAATGTCATTACAACCAAATCCGTGATACACTATCAATTAGATGAATATTACTAGATATCACAACTCCAGTTTCCAAGATGTAAAGATGGAAAAAAAAAAAAAAGATAATGACTCCTAAACTCTATTAAAATGTCAGAAAATAAACTTAGCTTAAGGTATAAATCTATGTGGACAGGAAGAGGGGAATAAACTGTTGCTGGGAGATGAAAGAGGATCGCTGAAGGCAGAGGAATTAAGAGAATGAGAGACCAGTAGTGGGAAAGGCCCAGTTATACCTTAGAACAGCGATTTTCAGCCCGTGTGCCACAGACTTTTCAAATCATGCAATAGCTGACTATTTAGTCAGAGAGTACTGACCTCTTTTCCCTTAAAATGTCAAATAAAAAAATGACAAAAGCCAATACCACAACAACTGTCCAGTGCGAATGAATCAAAATTATACCTTTTCCCCCATCAGATCTGCAACAAATGTTATTTTTGGTGTGCCACAGAATTTTAGTAATTCGTTTACATGTGCCATGAGAGGGAAAAGGTTGAAAATCGCTGCTTTGAAAGAGTTGAGAATGATCATGCCTGGTGCACTTGGACATGGGGTGACAATGCAGCTAAGACAGAAAATATAACTTTCAAATCTGTCTAAACTGCAACATGACTGCTTCGGCAGAAGATAGGCATTTCCATCTCAGGAAAGGGCAGACTAGGAGGTCTCAGACTGGGGAGCCCAAGTCCAACTGGAGGGGGCTCCCACAGTGCAGGCAGCCAGGCCTCCCTGTTCTGCAGGGCGTGGGAGAGCGTCGTCACCACAGCTCAGAGGACAGTCCCATGGTACGCAGGTTGTGAGGCTCTGCCAGTTCTAGTGACACAGCTTACAGTCAAGGGGCAGCTCAGGGCTCCCCATCCACCTGAGTCCTCGGCTCAAACGCTAGCAGACACCCCGGGAAACCAGAAAGCTGAGGAAAGCCTGGAACAAGAAAGGGAGAAGCGACCTGGGAGAAAGAAACTTCAGTGAGAAGAAAACGGAACAAACAAAACTATCACAAAGAGAATACAACCACAAAGACATTTAGTTTTTTAAAAAAACTAAGAGAAAACAAAGACATTCAGTTTTTTAAAAAATTCAGAAAACAAAAGAACTCTTATAAGTGAAAGATGATAGCAAAAATTTTAAATCACTAGAAGAGTTTGAATACAAAGATAAGGAAGTTTCCTAAAAACAGAGCAAAACTTTTTTTAAAAGGAAAAAAAATTGGAAATTAAAGGACTAGACCAGGCAAATCTGCATCAGCACAATAACATCCCAGAAAGATAAAATGGAGGGAAGGAAATAACCAGAGTAATTCAAGAAAACTTCCAGGACTGAAGAATCGAGTTTCTAGACTGCTCCAAGTACCCAGCGCCCTGTGTGCGAGGACCCGGGAAGCCACAGTGGGGCTGTCAGGCAGGCTCTGCCTGCTGCTGCGACAACCAGCCCAGGCCCCGCAGAGGCTCAGAACAACAGAGGGATTCTTTGGGTGGATTTCACACTAGGGAGCGGGGCGAGGGCTCTGCACACTGAGCGCTGTCACCTGGAACGCTGGAGAAACTTGCCTTCCCAGCTGCTGGGCCCACAAGTGAAGTGGGCACCACCCAGCCCTGGGCACGGCGATTCCATGAGGCCACCAAACTCCAGGAGTGAGGAGAGGCCAGGGGTCAGAGATCTGGAAATATGTGGTGACGGACAAAAAGATCCTGCAGTCCTCAAAAAACATGCAAATCCCACAGAAAGGGACTGGCCTGACACTCCTCCTCAACACGAGAAGCCCGGAAAGGAATGGAACAATGCCTGTAAAATCCTGAAGGAACCCTTTTCTAGAATTATGTCTCTAAAAGCTCATCCTGAGCATATCTGTGAAGTGTGACATAAGGAAAAGGAAGTCAGGAGACAGGAAATGTGTGATGGGCAGAGCGCGTCTGAAGGCTGGGGCCCTTCTTTAGGAAGAGGCCCTGCTGCTTCTGAGCATCCTGCAGGAAGACACAAGCAACCAACAAAGCGTTTGGAGTTGAAGCAGCAGTAGCACCTCAAATGCAAAGTAATTTTAAAAAACACCAAAAACCATTAGCTCCAAGGAAAGCAAAAGGTAATATACAGCATGACTCACTCTGAATGGCTTTCAGTCACACACACGAATATTAAATGTTGATCTCCCCAAAATCCCACCACACCTACATGGGGAAGCGGGGGGGGGGGGGGGGGGGGGGGGGAGTAATGAGCATGGGAGCACAGAAAAAGAGAGTAAACAATCACCTTTCAAAAAAGAAAGTCACTAGGTAATAAATATTTACAAATGAAAACTCAAGAGGCAGAGCATTCCATGGCACAAAGAGAAATACCAAAATAATCAGCTAGAAGCCAACACTTGCCTCTGCGGAGGGGAAAGTAGTGGCAGGGAACTCTGTTTTGCCTAACGCCTATAGAGGCTATTTGACTTTTTAAACTATGTGCATGTTTTAAAAAAGAGAAAGAAAAAGGTGACTGGAGCTGAGTCTCTGCCAAGGGAGCTACCTAGTAGGTGGACCAGATTTTTCAACAGTCACACCTCAGCGCTCTTCCAATGACCTATAGCACTGATCTAAATGCCACAAGGGCTGAAACCTGTAAGACACAACCCCTGTCCTCCAGGGCTGGTAAGTTATTAAGAAAACATGAGCATGGAAAAGAATGCAAGTGCAATCAAGTGGGCATATGCTCACCACCCTAAGCATGGCAGAGAGTTATGTGGTAGCAAGAAGGGAGCCTGGGCCCCAGGAGGCACAAAAGACTGAGGGAAGGGGAGGCAAAAGCCAGAGGAGGTGGAGAGAGAGAGATGAGTAGAACCTGAGAGGAACAGGGAGAGCATTTCTAGAAGGGAGCTGGCTTACAGGGACAACAATGTGTGTCATTTGGGAGTATGGACAGTTTTGTCAACACAGGTGAGGTTTTACTCATAATGGGCTGGCAAAATTATTAATAAGGAAAAGTAGACACTAAAAATCACAGAAGTCACTGTTAGGACATTTTCAGTGTCCTTCAACACTATCAGGAGCCCTGTGATACTTTTCCTGCAGTGTCTCAGCTATACCATCCCGGCTCTTCAGTACCACTGCCTCTGCCCTCGTCCTAAACCCCTCACAGCTAAATTCACCCACTTCTTAAGCCGGCACAGGCCTCTCCCAGGCTTGCCTGCTCAGGCCCCTGTCTGGTGGGTCAGCCTCATTGCTATACTTCATTTTCACACGCCAAAGCCACTACCCTGTTTTACATTCCCAGAACACTCCCTGCTCTTGGCTGCCACAGGACCTCTGCACATGCTGTTCCTTCTGGAACACATTCCCTTCTTCACCTCCCTATTCATTCCTACACATCCTTCAGCTCAAGCCTCAATTCCTCAGTGAAACAAACACCCTTGGTTGCTCTGACTCAAAAGTCTCTGTCATAAACTCTTACGCATTACTTTCCCTCTAACAGTTTCTATCTAATTTATGGCCATCTCACCTTCTAGGCCAGTAGTTCTCAGTGGGTCCCCAAACCGCAGCCAGGGCTTCCCAGTGAAGCTATTAAAAATGCAAATTTTTGCCCTAACTGCTTTGGCTCAGTGGATAGAGGGTGGGCCTGCAGACTGAAGGGTCCCAGGTTCGATTCCGGTCAAGGGCATGTTCCTTGGTTGCGGGCACATCCCCAGTGGGGGGTGTGCAGGAGGCAGCTGATCGATGTTTCTCTCTCCCTCATAGATATTTCTAACTCTCTGTCCCTCTCCCTTCTTCTCTGTAAAAAATCCATAAAATATATTTTTAAAAAATGCAAATTTTCAGGCCACACTCCAGACCTATAAAATCAGGAACTTGAGGAAGGAGGCAGCAACTCGTGTTTTGCAAACCTTCCCGACCACTCAGATGTACACTGGAGTCTGAGACCCACTGCCCTAGACTCCATGACTGCAAAGCCTAGGTGTTCTGCCCTCCTTAGTGTCCCTTGGTGCCAAGCACAGTAAGGAGTTGGTAGGATTTCCTGGTTGAATGATGGTGCCTCTCCTGGATCCCCTTCCCTATTAAATTCTAAAACCCCGCTGTGTAACGTTGGAAACCCCCATAATCAACAGGAGCCTGTGACAGGCTCTAGGCCCCAGCTCCCGGGCCTTTCTAGGTTCAAAACTTGGCTCTCCATAGCTTATCATCTGTGTGGCCATCCACAAATTTTCCTAATTTATCTTGGCCTTAATTTCCTCACTTCTAAAATGGGAATAATTATGTACCTACTTCCCAGTATAATTAAGTGAGACAATGAAAGAGACTCATGCCTGCACACACACCGTAAGCCCTAAGCAAATGTTGGTATTATTATTATTGTTGTCAAAACAATAATTATGCAACTTTAAGTTGTCTTTCCCTTGGGTCCTAGCTTTCTTAAAATTGTCCACACACTTCCTCCCTGGCAAACTACTACATCTCACACCCTCCTTGCCTAGCAACCAGAAGCCCTTGCGGGGAGCATCCTCAGCTCCACCTCCCGCACAGCTGGGCTCCACTAGACAGGCTGGGTCTTCCCAGAGCTCAACCTACGTCACTTTCTGGAGTCCCCTCTCACCTCTGGACCCAGAGCTGGGAAACTCGGCTGGTTAGCAGGTGGTTCATTTCAGTGTGTCTGGTGGCCAGGAGTCAAAAGGAACTCACACTGGGAGGCATTTCTGGCCCACTTTTGGTACTTGATAAAGTACTAATAGCAACAATTAAAATATACTCCCACCGAACTGATCTTAAATTTAAAAAACAAAGCCGAAAAACGGTTTCAGCCTCTAAGAAGACACAGGGATCAACACCTGCCTTGTCTCGGGT
Source organism: Myotis yumanensis (assembly GCF_028538775.1). Taxonomy (NCBI): domain Eukaryota; kingdom Metazoa; phylum Chordata; class Mammalia; order Chiroptera; family Vespertilionidae; genus Myotis; species Myotis yumanensis. The sequence goes on from NW_027223762.1 coordinate 69,239,587, forward strand.
GCGATCCTGAGTGATGACAGCGACCAGAACCGCACACAAGGAAGCGCCTGCCCGCTGGGCCAGGGCGGCCAGGAGAGCCCAGCGCCGCGCCCCGGAACCGCGCGCCCCCACACCGGGGAGCTGCCATCCCCGACAGTTAAATGCGGAGTAACTTCCCTTGGAGCAAACAGTCGCAGCGCGTCTGTGCCAACGGCAACAGTGTTTGTATCCCACTGAACCAGCACGGCACGGCGGCGCGCGTCCCCAGGGCGTCCCGGCGCGGCACGCTCCGGTCACGCCGGCGGCCCCTGGGGCGACGTGGCCAGCAGTCCCGCGCGTCGGGGAGCGGGAACTAGGGGCAATGGGCTGGGGCCGGGGTGCGCGGGGCTGGCCCAGGAGGGCGGCCGCGCGGGGCCCCGGTCACTGCGCTCTGGGGCAAGGGCCTCTCCGCCGGGCCACCCGGTCTCCGCGCCGGGCCTAACCGGCCGAGGGTCTTCGCCCAAGTTGGCCGGCTGCGTTGCCGCAAAAATGTCAAGAGCGAGAGTCCGAAGCCCCCGGAAAAGGGTGGGGACAGGAAGGCAGGCCCCCCAGGGAGGGAGACCGGGCTGCAGGGCCACCCCCGGGGCTGCTCACAGCCCGCCGACCCTCGCCCGCCGCCGGGCGCCCAGGAATGAATGAGGCTTCCCCGCCGGCCGCCGGCGCTCACTCACAGGCGACGTAGGCGAGCAGCGCGATGCCCAGCAGCAGCTTCATCCTCCTGCGGTTGACGGCAGACACGAGGCGCAGGAGTGTTTTGCTCACCATGCCCGGGAACCCGCCGGTCCAGGGCCCTGCCGCGGGGGCGCCTGCTGCACAATGCGCGGCGGCAACAGCGGCCCAGAGAGCCCCGCCCCGGCCGCCCGCGAGGCCCCGCCTCCGCGCGCCGGGTTTCCTCCTGGAAGAACCACTACGCACGCGCGACCCCGCCCCCGTCCCGCCCCCTCCCTGGCCCTCCAACCTCCCTCCCCGCCGCCTCCTCGCCCCGCAGGCGCACTGCGGCAGCGGCGCCTTGGTTTTCGAAGAATGTAGCTGGGAGGGGCGGGCGCGCGCATGCGCCTGCGGGCGTGTTTTCCCGGAGTGGCGGCTGGCGCGGGGACGGGAGAGGTGCGTCTCCAGGCTGAGGGCGGCACCGCGGTCGCTAGGTTTCCGAACCCAACCCACCTGGTGGCACGCGGTGGGCAGTCAAAAGTTGCAATGAAAAGAAATATTTGTGCTAAATTTGACCGTGTCTTTTGAAGTTCTTTGAAGGCTTTCCCTAAGAAAGTTGACCAGTTCTCTGGGCTGTTTTGTTGGCTTTTTTAGTTACAGTAGAAGCAGAGAAAATTATGAATCTCTAAAACATTGCTGAAGTCAAAACCCCGTGCATTTTTCTAGGCTATGATCAACTGGATGTCTTTTTAAAAATAAAGGGTTTATTATTATTATTATTATTATTAAAAAAAAAGTAATGCTAGCCTTAGCTGGTTTGGCTCAGTGGATAGTGTCAGCCTGCAGACTGACGGGTCCTGGGTTCCATTCCAGTCAAGGGCACATGCCCCAGTTGCGGGCTCAAACCCCAGTAGGGGGCGTGCAGGAGGCAGTCCATCAATTATTCTCTCTCATTGATGTTTCCATCTCTCCCTCACCTTTCCTCTCTGAAATCAATAAAAATATATTTTTTAAAAAGTAATGTTAGTGGTGTAATTAGGACAAACCAGGGCAAGGACAGGATGAAATCATGCTGAATCTGCATAAAGAAAAACGCTGGCATGTCATCATGTGTGTTTCATCCCAATTTGTTGCATGTGTATATTTTATCATAGTAAGGGGGTGCGTTATGGTGGTGAAGTAATTGCATATGTGGGACCTGAATTTATTTCTTTGATAAGCACTTATTGAATTCCCACTTCAAGCACGGAGGTGTGTCAAGAGATACAGATACCATTATCAGATCCACAGAAACACTGGTCCCATAAGGGAGAAAAGATGATACCCACAGATCTCTGTTGTCAGGAGAAACCCCCAAGAAAATATTGGGGAGCTGCTGATTAGATGTGCTGATCTTCAGCCACAGGGGAAAACCAAAGCCAGCAATGTCGCTGACCTCTGAGCACCAGGCCCCTTTACTAAATGTAACAACCTAATGCCCTTTAACTTTATTAAAAATGTCAGATTGAAGCTGTAAGCAGATTCCAAGCATACTAGGTATCTATTAATTCAAGAAGGCCAGAAATTGTGAAATACATGCTATTTCTGTACAAAGCTCCTTAAAACCCAGCATTCCTAGTTGAGTGCTTTTCCTGCCATCACACACTGTTGCCAGCTTCTCCTGCCCCACTGGACCAAGTCTATGAAAATACCATCAGCAGCTGCAGTTAGAAATGTTGCTGCTGTCATTATTACCACCTAGAAAATTGTCGGTGGCCCAAGACCCTGATTTTCAGTTCAACCAAAGCCAGAATTATGAAGTTGGCAATAGTAAGTGTGCGCCTGTGGCTGTGAGAAGGCAGGAGGGAAAGTCTGTGCCAGCGAGGCCCTCCAGGCTCATCAGGGAAACCGTGGGCTAAGGCAAGTCCACACTTGGTGCTCCTCTCTTTTCTCTTCTTTCAACCAGCCTACCCCTCCTCATCAGGTTCTGGACTCTCGTCCACCCCATCCTGACCTTGCTGTCTACTTTATTCTCTCCAATATTTCCCTCAATTTCTAGTCACAAGGCACTGTTCTTGATAGTTGAGGTTATTAAAAAAATGAATCATAATATGACACCTCTTCTATATTGTAAAAAGTGTAATAAGAGTAAAAAATGAGAATTTATTAAATATCTACCATGTGCCAGGACCTGTTACGTGGGATGCTTTCACATGGATCTTATTTAATTCTGAAACAGCTGTGGGGCACTGTCTAGAGTATGCCCGATGCTCAAAGCCACACACTATAAAATTTACCTATTTGAAGTGTATAATTTAGTTGTGTTTAGCATATTCACAGACATTGCAATAATAACAACAGTCAATTTTGAAAAACATTTCCTTTTTTTTGTTTCTTTCTTGTTCAGTTGTATCTTTCTAGAAATTCATCCATTTCTTCTAGGTTGTCCAATTTGTTGGCATATAATTGATCATAGTATTCCTAATATCTTTTATATTACTGTAATTTTGGTGATAACTTCTCTTTCATTTCTGATTTTATTTATTTGGGATCTATTTTTTTTTATGAGTCTGGCTAAAGGATTGTGAATTTTGTTTATCCTTTATTGAAGCAGTTCTTAGTTTTATTGATTTTCTTATTTGTTTTTTTAAGTCTCTATTGTTCATTTTCACTCTGATCTATATTATTTCCTGCATCCTACTTACTTTGGATTTTGTTTGTTCTTCTCTTTCTAGTTTCTTCATGCACAAAGTTTTGTTGTTTATTTGTGATTCTTTTTTTTTCTTGAGGTAGACTTGTATAGCTATGAACTACAATATTAGAACTGATTTTGCTACATCTATGGGCTTTGGAAATTGTGTTTTCATTTAAATTGGTTCAAGGTATTTTTTTATTTCCTCTTTGATTCATTGGTTGTTTAGTAGCATGTTATTTAGTCTCCATGTGTTTGTTTTTGCCAGTTTTTTTCTTGTGATTGATTTCTTGTTTTATACAGTTGTGATTGGAAAAGATACTTGATAAGATTTCAGTCTTCTTGAATTTATTGAGACTTGTTTTGTGGCTAATGTGTGATAAGACTGGAAGAGTGTTTTATATGCACTTGAAAATAATGTGTATTCTGAAGTTTTTAAATGAAATGTTCTATATCTATTAAGTTGATCTGATATAATGTGATGTTTAAAACCATTTTTTAATTGATTCTGTTTAGATGACCTATCCATTGATATAACTGGTGTATTAAAGTCCCCTCTTATTATTGTAAAACTGTCCATTTCTTCCTTTATGTTTATTAATACTTGCTTTATATAGTTAGGTGCTCCCATATTGGGCACATAGATATTTAAATTTGTATTTTCATCTTGGATTGATCCCTTTATTATTATGTGACTAGAGGCCTGGTGCATGAAATTCGTGCATGGGGGGCAGATCCCTCAGCCTGGCCTATGTTCTCTTGCAATCCAGTACCCTCTAGGGGATGTCGGGCCTAAAGTGGCAGTAGGACATCCCTCTCGCAGTCCTGGACGCTGCATGCACCAGTGACCTTACTTTTCATACAGGTGAAAGGCATCTTGCTGTTGTATGGGCAGCTACATTTTTTTGCCCTGATTATACAAAGTAGTACATAGCATGATCCTTCTGAGGTAATAGTACCATTTTCCCCATCTTATGGGGGGAAAATTGAAGCAAAGAGAAGTTAAGTAATTGGCTTTGTCACACAGTTACAAAATGTGCAAGCCAGAGTCCATGAATCACCGCTGCATCATCCTGTTTTTTCAGTGTTAGAGTAGCTTTGCCAGGTTTAATTTTTAAATCTAAGAGACTGATCCCAATATATAGGGTAGGGTCCCTAGGCCTGGCTGGCAATCAGGGCCATCTGTGGGGCAACCAGCTTGTGAGGCAATCAGGAGGCCCCTGCTGGCACCTGCCTTGGCTGGCAGCCTCCTGCTGCCCACCAGCCAGTCCAGTCCCTGCCACCGCCAGTCACCTCCCTATTGGGGGCAGACGCTCCTGCGTTGAGTGTCTTCCCCTCGTGGTTTAGTGCATGTCATAGCGACCAGTCATTCCACAGGTTGTTTCGCTGTTAGGTCAATTTGCATATTAGGGTTTTATTATATAGGACTAGAGGTCCAGTGCATGAAATTCATGCACTGGGGAGGGGGGGTGTCCCTCAGCCCAGACTGCACCCTCTCCAATCTGGGACCCCTCGGGGGATGTCCCACAGGGATCGGGCCTAAATCGGCAGTCGGATATCCCTCTCACAATCCGGGACTGCTGGCTCCCAACCATTCACCTGCTTGATTGCCCCTAACTGCTTCTGCCTGCCAGCCTGATCACCCCCTAACCACTCCCCTGCCAGCCTGATCGATGCCTAACTGCTCCCCTACTGGCCTGATTGCCCCCAACTTCCCTCTCCTGCTGGCCTGATTGCCCCCAACTGTCCTCCCCTTGTGGCAGCCATCATTTTTTTATTCCCCTCTCCCCCCCTTTTTTTTTGACAGGAGTTGACTACGTGAGAATACTTTTGTAAGTGCAAAACATTTTTGGCAGAGTAAAAAATAGAAAAGGCCAATCATTGATAAAAAGGAGCCCATAATTACCCACTTAACTCTTGGTTAGTGCAGTATTTACATGTGTAATAATCAGCAGACATGTATACAATGGCATGTGTGTGAACATATAGTATGCCAAGAGCTCACAACTGTACACACACATGCCCCAAATGGCTCTTAAATAAACTTAATCCTATAGCAGAGTTTGGAGTACATTTTTCACAGTATAGAATTTTTCTGTGGTGGTCATCTTTAACCACATGGGGGTGGCCATCTTGTGTGAGGGTGTGATGATGAATTTGCATATTACCTCTTTATTATATAGGATGCTTTTCTTTGTTTCTCTTTCCAGACTTTTTTTCAAAATATTTTTTTTTACTTTTTTAATCCTCACCTGAGGATATTTTTCCATTGATTTTTAGAGAGAATGGAAGAGAGAGAGAAAGAGAGCGTGAGAGAAACACATCAATTGGTTGCCTCCAGCACATGCCCTCCCAGGGCCCAGGCTGGGGAGGAGCCTGCAACCAAGGTACGTGCCCTTGATGGGAATTGAACCTGGGACCCTTCAGTCCACAGCCAATGCTCTATACACAGAGCTGAACCAGCGAGGGCCAAAATCTATTGTCTTTGACATGGGTGTTGCTCGCCCAGCTATCTTTTTGTTTCTATTTGCATGGAATACCTTTTACTTAATCCCTTCACTTTCAATTTGTATCCCTTCACTTTCAATTTGTGCATGTGTTTTGATCTGAAGTGAGTCTGTTGTAGGCAGCATTTAGATGGGTCTTGTTCTTTATTTTTATCCATTCAGCCATGCTATGTCTTTTGATTGGAGCACTTAGTCCATTTACATGTAAAGTAATTATGGATAGTTGTGTACTTACTGACATTTTGTTAATTGAGTTTTGCTTGTTATTATAGTTCTTCCCTACTCCTTCCTTCTTCTCTTGATCTCTTTCCTAGTTTTCTTTGGTGTTATGTTTGGGGGTTTTTCTCTTTATTTTTTTTGTAGATATTTGGTTTGTGATTACCATGAGGTTCATACATGTCCATCTATATCTATAGCAGTCTTTTTTAAGCTAATAGATGTTTACGTTCAAACACATTACATTTTTACATAAAACAAGAATTTGTTTTTGATGTCATATTTTAGATCTTTTGGTTTGTGTATCCTCTATTTATTATAGTTATAGTTAATTTTACTCATTTTTTTCTTTTAACCTTAATAGTAGCTTTTTAAGTGGATGATTTGCTGTGTTTGTTACATATTTGCCTTTACCTATGATAATATTTTTATTTTATGTACTTTCTTATTTCTGGTTATGGCCTTTTCTTTTCTGCTGAAAGAAAACCCTTTGATGTTTCTTGTAAAGCCAGTTTAGTGGTGCTGAACTTCTTGTTTTTCTTTATCTGGGAAACTCTTTATCTCTCCTTCAATTCTGAATGATAATCTTTCTGGGTAGATTATTCCTTTCTTTTATGTCTTGTTGGCTTCTTTAGATTTATCTTATTTGAAACTCCTGTGAGTCCTAGACATGGATGTCTGTTTTCTTCCCCAGATTAGGTAAGTGTTCAGCCACAGTTCCTCAAATAAAGTCTTTGTTCTTGTTTCGCTTTCTTTTCTTTTGGAGATCCTTCTGATGTTGAGGTTAGTGTAATTGTTGTTGTCCCAATGGTCCCTTAAACTATTCTTCGTTTATTTATTGCTATTCTAATTGAATGATTTCTACTATCTGATCTTTCAAGTCACTAATCCATTCTTCTGTATTAGCTAATTGATTCCTTCTAATGTATTTTTCACTTCAATTATTGTATTCATCATCTCTAATTGGTTCTTTTCTCTCAGTAATTCAAAAGATTGGGGGTATAAATATTGGAGATTTAAATTTTTTAAGATTTGAATTTATTGGGGTGACATTGGCTAATAAAATTATATAGGTTTTAGGTGTCCAATTCTATAGTACATGAATCGTATATTGTATTGTGTGTTTACCACCCCAAGTCAGCTTCTCCTTCCATCACCACTTATCCCCACACACCCTCTCCTACCTCTTTCTCTAATTGGTTCTTTACTATATTTTTCTCTTTGTTGAAATTATCTCTGAGTTCCTCTATTCTGCTCTTAACTTTGTTGAGCATACTTGTGACAACTTATTTGTAGTCTTTACCAGGCAAATTACTTATCTCCATTTCATTAGGGTTTTTCTCTGGTTCTTCTTATTCCTTCATTTGTAATGTATTCCTCTGTCTTATCATTTTGCTTGACTTTCTGTGTTTGTTCCTAACAATTAGATAGGATAGCTATCTCTCCTGATCTTGAAGAAGTGGCCTTGTGTAGGAGTGACCTCTATGTAGACTGTGTGCTGGGTGGTTTTGACTGACTGTTTGGAGTTAGGGTCAGTGCATACCAATCCTGGGGTGCTAAGTGGCCAGGGGGAGTGGGCTCAGGTGGTGTATAGCCTAGTTTCTGCACACTGCTGTGCCCTGTGGTCCTGCCAGAGCAAGCTACAGAGGGTGCAGCCATTTGTGCACATGTGCTTGGCCGTGCTCTGTTGACTCCTTTGTCTGGTTGGAGTGTTGACAGGGCAGCACAGCCCAGTGTATGTACACCAGAGTGCCTTTTCAGTCCCACTAGTGTGAGCTCTGGGGTGGGGTTGCCAGGAATGCACTGTAGTGGCCTTGCAGATTGGTCACAGCACCTGGGTAAAGCTCTTGCCCGTGGTATTAGGTGGAGAGGGAACATAAACAATGGTGCTCACCAGCACCTCCAATCCTGGAGAGTACCCTCAGATCCTGGAGAGCTCTTGAAGTTCCCCACCTTCTCTATGCAGTCTCTCTCTCATTTGTTGTGCAGAAGCTGTTCGATTGGCCTTCAGTTGTCTCTCAGGAGGATTGCTCTAAATGTAGGGAATATTCAGTGTGTTTGTGGAAGGCGGTGAGTTCAGCATCCCCCTATGCTGCTGCTTTGGATCCACCTCTAAAACACTTTTATTGCTCCAAAAAGAAGTCTATCCTCTACCTACCATCTCCCTAGACAACCACTAATCTACTTTCTGTTTCTGTAGATTTCCTTGTTATGGATATTTCATGTGAATGAAGTAATACAATATGTGGTCTGCTCTGACTAGCTTTTTTCATTTAGCAAAATGTTCTCCAGGTTCATCCATATTGTAGCATGGGTCAATACTTTTTTTTATGGTATAATAATATTTTATTATATGGCTATATTACATTTTGTTTATCCATTCATCAGTTGATAGATATTTGGGTGATTTATAGCTTTTTACTATTATGAAAAATAGAGCTATAAACATTTGTGTACAAGTTTTTTCATTTCTCTTCATTATTGTCTTAGTTCTATATACAGAGGAGTGGCATTGCTGGGTCAAATGGTAACTTTATGTTTAATCCTTTGAGGAGCTACTAAGCTTTTCCAAAATGACTATACCATTTTATATCCACCAACACTCTATGAGGAGTTCAGTTTCTCCACATTTTTGTTAACACTTATTATCTAACTTTTTTATTCTAGCCATCCTAGTGGGTGTGATGTGATAATTCATTGTTGTTTTGATTTACATCTGATGACTAATGATGGTAAGCATTTTTTCATGTTCTCATTGGCCATTTCTATATTTTTTTGATAAATCTCTATTCAGACCCTTTGTCCATTTATTAATTGAGTTATTTGCTTTTTATTATTGAGTTGTAAATATTTTTAATATATTCTGGATAAAAAGTTCTTTCTTTTTAAATGTGTTTTTATTGATTTTAGAGTAAAAGGAAGGGAGAGGGAGAGAAAGAGAGAAACATCAATAGACTTCCTCCTCCACACTCTGCCTACTGGGGATCAGGCCCAGAATCTGGGCATGTGTTCTGACCAGAAATCGAACTGGTGACCTCTCAGTATATGGGATGACACTCAACCAACTGAGCCACACAGGCCAGGAAAGGATACAGATTTCCTATTCAATGTATGATTTGTAAATATCTCCTCCCATTCAGGGAGTTGTCCTTTCACTTGTTTGATGTATCCTTTGAAGCACAAAAGTTTTAAATTTTGAAAAAATGTAATTTATATTCTTTATCTTGTTCTTATGCTTTTGTGTCATATTTAAGAATTCTTTGCTAAATCCAAGTTAATGAATGTTTACCTAGGTTTTCTTCTAAGAGTTTTAATTTATTTGCCCTTACATTTAGGTCTTTATCCATTTTGAGTTACTTTTGGTATATAGTGTTAGGTAAGAGTCTAATATCATTCTCTTTAAGAGTAATCACCAACTTCATTGTTATATGTATATTTTTTCTACTTCTTACCCAATTAACTTCTTAAGAAAATTTATTGCATTATATTTATCTCTGTGAATAAATGCCTGTTGAAAGAATTCATGATGCTTCACCTAGTTTTTAAAAAAATATATTTTTATTGTTTTCAGTGAGGGAGAGGGAGAGAGATAGAAACATTAATGATGAGAAAGAATCATTGATTGGCTGCCTCCTGCATGCCCACATTGGAGATCGAGCCCGAAATCTGGGCATGTGCCCTGACCAGGAATCAAACTGTCACCTCCTGGTTCATAGGTCAACCTACAATCACTGAGCCATGCTGGCCAGGCATGCTTCACTGAGTTTTTATTCACTTCTGAAGATTTATTTAGAATTAACCAAGCAACATACTCTTAATATAGAGTAAAAGAATACAATTACATGAGGCAATATCTGTTTGAATTAGAAACACTTTGTGTTAGAAATTCCATCAGATTAACTGCGCAAAATATATAGGAAAGCCATCAGACTATTTAAGGAGGGGAGCTGATCTATGTAATTTTGAATTAAATAAATATACATATATTTAAAATAGTCTTATAAGATGATTTAGCTCAGGAGAAAATATAGTTATATCTCAGTATGGTTTCTATAGATTTATTTGGGTCAGGTTCTTATTAGTCCAGGACTTGCATTAGTGACTTGTCTTTGTTTTGGCAATAAATGAGAATCAGACATTAAAAGCTTGTTTGTAAGTTTCCATTTCCTCCACTTTGCTCCTGTTCTACATCAAACACAATCAAATTATGTCTAGGCAGAATGTTAGCATTTATTTTGGCTTCATTTGACCCATGTTTTGTCTAAGGTATGTGTGCATTGCCATGACAAGATTATTTAGAAAATTACATCAACTCTCTACTTAGATGTGTAGAGCCCCCTTCTTCTGGGCTTTTGCCACTGGAGATGGAAATGGTTACAGGGCTTGGCTTGCAGTCTGAGGACCATGCTAATGAAGCTGCTGGTAAGATGGTAATAAATCTTCCAAATCTCCCATTTTAACTATGGATTTTACACTGTGAACATTTCTTGGACGTAAAAGATGTCTCTTTTGAGCATGAGAAAATAAATTTATCTCAGCATTCCTATTGCTAGTCAAAATTTGGGGTGTTCTTGTCTTTCTCTTGCAGAGAAAAATAAAAAAGACAATTTTAATCTGAGGTAAAGGGGATTATAGCTAACAGTAGGAAAACATGATTCTATGCCTTCCTCAGGGACAGATGCACATTATTCATATGTTTCCTACTCTGAACCACCTCGGACTTGCAGAATACCGAGTAAGACAAAATTTAACAATTCTGTGCTCCCTTCTCCCCTCTGATTGTTTTTATTTGTTTGTTCATGTGTTTATTGCCTCTCCCAAACTTACTGATACTGCCCTAAGTTATGATGGCCTAATATTGTATTATTTGTGAAAGTATATATAACAAAATCCCACATCACCCCTAAACCATGAACAGTTAGTTTCTAAGAGAGAAATCTCTAGTTGACAGGCATATACATAGCCCTCAGTTCTTTTTTATTTTTCAGCTTTATTGTGGTAAAATTGAGATCACATTTGTGTTTATTAATCAAATGGAGGGAAGTGAAATCAGTATGGACTCCTAACCAGTCCCTCCTGTAGTCTATCTACCCAGGTCAAGCTGCCAAGGACCAGGAAGGACAGTGGATAAGCCACTCTGCCCTGCCCCCACCCCAGTGAGATCCAAGGGAGCCAGGGCGCCCCCCCCGCCCCCCCCCCCCCCCCCACACCCCACCAGGTAAGAAGAGGAAGTGAGCAAAGGACAGAGGCCCAACAAGGATGAAGGAAACAGAGCTGCTGGGCAAACAGGCCTGACCTGTGGTGAGATCCCTTGGCTTTGCACTCAGTGGGGAGGGCTAAGTGTCCCAGATCCAAACCCATGAGTGGAACCAAGCAGGGGTGCATCTGGTTCTTCCTGTCCCTGGGAGTCCCTCTCTCTGATAATCCAGGCTCCAAAGAAAAATGTGCTAGACTCTGACACAGAAGACCTAGGGTCTGGACTTAGGGATTAAATGCATGTTCAGTGTCCAGCTCTGCAAAGGACAATTGAAGAGTTTAAGGGGCACCTGTATCTGGAAGTGCCTAGTGCCCTGTTGTTGGCCCCAGGAGGTGCTCACCACAGGGAGAAGCAGCAGATGATCTTTGCACCGTCTTGACCCACTTGGTTCCAGAGGAGCGGACACACATAAGCCATTACTGAAACCCTCTGACTGCCGAGCAGTGCCTGGCTCACACAACCGCTTCCCAAGAAATCATTGTTGAAGGGACACAGCTGTAAAACCAGCCGTTGGATGCAAAATGGCCACCTAGCAGTGCTACTGAGAGGAGTGAGAAGCAGCATTAGGAGACAGGGTGAGGGAAGAAGGAGGACACTTGGAGCTGAAACCACAAAATGTTTTGTAGAAAAACAGAATGTCAGAAAAACAGGATGTTTTGAGACAAGGATGTTTTTCCCGGCAAGTGCAAAATAAAATATTTGCCAAAAGGCCGGGACCAATCAGAGAGTGACACAGATAGACAAAGAGCAGGCCTTTAGCAGATATAAGGGAAAGGAGCAGAATGCTTCAGTGGCAACCCATTTGGGTCCTCTCTCTGAGCAGGGAGCCTGTGTTTGCTTGCAATGAACTCCTGCCTTGTTTTAACTCCTCTGGTCCATGGTGTCATTCTTCAATTCCATGAGACATGACACCTGGAAGAATTCCTGCTCGCCGGCTACAGTATCATCTTTAGGGGCTCCTCCGGGATCCCACCTCCTCACATCAAACATCGATCGGTGAGCAGGGCGGACCCTGTCGCTTCTCTGTCTTCCTCTTATAATACTGAGAGTGTCCTCAGACACCTGTCAGCCATGTAATTCTGGCTGCTGTTCTGAAGCGGGAATTCCCTTTCTTTTGCTTTCTACTGCTTTGTTTCTGAGCTATGTCAAACTGTGAGCCATGGGATGCAGGTCTGGGTCAGCCACTTAAAAGCCACTAGGGCGGCTTCCTCTTGAAGATGCCCATGTGAGGATAAACTGGTAGATGGACTGGGTTTGAAGGCAATAGACCCCTGCAAGTAGTAAGACAAAGTCCAACCAACAACTGCGTGAGTGCTTGGGCCCTGGCCAAGCTCCAAAGATCAACGAGGCACAATTCCTTCCTCTGATTTGAGGCTCTCAAATGTCCTAAGGTATGTAAGGGCCTCACAAAGCTGTCTGGGTTTGAACCCTAAGACATGTAGGGGCCTCATAGAGAATGCAACTGTAATTAAACTTTGACCCATCCAGGGAGTGCCCATAAGGGCTGGCCACCCAGTGCTCCGGATCCTCATGGCTGTTTTAGACAGCTGGGGAGAGAAACCGAGGCATGTAAGGGGGAAGATGACCAGAGGCGTCACTTCCTCTGGGAGCTCCCTACATAAGCAGCACACTTTGACCCACAACACTTGACCCCTCCTGGCTCTGTCTCCAGTAGGTTATTTGGTTAGACTTGCTCACTGTACTTGCTACCTCCTTTGCTCCCCTTAAGTGGATGCTCCAGTGGCTTCAAATGGGAACCCCCTTTTATTGAGCCTACCTTCCTGAACGAGGACCACCATCTCCTTGGGCTGGACCCCACTAAATTAATCTTCATGGTCTCCATTTGTCAGCCCCTCTTTACACCATTGGCAACTGAGCTCCTCAGACTGCTCTTAGGTCTGCCCCCCTTCCCGCCCCCCACTGTGTCCCTGGTGCCCGTGGAGCATGGTCCATGGCTCTCTAGGGCGGTGGGGACCTAGTTCTTCCCTCCCACTCCTCACTCCTGGAATGTGACTTCAACTACCCCAAGACCTTCTAGCAAGCTAATCAAGCAGTGATGGCAGCCCTCTGCCATTTCTCCACCTGCCTGGGATGGTTAACTCTGTGGCCCCAATGAGGGGATATTTCCATGCTATCTTATTCACTATAGTGCTAGAGGTCTTGACTCTACACAAGGGACATAATCTTTTTTTTAAATGTTTGCTGTTTTATTTTTATATTATTTTTATTTATTATTAAATATATTTTTATTGATTTCAGATAGGAAGGGAGAGGGAGAGATAGAAACATCAATGATGAGAGAGAATCATTGATTGGCTGCCTCCTGCACGCCCCCTTACTGGGGATCGAGACCACAACCAGGCATGTGCCCTTGACCAGAATCAAACCTGGGACCCTTCAGTCCATAGGCCTGCGCTCTATCTACCCACTGATGCCTCACCCACCAGCTAGGGCAAGGGGACATAATCTTAAAGTGAGGGCCAGTCTCCATCCAATGGTCCTGACTGAGCCCCGCTTTTCTGGAAGGCCACTGTTTGTGGCCTCTTTTTGGGGGGCCGGGGGGGGGGGGCCTCAGTGGATACAAGTCTAAGGTCCAAAGGGTTATTCAGATCCCCTAGGGGGGAAAGACATGGAATTCCATCCCTACAGACCATCTGCTTGCAGACCATCTTAATTCTCATCCTACAGGAAGGGATGTGGGCCCTACAAAAATATGCATAACATTGGGGGAATTGTAGGGAACAAACACGGGTTAAATCAAATAGAACCACACTGGTAAGTGAGCACAGTCCAGTAGGTCAGTTCTGTTAGTGGGAGCACACTGACAGGTTTGAGTAAACAGGGTTATACACAGCTTCCCAAAAGAGAGGAGGTAGGGCCCCTGGTTCCTGGCCCAGGGTCCTAAGGTCTCGTCAGTAAACATGACTAGTCCAACAGACCCTCTTTTGTGGTCGTGTGCAAAGAGGCATGCAACTACTTCCAGACACTAGGGAAGGGAAGTGGTCTCTCCATACTCTGACTAGAAGGGGGATGCCCCTAATGACAAAGAGGAAGGCCAGAGAGGGTGCTGGACATCTTTAGGTGTGTTTTTCTTATAGATGGGAAGTGCATTTTCCATGCCTCATGCAGATAGTCCTTTGGGCTGCATCTTAAGGCATTGGAATTCCTTTTTCTCTAGAGAAGAAACGCCTGATTTTCTTCTGCACCCAGACATGGCCCCAATATAAATTGGCAGATGGGGAAAGTTGGCCCACAGAAGGGATCCTTAATTATAATGCCACTAGTGGCCTGGTGCACAAAATTCATGCACGGGGGTGGGGGGGTTGTCCCTCAGCCCAGCCTGCACCCTCTCCAATCTGGGACCCCTTGGGGGATGTCCGACTGCCAGTTTAGGCCAGATCCCTGTGGCAGTCAGACATCCCTCTCAAATCCAGGACCACTGGCTCCTAACCGCTCACCTGCCTGCCTGCCCCTAACCACTCTGCCTGCCGGCCTGCTTGCCCCAAACTGACCCCCCTTGCCAGCCTGCTTGCCCCCAACTGCCCCCCCCCCCCCCCCCCCGCTGGCCTGCTCACCTTCAACTGCTCCCTCTGCTGACCTGATCACCCCCCAACTGCCCTCCCTTCCTGGCCTGATCACCCCTAACCGCCTCTGCCTCAGCCCTGCCACCATGACTTTGTCTGGAAGGACATTCAGAAGGTCTCCTGGAAGGTCTCCCAGTCTAATTAGCATATTACCCTTTTATTAGTATAGATTGGAAGTGGTCGGAAGTTCCTTATGTCCAGACCTTCTTCACCCTCAGAGATAAACCAGATTTGTGCAGAGACTGTAAAATAGACCCTTCACTCCTTGCCAGGGTCACCCAGGGACTGCGGGGAAAGGGGGAGGAGCAGAAGAGGCCCCTGGCTTCTCCTGGTGAGCCCTCATGCCCTCCTTAACCTGGGCCTCCTGGTGAAACCCGCCCCCCCCCCCAAACAGGAGGCCTTTCAGAAAATGAGGCCTCCCCAAAGGTTTGGCCCAGATCCAACCCGGCCACGGGGCATCTACCCCCTAGTGGAACAGGCAGGCGGGGAATTTGGTGTCTCCATGGTACAGGTCCCCTTCTCTTTGCAAGATCTAAGGGAGATCAAGAGATACCTGGGAAAATTTTAAGATGATCCCAATAAATGCAAAGAAGTCTTCCAGAGTCTTCCCTAAACATTTGAATTGTCTTATAGGGATCTCATGGTACTCTTGGGACTCTTGGGACAGACTCTGTATCCCTCTGAAAAGCAAAATATAATGCCTTTAAGGGGGTGACTACTGTTAATAATACTATATTTTATACTTGAAAGTTGCTAAGAGAATAGATCTTAACTATTCAAGAAAGGTAATTATGCGAGGTGATTGAGATGTTAACTAACCCTCTTGTGGGAATGATTGCATAATACATGTAGGAGGAAATCATCAGATTGTGCACCTTACACTTACACAATAGTATATACCATCATATCTCAATAAATCGGGGGGAGGGAAGACAGGGGGAATAAGGCCTTTAAGGTGGGCACCTAATTCCATCTGACTGGTGTCCTTATAAGAAGTTTTTGGCCAAACCGGTTTGGCTCAGTGGATAGAGCGTCGGCCTGTGAACTCAGGGGTCCCGGGTTCGATTCCGGTCAAGGGCATGTACCCTGGTTGCGGGCACGTCCCCAGTGGGGGACGTGCAGGAGGCAGCTGATTGATCTCTCTCATCGATGTTTCTAGCTCTCTATCCCTCTCCCTTCTTCTCTGTGAAAAAATCAATAAAATATATTAAAAAAAAAAAAAGAGAATAAAAAAAGAAGTTTTTGTTGTTGTTCTCACCTGAGTATATTTTTTCATTGATCTTTTTAGAGAGTGTGGAAAGACAGAGAAACATCGATGTGAGAGAAGCACATCGATTGATTGCCTCCTGCATGTGCCCCGACCAGGGCCCAGGCCGGGGTGGAGCCTGCAACCAAGGTACGTGCCCTTGATGGGAATCAAACTTGGGACCCTTCGGTCCACAGGCCGATGCTCTATCTACTGAGCCAAACCGGCGAGGGCAAGAAGAGATTTTGACACGTAAAGCCACCAGGAAAGAGCCTGCGCAGAGGAAAGTTCATGTGATGACACAGCAAGAAGGGAGCCTCAGGAGAAAGCAAACCTGCCAGCGTGTCGCTCTCACAGGCTGCAGACTGAGAAAACAGATTCTGTCGTTTAAGCCCCCAGCCTGTGGTGCTTTGCTATGGATGCCTGAGCTGACTAGTACGGATATTACTCTACTCAATCCTTACAACAGTCCTCTGAGGCAAGCACTGTGATCCTGGACTTATGAGAAGAGAGGTGTAAGGAGGTGTAAGGAGGTTGCTTACACTGGAGGTGTAAGGAGGTTGCTTGACCAGCTGAAGATCACACAGTTGACTAGAACTTGGACCTTTGGCTCCAGATCCAGTGCTCTTCCTTCGGGCCCAGAGCTGTCTCCATCGGGTACTTGCTCCTCTCCTGCTCCCCTGGTACGGCTCCGTATGGGGAATATCTGGGCCCATCAGAAGAGGGCATGTATGCGTATGTACATTTCTGTATGAAATGTCTGAGTCACATTTGATTTTTACCCTTGTGAACACAATGCTGTCAATATAGCAGATAGATCTCTAATTTTTGCTGCCATTTTTCTTTGCTTTAAAATAAAATAAAATAAAATAGACTTTAAAGTTTAAATTGTCAGGAAGTTGCCAAGTGCTCCATTCCCTAGGATACTAACAGAAATAGACAAAATGAGACCCTGAGCCCAAGACCACTAGACACCTCTGACTCTCACTTTGAGTGAAACTTTTTAAATAGACTCAGATTGTAGCGCTGGGAACTTCAAGATTATCTATACAAAGAAGAAACTGAGGCTGAGGGAGATGAGAAGCATTGCTCAATGACAATGACAGGATACAGTTCTAAGATTTGAAGGGCTCTATGTCTCAGCTCACAGTGAAAGGACATTTTTTTAAAAAGAAGTTCAATTTTTGACCTCAACAGATTGGTGGCTCTGCAAGCATGTCAAACTTGCAGCTGGTGGGCCGCATGCCCCGTTTGCTCGCAGGCTGCGAATTTGACATGCTCGCTTACCTTCCTCACCTTGGCCCTCACCAGGACAGATGGCATTTGTGTCCGGGGGTCCCCCTTGTTTTCATTGCCCCCTGGTAATACCCTAGTCTCTCCTGCATGACGGGCTGAGTCCCCTGCCTCCTCCCTCAATGCCACCCTATTAAAAAAAAAAGTTCAATTTAAAAAAAAAATGATTTTAGAAAGGGAAGAAGATGGGGGTGGGAGGGGAGAGACTAATGTGAGAGAGAAACATTGATCAGTTGCCTCCTGTAGGTGCTATGACTAAGGATTTATTTAACCTACAGTCTGGGTCTGTGCCCTGACCAGGAATCGAACCTGCAACCTTCCAGTGTAAGAGATGACATTCCAATCAACTGAGCCACCCAACCAGGGCTAGTGGTAGGAGATTAAAGAGAGGGATGGGGCTGGTCAGAGTAGGGACACTGACACCATGAGAGTGACAGCTTGACAGCAGAGGAGGGAACAGCCAGGCTGACACGAGGTCCAGCATTAGCCGCGCCTCATAACGTGTGGTGGCTTTATGCAGGACAAGCAGCCCATGGGCCCTAGTAACTCTCACGGCATCCCAATCCTCACAGCTCAATTACATAATTAATGTTTGTGAGGACCCTTGGCCATCAAGAAGGTTTAATTATCCTCTATTTAGTCTGGTTCCTAAGTCAGTGCCTTGCATAATATATTTTATAAACAACAACAATAATAATTAACATTTATGAGTGCTCTGTTCCAGGGTCTGTGCTAAATGCTTTATAGGGATTATCTCATTTGAGAATATTGCCATCCAAAATGGTCTTAATTAAAAATGTTTTGGTTCTTGAAGCTGCAATTGGCTGAAAAGTTCACTTAGATGGAAAAACCCATTTACTAAGGAGGATTCCATTAAAGGATAGCATCATCTCTCTCTCTCTCCCTCTCTCTCTCTCTCTCTCTCTATTTTACATGTTTACATATATGTTTACAAAAACATTCAAAAATATTGCTTCATGCAGTTCCTAATCCCACACTCTCCCATATTCGGTTTGTCTGTCTCATGTATCCTTCAGGAGCCACTGGAGTGTGGCCTAGGGGGAAGCCTTCTTCAACTGCCTCAGCCACAGTCCTTCCCCTTCTCTGAGCTCCTATAGCTGTCCCTTCCTGTCCTGTGCATTTAGTGCATACATGTGTGCGATCTGGTGTGGGCCTTCATCCTTTCATGCGGATGGTGACAGTCCCTGATGTCAGTGCCCATGTCCTTCTTGAACAATCAGCACTCAGTGTTCTGAATACCCTCCCGGCTTCTTTGATGCTTGCTACTACTGATGCATGTAGTTACTCATGTCACAATGATGCCCTTGTAATTGAGCCAGTTATTAATTAACTAGAGGCCCGGTGCACAAAAATTTGTGCACTGGTGGGGGAGGGGGGTGGGGGAGTGTCCCTCAGCCCCACTTGTGCCCTCTCACAGTCTGGGACCCCTTGGGAGATAACCACTTGCTGGCTTAGGCCCGCTCCCTGGATGGCAGATGGCAGGCCCAATCCCTTGGTGCCTGCCCTGCCTCCCTGGTTCACATACATGGCAGGGCCGATCCGGGGGTTGGGGCACCGCCCCAGGTTGGGTTGCACACGGGACGCCCCAGGCGGGTCACACATGGGACGCCCAGGCATGCCGGCCGATCGCTGCTGCCCCACCTGGCCGCCCCTGGTTGAGTCGCACACAGGATGCCCAGATGGAGGCCGGGCGGGCTGGCCAATTGCTGCTACACTGCCCGGCCACCCCAGGTCAGGTCGCACACGGACGCCCGCCACCCCGGGTTGCAGATAGCAGGCCCAGATGGTGGCAGGGCAGGCGGGATGGCGCTGTCCCACCCTGCCTGCAGTATGCAAATTAGCCACCATCTTTGTTGGTGGTTAATTTGCATATCACGCTGATTAGCTAATGGGTGGCGTAGCGAAGGTACAGTCAATTACCATGTTTGTCTATTATTAGATAGGATGGGAAAGGAGCAAAGGGAAGGCCATATATTATAGTCATTTGTGGAGCTTTGCCAGGAAACTGCAGTTTAACACTCCCTAGGAGGCCACAAGTCTGTTCCCTGAAGATTGTGTGTGTGTGTGTGGGGGGGGGGGGGGGGCGTGGTGCGGAGGAAGGGACTGTACAGGTAAAAAAGATACGCATGCCCAGTAAAGTCTGGGTGAAGTAAGGAAGGTACTTTCCTGTCAGTCACACCTGGGAACAGGTTATTGCTCAGAGTGGGCATGGCAACTGCCAGCTCAGGAAGATTTGAGATATTTAAACTCCTAAACAAAGGAGTTCGCTCTCTTGGTTTGCACTTTTATGCTTTCAGGACTCTTGGGCCTCCTGTCCAGGGGGCATTCACCATGCCATGAGCCATGTGGGTCCCACACAATGGACTAATGGACTGCAATGAGCTTCCCACTGCACTGGACCCAGCTCCACCAGGAACAGAAACTTTGGATGCTGGCTTTGCTTCTAGCTCTACTGACACCCCAGCTGCACGTGTTCTAGGATTGGATTAAGATAAATGGGACTTTGGAAATGCAGAGATGTAACTGCACGCACATGAAAATCACTCATCCTCCCATGAGTCTCAGAAAATTCTTTTTCCTGAGATATTGTAAGGACCCCACCCCAAGCACTCCACTTTAACTGACAACAACAGTATGTCTTTCATTCATCTATCGTCAGTTTCTCATCTGCACAACAGAGATTAAACCACCTGCCTCACAGGGTGTTTGTGGGCACTAACTGGAGTAACATGTGAAAACCACTTTTTAACTCGTTACAGCATTGCCATATAAATGTTAGCTGTTTCTAGTGCATTTTAAATAAAAGTCCAACTACTGAAATGGGGTAGGCACACGGCTTCTCAGGACACATACCTGTTGTGAATGATTTTGGAGGGAATGTGCCCAGCCCAGGACCCGAAAGGGTCCCACTTGCCGCTGCTGGATTTGAAAAAGAACCCCTGAGCCAGCTCTTTCTGGACACCATTCCTGGACATCCTGACTTAAGCTGGAATACTGAAGTGCTCACTATTCTTATTAGGTCTTGAAATAGAAACGAGTGGAGTGTCACCGCAGTCATCTTTAGATGTCATTAGACAAGAGACAGCAGCTTTGAGAGGGTGAGAATGAAGTGACTTCAAGTGAACAGCAGGCGAAGACCCCACATGACCCTGCAGGGATGGAGAGGACGCTCTCGGCCTTCCTGGTTCTGCCTGCAGGAGGCCCAGCCATCTCTCCTGCTACTGGATTGCAGCAAGTGCTACTCTTTTGTATGTTACCTATATTTTGCCTAAGCTATTTTGGGTGATTTTCTTTCTTTTTTAATCAAAAGAGCCTCAATTAAGGCAATCCTCTATTTTCTAAGCAAGCCTGAGATTCTGAACTTTAAAAGAATAATACATTTTAGAAGAGTAATATGGACTATTTTATGAGACAAATGCCTTTTTTTTATTAGAAAGGTGCCCTAGCCTGGCAGGTGTGGCTCAGTGTGTCTGAGCATTGTCCCAAGCACCCAGAGTTTGATTCCCAGTCAGAACACATCCCGGGTTTCAGGCTCGATCTCCAGTAGCCAATCAATGTTTTTCTCTCACCAATGTTTCTGTCTCTCCCTTCCTCTCTCTCTAAAATCAACACACACACACACACGCACACACACACACACACACTCACACACACACACACACACACACACACACTCACACACACACACTTTAACCCGCCTCCCTCCCCCCACAAAAACACGAAGGTGCCATAAAGGACTAAAAGGAATGTGGCAATGTTTTCCCGGGAATTTATTTCCTGAGTTTGAAATGTCAAAGGAATGTATTTTGTTTTTCAAAAAGTACTTCTGTAGCTGTAACCGGTTTGGCTCAGTGGATACAGCGTTGGCCTGCGGACTGAAGGGTCCCAAGTTTGATTCTGGTCAAGGGCATGTACCTTGGTTGCAGGCACATCCCCAGTAGCGGGTGTGCAGGAGGCAGCTGATCGATGTTTCTCTCTCATCGATGTTTCTAACTCTCTATCCCTCTCCCTTCCACTCTGTAAAAAAATCAATAAAAAATACTTTTTAAAAAGTACGCCTGTAGTTCATAAGCACCAGTAATTATGCAGTGCTTATAAAATGCTGCAATGCAAGCCTGCTCCACGGCCGTTTCCACCTCTAAAACCAAATCCTCTTTTAGTCTCCATGTTCTTGAGTTTTCTGACTTGACATTGTCATCTGATTGTTTTCATTCATTCATATGGGTTACCCTAACTTAAAAGTCTACTTTTCATTCAAATAAACTAAATAAATCTAAGTGGCTTTTAATATGCTGACTCCTTAAATATAGGTTTCCTTAAGCTTTATTTTTTCTTTTCTCTCTTCCAATCCTTTCTCTTTTGTTTTGTTTTGTTTTGTTCCTTTCTTCTTCCGGTTCTTCTCCTGGGCAAATCATGTTGCTCCCATGAGCAAGAATTTTCTCATGACTTGCTGTGTCCTACAAGTAGAAATACAAACCATTTGCCATGGGATTCAAGGTTCTTTCAGTCCTTCAGGATGGGATTTCCCTACTTTCCAGCTACATTTTCTACTCTGCACGTCCTTTGCCCCCTCCATGCTGGGGTTCACACCCTGTCTGGAGCCTGCCATCTATGGTCACATCAGCTTTCACTCATCCTCCCTCCCTTCTGGCATTGACTTTCCCCTTGTCCTTGCCTATTGAAATATTCCCGGAAGTGTCTCCTACACCCTCGGTTGAATTTAACTGCCCCCTCCAGCCTCTACAATACCGTGCTTGTGCTACTAACATAGAATTTGTGTGTGTCTAACTCAGCCGTGGGCAAACTACGGCCCGCGGGCCGGATTCGGCCCGTTTGAAATGAATAAAACTAAAAAAAAATAAAAAAGACCGTACCCTTTTATGTAATGATGTTTACTTTGAATTTATATTAGTTCACACAAACACTCCATCCATGCTTTTGTTCCAGCCCTCCGGTCCAGTTTAAGAACCCATTGTGGCCCTCGAGTCAAAAAGTTTGCCCACCCCTGGTCTAACTCATATCAGGACTGCCCCTCTGGCTGTCTTCCTCACTAGGCTCTTCGCCCTTTCTTTGGGAGGACAGTACTTCTTTCTTGTTTTTATCCCCTGCCTGCTGTGTGTTGCTTTGTAAGTAATAAATGTTCAATGCATATTTGCTGAACCTGGGAGGCTGAACCTGTAATGCTTAAGAGAATGGAGCCCTAACCTCCGGTGGCAGACGATTGGACCCAGTTCTGTTCTCTACCTAGTGTGTACAGATCTGCCTTGGGCCACTCCTCCCACTCCTCTCCAGTTTTAAGATGATCTAGATTTGTGCGGTGAGAGTAATAATAGTAATGATGTCATAGGTTGTTGCAAGGAGTAAATGAGACAATAGAGGCGTTAGTGTAGAACCCAGTACGTAAGTAATACTCTATGTTAGCTCTTATTATGAATTAACCTAAATGCTTGGGGTATCTTTGAAAACCAAGTCCTAAAGAATTTGTCCCCAGGGAGTTTATACAGAGAGAAAGGGCATTTTAATCCCTTTTACCTCGATGAGAATGTGGGTGCTTACAGATTGATTCTTAAGCTGTCATACTTAGGATTTTCCATTTTCAGAATTCAAGTCAGCTGTTTCTTGTCCTGCTGATTTCTGCCTATTCACCAGCACAGAGGTTCTTAAACGTGAATGAGCGTGAGGATATCCTGGAGGGCTTGTTAAACACAGATGGCTGGGACTCGCCCCAGAGTTTCTGATTCAGATTCCATAGGTCTGCGTGGGGAACGAGAATTTGCATATTTAGCAGGTTCCCAGGTGGTGCTTGAGAACCACTGCAGCCGGACTGCGTGCCTACCTACGGGAGTCATTATTAGTGTCTGGGTCTCCGGAAAGCATGGTCTGTAATTTCCTTTGGGAAGATTAGCAGAGAGTAGATGACCCTCTGATCCCCAGACTGGACTGAATAATTGCATTAATAATTTGTAGGTTATTACCTTGCCAGTCTCTAAAATCTTTAAATTATTCAGGTCAGCATCTCAGGTGGAAATATTTCAATGTCACATTAGACAGTGCTGATGTGGGAATGCTCGGGTTACAAGTTCCCACATCTCATTAGCTTGATGCTGTGACATTGTTCTCCTTGGCCAGGAGAGCGTAACCAAAGTGTACACGTTCCTGGTGTAGATGTCGGTAGCCCTCCTGGACTGTGGCCTGGACTTGGTCACTGACATTGGCCCTCTACCAGAGAGTAACTGCCTGTCTTGTTTGCGATAGAGACAGGTTGGGAGGGGAGATGGCACATGAGCCAGAGGCGTTAGGAAGAACCTCCTTGCAGTCTATACAGACCTGCTCTCCTGGCTGTGTTCTGCCTGGGACAGGCAGAACATCTTGAACCTGAGATTATGATATTATTTTTCATGTGTGTTTGTGTGTGTATTCAGGGGCAGGGAGCATATATTAGCTTGTTGAATAATCACAACAATCCTCTGTGAGAGTATTTGCTATTATCCTTATTATGTAGATGAGGAACTCCAAGCTTGCTGAAGAAGTTCAGTAGCATTCTCAAATCTCACAGTTGAGTGTCATAACCAGGTTACAAGCCCAGATTAAACCTCCAACTAATAGGCGATGGAGCTAGAGGAGTAATACCCTTATATCTTACAGCTAAGGCTTTATATGATCAAATAGCTAGTCACTTCATTCATTCATTCAGCACATACTATATGCAACTCACCATGCAATGTATTCTGAGGGATAAGATGCTACCTAAATAAATTAGTTGTGTGTTTTTTTCTAAACAAAAGGTCTCACATATTTATTACTGAAGCAACCTATTAATGCAATAGTAAATTAAAAGTAAAGGAAAAGTCAATAAAAAAAACAGTAAAAACCAACACAACATGTTCAACTGATTAAATAGGAGTGACTTTCTCAGCTGGCTATGGTAAGAGCCTAGTGACCTTAAGGCAGCATGAATTCGCATTCCATCACAGATGCAATGCCTTATGACCCAACTTGGTTCTTCTCCAATATCTCCTCTTGGAGTTGAATCTGCTTTAGTTACGAGTTTTCATTCAGATCCATTGAGAGTGGACTGAAGGTGGTAACTAATCATAACATGACAAAGTGAAAATACGGGCTTTCTCTATTATCTAATTGAGGAGCAAAGGATGGGATGCAGAAGTGACACAGCTGGAATGATGGTGAAGCCGAGTTAATCTGACCTAATGCTCCCACCATCATTACATTTTATTACAAAATGGGTCATAATTAAGGAATTATAACAAGAGTGGTTGTCATCCCAACTCAACTGGCTTAAAGCAAAGGTATTGAGTGTCAAAAGTCCCTGGATGTCCAGAAAAAGGGCACAGCAGCGGCCCTTCTGTTTTATCAGACGCAGGTGCCTTTGTTCACTGTTCCAGCCTCAGGCTGGGCTTTGTCCCCACGCTGCTTTCCAGCATGGCTTCCAGATGACCGCAGCTCTGCCAGGCATCACACTCAGACAGGACAGATCTGGTGCGAGAAGAGGAGCTGTCTTCCCTGGGGCCCTGCTAGTAACTGAGGAAAACCTTCCCAAGAAGCTCCCAAGCAAACTTCCCCTCAAGGCTCATTTGGCCACTCCTAAACCAGTTCTTGATGAGGGATTGCCAGGTTGCCTTGTATCAATTACAATTTTGCTTAAGTCTCAGAGAAAAATTGGGGATCTGCCAACATGGAAGGGGGAAGTGGCCACTGTCGGCAATAAATGTTTTGGCCTCAATGTCAAGAAAAGAGATATGGCGCCAAGTGACATGTACAGTACCCAGTCCTGAGAGCAAGCCCTTGTGCATTTCTTACTTTGAATGAAAGTAGCAGTGAAGTAGCCTGCTTCCCTGGCCTCACAAATCACTCAACAGGCATTGACAGCCATCTGCATGCAGCTGACAGCAGGCTGCTAGTGACTCATTTGAATGGATACCCATCAATTTGCTGGAATCTATTTCTGTTCCAATGAAAATAAGGATATGTTAATTAACAGGAACTATGGTCATATTTACAATAACTGTGTTAGAAACAATTTCTCACAAGTGGATTTCCAATGTGAGGGATTGTATGAACTCTAGGGGTCATGCATGTGATAACATGAGTTAGCAGCAGCTGATTCTAACCATATCCAAATCCATTTGGTAACAAAGTACAAGTTCATGGCTGAATTGCTTGTGGTCATTTTGGCACTATCAGTCCCATCTCACTTGGATGTCCAGGGGTTGGGAACATTTCCTTGTGTTGTTTGGCCCAGGTTTAGAATTGGCCAATGAGAAAGACTCCTGGCACCTGGGAGGTGAAGTTCAGTTGGAGCCATCACTTGGAGAGTGTTGGGGTCAAGCATGGCCGGTGCACAGATCTTACCACAGGCCCAAGTGTTAGGACTGAAGGGCAATATGATCCTTAATGGCCATTTGTAAGCTTCCTGCCACAGGAGAACAAAGAGCAGGAAATACTTGCTGGACACCAGGAGTCAGACCGCACAAGGAGTGGGAACTGTACTGAGGCACCTGATCACACACCTGCAGTCCACCCACCTTCCAAGCCCACCTCAGCCCCAAACCCACTGACGACAAGAGCTTCCCACCAGTGACCACATATAAGGATGAAACTCCAGCTCCTGTGCTGCCATCAGCCACCCAGTGTCCTTTGGCCTGGTGCAGCTCAGCCCTTCCCTTCAGATACCCCATCCCCATCCCAATCCCCTTTCCTTAAGTAAATTCTGTTTCCTTAAATCACCATCTGAGATGGCTTTCTAGCTGCCTGTGCACCATCCACTTTAAGCTTTCACCAAGCTCATGGGCCCAGCCGCTTTGCAGTTCTGTCTAGGAACTTGGGCTCGGTGGGTGTGATGGAACACCTGGTCTCCACCTGCAACCTGCTCCTGGTGGCAGGTTAATTCCTGCCAGCTGCCAGGCGGAGACGTTCACTGCCGGCTTCTCTGACCTTAGGCGACAGCTTTCCTGATAACCACTCCTTTAGCTCTGAAACTGGACAACAAATGGGTCCAGGCTTCCTGTCACTACTTGAAGCTGAGGCAGGGTTGAATCACGAATGAGTGTTTATTCCAACAGTGCCAGTAGCACGGGAGAGCAGCAGGTCAGCCACGAAAGTCTGCTCTACCCCACCCCATAAGCCAGCTGCTTATATTGGGTAGAAGGACAAAGATTACACGGGGAAGTAGGTGAAAGGGATAAAAATGTGTGTAATGGTTACAGAATACAGGCAATGTGGGCTCGGGGGTTGCAACGGCCAGCGGGCTCCTGCTTTCCACAAGGTTGTTAATCTTTCCACGATAATAGGCAGCTTTCTGATGAAGAGGATGGGCCGCATTTCCAGGTGAGCTCCCAGGTGAGCATACAGCTCCCAGCCAGGCTAGAATGTTAGGACTTTAATCAGAACAGGACTTCTTTAATCAGAACAGAACAATCATGGTTAACAAAGCACGATTAATATTTCTGCCCTAACAGCTCTTCCAATAGTCACAAAGCCCTTGATTCTATCTTATATGCTTTACACCTACAGTGTGGCTACTGTTTTCCTCCTCAAACCTGGACAGAGCAGGTCTTCTTGAATATTTTTCCAATTCACCCTTCAGCACACACACACATACCTCATATGTACATA
Source organism: Myotis yumanensis (assembly GCF_028538775.1). NCBI lineage: Eukaryota > Metazoa > Chordata > Mammalia > Chiroptera > Vespertilionidae > Myotis > Myotis yumanensis. The sequence continues at coordinate 69,266,681 of NW_027223762.1, forward strand.
CACATACATAGACACACACAATCAACAGTTTTGTTAATCTCACTTTCTTCCCCAGAATTAACATCTAATAAGTTTGGTGTGTATCATTCCATTTATAAACACACAAGTATCTCACACATAAAGCATTTAAAACATTAATACAAAAGATATGTTTAGTTGGCTATACATATCATTTAGTAATATTGCTTTTTTCCTTTTATATATCTTGGATATGTTCTCATTATCTAGACATCACCTTTGTTAAGACTTTTAAGACTCCCATTGTATTCTCTTACATGGCTACAGTACGATTTGATTAACATCCCATACAGATGAGCACACAGGCTGTGTCCAGAGTTTCGCCACAGTTCACAGTGTGCAGTGCGTCCATGTGCAGGACTCTATGTGCACATGGCAGGTGTTCTGTAGGACAGATGTGATGCAGCTGCTGTCACGAAGGTATCTCATCTAACCTTCGATTGGATGCGTATTGCAGAGTGCTGGGGCAGTTTCTATCATGTCATGATTACTAATTCCTAATTTTCTGTGTAAAAAGTCAAGATAAGGGGTCACTTATTGCTTCTTACAACTATGCGCTTTTCAAATTTATATTTTGTATAACTTTATCTCTACAACTTTCAAGATATATGTGAAAACTAAGGGCCAAAGAGGTTGTGACAAAAAAATTCCTGAGGAGCAAATCTAGAATGAAAATCCAGGTTTCCTAATCTTCAGTATAAAATCTACCATTAAAAAATTTATTCCTTTTTTAAAAAATATATATTTGTTGATTTTAGAGAGGAAGGGAGAGGGAGAGAGATAGAAACATCAATGACAAGAGAGAATCATTGTTCAGCTGGCTCCTGCATGCCCTAAACAGGATCGAGCCCACAACCTGGGCATGTGTCCTGCCTGGGAATTGAACCGTGACCTCCTGGTTCAACCACTGAGCCATGCCGGCTGGGCTAAAATCTACCTTTTTAATTTGACATTTTAGCTCTCAGCTTAGGACTCTTTCAAGAAGGGATTTAGAAATAATTATTAGAAATTTAGTATTAGATTGAACATAAGAAAAATTCAAACCTGTGAACTTTTGTGAGGTTATTTGAGCCAAATTGTTGATAAATGTCAGGAAGCAGAATCTCAACAGATTGAGATAACGCTCCAGAGATTGGCAGTTTTTCATCTTGTTTTATACACTACAGTCAAAGGAGGAGACATAAGTGAGTTACATGAATCCATTGGTGATAGATCAGGGAGGCGGGAAAGCAGGCAAAGCAGGGAAACCTCTGGGATTGGATAAAAAGTAAAATGATAGACACATACTTCTTTTACTTAGGTGAGTGCAGGATAGTTAACAGTCAACAATTAATTCAATAACAATGGGGGGATTTGTGATCTCACAGAGTGGTGCCTGTGCTTTGAGGGGTCCAGAAAAAGGAAAATTACTTTGACATTCCAACGATATATTGTAGATGCGAAAAAAAAAAAAAAAATAGACAGGCTCAGTTAAGGTAAAGATTGACCTTTGTCAGGGAAGATACCGGCAAGGACATGACTACCCACCATAAACTGCTTTAAGTTTAAAAAGTTTTCATTTCAGACCATCCTTTGTGATTACATTTGGTCTCTGAGTTTGTAAGGCCTCCATGCAGGGCTCCCATGAGCTTGTTGGGTTTAGTATGTGGCCCCTTTTTGTCTACAAACTATATAAAGTTACTATTTTTGAGCATTAAAGATGGTCCAATATCAGCCATTTTGCATGATTCATCATAATACTCAGGGACAGGAAGCAGCACACATCAGATTATTATTGACTAGAGGCCCAGTGCACAAATTCGTGTATGGGTGGGGTCCCTTGGTGTGTCCTGCAGGGATTGGGTTGAAACCGGCAATCCAACCCCGCCTGCCACTCCTGCCTGCTGCTCCTGCTCATCCAGGCCCCACTGCGCCTACTGTGGGCTTTCTCCCAGTCAGCCCTATTTGGGAGAGGTTCACAACACAGTGGTGCTCCCTAGCCATGAGCTCTGCATCTGGTGTTTCTCCCGAGGGGGTGAGGGGAAGGGGCCGGACATGATTGGCCCTCCTGGTGGGCAGTGGGATGCCCTTGCTAGCCTGGGATCCAGATTTGTCCTGCTGACATTAGTGTTAGTTGTCAGGAGTCACCTAGTGGCCACTTTTATATCATTTCTTCCTTGCAGAGCATCTAGGGAGGGGAAGCAGCTGCAGCACTGGATTGTGCCAGTGGCGCTGGTCCAACAGTGCCTGGCCTGTTCTCCAGATATTGGACCTGCAGGACTACTGAGGGAGTGAGTAGCTGCCACTGTGCTGGTGGGCTGCTGGGATGGGTTGGTCAGCTGAGCAGCACTCACACAATGGGAGTGCACTGACCACCAGGGGGCAGCTCCTGCATTGAGCATCTGCCCCCATGGTGGTCAGTGCGCATCATAGCAACCAGTAGACTAGTTGTTTGGTCATAATGGTCGCTCAGGCTTTTATATATATATACTAGAGGCCCGGTGCACAAAAATTTGTGCACTCAGGGGGCTCCCTCAGCCGGGCCTGTGCCCTCTCACAGTCTGGGACCCCTCGGGGGATGACCACCTGCTGGCTTAGGCTCGCTTCCTGGGGGAATGGGCCTAAGCTGGCAGTCAGACACCCTTCTGGCTGCCCGGGAGCCCTCGGAGGATGTCCACTTGCCAGCGGGGAGCAGGCCTAAGCTGCAGTCGGACATCCTTAGAACTGCTGAGGAGGCGGGAGAGGATCCCTCCACCACTGCTGTACTGGCAGCAGTCAGCCTGGCTTGTGGCTGAGCAGAGCTCCCACTGTGGGAGTGCACAGACCACCAGGGGGCAGCTCCTGCATTGAGCATCTGCCCCCTGGTGGTGTGTGTCATAGTGACCAGTCATTCCCAGTCATTCTGGTGTTAGGGTCAAATTGCATATTACCCTTTTATTATATAGGAGTGCCTGGCCAGCCTGGGTGAGGGGCTGTTTATACCCCTGTGGGAGTGCACATACCACCAGGGGGTAGCTCCTGCATTGAGCCTCTGCCTCCTGGTGGTCAGTGTGTGCCATAGTGACCAGTCATTCCCAGTCATTCTGCTCTAAGGGTCAACTTGCATATTACCATTTTATTATATAGGATAGAGGCCTGGTGCATGGGTGGGGGCCAGCTGGTTTGCCCTGAAGACTGTCCCGAATCACAGTGGGGGTCCTGCTGGGGTGCCTGGCCAGCCTGGGTGAGGGGCTGATGGCTGTTTTCAGGCTGGCCACAGCCCCTTCAGGGTGGGGGTCCCCCCTGGGGTGCCTGGCCAGCCTGGGTGAGGCGCTGAGGCCTGTTTTCAGGCTGGCCACAGCCCCTTCAGGGTGAGGGGTCCTGCTGGGGTGCGTGCCCAGTCTGGGTGAGAGGTTGATGACTGCAGGCTGGACAAGCCCCTAGCGGGGACCCTCACCCCATGAGGGTGTGGCCAGTCTGGGTGAGGGGCTGATAGCTGTTTGCAGGCTGGACCAGCCCCCCAGCGGGGACCGTCACCCCATGAGGATGTGGCCAGCCTGGGTGAGGGGCTAATGGCTGTTTGCAGGCTGGCCACAGCCCCCAGCCACCCAAGCTCCCAGTGGAGACTGGCTGGAAGCAGGTATCTGGGGTTTATTTATCTTCTATAATTGAAACTTTGTTTCCTTGAGAGGAGGCCACAGCCGGCCAGGGCAGGAGGGAAGCTTGGCTTCCTCAATCGCCAGGGCAAACAAGCCTCCTGCTTGCTCCAGCTCTATGGCTGCTGGCCGCCATCTTGTTTGGGTTAATTTACATATAGTCCCTCTGATTGGCTGGTGGGCATGGCTTGGGGCATAGCAGAGATGCAGTAAATTTGCATGTTTCTCTTTTATTAGATTAGATTATTGTATTATTCCATATGAATAACTGTAAACCTACTTTTGTCCCATCCTGTTTATACCTCATCTTCTTTGTCCATTCCTCTATTGATAGACACCTAGTTTGCTTCCATTGTCTTGGCTATTATAAATAATGCTTCAATGACATAGGGCTGCAGAGATCCTTTTAAATTAGTATTTTGGATTTCTTTGGATAAATACTGAGAAGTAAGATTGCTGGGTTGTATGGTAGTTCTATTTGTAGTTTTTTGAAGAATCTCCATACTGTTTTCCATAGTGAGTCCATCAATATACAGTCCTACCAACAGTGTACAAGTGTTCCATTTTCTCCAAATCCTCACCAATACTTGTTATTTATTGACTTTTTGACAATAGACATTGTGTCAGGTGTCAAGTGGTATCTCATTGTGGTTTTGCGTATCTTATTTGCGTTTCCTCAATGATTAGTGATGTAAGCATCTTTTCATATATCTGTTGGCCATCTGTCTGTCTTCTTTGAAGAAATGTTTTCTTATGTCCTCTGACCATTTTTAAATTGGATTTTTATTTTTTTTTTTGTTATTGAGTTGCATGAGTTCCTTATATTTTAGATATTAACCCCTTTGGGGATATATAATTTATGAATTTATCCTCCCATTCAGTAGATTGTCTTTTTCATTTTGTTGATAGTATCCTTCATGGTGCAATAGCTTTTTAGTTTCTACCTATGTTTTCTTCTAGGAGTTTTATGGTTTCAGGTCTTACATTTAAGCCTTCGATCCATTTTGAGTTTATTTTTGTATACAGTATAAGAGAGTGGTTCAGCTTCATTATTATTTTTTTGCATGTACCTGTCCTGTTTTCCCAGCACCACTGTTCACTGTTGAAGAGACTATCATTTCTTCATAGTATATTCTTGCCTCCTTTGTCATAGTGTGAGTCCTCTGGTTTTCTTTTCTTTCTTTCTTTTTTTTTTTTCTTTTTTTTTTTTTTTTTAGTTTGAGTCTGTTTTTATTCTTTTGCCTTTCCATGTAGGTTTTAGATCCATGTACGTGTTGTCTATGTCTATAAAACATAGAGATTGATTTGGATTATATTGAATCTTTACATCAATTTGGTAAGAATGGGCAGCAAAATGGTCACACGGTGACAGAATTGTGAATGGAGGTTTTCCATGTGATCAAGCCTGCAGTTCTCCTTGCCCTGTGTGCCAAGTGCAGGTCGTGCCACCAGTCACCCCTGGGAGCTGATGAATGGCGTGTGAAGGGGGTGAGTAGTGAGTCCCCTTGGGAAGGCAGAAGAAGATTTGAAAACCTTTTCCGGTGACAGTGTGGTGTTTAAGAGCCTCTGTCCACCGTGGAGTGGCTGTGCTGGTACCGGGTGCTGTTTTGCACCCACCACTCTCTGTCAAGGACAGTGCCTCTGCATGCTGCAGCCCCTGGGCCCCGCACGCTCGCTCTGACTTCCAGTGGCTGCACAGGATTAAGGGGAGGTGATTCTCTTGCTCCCCACTTGCCTTGCCCTGGCTCTGTCCCTCCTCCTCGTTGGTGGCAAGTGGCCTCTGCTGCAGATCTGCTGTCTCCAGCTTGTAGCCACTGTGCCCTCCTTGCCCTCCCCAGGCACAGGGGAGGGAGTAGCCTCCTACTGCTCCTGGTGCTCCACTCTCCCTTGAGTTCTTGTCACCCAGCTCCCACCATGGCAAATAGCCCCTTTAGCAAACTCCCTTCAGATAAGCTGTGAATGTGCCAACTGCTTCCCACTGGGCCAGCGCCAGCGCAGTTGGTAAGGAGCTGGAATAGGTCAGGAAGTTTTCATCCATTATTTGTTTGAATAGGCCCTCCATTCTTGTCTCACTCTCTCCTTCTGGTATACATGTTATTCTTATATTGTTCTTTCTAACAGAGTCAGATCTTTAATTTTTTTAAAACTCTCAATATTCTCCTCAGCCATAATAAATGATGAAATACTACCATTTGCGAAATATGGATGAATCTTGAGAGTATCATGCCAAGTGAAACAAGGCAGATGGAAAAGGACAAGAAGCATATAATTTCACGAATATGTGGGATATAGAACAGAAAGCAACAAACAAAAAGTCATAGTTATGACAGCAGTAGGGAGGTTACAGAGGGGATGAAGAGGGTAAGGGGGTCAAATATAAGATGCCAAGGTGCCAGAAGGAGAGGCTTTGGATGGTGAGCACACAGTGCAATATACAGATGATGTATTATAGAATTGTACACTTGAAACATAATATTATTAACCAATGTCCCCCCCTAATAAATGTAATGCAATTAGCATAAAAGCCACAGAAGGTCAAAAAGGCTAAGGATTGCAAAATAACATGGATAGGAGCACTGCCCGGGTAGGGTCTGCTTTATTACCTGTCTGCTGAGCCACAGTCCACAGGTTGTTTCATACTCAACCTGTGCGGGACACAGGTTATTCATAAAAATGCTAAAGCTCTGACAGGGTCCTGCCCTGGCTCACAAAGCTCAAGGGCATTGAAAAGCCCAGTTTTTACTCCAAATCCAGTGCTATCTTCATCACATGGTGCCACTTTAGAGAGAGCATCAGATTAGAATAATATCTAACTTGAAAGGTCTGTGAATAGAAATAAAGGATTGAATTCCTGATTTCTCCTAGGAAGAGCATATAACTGATATTTCACTCACTGCAGGCTTCATTCCAAGGCTTTTAGCTTCCGCCTCTGGCCTCCTGTAGTTCTTCTCTTATCCTGTTTAAAAAGCATTTCCTGCAGGCCCTTTATTTCTTGTCTGATTTACTGTGCAGAGTTACATATTCTTACTAATGCAGCAGCAAAATACTTGTGCCGACGCATCCTGCCAGGTGACTTCCCTGGGCCGACATTGCCTATGTTGTTGCCAGGAAAGCTAGGCCTGTCTGCGGCCCCACTCTGTTCAGTGGGGCTGCGCTTTTCCCACAGCTGAATGTTTCGAGAAAAGTCAATTAATTAATAAATTCCTGTAACAGCCAAGTTAATGACAGCAGTGCTGCATGTAAACCAAATGAATCAAGTCACCTTAAAAGAGCTCTTAATGATTGATTGCTTATTTTTCATAACTTCCAACTATCAAGAACATTAAAAGTCAAGAAATGTTACATTTATTCTTTAACTGGAAATCTATAATTTAGTCACATCAGGCAATTGCCAGTAGTGTTAAATGATTATAATGTGTGTCAATTTGCTCGGTTAATCACTAAGCCATCCTATAATCCTAATGCATTTTTAAGGGCTAAGCAATTCATCTTAACGTTGATTGCTAGGGTACATTTCAGCGAATTCTTAATGACACCTGTAATTACAGAGGGGAGAAAATATTCCTAATCCTTAAAGCTTTAGGTGGTGAAGTAGCCGTTTCCTTCTGCAGGCCTCCGGTTTCCTCTGGAAAAGGCAGTCAGAGCTGCTGCTCTTTGGAATGTGTGCAGCTCTGCTGTGGGATGCACTGGTCTAGGGGATAGTGGCATCGTGACTTGCTTTTGGTGTCTGGAAACATGGAACAATGGCATTCTTGGTGACATTCGCAAGAGCCAATTCTTGGGGAAGGATTTTGCTTTTAAAGCCCTTTGAGTGGTTGGTTCTAGATCAGGAATTATTTTGCTCCTAGGGGGCACTTGGCAATGTTTAGAGACAACTTTGGTAGGCAGGACTCGGGAGGGGTGCTATGGCGTCTGGAATAGACACCCCAATGCCCGGGACAGCCCCTCACACAAAGAATGGTCTGACAATGACAGTGGTCCGTGCTCTCCTGGGAGACTGCGTGGGCCTCTCAGGTCCCCTTGGATCCAGCCTCCCGGGGAACTGCCGGAACCAGACAGTAACTGCCCTCAGCTGGAGTGGGGCAGCACCAGCTCCCACCAGCCTCCGTGTGTCTCCACCAAGCAGGTCACACTTGGACTCGCTCCCTGCTCTGACTTCAGGCTCAGGGCACTCGGCCCTCAGCTCAGGAAGCTGCATGCTTTAGGCTTCTTTCTTTTAACCTGTCAGAAAGGTCAAAACATCATATTTTCAGCTGACTAAAATCAAAGAAGTATTTCCTTTTGAGTTTCTAGAATTTTTTCTTTTCTCCTTAAAAAAAAAAAGGAATTTTTAAAAAATGACTCATTGTTGCCCTAGCTGGTTTGGCTCAGTGGATAGAGCATCGGCCTGTGGACTGAAAAGTCCCCGGTTCGATTCCAGCCAAGGGCACATACCTGGGTTGCGGGCTTGATCCCCAATAGGGGGGAGTGCAGGAGGCAGCTGATCAACGATCCTCTCTCATTGATGTTTTTATCTCCCTCTCCCTTCCTCTCTGAAATCAATGAAGAAATATATTTAAAAATAAATAAATAAATAAATAAATAAATAAAGGCTCATTGAGCTTCAGTGTCTGCCATTGTCCGTTGTGCTACAGATACAAAGAAAGCAGGCCTGATGGTGGGAAATGTTGTTCCAATAGAGAAACCTGTAGCCGGAAAGTCATCCAGAGGAAGTACCAGCCATTTTAAATGTCCTTGAGAGCTGAACAAACTGGAAGCAGACACAGACCCTCGACTGTGTCATGAATTTGAGGTTCTCATTTGTAAAGCTTCTTCTTATTTAGGGGGAAGTGAGGAAGGGCAGGGTCATGCCCAGGAAGCAGCCAGTGGTGGCTTAGGCAGTGGGAGTAGAGTTAGATCTCTCCCACTCTGCATAGACTTGGTCACACAGCTTCTCTCTGGTGCCTTCAAAACACCGCATCAGAGTTGTGAAAATGATTGCCAAGCACTTTGGGCTCCTTGGATGAAGAGTCTTGCAGGAGATGGAGATTGTATCATTACTCACATTAGACTCTGCCATCATAGAACAGAGTGGCACGCGCTGGGCAGAGTGCTTTGTGGTGACCTCATCTCTTTCAGAGCTAAAACTATTAGCAGCTAATACAGTTTCACATGGAGAGCTTGTCACATGGCTCACATACCAGAGCGATGGTTTTGTCTGGGTCCCTCTCTTTGAAGATCTAACAGAAAGACAACAAATTTCAAAAAGGTATGAGTTCTCAATTAATGCCTATCACATTTTCCATTTGATACACTTTACTCAATGTTCAGGATTCATTTCATTGGTAATATCTTTACAGATGTCCCTGGTGTGCAAAACTGTGAGTACAAATGCTACTGCTGGACAGGGGCTGGTCTGGAGCCGGTCTGCCTCAGGCTGGCCTGTAGGTGGGGGTCCTTGACTTCCTGTAGGAAAGATTTCCAGCACAAGTCCAGGTGGGGTTGAGAATATGTGTTTTGATTCGGGGACAGGGGAACAAAGGAAGAAATTAGGGTAGAAGAAGCCATCAGAGGGAGCATAGGGGGGTTGCATTGGCTCCTATAATGTTATAGGGAAGCTGCAAGCCCAGGTGGGGCTGCTGTTAGCTCTCTGGGGAGTGAAGTCAGTGATGGAAGTGAGCCTGGGTGGGCTGCTTTGGCTCACTGGGAAGTCAGAGAAAAGGGGGCCTCGGAGACAGGACCAGGGGGTGAACCCGGGTCGACCTGCCACTGCTCAGGGCTCTCCTGGTTGCAAGTCTCGTGGGGGAACCTTAGAATTTAGGAAGACATAGAAAGTTCATGCCCAGGATGGGACATGGGTCACAGTCTGCACTGAGTCTTTCCTGAGGGCTCTTTATCCACTTTATTTTTCTGCAGGCAAAAATCGTAGGGGAGGTTTCATTCATCAGCTTTCCAGGTGCATTTTGAATATGCTGATGCATCAAAATGAATGTATAGGGGGGTTTTAGATTGTTCTTTGTTCTGTTTTACTTTTAACTTAGGTCTGCCTGGCTTTTATTAGGTTTTTGTTATTTGTTCCCTAATTTCATCTGTCCTTGGGTGTAGCTGGCACAGATGGCATTAATTGGGACTTTGTTCTCTATCTCTCCGGCAAGAGTGAGTTAGCCTGTGCCACCCCAGCATGGCCAAAGGTGAACCTGAGGAGGGGCAGTGAAGGATTAAAGAAAAGACAGACAAGAGAATACAGCTGGGGCTCAGTGGATCTCCGGTGCCTGGATGAGGACACAAAAGACCTAGCCTGCAAGCCGATGCTTTATTTTATAGTCTGATTAAAACAAGGGTAGATTAACATGTATACAAATGTTCTTGTTTTGGCAACACTTACTGCACCTCCCACAGCCCATTAGGTACTTAGGAAGGAATTAGGGAGGGCTACAAGGTCAGGCTTCATTATGCTAGGACAGCTCTGCCCTCTAGACTGGGACTTGTTTGTGGCCCTGCCACAGGTCAGCCCGAGGCTTGACCCTAGAGCCAGTCCCTATATTAGCCTATGTATTTCTCTATTAGTGGGCAGGGTACAAACCATTTACTCTCAGGTGTCCTTGGTTGAGGAAGAGAAGGTCTTACAATTCACTAGCTGGCTGCCCAAACTGATTGGCTGTGTTTAATTTTCTTGTCTCAGTTTCCCCATTCCACTTGCCCAGGGATTTTTCTAGCTTTTTATCCTACTACACAAAGATAGACATAAATTTGAAGTAGTAGAATTTGCTTGTAGAAATCCTTCGACATTTCATCATATTTTGTCCTTAACATATTAATTATTAAGAATTAATATTAAGCATTTGATTATATGGAAATACTCAGAACAGACTATAAGATTCAAAACACACATCACCCCTAACAAAGCACACCCAGATCTAAAGGAAGATAAATGGAGAAGTGCTTCCAGCATGGCCATCGTGGGCAGCAATGACCATTTGTTTGGAACATGGCACGGGCTGGTGGGACTCCATGAAAGACCTCAGTATGGACAGAAAAGACTGCAGATGCCTCCAAAGAACACGGGAGCTTTGATAAAAAGCAGCCACAGCCCTGCTACCCGAGTTTGGGCCTCGATTCCCAGTGTGGGGCATGCAGGAGGCAGCTGTTCAATGATTCTTTCTCATCACTGATGTTTCTATCTCTCTCTCTCTCTCTCCCTTCCTCTCTGAAATCAATAAGATATATATATATATATATATATATATATATATATATATATCTCCTATATAGTAAAAGAAGAATATGCTATTTAGCCATTACACCCTGAGGCATAATGACCAAGCACGTCATGACCAGATCACGGATCAGCAGGAGGGTGAGCCAGCGAGGTACAAGTGGGCTATGGAGAGCTATAGGAGGGGGCAGAGCAGCAAGCTATGAGGGGGGAGGGGGGAAGGGGGAGCTGCAGGAGGGTGGGGCAGTGGGTGGAGAGCTAAAGGAGGGCAGCAGCAACATACTGGCTACAAGTGGGCAGCAGAGAGCTATAGGATGGGGCAGGGCAGCAAGCTATGAGGGGAGGCGGGGGGAGCTTCAGGAGGGCAGAGCTGCAGGCAGAGAGCTACAGGAAGATGGCTACTAGTATATATCCTATCTAATAAAAGAGAAACGTGGTAATTAGTGTACGACCGCTACCCTTCCCATTGGCTAATCAGGGTGATATGCAAATTAACTGCCAGACAAGATGGTGGCCGACAGCCAGGCAGCTGGAAGCGAACATGAGGCTTGCTTGCTTCAGTGACAGAGGACTCCAACGTTTCCCGCCTGCCTTGCCGGCCTCTGAGCTGGCAGTTTGAAACATTGTTACAAATATAGAAGCTAAACAAAACCCCAGAAACCAGCTTTCAGCCAGCTGGGATCTCAGAGCTGGAGTTATACATTGCTTTGATTATAGAACGCAAACAAACCAGATACCTGCTTTCAGCAGCAGAAGCCTCAGAGCTAGAGCCAGAGCTAAAGCTGGCCCAGAAAAAAAAAAAAGTGAAAAAAAGGAGCGGTTGGGAGCTTCAGTCAACCGCCAGCCTGAAAGCAGCCCTCAGCCCCTCATTCAGGCTGGCCAGGCACCCCAGTGGGGACCCCCACCCTGATCCAGGACACCCTTCAGGGCAAACCAGCCAGCCCCCAGGCTTCTATCCTATATAGTAAAAGGGTAATATGCCTCCCAGCACCGGGATCAGCAGAGCCACTAGGCCTCCTGCCACCGGATCAGCGTGACAGGGGGCAGCGCCCAAACCCCCTGATCGCCCTGTGGCTCTGTGTGTGACAGGGTGCGGTGCCCCAACCCCCCCACCCCCACAGGCCCTGCTCTGTGTGTGACGGGGTAGAGCCATAACCTCCCCATCGGCCCTGCCCTGAGTGTGACAGTGGCAGCGCCCCAACCCTCTGATAGGCCCTGCTCTGTGGGTGATAGAGGGCGGCACCCCTCCCCCCCCCCCACACGGGCCCTGCTCTGTGTGTGATGGGGTAGAGCCATAACTTCCCCATTGGCCCTGCCCTGAGTGTGAGAATGGCGGCGCCTCAACTCTCTGATCGGCTCTGCTCTGTGGGTGATAAAGGGCGGTGCCCCAACCCCCTAATCCGCCCTGCTCTGTGTGTGACGGGGGTGGTGCCCTAACTCCCTTATCGGCCCTACTCTGTGAGTGACAGAGGGGAGCTCCCCAACCCCCTGATGGGCCCTGCTCTGTGCATGACAGGGGGCAGCACCCCAACCCCCTGATTGGCCATGCTCTGTGTGTGACAGGGTATGGAGCCCCAACCCCCCTGATGGGCCCTGCTCTGTGCGTGACAGGGGGCAGCGCCCCAACACCCTGATTGGCCCTGCTCTGTGCATGACAGGGGGTGGTGCCGCAACCTCCCCATCGACCCTGCCTTGAGTGTGACAGGGGGCGGTGCCCCAACCCCCCAATCAGCCCTATCCTGAGCGTGACTGAGGGTGGCATCGTAACCTCCCAAACCACCCTGCTCTGTGCATGACAGGGGGCGGTGCCCCAACTCCCCAATCAGCCCTGCTCTGAGCCCAACTAGGGGCTGCACCTAGGGATTGGGCCTGCCCTCTGCCACCCAGGAGCAGGCCTAAGCCAGCAGATTATTATCTCCCGAGGGGTCCCAGACTGCGAGAGGGCACAGGCCGGGCTAAGGGACCCCCCCTTCCCCCCCCCCCCCCCCCGAGTGCACAAATTTTTGTGCACCAGGCCTCTAGTATACTAATAAAAGACAAATATGCAAATTGACCATACCTTTGCTACACTCTAAGCCATGACCACCAGCCAATCAGAGCGACTATATGCAAATTAACTCAACCAAGATGGAGGCCAACAGCCACGAAGCTGGAGTGAGCAGGAAGCTTGCTTGCTCCAGTGATGGAGGAAGCCAAGCCTCCCACCTGCCGAGGCCTGGCTCTGAGCTCCACTCAAAGCAACAAAGTTTCAATTATAGAAGGTAAATAAACTCCAGATACCTGCTTTCAGCCGGTCATGGCTACGGAGCTGGAACGAGCAGGAGTGGGTTGCCCTTGGCAATGGAGGAAGCCAAGCTTCCCTCCTGCCCACTGTGGCCCAGCTCTGAGCTCTACTCAAAGCAACAAAGTTTCAATTATAGAAGGTAAATAAATCCCAGATTAAAATAAAAGAAAAAAAGGAGAGGCTGAGAGCTTCTTTCGCCTGGGGGGCGGGGAGGAGGGAAGCTTGGCCAGCCTGAAAATAGCCCTCAACCCCTCACCCAGACTGGCCAGGCACCCGAGTGGGGACCCCCACTCTAAAGGGGGTGTGGCCAGCCTGAAAACAGCCATCAGCCTCTCACCCAGGCTGGCCAAACCTCCATGGGGTGAGGGTCCTCACTGGGGGGGTGGGGGGTGGGGCTTGACCAGCCTGCAAACAGCCATTAGCTTCTCACCTAGGCTGGCCAGGCACCCCAGTGGGGACCCCCACCCTGAAGGGGGTGTGACCAGCCTGCAAACACCCTTCAGCCCCTCACTGAGGCTGGCCAGGCACCCCAGTGGGACCCCCACCCTGATCCAGGACACCCTTCAGGGCAAACCAGCCGGCCGCCACCCATGCACCAGGCTTCTATCCTATATAATAAAAGGGTATTATGCAAAATGACCCTAACAGCAGAATGACTGGGAATGACTGGTCACTATGACACACAGTGACCACCAGGGGGCAGATATCTCAATGCAGGAGCTGCCCCCTGGTGGTTAGTGCGCTCCCACAGGGGAGCTCTGCCCAGCCACAAGCCAGGCTGTTGGCTGCCAGCACAGCAGTGGTGGCGGAAGCCTCTCCTGCCTCCTCAGCAGCTCTAAGGATGTCCAACTGCAGCTTAGGCCTGCTCCCCACTGCCAAGTGGACATCCCCTGAGGGCTGCCGGGCTGCCAGAGGGATGTCTGACTGACAGCTTGGGCCCAATTCCCCAGGGAGCCGGCCTAAGCCAGCAGGTGGACATCCCTCAAGGGGTCCCAGACTGCGAGAGGGCACAGGCCTGGTACAAAAATTTGTGCACTTGGGGGGGCGTTCTTCAGCCTGGCCTGTGCCCTCTCAGAGTCTGGGACCCCTCAGGGGATGTCCACCTGCTGGCTTAGGCCCGCTCCCCAGGGAATCAGGCCTAAGCTGGGACTCAGACATCCCTCTGGCATCCTGGGAACCCTTGGGGGATGTCCACTTGCCAGAGGGGAGCAGGCCTAAGCTGCAGTCGGACATCCTTAGAGCTGCTGAGGAGGTGGGAGCTGCTGTGCTGGCAGCCGTCAGCCTGGCTTGTGGCTGAGCAGAGCTCCCACTGTGGGAGCGCACTGACCACCAGGGGGCAGCTCCTGCATTGAGCATCTGCCCCCTGGTGGTCACTGTGTGTCATAGTGACCAGTCATTCCCAGTCGTTCTGCTGTTAGGGTCAGTTTGCATAATACCCTTTTATTATATAGGATTGAGGCCTGGTGCATGGGAGGCGGCTGGCTGGTTTTCCCTGAAGGATGTCCTGAATCAGGGTGGGGGTCCCGCTGGGGTGCCTGGCCAGCCTGGATGAGGGCCTGATGGCTGTTTTCAGGCTGGCCAAGCCCTCCAGTGGGGACCCTCACCCCATGGGGGTGTGGCCATCCCGAATGAGGGGCTGATGGCTGTGTTCAGGCTGCCCACATCCCCTTTAGGGTGGGGGGTCCTGCTGGGGTGCCTGGCCAGCCTGGGTGAGGGGCTGAGGGCCGTTTTCAGGCTGGCCACACCTCCCAGCGACCCAAGCTTCCAGCCTCTCCCTTTTTTCTTTTCTTTTTTTTCACTGTGATTTATTTATCTTCTATAATTAAAACTTTGTAGCTTTGAGCGGAGCCCAGCGCTGGCTGGAAGCAGGTATCTGGGATTTATTTATCTTCTATAATTGAAACTTTGTCACCTTGAGTGGACCCCAGGGCCGGCCAGGGCAGGTGGGAAGCTTGGCTTCCTCCATTGCTGGGGAAACCCAAGCTTCCTGCTCACTGCAGTTCCATGGCTGCCGCCATCTTAGTTGGGTTAATTTGCATACTCGCTCCTGATTGGCTTGTGGGCATGGCTTGTGGCCATGGCTTGAGTGTAGCAGAGGGATTGTTAATTTGTATGTTTCTCTTTTATTATATAGAACTAGAGGCCTGTTGCATAAAGAGATTCATGCAATAGGCCTTCCCTTCCCTTGGCTGCTGGCACCAGTTTTCCTCTGGCACCAGGGACTCAGGCCTTGGCTCTGGCTTGGCTCTGGCCAGAGCTTTGCTGTCACACTGATCCCAGGGCCGTGAGGCCTCATGGCTCCACTTATCCCAGGGCCGTGAGGCCTCTCGGCTCCGCTGATCCTGGGGCGTAAGGCCTCGCTGCTCGGCAGGCTTCGGGTATGTTTGGCTTCGCTCCACTGCTTGGAGCCTAGTATGCAAATTAACCGCCATCTTTGTTTGTGGTTAATTTGCATATCACCCTGATTAGCCAATGGGAAGTGTAGCGAAGGTATGGTCAATTACCCTTTTTGTCTTTTATTAGATAGGATACTAGAGGCCCATTGCAGGAAGATTCCTGCAAGAATAGGGATTCCTGAGGCCGGAGCGAAGCATAGACAGGAGCCAAGCTTCGCTCCCTTCTCTGCCTTGCTCCCTCCCATCTCTGCTGCCTCACTCCCTCCCATGTCCGCTGTTTCGCTCTCTCCCTTCTCTGCTGCCTCGCTCCCTCCCGTGTCCACTGCCTCAGCTCCACTCCCGTCTCCACTACCTCTGCTTGGTTCCCTTCTCCGCTGCTTCATTCTCTTCTGCAGCCTTGGCTTCCTTCTACGCTGCCTTCAGTCTTTGCTCTGTGCATATCACTCTGGCTGGTGGGCATAGTGGAGGGATGGTCAATTTGCAAGTTTCTCTTTTATTAGTGTATACAAAAGAACCGTTCATTGGTGCTAAGTGAAGTAAGGCTGGATTGGCTTGAGATTTAGCCATCAGACAAAAAGCTAGATTTGTACTCCATTGGTTGATTAGCAATTTGGTCATTGGCAAAGTCCAATTTCATCAGTTCCTACAAACAGGATATTGGCATTTTTAATAATTTCTTAGAAAGTTGGCAGTTTGATCCATCTTGAAAAATAAAGAAAACAAAAGGTGCAGGATAATTTCTCTGAAATGGCTACTCTGACTCTGTTTTAATATGGCTTCACTTTGTAGCCTGCCATATGATAAATGCTCAAGGAATATTTGTGAAATTAAGAAGCAAACTATTTATGGACTTTAAGAAGTAGCTACACAATCCTGCAAATATAAGGGACAGAACTAAGCAGTTTTTCATCCTCCACAACCTCTACATGTGACTTTCTCCTCATCTACATTTTTGCATTTATATTACTTGTACAATGTTGTTGTATAATGTTTACATTTTGAACCATAATTACTGCCATTTTGTAACTTTGGATCTTTGTAAGTGGGTTCAGGGCTCACCACCTGTTCTTCCTACATCCTCTCTTTTTTTCTAAGTTGCTGGTTTAGTCCCTGAGACGGCTTCTCTGGGGTGTTATAGTCTATACACATTTGAAAATGTCCGAATGCCAACTTTATACTTGAATGACAGCTTGACCAATACAATAATTAGGTTACATGTGTCAGACAATTGAAAAGAATAGCAGGACTTCATATTTTGCTTTTATCAAAAAATATTTTAATCAAGTTGTAGTATGCTTTATAATTCAAAGTATTTCTAATTTCAGTTTTTCACATGGGAACAAGGATGGGCAGTCTCTATAATGAATTAAACTGTTGAATTAAATGTTTTTATCCCTGCCCCTAGCAATTATCTTTTTGGTTTGTATATAGCTAAATCAGGAAAATTATATGGAGATGATTTAAAAATTAGGTAGTTATTTGACCCAGAAATGCCAATTCTACTTTTGTATTCTACAGAAATGTTCACACATATGCTAAAAGTATCAAAGAATGTTTATTTCAATATTCTTTATAAGAGCTTGAACTGTGGGAACAATCTAAAATTTATCAGCAGGAGAATGGATAAATAAATGTGGTTTATTCATTAATGAAATACTTCAAGTCAGAAAAAATAATGCACCAGAGCTAGACAGAAAAAAACATACATTTCAGTTATATGTTAAACTAAAAAGAAGAAGTTGCAAAAGAAAATATGAAGTATATCATTTATGTCAAAGTTTAAAAGCATACAAAAGAATACTATACGTTGTATATGGACACATAGAAATGTACATAAGAGGTAGAGATGTTCAATTATAAATATCAAATTTCAAAGAGCTGGGAGTGGGAGCTTAGGGTGGAGCTGAGAGGAAAGAATGAAATTGGGGAGGAAGGTTGGCTTAAGCTCGGTAATGGATATTTATTACGTGAGTCTTTAAAGTTTATGCAACTTGTAGGACTGAAATATTTAATAGTACTAAAAAGACTATGTTATTCAATAAAATTTAACCTCTGATGATTAAAGTCTATCTCATCAGTTTCTATTAACACAGAGAAGCTCAACCGGTCATAGAATTTACTCCACACCCATTCCTATCTTTTTGCCTCTTTCCTTTTCTCCAATTTCTTTCATAACTCTTCCATTCTTCTCCCCGGTTGATGACGCATCTGAAAACTTAGATGTATATCATGTCCTATCAATCTAGTGTTAACCTAAAAATAAAAGGCCAAAGTGAGAGGCAACAAGCATTTATTGAGATCCAAAAGAATAAGTATTCTAGATGTACTGATGCAGGCAGAAACCCAAATAGTTTTCTGGTTAGGAGGTGAAGGCAAGGGGTATTTATGAGAAAGGAAAGGGGAGCAATTATATCAATAGAAGGAAGGAATTTCTATAAATGTTGAGAAGCTAACATAGTGATGTTAATTCTAAAGAATGTCTTTCATTTTCAGCCTTATAGTCATTACTCCTAGTCATTCTTGCTATCTTTCCAAACAGTTGTTTGAGATACAAATTGCTTTAGGTCCAGCCCCATTTTAACATTCCAAAGGTTTGATGAGTAAGATATGCAATGCAGTTCCTCTGGGATGGCAACAGTAACTCCATTTTAAGCTGGCTCATTTAGATTATTCTTATAGAATCTATCTATATATCTATCTATGTATCTATCCATCCTTCCATCTATTATCTATCCATCATCTATCTATCATCTAATCTTTCCATCCACCTGTTGTCTATCTCTCTAGATATGTACCTATACCAAGTATTAAAAAACAAAATTCAACTGAGTAAATTTTAAAAATCTTATTGGCTTTGTTCAGAGATTCATGAATCAAATAGCATCCAATATACCAGAAAGGCGCTCCAAGAAGCTGTGCAAAATGAAAGACTTTTATAGGCAGAAGAGAGGGGGATAAGGAAGTTATACTTGGCACAAAAGCAGATTGGTTGTGGAAGGTCACTCTCCTTTAGGGGAAAGAGGGGTCCATTGGGTAAATTACCTTATGAGTACCAAAACTGGAATTAAATCTTGGTCTTGGTGACATGGGGCTTAGCATGAACGATTGCTTTTTGAGCCCGTTGTCATGTTAACATGAGAAACACTGATTTATTCCACTGACTTCAGGCTTGCCTTACATTTTTCTAGTTGTTGGGAACCAGTTCTAAAATGGTTAATACTTTGAACTTGGGAAAAGCTCCCCAATAAAGGAGAAGAGGAGAAAAATAATCCCAACAGACCTTCTCGAGAGGCTCGGCCTTAGTGACACTCGGTTTCTCAGCCTGTGAAGTCTGAGTTTTCTCCTGAGCAGAAGCTGCCAGATGTCCTTGTGATCTTTTTGCAGTTGCCAGAGGGAAGTCACTGACCGTTATCTTTTATGTCTTTGTCGCTTGCTGATTTCTTGAAAGAGCTTAACTTTAGAACTTTTACTTCAGCTTCAGGCATAATGTCCACCCACAACTGCCGAGAAACCTTTATCTCCTCACTCCTCTCACCTTGTGTTTGGAGTGACATAGAAGTCAGACCTGGGGCTTGGGGATGGGGGATGGAAGGAAATTAAATCCTACACAATGTGTGGGTGTGTTTTTTGCAGAGTTCCCCAGAGGGCAGCAGCTGTCTCTTTCTTCCCAGCATTACTAAAGCCAATTATGGGGGAGTGGATGGTTAACTGGCTGCTATTTTAAGAGTGAGCAAAATGTTTATCTTTTCTCTGTATTTGAACAATGACAAAATCAGGATGATTTGGTGACTCAGTGCTCAGGAGACTGCATAGGCTTTGGAGATGAAATACACAGTTTATGGTATTACTGTTTCCTGGTCCAAAGCAAGAAATGTCAAATAGCAGTCTTCATTTCAGAACTTCTCAAAATGCTTTTGCCTAGAACACATGAACATGTATCTTAGAAGTCTGTAAGTTATAATCCATACTGGGGAAGAAAGGATCTGCGAATGACCTGATATTCTCCAAGGCCAGGAGCAGGGTCTTGCTCTCCATTCCCAACAGCACCTCCATCTGCCTGCCAGCGTTCTCTGAGGGCCACCGCAGCAGGTGGGGCCAGCTGTGAGCTCTAGATGTGTGAGCTCTAGATGCAAGGGAACAGTTGTCCAGACAGCGGTTTCTTTCTTGTCTTGAAGAGGACAGGGGTGGAGTCCAGGCTTTCTCTGTGTCTCCCTTAAAATCAAAATGACAATTGCTCAATAATTATTGATTACAGGATTAGGCTCTAAATAGTGACACTGAATCATGAAGGCTCAACAATGAACAAAGTTTAATGCTGGCAGATGAATAGACAAATTATTGGGATAATATAGACAGTCATGAAGTAGCTCCAGAAACTTAAGGGAATTTAATGTATAATAATTACAAAGCAGTGAGGATGCAATAGACTCGTTAATAAATGATTGGTACAACTTAAAAGAAAAAGTTATGATTCAGCATCAAATCTGTTCCAAATGACTTAGAGACTTAAATATAAAAATGTATTTCAGCATGAGAGAATATTTTTAAAAAGAATATTAAGAGGTGGAAGGCCCTTTTACACAATGCTTACCCAGAAGTCATAAAAAGAAAACATTAATACATGTGACTACGTTAAAAAATTCTACGGAGCAGAAAATATAAAAGTGAAAGTTAGAAACCACAACTAGAGAAATACTTGCAGCACATACAACATGAATCTAATTGTTCAATGGACACACCAAATTTATCTAATTGTTCAGTTGACCAATAGAAAAAAAGATCTTAGGAAATATGCAAGGACACTAATAAGCAATTTATTGAAAAAGAAATCCAGTAGTTCCACCACATAAAAGAAATGGGAGGAAATATAAGTTGAAATCATGAATACTATTTTTCTTTTTAAAAAAATCTTTATTGTTGAGGTTATTATAGATTTCCCCCACTTCCCTCCCCCTTACTATCCCCATATACTTGGTTCTCACCCCACCCCAGGCCTTTAACACCCTATTTTCTGTGTCCATAGGTAATGTATATATGCATGTAAGATCTTTAGCTAATCTGTTCCCAATCCCTCTCCCTGCTTCCCTCTGAGATTCATCAGTCTGTTCCATATTTCCATGCCTCTGATTCTATTTCATTCACCAGTTTATTCTGTTCATTAGATTTACTGTTCATTTGCTTTGATTCATAGATTCAATTGTTGATAGATATGTATTTATTGCCATTTTCATGTTCACATTTCTTCTTCTTCTTCTTGAATACCCTTCAACATTTCATGTTCAGTAGCGATGAACTCCTTTAGCTTTTTCTTGTCTGTGAAGCTCTTTATCTGCCCTTCAATTCTAAATGATAGCTTTGATGGTAGAATAATCTTGGTGGTAGGTCCTTGCTTTTCATCACTTTGAATATTTCTTGCAATCTCCTCTGGTCTGCAAAGTTTCTGTTGAGAAATCAGCTGACAGTCATATGGGTGCTCCCTTGTAGGTAATTAATTGCCTTTCTCTTGCTGTTTTTAAGATTCTCTCTTTGTCTTTAACCCTTGGGATGGGGTTCGAGTAAGTTCATGCGCAGGCCCTTTAAGAGGAACACCTGAGTCTACAGCTGCCCCTGGGTCACTCAGGTACAATTCCCACTGGCTTTTAAAGACTGAAGCTACAGGGACTTCTCTTCCCAGGTCTGGAACTCTGGGCTGGGGGGGGGGGGGGGGGGGGCTGGTGTGAGGTTGGGACCCCTTGCTCCTCATGGCAGCCTCTGCAGCCTAGATATCCCTCTCAATTAAAAAAACAGCACACATGAGTGTCAGATCAGCCCATTCAGCACCTCTGCCCATCCTACCAGTCTCAGTGTGCTTTCTTCTTTACTTTTCTAAAGAAGGACTTCCATTCAGCCAGATTTCAGGCAGTTCTGAATGATGGTTGTTTTGTATTTTAGTTGTAATTTTGATGTGGTTATGGGGTGTGGCGAGTACTGGCATTTACCTATGTATGCTGTCATCTTGGTTCTCCATGAATACCATTTTTTATCTATCAGATACGTCAGGTAATATTTCAAGATCAGTAAAGTTAGATAATACACCAGGACTTGGAAAAGGCATTTCCATACATTGATGGTGGGAGTATGAGTCTGACTATCTTTAGAGGGCAACTAGGCAATAACTTTCATTGATTTAGAGAGAAAGAGAAACATCAATGTGAGAGAAAAACGTACACTGTGTCCTGACTGGGAATCAAACCTGCAACCCTTTGATGCATGGACGACGTTCCAATCAACTGAGCCACCTAGCCAGGGCAGAAGTGCACATACTTTTAAATTAGATAATTCAACTCTTAGAAATTGATTCTGCTCATATTTATGCACATAGGTGCATAATGAAACATGGACATTTATTGTGCCATGCTAGACAAAATCTAAATGTTTATCAAATAGGGAGCTAAATAGATTATAAAATAAATTATTTTATCATCTAATGGAATTACTCATATAGCTATTATAAATCAGAACGATCTGTGACTATCAACATGAAATAATTGATGCTCTGACCCAATGCTCATGCATTGCTCTGCTCCTGCCATGGACTCATACAGTCCTTCAAACAGGCATCTCTGTGAACAGCTCCATTCCTTCTGGGTGATACTTGACCCAGTGTGTCCTTAATTGGCTCCCCAAACACAGCCTTACCTTTCAGTAGAGTTCATCCCTCAGATGGAGTCAGGCTGACTTCTTTGTCCCACAGACATGCTAATTTTTCCAGACCTAGTAGCCTCACCAAAGAGTTTTCCTCTTCAACCCTCCAGACCTAAAAGGTTTCTTTCAGGCCTTTCCTTGGACAATACAGCATGTTTGTGGGCTCAAGCCTTCAAAGCACAATGGCATGTTTATATTTTACCTTATTACCCCAAAAGCTCATTTCTCTCTTCCCTTCTCCATTTTCCTTTCAATCCCATAATGAAGGGAAAAGAGAAAAAAACAATTACATGGAGGGGGAAAAGAGAAGGAACAAATCACATGGAGGAAGGAAGCAATCACATGGAGGGGGAGAAGGGAAGGAACCAATCACAGGGAGGGGAAGAAGAGAAGGAAAGAATTACATGGAGGGGGAGAAGAGAAGGAACCAATCACATGGAGGAGGAGCAGAGAAGGAACCAATCAGATAGAGGGGGAGAAGAGAGGAACCCATCACATGCAGGGGAGAAGAGAAGGAACCAATCACATGCAGGGAGGGAAGAGAAGAAAGCAACCATACTGTATGAGAGTGATTTATACCTCCCACTGGCCACAATGTGGTATGCTGGGCAGTTCTTTTACTAAGAGCAGCAAAAATTAAATATTAAGTTAAAGTCTCTAAAAGTCAAGGTCACCATTATGCAAGGTAAGTTTTATTATAGGAACTGTGTGTTTGTTTTATTTGTGCGAATGTGAGCTGTAGGTCTATAATGGTTTTTAGTTCTATAATTACCTTTGTGATTTTAAATATATTAAGATGTCTGTTTCTGGGTACACACCAAATTTATGTAGTGTCTTTATACACTATCAGACTCTCTCCAGTGAAAAATGAGAACATTTTCTCACATATTCTGGTTCACATTTCCAAATTTGTCCTAGGGAGGTAAAAATGTACTTCTCAAACATGTAGAAAATGTAACTTCATTTTAAATAACTGAGCTCATTTTATCCTGGAGTCTCCATTTCTACTCACTAGTACAATATAAAACTAAATGAAACAACAGTAAACAATGTTAATAAAATAAAACTTCCAATGCAAAATATCCCAATCCTGTTTCTCCCAAAGAATCTTGCACATATTCATTCTAGGTGTAGTTGGTCAATGCAATTTACCATAAAACAGTCTCTGTGGGGTATGGTTACCCACCATGGGATTATGTGGGGTACATCACTTTGTTCCACCACTGCAGCCAGGGGTGAGGGAGGCACCGAGCTGGTCAATCCTACAAAACCACACAATTGGGAAATTGTCAGAGGGAGGGGTACGTTTTTCCAAAACATGTGACAATATTTGCCGATTGTCTTTTACCCTATCAACTTGCAGCTCCTGCTGTGTGATAGGTAGTGAAACCTTTCAAAACCTGCTGGTTTCCCAGCCTGTCTGGAATTCAATCAAATCCTTGCCCTCCTTGCTCTCAGCCACACGTCTTTGCAGTTCCTCCAAAATATCAGGCATGATGTGCTACTGGGGCATTTTCACACCCCGTTTTCCCTGAGGAGCAGGTTTCTTATGGATATTCACACCCTCTCTTTCTTGAGCTACTGCCTCCCGAGTCACCCAGGGCTTCGATAACTACCCTGCCTGAAATGGCACCTTCCTGTGCCCCCATCACTATGGTCCCCTTGCCCAGCTTTAGTTCTCTTCACCGCATGCATATATCCGTTACAGGATATATTTATTCATTGCCTGTCTCCTGTCCTGGAAAAGACATTCCATGAAGTCAGAGACATTATCTTGTTTATCCCTGTATCCCTTGTACCCAGAACAGTGTCCAGCACCCATTAGGCCCTCGATAAACTTGTTGAGCAAACTGGATATCCCAGGCATGAGTGAGCTCTCCTTTCCCCAAGGAGCTGCTGCATGTTTTATCTGCACTCATTTGGCAGGAAGTGCTGCCGTGGATGACTGCATGCCTTGTGTCTGCTTCAGGCTGCCAGTCAAGGGCAGATGCCTCAAGAACTGGGCCTGTGCTCTATGGTCTTCCGAAGCACACAGTTCTCTACCCAGTGAAGAGTCAAATGTGTGTTTATTGTTGTGTAGTGACTTTGGTTTCCTTCCTATGTCAGCATTTCTCAAAGAAGTTTCATTAACCTCCAACCAAATTCTTGTCTCAAGATTGGTACATTGAAGACTATTCGCATACAATAGTCATGTGAGAGGTCTCTCTCTCGATGAACAGGAGAGAACTGTAGAGTCAAATTCCAGTGTGCTGGACCTCCGTTCCATCCGGGCGTAGCACATCAGTGTGTGATCCTGTTTCAGCCCGATCCTGCAGGCCACTCCCCTTGGGAGGGCGCCAGATGCAGGGCTCATGGCTGGTGAGTGCTGCTGTGGCAGCAAGAGCCTCTCCCAGACTGTTTTATGGTAAATTGCATTGACCAACTACACCTAGAATGAATATGTGCAAGATTCTTTGGGAGAAACAGGATTGGGATATTTTGCATTGGAAGTTTTATTTTATTAACATTGTTTACTGTTGTTTCATTTAGTTTTATATTGTACTACTGAGTAGAAATGGAGACTCCAGGAGGTCTAAGAGTATTATTCTCATAATAATATTATGGTATTATTATTTTCAGGAAAAATCACCAGAAAAAAAAGGCTAAATGAAACAGAGACAAGCAAACCATAATACCCTCTCCCAGGGTATTATTCTCATAATAATACTAAGTTGCATGTAAATGTTCAGTGTATTGATATTTGCCTTTATGTTGCAAAAGCAATGGGTTAAAACTCCTGGTGTCTTAGTGCCAGTCACAGCAATAGAATCCAGCTACACTAGAGGTCACTGGGAAAAGCATTCGTGCAATTGACTCACAAACTCAAGGAGCAGCTTTTTCTCACAGAACACCATTTTTACTGACAGACAAGCTATGGTTATTCAAAGTTGGGCATCTGGCAGACATTTTCTAAAAAATAAACAAAGTGAGCCTGTCATTTCAAGAAAAAAAAGTCAAAGTATTTGCCACCAATCATAACATTCAAGCTTTAAAGTGAAAATTAGAAGTTTGGAAAACTTGAATAGCTTCCCAGTACTTACAGATTTTTCTGATGAGATCAGTGGTGGTAGGAACAAATAGGACTTTTTGATACTGTAAAATGAAATGAATTAGTGTTTGGAAGATCTGTGTAACTCAGTGAACCAATATTTTCCAAATGACCAATGCATGATGCTGCAAAAATTAGGCATGGCTGAAAGATCTGGTCAAAATTCAAGACTGACCAATGATTGTAATGTCACAGAATATGATACTAGAGGCCCAGTGCATGAATTTGTGCATGGGTAGGGTCCTCTGGGTGGCCTTCAGGGATCAGGCTGAAACCCCAACTCCAACGCTGCCTGCAGCTCCTACCTGCTGCTCACACTCATCCTGGCCCTACTGTGCCTGCTGCAGGCTAGTGCCCAATCAGTCCCAACTGGGAGAGGCTCCTGCTGCCACAGCAGCACTCACCAGCCATGAACCCTGCATCTGGCGCCCTCCCAAGGGGAGTGGCCTGCAGGATCGCGCTGAAACCAGCTCTCTGACATCCCCTGAGGGGTCCTGGATTTCGAGAGGGTGCAGGCCAGGCTGAGGGACTCTAGTGGTGCACGATTGGGCCGGAGAGGGACCGGAGGAGGGCTCCAGGGCATGTCCAGCCCATCTCTCTCAGTCCCGATCAGCTGGACCCCAGCAGCAAGCTAACCTACTGGTTAAAGCATCTGTCCCCCAAGCCATTTCCAGTGGCTTTTTCATACAAATGACCTCTCTTGCCTAATACTTCTGACTTTCCTAAAGTCTCTCAAACAAGCAGTATCTGGCCTTTGTGTACCCTGTACCTTTTGCTGGTGTACCCAGTACTAGTTGCATCTAGCCTTGGTTTGCAGCTTGTCTTCCCCCGAGCACCTCCAAGCCCAGCCATCTGCAGATTGCTCTGTAGCTAGTGCCAGGTGGTCTCAGGCAGGGCACAGGTGGTGGCTGACCTTGCATACCCAGGGAGCCCCAGAGCCAGTGCACTCAATGGAAAACTTCAGAACATGCTGGGTTACAAGTCTACCACCTTCACCAGCAACACACTCAAGGGGCAGACTCAGTGGGAACCAAAAGCTCCACTGAAGTAAGTCCTGCTCTGTAGGGTAGGGCCTGCACAGCAGCTCTTCCTTGCAGCTGATCCTTGCAGCAATGGGCCTGGGGGATCAATCCCTCCCAGTGATGTGCCAACATCAATCAAGGCTTAATTACAACAGGTCAGTACACACAGCCCACACAAGGGGCATGCCTGCAACACGTAGCTCAGGTGACTGGGGAGGCTGTACCACTGGGTCCTACATGACACCTACTACAGAGGCCACTCTATCAAGTCTGGAAGATGTAGCAGCTCTACCCAATGCATAGAAACAAACACAGAGAAGCTGCCAAAATGAGGAGACAAAGAAACAGGTCCCAAATGAAAGAACAGGAGAAATTACCAGAAAAAAAGGCTAAATGAAACAGAGACAAGCAAAGTACCAGATATAGAGCTAAAAACAATGGTTACAGTAATGCTCAAAGAACTTAGTGAAAATTTCAAGAGCATAAAAACACACACAGAAACCATAATAAAGAACCAATCAGAATGAAGGATACACTAATTGAAATGAAGAATAAACTACAGGCAATCAACTGTAGAGTAGATGAAGCAAAGAATCAAATCAGCAATTTGGAATATAAGGAAGCAAAAAAAAAAAAATACCTCAATCAGAATAACAAAAATAAAAAAGAATCCACAAAAATGAGGATAGTGTAAGCAGCCTCTGGGACGATTTCAAGCATATCGGCATCTGGGGGTTCCAGGAGAAAGAGAAAACAAGAATTAGAAAACCTATTTAAAAAATAATGACAGAAAATTTTCCTAACCTGATGAAGTAAATAGATATACAAGTCCAGGAAGTGAAGAGAGTCCCAAACAAGATGAACCCCAAGAGGCTCACACCAAGACACAACATGATGAAAACTCTAAAGGTTAAAGACAAAGAGAGAATCTTAAAAGCAGCAAGAGAAAAGCAGTTGGTTAGCTACAAGGGAGCCCCCATAAGACTGTCAGCTGATTTCTCAGCAGAAACTTTGTAGGCCAGAAGGGATTGGCAAGAAATATTCAAAGTGATGAAAAGCAAGGACCTAAAACCAAGATTACTCTAACCAATAAAGCTATTATTTAGAATCAAAGGACAAATAAAAAGCTTCTGAGACAAGAAAAAATTAAAAGAGTTCATTACCACCAAATCAGTATTTTAAGAAATATTAAAGGGTCTTCTTTAAGAAGAAGAAGTAAAAGATAAAAAAACATGAATAATAAAGAGCCATAACAAATAATGAAATTTTACCTTTTACAACAACATGGAGGGACCTCGAGTGTATTATGTTAAGCAAAGTAAGTCAGCCAGAGAAAGACAAATATCATACGATTCCACTTATCTGTTGAATCTAAAGAACAATATAAATGGGGATACTAAACAGACAAAGACTCATAGATACAGAGAACATGCTGATGGTTGGCAGAGGAGAGGAGTGTTGGAAGACTGGGTGAAAAAGGTGAAGGGATTGAGAAGTACAGATTGGTAATTACAAAATAGTCATGGGGATGTAAAGTACAGCACAGGAAATGTAGTCAATAATATTGTAATAATTATGTATAGTACCAGTTTGGTAGTGGAAATATCAGGAGGAATATTTTGTAAAGTATAGGATTGTGTAACAACTATTCTGTACATCTGAAATGAATATATAAGGATATTGAATGTAAACTGTAATTGAAAAATAAATAAATAAATGCAGGAAAAGATATAGGAAAACAGCTATTAAAGAGATTTGAAAAAATGTAAAACAATGTTGTTTGTCTCACTAATTTTTTATTTTGAAAAATGCAGTTATTTTCACAAAAATACATCTTTAATGTGAACTTGTAAATTTAGTCTTTTAAAAAATAAATTAATAGTATATACTTTAAATTATTCTCAGTTTTAGTCTCAATTATGGTAAATATTGACAGGTATACTACCCAACATAAATGAAAACTCTTTGGAATCCTGAATAATTTTTGAAAGTGGGAAGGGTTCCTGAGACCAAGGCATTTGAAAACACACTATGATAGATGCAATGAGGGTGGCAACAGGAAGTGGCCATGTCTCCTTCTCCCCAGGGGATGGCAGTTTAGAAGACAGGCTAATGTGAATGGCAGTCACTATGGATGAGGGGCCAACCCTGGAAGAGTTACACATTTTCCTATTGGTTGAAGCAAGACTCTAATGTTATGAGTTGAAATGGGCTTGGTAGAGACCAACATGCTCCTTTTCGCTTCAAGAGAAGTTACCGACACAAGGTAAATGACATTCATAAGTTTCTGACTATGGGATGGAAAGAATGTTGCTCCTGATTTGCCATGTCCTTTCTTTCTCCCTGAATGTTAAATGCACTTGCTTGTTAGTGCTTCACATATAACATATTTTCCTCAAGATTTCACTTGTTGGAAGCTTCTAGAGTCTTTTTGGTGCCCCTTCAGTCCTCCCTTCTGACTGGAGTATGCGCTGCAGGGCAGGCCCTGTGCCTGTCCAATTGTACCCAGGCAGTTCCCTCCCAACACTCAGCTTGGCACACAGCACTTCATCAGAACATGGTTGGCGACTGAGTGAATAAGAAGAGCAGTAATGCTATTCAGGATGAAGACGAAAATGGTAGGTGTGTTTGTTACTTGACATTTATTCTGCATGCCCTTTCCCCCATTCAGGGACAGCTGCTTTGGGAAGTACAGAGCCTGGTCTCCCACAAGCCGAGACACAGCGGGGAATTGTTGAGCAAGCCCTGGTCTCAGAGATGGGAGACTGGGCACCTGGTCTGGGCTCTGCTCCTAATTAGCTGTGCGCCTTCAGGTCCATTAATGACCCCCTTTCATTAGATGAAGATGGGAAATTAGATGGACATGTGTTCTCTGGATACAGAAACAGTCACATGGACAAGCATTGTGACCACTCGCTTATCTGAAGTGCTAAAGAACCAGAGCTGTGAATTGGTCTTGAGAAGAGCTTTTATTTCAAAGTTGAGAGTCAGGGAGAATTTTAAACATCATTCTACTTTGGCCTGCTTCTAAGCAATAAACAAGTATTGTTGAAAAGTAAAATAAGATGCATAACGGGACTGAGAAACTCTAATGTGTCTCACCTTGCCTTCAACCAATGAGATGTCTGTGCTCATGTAATAGATCTGTATTGATTACTACGTGCC
This sequence comes from Myotis yumanensis, assembly GCF_028538775.1. Lineage (NCBI taxonomy): Eukaryota > Metazoa > Chordata > Mammalia > Chiroptera > Vespertilionidae > Myotis > Myotis yumanensis. Next base: position 69,296,147 of record NW_027223762.1, read on the forward strand.
CAGGTGCCAGGTCTGCTGCAGAGCCTGCTGGGCTCACAGGGTGAGTGGATTCTGCAAGGTCCTCAGCTTTCCCGGAACTCAGTTTCCTTGTTTCTAAAACAAAACTTAGAAAACATGTTGCTAAGAACCTTTCCAGGCTAAAATATCTGTTATTTTAATCAGCCAAGGAAACATTTCTCTGCTTCTCTTTTATGACTCTATTGAAATCTCTTTCTGGAATTTTCTTCTGTTTTTTCATTTAGGATCTGGTTATTTGTCTCCACATTTTGGCTGCTTCCCTATGTTTGTGTTTATGTACTAGGTTGAGATGCTACATTTTCTGGACTTGGGAGAGTAGTAGGTGTCCTATAGGGCCCAGTGGCACAGCCTTTCCTGTCACTGAATCTAGGCACTCCCAGTGTTCCCCATGTATGAGCTGTGTGTACTGTCTCATTGTAGTTGAGCCTTAATTGGTACTAGCATCACTGGGAGGGATTTATTCCCTAGGCTGATCAGCTACGAGAATTGACTATGACTATAGTGGAGTAGATACTGTGCAGCAACTGACTCTATGGGGCAGAACTTGCTACAGTGGGGCTTTGCTGCTCTTCAAGTCCACCCTTGAATGTGTAGCTCGTGCAGATGGTAGCATTGTAATCCAGCATGGCCTGAACCTGTCCACCAGGCACACTGGCTCTGGGGTCTCAGGAGGTGTAAGGTCAGCCAGTCCTTGGGCCCTGCCCGAGTCTACCTGTCATGAGCTACAGAGCTATCTGCAGATGGCTGCTACTAGTTCTGAGCTTGGAGGTACCCAGGAAAGGCCAAGCTGTAAACCAAGTTTGGCTGCCCCTACTGCCCAACCTAAGGCCACTTAATGAGAGGTCTGGGGCATGTGAAGGCCCCTTGCTTCTTGTTCGAAAGTCTTGAAACTTTGAGAGATTTTAGGAATGTCCAAAGCCAGAGCCAAGACAGGCAGTTTGCATGGAAAAGCCACTGGAAATGGCTTGGGTGGCCCTCAATTTGGGTGGGGTCTCAGGGAATCTCCAGAGTGGAACAAACAGTGCAAGCTAGATTAATAGAGACTTAGATATGGTGCTCACCTGCCAGTTCTATAGGGGAGGGGGTTCTCAGAAAATGAATATTGGCCTCTGCTAGCACTTCTGTATGGAAGAAAGCTGCTCCCCTGCGCCTACCCCACCCCAGCTCTTGTCCTGATGCCAGATAATTGTTTCTCCCTATATGTCCCTGGTGTCTTTCCAGTTGTTGCCCCAGTGCTGGAGCTCAGAGGTAATAAATCCAAGTAAGTCTGTGCATGGGTCCTTTAAGAGGAACTTCCTGGGACTCCAGCAGCCTCCATCTCCCTCAGCCACATTCCCCACAGGTTTTTAAAGCCCGAAGTTATGGGTAATTCTCTTCCTGGCACTGGAGCCCTGGGCTGGGGAGCCTAGTATGGGATTGGGATCCCTTGCTCCTCAGGGGGGAACTCTGAAGCTGAGATATCGCTCCTGATATTTAAAAAATATGTTTTTATTGATTTTAGAGAGAGAAACATCAATGTGAGAGATAAACATCAATTGGCTGCCTCCTGCACCCACCCCTACTGGAGAAGATTGAACCTGCAACCTGGGCATGTGGCCTGACTAGGAATCAAACCGGCCACCTTTAGGTGTATGGGACGATGCTCAACCAACTGAGTCCACCAACCAATGCCCTCCTGATTTTTATCTACCACATATGGGTGTCTCTGCCCCTCCTTCCAGCCTTGATGTGGCTTGTTCTTTAAATTCCTATTTGTAGGATTTCCATTCCACTAGATATCAGACAATTCTGAATGATGGCTATTCTATAGTTTAGTTGTAATTTTGATGTCTCTTTTTCTTTGAGTTATCATTTTTCTTTAGTGATGGTGTACTTTGAAGCACGAAGATATTGTTTTTTGAAGTCTATTTTTTAAAATTTTGTAGCATGTGCTTTTGGTGTAATAACAAAGAAGACTACCTACCCCAAGTTCAGGCAGGCAGAGGCAGTTAGGGGCAATCAGGCCAGCAGGGGAGGGCAGTTGGGGGTGACCAGGCCAGCAGGAGAGGGCAGTTAGGAGCAATCAGGCAGGCAGAGGCAGTTAGGGGCAATCAGGCCTGCAGGGGAGGGCAGTTGGGGGTGACCAGGCCAGCAGGAGAGGACAGTAGGGGGTGAGATCAGGCAGGCAGGGGAGGGCAGTTAGGAGCGATCAGGCAGGCAGAGGCAGTTAGGGGCGATCAGGCCAGCAGTGGGGAGCAGTTAGGGGTGATCAACAGGCAGGCAGAGGCAGTTAGGGATGATCCAGCAGGCGGGCAGAGAGGTTAGGGGTGGTCTGGCAGGCTTGCAGAGTAGTTAGGAGCAATCAGGCAGGCAGGCAGGTGAGGGGTTAGAGGCGATTAGGCAGGCAGGTAGGTGAGCAGTTAGAAGCCAGCAGTCCCAGATTGTGAGAGGGTGTCATATTGCTGGTTTAGGCCTGATCCCATAGGGGTCCCTGATTGGAGAGAATGCAGGCTGGGCTGAGGTCCCCCCCCCCCCCCACCCCTGTGCACGAATTTCATGCACCAGGTCACTAGTAGTCTATATATTTAAATCCAAGGGCTGCTGCTCATAGACAGTGCTCAGGAAAGATTAGCATTGCTAGTTTGGTGGTAATAAGCTCCATTAGCCTTTTTCTTCTTCTTCTTTTTTTTTTTTTTTTGTCTGAGAAGCTCCTGATTTCACCTTCAATTTGAAGGTTAGCCTTGCTGGATAGAGTATTCTTGGATTGAGTCCCTTGTTTCTCATTGCTTTGTATACTTCATTCCATTCCCTTCTGGCCAAATGTTTTTTTTGTTTAGAAACCATTTGATAGTCTAAAGCAGTGGTTCTCAACCTTGGCTGCACATTAGAATCACCTGAGAATCTTTTTAAAATCCTGATTCCTGAGCCTCATCCTCCAGAAATTCTGTTTCTTTGTTACTAATGTTGTGGCCCCACCCCATAACAAAGAAACAGAATTTCCAGAGGATGAGGCCCAGAAATCAGGATTTTAAAAAGATTCCCAGGTGATTCTAATGTGCAGCCAAGGTTGAGAACCACTGGTCTAAAGGGAGATCCCTTCTAGGTAACTTTCTGTCAAAGCCTTTGAGATTCTTTCTTTGTTATTAATGTCTGCTATTGTAATTATGATGTCTGGTGTGGGTCTATTTGTGTTCAGCTTGTTTGGGATTCTCTATACTTGTATGACTTTTTTCTTCCCCCAGTCAGGGAAGTTTTCTGTCATTATTTCTTCAAACAGGTTTTCTATTACTTGCTCAGCTTCTTCTCCATCTGGTACTCCTATTATGTGGATGTCCCTTTGTTTCATATTGTCCCAAAGCTCCCTTAAACTCTCCTCCTGCTTTTAATTTTTTTTCCAGTTGTAACTCTGATGAGGTGGTTTTTTTTTTTCTACCCGGTCTTCTAACTCGCTGTTTCAGTCCTCAGCTTCTTCTACTCTACTGTGAAACCTTCCAGGGTGTTCTTTTCAGCAGTTATATCATTCTTCATATCCTCTTGATTCTTATCAATGATGATGTATTTCTCATTCAGCTTCTTATGATTCTCATTGAATTGCTTGTAATTCTCAGTCAGATGTTTGAGCATCCTTATAACCATTACTTGGAATTCTTTATCTGAGAAATTACTTGCTTTCATTTAATTTAGTTTCTTTTCTTGCCATTCCTCGTTTTCCTCCCATTTGGGGATTGTTTTTTTGTCTCCCCATTTTTGTTGTCCCTTTTATTTGTTTCTATGTCTTAGATCAAACTTCTATGCCACCCAAATTTTTTTGGGGGTGGTCCTATGTAGTAAGTGTTTTGTGGGACCCAGTGGTGTAGTCTCTCAGAACTCCTGAGCTGGTTGTTCTAGGAAAGACCCCTACTTGAGTTATTTGGGTTCTCCTGATACAGTTGGGTCTTGAATGTTATTGTACTGTATGTGGCTGTAGCATCCTCACAGGTTGTCGGACTACATGGCTCATCCCTGACCTCATCATGCAAGCTTTCGTGGATGTGTTTAGGGTCCTGGGTCCCATGGCAAGGATCATTTGCAAAGTCCCACTGTTGTGTGACTCACTGTGTGGTTCTGGAGCCCATGACCAGGGTGATTTCAATATTCTTGAACTTATTGAAATTGTTGTGGCCCAGCACGTGGTCTATCCTAGAAAATGTTCCATGGACATTTGAAAAAAAAATGTATGTCTGTTTCTTTGGTGTGAAGTTCCCCAAAAATAAAAATTAAATCCATCAGGTATAATGTGTCATTTAAAGCTGCTGTTGTCTTTTGGAAATTCTTTCTGGAAATTTATCCATTAATGTCACTGGAGTGTTCAAGTTCCCTACTATGATTGTATTACTGTCTATTTCTTCCTTTAGTCCATCAATATTTGCTTTCTATATTTATGTACTACTTTGTTGGATGCCTAAATGTTTACCAGGGTTATATCCTCTTGTTGGATTGATTATTTTATCATATGTAATGTCCTTCTTTCTCTCTTGTTATGACCTTTGTTTAGAAGTATATTTTGTCAGATATAATATTGCTATTACAGCTTTTCCCCCCCATTTTCATGGAAAATTATTTTTCATCTCTTATATTTGGCCTATGTGAATCTTTTGTTCTGAGGTGGGTCTCTATAGACAGCATATGTATGGGTCACCTTTTCTTATCCATTCAGCTACCCTATGTCTTTTGATTGGAGAAATGAAACCATTTATATTTAAGGTTATTATTGATAGATATTTATTATCATTTTTTTGTTATACCTATGTTCCGCTCTCTCTATTTCTTCTTCTTACAGCAGTCCCATTTACTAGTACATTTCTCTCAGTGATGGGTGGTAATAAACTCCTTTAGTTTTTTTGTTTGTTTGTTTTTGTTCTTGTTTTGTTTTTGTCTTGGAAGCTCTTTATTTCACCTTCAATTTTAAATGATAGCTTTGGTTTCAGGTCATTGCTTTTCATTGCTTTGAATATGATATGCTAATCCTTTCTGACCTGAAGTTTTTTTGTTGAGAAATCAGCTGAAGTCATATGGGTGCTTCCTTGTAGGTAACTGTTTTTCTTTTGCTGCCACCTTTAAGATTCTCTCTTTCTCTTTAACGTTTGCCGTTTTAACTATGATGTATCTTGGTGTGGGACTCTCTGGATTCATCCTGATTGGGATTTTCTGTGCTTCCTGAACTTGTGTGACTTCTTCCTTCACCAGGGTAGGAAAGTTTTCTGTCTATCATTATTTCTTTTTTTAAATTTATCTTTATTGTTGAAAGTATTACAGCTGTACCCCTTTTTCCCATTGGCCCCCTCCATACTGCACCCACTCCTGCCTGGCCTTTGCCACACTATTATCTGTGTCTATGGGCTTATAAATTCTCCAGTTAATCTCTCCCCACCTACCACTCACCCTTTCCTTCCCCCTGAGATTTGACAGCCTGATCCATGCTTCTATGCTTCTGTATCAATTTTGTTCATCAGTTAATTTTGTTCATTAGATTACACAAATGAGTGAGATCATGTGACAGTCTTTCTCTGGCTGGCTTATTTTGCTTAGCATGATATTCTTCAGGTCCCTCCATGCTGTCTTAAAAGGTAAAATTACTTTCTTTCTTCCTTCCTCCCTCCCTCCCTCCCTCCCTCCCTCCCTTCTTTCCTTCCTTCCTTCCTTCCTTCCTTCCTTCCTTCCTTCCTTCCTTCCTTCCTTCCTTCTTTCTCTTTCTTTCTTTCTTTCTTTCTTTCTTTCTTTCTTTCTTTTAATTAAATCTTTATTGTTCAGATTATTACATTTGTTCCTCTTTCCCCGCCCATAACTCCCCTCCTCCTAGTTCCCACCCCCACCCTCTGCCCTCACACCCCACCTGCTGTCCTCATCCATAGGTGAACGATTTTTGTCCAGTCTCTTCCCGCATCCCCCACACCCCTTTCCCCCCAAGAATAGTCAGTCCATTCCCTTTCTATGTCCCTGATTCTATTATAATCACCAGTTCATTCTGTTCATCAGATTATTTATTCACTTGATTTTTAGATTCACTTGTTGATAGATGTGTATTTTTTGTTCATAATTTGTATCTTTACCTTTTTCTTCTTCTTCCCCTTCTTAAAGGATACCTTTCAGCATTTCATATAATACTGGTTTGGTGGTGATAAAGTCCTTTAGCTTTTTCTTATCTGTGAAGCTCTTTATCTGATCTTAAATTCTGAATGATAGCTTTGCTGGATAAAGTAATCTTGGTTGTAGGTTCTTGGCATTCATCACTTTGAATATTTCTTGCCACTCCCTTCTGGCCTGCAAAGTTTTTGTTGAGAAATCAGCTGACAGTCATATGGGTACTCCCTTGTAGGTAACTGATTTTCTTTCTCTTGCTGCTTTTATGAGTCTCTCTTTGTCTTTTGCTCTTGGCATTTTAATTATGATGTGTCTTGGTGTGGTCCTCTTTGGATTCCTTTTGTTTGGGGTTCTCTGCGCTTCCTGGACTTGGAAGTCAATTCCTTTCACCAGGTAGGGGAAGTTTTCTGTCATTATTTCTTCAAATAGGTTTTCAATATCTTGCTGTCTCTCATCTTCTGGTACCCCTATAATTCTGATGTTGGTACGTTTGAAGCTGTCCCAGAGGCTCCTTACACTATCTTCGTATTTTTGGATTCTTTTTTCATTTTGCTTTTCTGGTTGGGTGTTTTTTGCTTCTTCGTATTTCAAATCTTTGACTTGATTCTTGCGATCCTCTGGTCTGCTGTTGAGAGTCTGTATAATATTCTTTATTTCAGTCAGTGTATGCTTAATTTCTAGTTGGTCCTTTATCACAACATCGAGGGTCTCACTAGATTTCTTGAGGGTCTCATTAAGTTTATTGGCGGTTTCTAGAAAATTATTGAAAAGCCTTATAACCGTGGTTTTGAACTCTATACCCAGTAGTTTGCTTTCCTCCATTTCTGTCATTTGTGACCTGTTTCTTTGTCTCGGCATTTTTTATGCTTCGCTGTGTCGATAGAGTGGCTTTCTGTGCTAAGTGTCCTATAGAGCCCAGTGGCTCAGCCTCCCCAATTTCCTGAGGTAGCCACTCTTGGTGCACCCCCTTGTGGGCTTTGTGCACAGTCTTGTTGTAGTTAAGCCTTGATTGTTGTAGGTATCACTGGGAGGATTTGACCTCCAGGCCAATTGGCTGTGAGAATCAGCTGTGTCTATGGTGGGAGAACTTTTGTGCTGAAGACACCCTTATGGGGCAAGACTTGCTTCAGTGGGGCTTTGGTGCGCACTGAGTCTGCCCCCTGAGTATGTCCCTTATGGATCTGCAGAGTTGTAACTGGATGGTCCCACTCTGACCACTGGGTACACTGGCTCTTGGATATAAGGAGGTGCTAATTTAGCCTCTGCCTGAGATTACCCAGCAGAAGCCATCTGTACAGCAATGCAAGTTGCCCTGGGGCCTTGGGGCAGCTGCAGTTTGTTAAATAATTTCAGATTACAAAGGGCCAGGCCTTTCATATGCAAAAGCCTCCATGCAGGGCTTGGGCTGGGCATGGTCCCAGGTGATCAACAGGGCTGGTGGAGCGAGCAGTATGGCTGCTCTCAGTCCTGTCCTCAAAGGCCCCCACAATCGCTGCGTGTGCCTCGGAGAGAAAGCTGCCCTCGAGTTCTGACCGATGCCAGACAGTCCCGTTTCTCCTTTATGAGTCTGGGTCCCCAGAGACGCACCCGGAACTGGAGCTCAGAGCCTGAGACTCCCTCCTGATTGAAAAAGGCAATCGTGACCTCAGCCACCAGCCCTCTCTGCATGCACCTCCTCACCTTTGTATTTTACTTCTGCACCACACCTCCTCTGAGTCTCGGTATGCTTTTCTCTTTTCCTTCTAGTTGTAGAATTTCCACTCAGCCAGCCTTTCTGTGGTTCTGGATGATGTCTGTTCCGTCTTTTAGTTGTATTTTTGAAGTGGTTGTGCGAGGCAGCAATCTCTGGTGTTTACCTATGCTGCCATCTTGGTTTCTCCGGGAGGCAGATCCCTTCCTTCTTTTCTTTCCTTTCTTTCTTTCTTTCTTTCTTTCTTTCTTTCTTTCTTTCTTTCTTTCTTTCTTTCTTTCTTTCTTTCTTTCTTTTCTTTCTTTCTTTTCTTTCTTTCTTTTCTTTCTTTCTCTCTTCCTCTCTTTCTTTCTTTCTTCCTCTTCTATTAATTATCAGATTTAGAAAAGTCAGAACTTTATTTCTTGATAGATTGCTTTTTGTCTGCTCTGACATTTTCTAGCATTACACTTGGAAACACAGATTTAGGGCAATTCTTCAGAGAAACTTTGCTTGAAGACTCATGTCCAATTTTCAACACAGAAGCAATGCTTCACTCATTTGCTGTCGCTCTTAGGCATTTATATAACATTACTTGTTATATTAATGTGAGCTTTGTAAATGGATACTACCAGTTGCATAAGAGCAAGAATGAGCCATTTTAGCATATTTTCTCTAATTTATGAAGTAATACTGTTTATGTGTAACTATGTGGCAACCACATAGTAGAGCTCAATAAACATTTCCTGAGTTATATTAAATGTAATGTGGTATTTTATACTTTTCTATATTTTTCAAATGGTCCCTGAGCTCCTCTTGACTGAGTTCTTGAAAAAGAATGGCCGGGCCTTTCTCCTCTGTCAGCTCAGGGAGATGAACATGATTCAAGGCATCTCTTACCAGCTCCCACAGCTCCACTGTTCCAGCCCAAAGGTCAGGAGGAGCAAAAAGAGTACTTAACTTCCAGTGAATGGGAGACGGCTTCTCAGAGTCTTGCTGATCGTGGATGGTCTCTGACTTGTCAGCACCCAAAAGTGGTTCTGAAGGTGGAAATCTATATATGTAAAGGATAATATGCAAAGTGCCCCTTCAGGAGTTCGACCAGGAGACTGGGAGTTTGATTAATCACTAAGATGTGCGCTGACCAACAGGGGGTGGCGTGGAATGAAGGAAAGCCCCAGCTGGGAGCTGGCAAGGGAGGCCCTGGCTGGCAGCAGGCAGCAGGGGAAGGGAGGCTCTTGCTGGCAGCCAGAAGGCCCCAATCGGCCCCAATCACCGGCCAGGCCTAGGGACCCTGCCCATGCATGAATTTCATGCACTGGGACTCTCGTGTAAGAATATCAGCCACACAAAGGCTGGCCATGACTTTCAGGCTTCCCACATCTTAGTGCCTGAAATTAACCAGGTGTTACACCAAATATGGATCTATTTGGGGACAAATACCAATTTGAAAATCTGTTGGTTTATCTTTGTAGGATCAGGAGCAATATCTGGGTCGAATTTTCCAGAACCTTTAAGCCAAAAGAATAGAAAGCATAAAAACTCTTAGCAACTAATATGTTCCAGGACCAGAGAGATGAAGTCCAGGGGCTCAGACTACTATGACAGATGATGACTATTTGCAGTTCGGTGGTTAAATTGGTCACCACAACGTGGTGTGTTGGTGCAAAGGAAAAAGGGATTAAAGGTGCCTGAGGGTGGGGGGTGATGGGGGGTGGCCAAGCTTGAACTAAGTCTTCCAGGCAGGGCTGCAGGTGTCTGAAGAGAGCTTTTAACGAGAAGGAACGAGCAGCACTGGGAAGGCTGGCTGCTTCTGCAGTCAGGTCTCTGCGGAGAGGCGCCTACCATGTTGCGTTTACACTGGGCCTTGGTCCAGCAGCCTCAGAAGCCCAATCCCTCAGTTCTGGGGGTTCCTCAGATCTAGATGTGGCACCAGCCCACCCTGACCAGGCTCATGGGAAAGCAGTCTAATGTCAGAATGCTAACTATTGGCAGATTTAAATACAAATGCCAAACCACCTGAGTGGTTGCCATGGCCTCAGTAGTACATTCTCCCAAAAGGCACACTATAAGCCAAATCTAATGACCAGGAAGTTGCTCGGTGATCTTGCAATCAGCCTGTACTGCCAACTTTACAAAATCATAGTGACAGCAGGAGCTCCCAGGAGGCCTGCGCTGGGCCTGGCCCTGCGGAAAGCTCTTCACCTGCGTTCTATCTTCTAAAGACACTGACATCACTTCCACATGCCCAGCATCTTGAGAACCTGAGCTCCATGTGTCCTTCCTGGTGGAATATCCCTAGTGCCCAGCATCGTGGTGAGAACAATAAAGATGCTGTTGAATGAAATGAGTAAGTGGATATGCTCCTGAGCGGAAATGAAAAGAGGAGACGCAGTCTGCCTTCACTGTGGAGAGCGCCATGTCCCCCCTCCAACTCTGCTCCCTAACGTGGTTTTTCTTGTAAGGTGGCTGTTCTTTTTTCTATGGACCCTGGAGCACTAGTGTGTATGTAACACTTTTCAAAAGCTACCAGCGACCCCCAGCTCACAAAAACACCACTGATTAAGCACATTCCATACTATTCCTCCTACTAATTATTGCAACGGCTACAACAAACTGCATGAAACTTGCAGTACAACAGAAGACAGAGAGGTGAGGAAGCCTGGAAACCAGGAATGAGCTCTGATAACTTCCCTAAGTTTTGGTGTTTTTATTTCCTTACATAACCTGGCCTTGGGCTCTTGATTGGCTTACAATCCTTAACTGCCCACAGACACAGACCAAGACCTTGCTCTTTCTAGCCAAAGTGTCAGGAAAATAGTGACCAAGCAGGACAGAAGCATTGTCACCACGCTGGTCCCACTCCAGGCAACACTGCTAAATAGCCAAGCGCTCAGTGGTCTCCTTCCTCCTAGAGAGCTCTGGTCTGGAGCCCTTTGCACTGTGAGAACCAAGAAGGCCTCCCCTCCCCCATAGAGACCAGGCCAGGCCTGCTCTGCAGAAACTTGGCAGGGGGAGGAGGGCCACTGAGGGGGGCCACTGAGCAACAAGGTTGCCTGATCTTCCCTCCTAACCACCTCTGCCTGCCTGATGACCCCTAACTGCCTCCGCCTCACCCCGCAGCTGCACCAGGCCTCTAGTATTAAATAAAAGCATTGTTTACTAGAAGAAACAACACAAACAACTTGTGGCTCCCTCCTCCTCCTCGGGCACTGCAGCTGCACAGATGTGGACAGAGAGCCCTGCTTGCAGTGCCAGGAGGCAGCTTCCTGCCTTGGTGTGCAGCAGCTGCGCAGGGGCAGGAGCACTGGCTTCCATCCTCCTCTGCAATAAGGCAGCGCTCCTCTCCCCTTCCCTCCTGCACTACATCCCACCCCCACCCTGCAGTAGCAAGGTAGTAACTCCACAGTCCCAACTAGGAGTGAGGGGAGAAGAGGAGGGGAGGAAACAGAAATGGAGCTTCTAAGCATGCAAATGAAATCCTGGGCAGACCTCAGCAACCCACCTGAGAAACGGACTACCAGGGGCACAGCAAAAGACCTGAGAACTAAACACTGCTCTGGAACACCATTCAGGTCTCGGACTGGCCTCCAGGTTACACAGAAGTTGAGGCGCACCCTCATGATGGAAACAGACAAAAAAATAGGCCCAAGAAATACTGCTGTCCCTGAACAGCAAAGAACCAGGAAAGGGACAGCCTAACAAGAGAGAAACCTTTGAGACAATAACCAACCTACTCCAGACAAACACCATGGAGAAGCCTGGGCCCCCCATCAGCCCTGTCAGCAAAGCCCATGGGGCGCCCAGACTCCATGCTCACTGGGCTGTAAATGAGGCACCAGCTTGAGGGAAAGCAATAATGAATAGTAAGGAGTGTTCAGAACTCTCAAACACTGTGAAAAGCCAAGAGGAAGGGGAGATGTAAACTAGTACAACCTACACTTTGGAAAACTATTTGGCACTACACGGCCAAGGTGATATGCATATATTCCAGAGGTTAGGGGACATAACTAGAATTTTTAAGTGTTGTTTACTGGCCCTGGCCAGGTGGCTCAGTTGGTGGGAGTGTCATCCCATACACCGTTTGTGGTTCAATTCCTAGTCAGGGCACATACCTAGGTTGCAGGTTTGATCCCTGGTCAGGGTGTGTATGGGAAGCAACCAATCAGTGTTTCTCTCTCACATCTATGTTTCTCTTTCCCTCCCTTTCTGTCTAAAAATCAATAAATATATCCTCTTTAAAAATAACTAAATACTCCAATATAATAAAGAGCTAATATGCAAACAATGGTCACACCCTCACGCCCTCAGGCCCTTGCGCCCTCATGCTGGAACTGCTCAGACACTCAACACTGGGGAGAGAAGAATGGGGACCAGCCAGGCACAAATGAGCTCATGAGAGAGGAATGGGGACCAGCCAGGCTGTGGCCCGGGAGAGGCGTAAACCACCAGCCCCACGATCCTAGGCACCAGCAGCTGGGGCTGCACCCTGGGAGAGGGACGAGCTGCCCACTGCATGGTCCCAGGTGCCAGCAGCTGCACCTGTGCCTGCAGCCCGGGAGAGGGACAAGCCACCTTCCCCGTGGTCCCAAGAGCCAGTGCCTGCACCTGTGGCCTGGGAGAGGAATAAGCTGCCCGCCCCATGGTCCCGGGTGCCTGCAGCTACGGCTAGCCCAGTCAAAGCCAACCTGGATCCTGGGTTCCTGAGGCCAGCCAGAGGGTGGGAAGCCCAGGTCCTGGGTGCCTGCGACTGGCCTGAGAAGGGAATCCTGGGTCCCAGGTGTGGGGTGAGGCAAAGGCAGTTAGGGATGATCAGGCCAGCATGGGAGCAGTTAGGGGTGATCAGGTCGGTAGGGGAGCAGTTAGGGGTGATCAGGCAGGCAGGCAGAGGTGGTTAGGGGCGATCAGGCAGGCAGGCAGAGGTGGTTAGGGGCGATCAGGCAGGCAGGTAGGCAGGCAGGCAGGCGAGAGGTTAGGAGCTAGCGGTCCCAGATTGTGAAAGGCAGTCAGACATCCCCCAAAGGGTCGCGGATGGGAGAGGGTGCAGGCTGGGCTGAGGGACCCCACCCACCCTGCCTTGCATGAATTTCATGCACCAGGCCTCTAGTATTAAATAAAAGCATTGTTTACTAGAAGAAACAACACAAACAACCTAGTGACTAGTTAAAGAGTAAAGGTTTTGGTATCATACAATGGAATAGCATGCAACAGAGAATAAGAAACAAAAGCTACCTGACACAGATAAATCTAAAAATAGCACAGCGTTGAGCAAAAAAATCAAGTCAGAGAAGAGCATATGATATGGTGTCATTTATATAAAAATTAAAAATGAGAAAAACTAAACAATTCACTCTTTAGTGACCCCTACATAATTACAAAACAAGGAGTAATGAAAACAAGGGACTGATTTACTGTAATAGTCAGGACGGTGTCTATCTGAGGGAGGTGGGAAGATGAGGATACAGTCAGGAAAGACCCCCAGGAGACAAACTATACTGGCAGCCCCTATACCTTCACCTGGGTGGAGCTTATATGAATGCTCATGCATTATTCTTCAAACTGTGTGTATGTATTTAAATCTCATCATTTAAATTTGTAAAATTTACATGACTATGTGTGTAAATTTTACAACCGATAAAAGACCCAGCCAACCTAGTACACATTTCATATAATGAGTCCTTACAAAACCTCTGAGATTTAGCAAAGCTGCCCATATTTCACTTTCAAAACTACCTTCTTTGTGAAACTTCAGCTTAACTTTTTAAAAACTATCTACCAGTACTCATTGCTGGTTCACCATCTGTGCCGGGTTCCCAGTGCCAATCCATCCAAGGTGGTGAGTCTTAGATCTCCAACTTAGGGCCAACCTACATTGGAGACGTCATTTTCAACTCTTAGAACACCTTCTGCCAAATCCTACAGATAAGTAACAAATATTAAATATCAGACTGAAGCAACATTGCCAAGTCACAGCTGAGGAGGCAGTCCCACAAAGGCACCAAAGGCTGCTTCTGACTCACCGGAACTACTCCATGTACAGCACCAGGTTTCCACTGCTTTCCGGGACCAGCATGGTGTCTGTCTTCTGAAAAAAGGACACATGTTTTATTTTAAAGTCTGAAAATTATGACACATAATGACTTTCAAGTTATCAAGAAGAGTGCCTGCGTTTATCTCCACTGGCTCAGCGTCCTTTGCCTGTATGTTGGTGATGGAGACAAAGATGAGCTGGGTTTTATCATTACTCTCTTGAAACTTTATGCAGCTAAAGATTAAATTACAAAAACACAAAGTACTGACTCATCCAATAACCTGTAATGATCTCAAGGGTATTATACTGACTGCAAAAAGCCCACCTCAAAAGGTTTCATATTGTAGCATTTGCTTTATATAACACTAGAGGTTCAGTGCACGGATTCATGCACATTGAAAAGAAATTAATTGGAAGAAATATTTTACAGACTGGGGAGGGACCACAGGAGATTGGCTGGTTGGAGAGGGAATGTGGGAGGACTCCAGGATATGTCCAGCCCGTCTTGCCCAGTCTCAACTGGGGCCTATTCCAGCCAATCAGGGTTAATTAGGGCCATCTTGTCCAGTCCTGATCAGGGCTGATCAGGGCTGGCTGGCTGGGGAGAGACTGCAGGAGGTTGGCTGGCCAGGGAGGGACCGCGGGAGGGCTCCAGGGTGTGTACAGCTCATCTTGCCCAGTCCCAATCGGCCAGACCCCAGCAGCAAGCTAACCTACCAGTCAGAGCATCTTCCCTTGTGGTCAGTGCACGTCATAGCGACTGGTGAAACAGATGAATTGTCGGACACTTAGTATATTAGGCTTTTATATATATGGAAGTGGCCCAGTGCATGAATTCGTGCACATTGAAAGGAAAGCAATTAGAAGAAATATTTTAGAGGCCTGGGAGGGACCACGGGAGGTTGGCTCCTGGATGTGTCCAGCCTGTCTCACCCAGTCCTGATCGGCCAGACCCCAGTAGCAAGCTAACCTACTGGTCGGAGCGTCTGCCCCCTGGTGGTCAGTGCACATTGTAGCAACTGGTCGAATGGTTGAATGTTGAGACACTTAGCATATTAGGCTTTTAGATATATCCTATCTAATAAAAGAGAAACGTGGTAATTAGCCATATGGCCACTACCCTTCCCATTGGCTAATCACTGAGATATGCAAATTAACTGCCAACCAAGATGGCGGCCAGCAGCCATGCACTGAAGCGAACAGGGAGGCTTGCTTGCTCCAGTGACAGCAGACTCCAACGTTCCCCGCCTGACTTGCCGGCCTCCCAGCTGCAACTCTAAGCAACTATGTTGCAAATATAGAAGCTAAACAAAACCCCAGAAACCTGCGTTAGTCAGCCGGGCTTCAGCCAGCTGGACTGAAACATTGTATCAAATACAGAAGGTAAACAAAGGCTAGAAACCTGCTTTCAGCAGCAAGGCCTCAGAGCTAAAGCTGGCCCAGAATAAAAAAAGAAAAAAAGGAGCAGTTGGGAGCTTCAGTTACCCGCCAGCCTGAAAACGGCCCTCAGCCCCTCACCCAGACTGGCCAGGCACCCCAGTGTGGACCCCACCCTGATCCAGGACACCCTTCAGGGCAAACCAGCCAGCCCCCACCCGCGCACCAGGCCTCTATTCTATATAGTAAAAGGGTAATATGCCTCCCGGCACCAGGATCAGCATGACAGGGGGCAGCACCCAAACCCCCTGATCGGCCCTGCTCTGTGTGTGAGGGGGTAGAGCCATAACCTCCCCATCGGCCCTGCCCTGAGTGTGACAGTGGCGGCGCCCAACCCCCTGATTGGCCCTGCTCTGTGGGTGATAGAGGGCAGCGCCCCAGCCCCCTGATGGGCCCTGCTCTGTGTGTTACAGGGGGCGGTGCCCCAACTCCCCTATTGGCCCTACTCTGTGAGTGACAGGGGGGAGCTCCTCAACCCTCTGATCCACCCTGCTCTGTGCATGACAGGGGGGAGCTCCTCAACCCCCTGATCGGCCCTGCTCTGTGTGTGATAGGGGGGAGTTCCTCAACCCCCTGATCGGCCCTGCTCTGTGCATGACAGGGGGTGATGCTGCAACTTCCCTATTGACCCTGCCTTGAGTGTGACGGGGGCAGTGCCCCAACCCCCCAATCGGCTGTACCCTGAGCATGACTAGGGATGGCATCGCAACATCCCGAACGTCCCTGCTCTGTGCATGACAGGGGGCAGCACCCCAACTCCCCAATCAGCCCTGCTCTGAGCCCGACCAGGGGCTGCACCTAGGGATTGGGCCTGCCCTCTGCCACCCAGGAGGAGGCCTAAGCCAGCAGGTCATTATCTCCCGAGGGGTCTCAGACTGCGAGAGGGCACAGGATGGGCTGAAGGACCCCCCCCTCCCCCCCGAGTGCACAAATTTTTGTGCACCAGGCCTCTAGTAGATTTATAAATGACAAAAGTATAGAGATGGAGAACAGGTTAGTGGTAGGGGTGGAAGTGGGGGTGATGTATGTGATTATAAAGGAGAAGCATGAGGGAGAGCTTTAAGGTAATATAGAAGTTCTGTACCTTCACTGTGGTGTCTGCACAAACCTACACACAGAGAACTTCCTGGAATACACACACACACACACACACACACACACACACATC
The DNA here is from genome assembly GCF_028538775.1 of Myotis yumanensis. NCBI lineage: Eukaryota > Metazoa > Chordata > Mammalia > Chiroptera > Vespertilionidae > Myotis > Myotis yumanensis. Next base: position 69,312,569 of record NW_027223762.1, read on the forward strand.
CATGTAAACTGATAAAACCTGAATAAGGCCTGAATATGATGTCAATTCCTTAGTTTTGATCATGTACTGAATTATGTACTAAAGTTATGTAAGATGTTACCTCTGGAGCAAAAAGAGTGCAGGACCCCTCTACTATTTTGCAACTTCCTGTGATTTATAATTATTTCAAAGTAAAGAAGTAAATAAATGGGCAAAGACATGCAAACACATCTCCGCTAAGAAGATAAATGAGTGGCTAATAAGCACAAGAGAAGATGCTCAACATTATAAGTCATTAAGGATATGCAAATTAAAACCCCTTCACACCCACTGGCATGGCTACATTCAGAGACCAACAATACCAGAGAAGGAGAAGGAAACTGAACCCCTCAGACGTGGCTGGTGGGAATGGAAACAGTCTGGCAATTCCTTAAAAAGTTAAATGTGAATTTATCATTTGACCCAACCATTCCACTCCTAACAATCTCCCCAAGGAAAAAGAAATCACATATGTCCACACACAGACCTTAGCTCCAGTGTTCATAGCGCAGTAACTCACAATGTCAAAAAGTGGGAACAGACCAGATGTCCATCAACTGCTGAGGGATAAACCACACGCGGTGCATCTGCATCGTGAACAATGGCACAGAGAGGACTACAGCATCACAGGCGCCACACACGGGGCCCGGCAAACATTGCGCTGGTGAGAGAAGCGGGCCACAAAAACTGCATTTCGATTCTACAATCTGTCCAGGAAAGGCAACCCCACAAAGGCCAGAAGCCTGCAGAGCGGCTGCCCGAGGCTGGGAACGGGAATAAGACTGACTGCAAACCACATACGAGGGATCTTCTTAAGATGAGAGGAATTTAAAAAAACTGGTTGTGGTGATGGGTGCACAACTCTCTTCATTTACTAAAATCCATTTAATTGCACGCTTAAACATGTCAATTTTATGGCATGCAAGCAAATTATGGTATTGAAATACAGCTAATTAAGCAGCAAGAAAGATTGAGAGAGAAAGAGGGAAGGAGGGAGGGAGGGAGAGAGAGAGAGAGAGAGAGAGAGAGAGGCAGCCCTACCTTTATTTACACAGAATCTATGGAGTATACACTTACCATGACTGCAGCTTGGACTCTACTAAAAAGCACAAGAACTTCTACCCACATCGGTCAGATGTAATGAACACTTTTGAGGACTTGAATTTTTCTCTCTGCCATAGATACATTAAATAAATAGCTGTCAGCATTGGTTCAAAAATCTACTATTAGAAGTCATAGAAAATATTCTGCAAGAAACCTAACAACTCCATGGGCCAAGCAATAACCTTGGAGACCTCAAAACACTTCTAGGATTTGAATTTTATGATCTCTGAGATTACTTTCACGTTGATTCTGAGTCCACTCCACAGCTTTTTTGGGGGGTTGGGGGAAGGAGAATCAAAATAAATTGAATTAACATCAATGGACTTTTTCTTTTACTTCCATATTATGCTAGTCACCTACCGCTAAAGTAATGCATACTTTAATTCTATCTCTACAAGGGTCAAGGGGCTCAGATGGCTCATAAAATCTCTCTCTCTCTCTCTCTCTCTCTCTCTCTCTCTCTCTCTCTCTAACTAGGTTCTACTTTCTCACTCATTTTAAAACCATGCCACTAATGCCCAAAACTTTCTTCCTGGAGTGGTGCAGAAGACCAGACACCCATAACAAGGATCTGCAATATATTCAACATACCAAGATGGTCTTTAAAGACAGGGTTTTTTTATTTTATACTAGAGGCCTAGTTCATGAAATTCATGCATGGGTAGGGTCCCTAGGCAATCAGGGCCGATCTGCGGGGTGACCAGTGGGGCAATTGGGGGCCCCCACTGGCACCCGCCTTGGCTGGCCTTGGGCCTGAGGGCTGGGGGCAGCTCCTGCGTTGAGCGTCTGCTCCCTGGTGGTCAGTGCATGTCATAGTGACTGATCATTCCACCAGTCATTCTGCTGTTAGGTTGATTTGCATTTTAGGCTTTTATTATTTAGAATGTGAGGACCAACACAGAGAAGCTCCATCAGCACTGTATTCCCATCTCTCTTCCCCTGCAACCACCCCTCAGAGCATGCATTTGCCTGCTGTGTCACTGCTCAACCCCTGCCTCTGTGTGTGATAAGCACCACCTCCTTTCTCCCCAGGCTGATCTGTCCATCGTCAGTCCCTCTCCCCTGAATTTCCAATGCTTTCCCTGCTGTGTGTGGGGCTCCTTAAAACCTACTCTCTCAGTTAAGACAAAGGTCTCAAAATATAAAGGTGGGCTGACTATTATTTTTTAAATCTTTTTTTAAAAATATATCTTATTGATTTTTTACAGAGAGGAAGGGAGAGAGAGATAGAGAGTTAGAAACATCGATGAGAGAGAAACATCGATCAGCTGCCTCCTGCACATCTCCCACTGGGGATGTGCCCACAACCCAGGTACATGCCCCTGACCAGAATCGAACCTGGGACCTTTCAGTCCGCAAGCCGACGCTCTATCCACTGAGCCAAACAGGTTTCGGCTATTTTTTAAATCTTTATTGTTGAAAGTATTACATATATCCTTTTTTTCTCCCACTGACCCCTTATAGCCCGCCCCTGCCCCCACCTCAGGCCTCCACCACCCTATTGTCTGTGTCCATGGCTTATGCATATATGCATACAAGTTTTTGGCTGATCCCTTCCCACTCACCCATCCACTCCCGCCCCGTCTGACATTCCACAGTCTGTTCCATGCTTCCGTGTCTCTGGATCTATTTGGATGGACTATTAGATGACAGGAAGGACTCATTGAAAATTGGCGGGTGTGACAATGGTGTGTGGTAGGTGAGGAACTGCCCTCACTTTTTAGAGACACACGGAGGTATTTGGTCATTAAGACGCGTTTTCTTTAAGTAGGTCAGCATACACTAACTCGCCCTTGACCCAGACCTCCGTCTGGCAAGTTGTGTATCTTCCCCACCATTCAAAGGCAGTCTTCTTAACACAGCATCTATGTCCATGTTCACTTCCTCAGCCCCATTTACTCCCTCACCCACTGCCCTCCACCACCTGCTCCCCACGTGTTCCAGCCAAGGTCACTGTGCAACCCGTCAGAAGGGAGGGGACCCACTCTCCGTTCTCAGGCCTCAGGACTCCAGCAGGAGGAGGACTTCCCTGTAGCCTCATCCACAAGGAAGCGGAGATTGGAAAACATTGTTAGAAACTACGACATCCATTCTTAGTGAAGATGGAGGAAACTGGACTCGGTCGCACATTGCTGAGGGGGTGTCAGTTCCCTCTCTAGAAAAGTCTCGTAGAATCTATTTTAAAATACCCATGCTTTCCCCACATGTTTTTAGAGAATCTAGTATATAAGCACAAATTATATACGGAGATTTATTGTATAACAATGTGCAATGGCAACACCCTGGAAACCACTTCCATATTCATCAATAGGAAATTAGTTGAAGAACTACGGTATTTATGCTATGAAATATCATGTACCTCTTAAAAATAAAGAAGTGTGTGTGTGTGTGTGTGTGTGTGTGTGTGTTGTACTGGAGGGATGGCCATGATATGTTATTAAGTAGAAAAAAATAGTAAGTGGAAAAAAGCAAGTTACCGGGTATGTGTAAAATACTGTCCCATTTTTCACTTACAGAAGAAAAACTGCTATACAACTATATAGATCTACATATGCACACACATGTATGAAAGAAGAAACATATATATATTTATGTAAAAATCTGGAATAATACCCACACACAAAAACTATTAACATTGGTGAGTATGAAGGAGAGGGATTATAGAGAGGACAGGGAAAATTAACTGTTTGTATATCTTCTTGTTTAGTTTGACTTTTTTCAGTGATTGTACATTATTTTTATAATGTAAAAAATATTGTAATTGAACATAAAACATTCTGATCCTGTACTATCAATAACTTAAATAATATTATCAACACCATCATACTTTTTTCCATTTTTAAAAATTGAGATATAATTGACATATGACATTATATTAGTTTTGGGTATACAACTTAATGATTTTATATTGCATATATTGCAAACGATCACCACAATAAGTCTAGTTACTATCCATTACCACACAGTTAAAATTTTTTTCTTGTGGAAAATACCATAATTCTTAAATCATCAGTTTACTCATTCACTAATTCACCCCATGGGCTCTGTATCCAGTTGATCCATATTCAGTGATGCCTGACATATGCTACATTGTAGGGCACAGCAGGGAACAAAACAGAGCCAGACGCCGCCTTCAAGGTCTACAAGGTAGAACAGGTATTAAACTAGTAAAGCATATGAACAGATTGTGACGAGGCCACAGAATAAAAACAGGGGATCCTGTGTGAAAATCCTAGGGTGCCTATGAAGCTGCTTGGACCCTGTGACCAGGAAAGTCACTCTGAGAAGAACACGCAATAACTGGGACCCAAAGGTTGAGATGTAACCAAGAGCTGGCCAAGAGCTGAGAGGAGCATGACCCACTCCTCAGGGGGAGGCTGGCTGTAAGGAGCATCTGTTTGAAGTGCACAAGGGATCAGAAGAAGGTCAGAGTGTCTGGAGCCCCCTGAGCAAGGGAAGGTGGAGTGAGATGAGGTCAGAGAGAGGGCGGAATCCTGCAGAGCTATGTGTGCCAGGGAGGAGTTTGGCTCTGGTTGTGAAGGACACAGAAAAGGGTGTCACTGCAGAGGACTGCCAGGACGGAAGTTATGTTATGAGGCAGGTGCCAGTGACACAGCCCCCAACTCTGAGGGCCCCAGTCAAGTGGTGGGGACATCTGAGCAAGTCACTGTGGTGTGGTGCTGACAGAGGTCTAGGGCACAACCCCTTGTCTCCTGAGGGACATCTCCATTGCGTGCCCGCCACCACTTTGAGCCCAGCACCATGGCAAAGATGTCCTTCATTGCAAATTATTAGAAGATAAACCCTCCCTCAGTCCTCTGTCCTGGCGTTTCTCACACGGAGCAATGACTTACAGTTTGAAACTATGAATTCAAGATTTTATTAAAGAGCAGATCTTTCTTTCACCTTTACCACAGGCAGCCATTTCTCTAGCCTTTTGAAATCCAGTAGTTGTTCCGGCCAAAGCCAAAGAGCCTGACAGTGGGACAAGTTGGTCACCCCCAAGTGCACCTACTATGTGCTAGGCACCTTGAGAAAGTACAGAGAGAAAGTGAAATATAACCCTTTTCCTGGAGACATTTCCAGAATGGCAGTGGTATTTTTGATGCTCAGGTGCCTTTATCTTTTGGTTGCTGTGTATGTGACCGACCCTCACTACCCACAGGGGGCTCCAGACATGCTGACCTTCTCATGGCAAGGAAGGGGGTGGTTTTCTTACCTGGGCAAGAGGAATGTGTGTGGTTAGGACTCTGAGAGCAGAAAAGAAGAAAACACATTTGGAATTCAGCTTTTGACTACTAACACAGAATTAACATGACAGTATTTTGAAAGTCATACCTTATTATTAAGACGTGAAGTAGACATTCCCTAAGTGCCAGTCACCATAGGAGAAGCCAGACCCGCCTGACTTGAAGTGAGAGCCTAGCTCTGCACTCACCGCCATCAGGGGACCAGGCTTCTGAGAGTGGACACACTGTGGACTCGCGGTTCCGGGGCTGCTGCCCTCTGGGCAGCAGGGGGCGCCACTCCGCCCATCCTTGCTGCCTGCTCTCCCTAGGAAGTCCCGCCCCTTTCGGAAGTTAGAGTCCCTGCCTCTGGAGGATGGTGGCTTTCCAGTGCTCATGGTCTCAGGAAGCCCGAGGCAGGCATGGGCTGGAGGACAGAGGCAGCGGGGCGGGGCCCTGGAGAGGCTAAGCTCGAGGTGAGGAGTCCCTGCTGGGGCCTCCAAGGCCAGCCCCGTGGCGGAGCAGCGCCCATTGCAGGTGGTCCGTTCCCTCCCCCAGAAGGAGGCCAGGGCAGGGCAGGGCAGGGCAGGCCGGGCTCGGTCATCCCGGTGGGACTCCCGCTCTGCGGGCACCAGCTGCGTAGGGAGCCGCCTTCTGAGGTCGGGGTTCCCTCCATCCTCACCTCGCCAGGCCCGCTGCTCCCTGCAGAGTGTGACGGAGACCGGGCCTTCCTCGTGCCGGTGTGGATCCAGAGTTTCCCAGCGCCACCCCCCTCCTGTGTCAGACTGGGACCCCCAACAGCCACGTGGTTCTGGCCGGGACAGGATTGCAGGGAGACGGGGGGACAGCCATGGGCCTGACCACCTAGCAGGTCAGTTCACTGACGGGAACACGGGAAGTTATGGCCACTTCTCACTTCAGCTTCACTCGTGGCGTGAAGGGCACCAGCAATGACGGTTCCAGGGAGGCCATTGCGGGGCCTCAGCCCATGGCAGCCCCTGAAGCCTGTGCCCAGCGAGGAGCTCTCCCGACGCTGCGCCCAGGGAACCCCAGTTCTGTGGGGCCAGGAAGGTCCTCCCGGGATGAGAGGGGCACGAAGCCCTTGGCGTCAGTCACTGAATGGCGCTTGAGTCACTTAAAAATACAACCAGGTCTCTGCTGATTTGTGTTAAAATCCCATCGAATGACTGTAAGTGCTTAACCAATAACATGAACGGCATTGCTATTTTTAAAAGCTATTAATAGTTTTATTTTGAAGACATCAAATAAATCTAAAATTTGAGAAAATTTGATATAATTAAATAATCCCATTCACGTGTTTAAAACATCCAACTTGAGTGGCTTTTATGCATGAGTTTTTCTTGATATCTAAAGAATTCTAATTTCTTTTTTAAGTTATATTTGAACATAATATAGTGCCTCTTCAGGTTTATCTTTAAAAGGGGCTCGAATGGGGAGTTTACAGGTTACATTTATGTGTTAACTAAAGAATATTCCAAGTCTATAGGATCTGGCCTCTGTGAAGTCATCGTCCCATCCTACCCATCGGTGCCTTCCTCTGGGGTCTTCTAGCATTTAGTGTTTACAGTCTAACCTGTTGAGCTCACCTGCACCCACAATTTAACTAGCCCCCACTAACCTGCTCTCCCCCCAGTTTCTTTTTCTGGCTTTTGTTCCCCAATGTTTAAATCTTTCCCATCCAGTGTCTGAGTGGCTGGTCATACCTGCTAGTTGTCCGGCACAGCTGTGTTCCTCCAGGCCTAGGTCTCACTTCCTGACTGGAACGTTGACATCCACCCAAGCCATCCTACTTCTCCCTCCTCCCCCTCCAGTCTCAGCCTGCAATTCAGAATGAGTGCTGTTAGATATGCATCGTTGTACAGCGTTACAGACAGAGATGCGTTTGAACACTTCTAACAGTGCTGTTTTGCCAGGGAACCAGATGGCTTCTGGCCAAAGCACACCACCTTGAAGGAGACGAGGGGGTGTACTTACAGGGGAGGTTTGAGTGCTGTGGCAGATTGCTCTGTGCTTCATTCACCAGTCCGTGATGTTGTGCATCAATATTGTACACTCAGACTGGTTTGCAAAGATTATGCCCTGTGGTAGTGTACACACTATCATATGTATATCTATGTGTTAATTTTTAATATATTTTTGTTAACTTCAGAGAGAAAGGGAGAGGGAGAGAGAGAGACAGAAACATCAATGATGAGAAGAATAACTGATGGGTTGCTTCCTGCATGTCCCCTATTGGGAACTGAGCCAGAAACGCTGGGCTTGTGCCCTGACTGGAATTGAACTGTGGCCTCCTGGTTCATAGTTCAATGTTCAACCACTGAGCAACACTGGCCGGACTTATGCATCAATTTTTAAAGTACTGACTTTTTCAACATAAACATCTAATTTTGTTGAAAAGAAGGATCCCTGAGAGTAACTTGCCTGCATGATTGTCAAGTGTTTGCTCGCAAGGTTCATTTTCCTGTGCTGGGACCTCCCCAGTCACAAAGCTGACTGGCAGCCATATCTGACTTTCTGTCAGCGTGGCTCTCACTGTTTTCTCCACCCTGGTTATTCCCTGAGACCCCACTCCATCCATTTTGCAGCCCTACTCAAGCTGTTTGTAGCCAATTTTCCATATGAGTGGCCTATCTTGGCTCAGGCTTTAGACTTTCCTAAAATCTCAAACAAGCAGCAGCTGGCATCAAACTTATCAATAAAAGGCCCAAGACTCTGCACTAGCACCAGCCAGTTTTGCTTCACAGCTGGGTCTTGCCTGGGCACTTCCTAGCCCAAAACAAATAGCAGCCATCTGCAGATCTCTCTCTAGCTCCTGCTAGGTGGCCCCAGGCAGTGGCTGACTTTACACCTCCTGGAGGCCCCAAAGCCAATGAATCTGGTGGACAGCTTCATATCATAACAGATTACAGCTCTGCACATCCACAAGCAACACACTCAAGGAGCTGACTCAGTGAGCACCAAATCTCCACTGAAACAAGTCCTGTTTCATATGCATATCTCCTGCACAGAAGCTCTTCCATTGTGGATGCAACTGGTCCTCACAGCCCATCAGCCTGGAAATCAGTTCCTCCCAGTGATGCCAACAGAAGTCAAGACTCAACTACAATAAGACTGTGCACACAGCACGCACAGGAGCACACCTAGAATGCCCTGCTCAGGTGACTGGGGAGTCTGAGCCACTAGGCCCTACAGGAAACCTAATACACAAGTTCTCTCTACCAATTCCAGGAGACATAGTAGTTCTTCCTAATACATAGAAACAAATACAGGTCCAGGGAAGCTGCCAAAATGCAGAGACAATGAAACATGTCACAAATGAAAGAAATGGAAGTAAGCAAACTACTGGAGACAGTGTTCAAAACAATGGTTCTAAGGTTACTCAAGGATCTTAATGAGAGTTTAAAGGGACTTAATGAGAGCTTCAAGGGAATTAATAAGAGATTCAAGGGACTTAGTAAGACTTTCAAGGATCATGGTGAGAATGCCAAAGACATAAAAATAGGACCAGTCAGAAATTAAGCATATACTAACTGAAATAAAGAGTAATTCTCAGGAATTCAATAGTAGAGTAGAGGATTCTGAGAATCAAATAGATGATTTGGAATATGAAGAAGCAAAAGACACCTAATAAGAAAACAAAAGGGAAAAGAATAAAAAGGTATGAAGATAATGTAAGGAGCCTTTGGGACAACTTCCACTGTACCAACATTCCCAATATGGGGGTGCTAGAAGAAGAAAGAGAGAGCAAGATCTTGAAAACCTATTTGAATAAATAATGACAGAAAACTTCCCCCACATGGTGAAAGAAAGAGTCTAACAAGTTCAAGAAACACAGTAAGTCCCAAACAAGATGAATGCAAAGAGGTCCACATCATAATTAAAATGCCAAGCATTAAAGAAAAACAGAGGATTTTAAAAACAGAAAGAGAAAAGCAATAAGTTACCTATAAGGGAGCACTCATATGACTGTCAGCTGATTTCTCATCAGAAACTTTGCAGGCCAGAAGGGAGTGGCAAGAAATAATGAAAGTGATGAATAGCAAGAACCTATAACCAAGATTACTCTACCCAGCAAAGCTATCATTGAGAATTGAACGTCAGATAAAGAGCTTCACAGACAAGAAAAAGCTAAAGGAGTTCATCCCCACCAAGCCAGTATTACATGAAATGATGAAGGGTATTCTTTTAAGAAGAAAATAAGATAAAAAAAATATGAACAACAAAATGGCAATAAATACATGTGTATCAGCAATGGAATTTAAAAATCAAAATAGATGAGCAAGAAATCTAATGAACAAAATAAACTGATGAATAAAATAGAATCAGAGGCATGGAAACAGAACAGACTGACAAATCTCAGAGGAAAGGAGTGAGAGGGGTATGGGGAGATATTAAGGAAAAATCTTATATGCATATATGCATTACCTATGGACACAGACAATAGGGTGGTGAAGGCCTGGAGTGGGGTGGGATCTGGGTGGATGGGGGCCCTGGAGGGCAAAGGGGGGCATCTGTAATGCTCTCAGCAATATAGATTTTCCTTTAAAAAAAAGGATATTTAGATGTGCCCTGACTGTAATCAAACTGTGACCTCCTGGTGTCATAGGTAGATGCTAATAAATATATTAAAACTACTTAACTATGATATATACATATATAAATAAAAATAAAATATGGTCTGTGTTTCATTTATTTCTTTTTAGGTGCTACAATAAACAGTAATCACAATAGAATTTAGCTATGTTATCCTAGCCTTTTTATATCATCCTATCTAATAAAAGGCTAATATGCAAATCAACCTAATGGCAGAAAGACCAAGCTATGACACTGTGACACGCACTCACCACCAGGGGGCAAATGCTCAACACAGGAGCTGCCCTCTGGTGGTCAGTATGCTCCCACAGGGGGAGCAGCTCAGCCAGAAGCTGGGCTCACAGCTGGCAGATGCAGGGGCAGTGGCAGTGGCAGGAGCCTGCCTTTGCAGCAAAGCTAAGGATGCCCAACTGCCCACAGGGAGCCCCAGACTGTGAGAGGGTGCAGGCCAGGCTCAGGCCTCTAGCAGTTCATAAAATATGACCTACAACATTTCCTGCCTCCCACCAGAAACTGTCTCCTGTCATACCTCTTCTATTTGTTGTGTTTGTTCTGTGGCACTATTGAACACATGGCACCAGATACTGTCAGAGGGGAAGATTCAAGACATGACAAGGTATGTTCTATTTTTGACACATCTTTATATATCACTATAAACTGTATAATAAGAATCCTAGCTAATAAGTAGAGTTTCCAACAGAGTCCTCTTTCTGGTGTTGAAAGTTTCTGGCTCAACAGAAACTTTGCAGGCCAGAGGGAGTGGCAAGAAATATTCAAAGTGATGAATACCAAGTACCTACAACCAAGATTACTTTATCCAGCAAAGCTATCATTCAGAAGTGAAGGTCAGATAAAGAGCTTCACAGATAACAACAACCTAAAGGAGTTCATCACCACCAAACCAGTATTATATGAAATGCTGAAAGGTATCCTTTAAGAAGAGGAGGAAGAAGAAAAAGGTAAAGATACAAATTATGAACAACAAGTACACATCTCTCAACAAGAGAATCTAAAAATCAAGTGAATAAATAATCTGATGAACAGTATGAACTGGTGCTTATAATAGAATCAGGGACATAGAAAGGGAATGGACTGACTATTCCTGAGGGGGAAAGGGGTGTGGGGGGTTCGGGAAGAGATTGGCCAATAATCATGCACCTATGGATGAGGACAGTGGGTGGGGAGTGAGGGTGGAGGGTGGGGTGGGAACTGGGTGGAGGGGAGTTATGGTGGGAAAAAGAGGAACCAATGTAATTATCTGAACAATAAAGATTTAATTTTTAAAAAGTAGCTAAAAAAATAGAAAGGTTAGGGCATTGTGGATTTCCCTTTTTTCAAGGTTTACTGCTGAGGATCATCTTTTGTTTTATAGAGAAACACTTTGTTAAAGGAAACTTCAAAAGCAACTAATTCTTCATATAATAATTTTTACGTTATTTCCATGAAAAGGATCTGTATCTAGAGCAGAGCACCAGTGGTAACTCTATATAAAACCAAAATCATTCATTTTCTGTTGCATGGGACCTGCTCTTTTAGGACTCAGCTGAGCCACAGCACAGTGCAGAAGTGTCACTGAATGCGCAGACTGTCCACTGCTCCTGTGTGAGTCGCGCTTGATGATTTTGGACAGTGCTGGCATTATTGATTTTTGTTAGAAAAATACATGGGACATATAGTTGGCTGTGTCACCTTAGGTTGATATTTGCTTTCTAAGAGGGCATTGAAAAGGGAATCTCTCCTATTTTTTATTTCCAATTGTGCTTTTAACTTTGTAGACATACTGGAGACTTTGTTGATTATCTCTCCCACAGGAATAATCATTGTAACACTCCTTGGAGAAAGAAAATCCAAGATAGTCTCTGTTTTCCTAAGCCCTCTAAAGCAGCAGTCACCAACCGGTGGCCCGCAGACCACTGGTGGTCCATGAGATTCGAAATGTTGGCGACCGCTGCTCTAAAGAGCTCAATTTTTTTCCTTCCCACTTTCTTTGTATTTGCAAAATGAAGGCTGGGAAGAGGCTTTCTAAGTAATTATGTTATAAAATCTAGGTCACATATTTTTATTTCATGAATGAAAGGGTACACACCTGTACAGTTCTTTATCTTTTTAAAAAAATATATATTTAATGGATATTACAACGAGGAAGGGAAAGGGACAGAGAGTTAGAAACATCGATGAGAGAAAAACATCAACCAGCTGCCTCCTGCACGTCCCCTACTGGGGATCGAGCCTGCATCCAAGGTACATGCCCTTGACTGGAATTGAACCCGGGTGGGATCCTTCAGTCTGCAGGCTGAATTTTTATCCACTGAGCCAAACCAGTTAGGGCTGTCCAGTTGTTAACACTTTTGCTTTATTAATAACTCTCCAAGTAAGGGATTCTGACTATTTTTTGTTTCTCACCTTCCCCTCTTCCTCATTCCCTTGCAAAATCCCACATGTACTTCCCACATATCTTAAGTGTAGAGATGTTTGCTAATGACTCATTATATGTTTAAAGATTATTATTCAACTTTTCACAACTAGGAATCTGATCGTAGAGCTATATCTATTGATTTCCAATCCAACAGCAGAACATTCTGAGGGTCTGACTCAGATGGCAGTAAAACTGCTTGTATAAATAAAATAATTGAATTGTTGGTTTAGTTCAAGTCAAGGTATTCTCTGAAACTATTGGGAATTTTGGTAGGAATTTATAATTATTGAAATTTGAAAATTACTTTCTAAGTTTTCTAAGATCTAATAGAACCAATTTTCTTTTCATCCTAACCTGAGGATATGCTTATTGATTTTAGAGAGGGGGGAGGGTAGAAAGAGAGAGAGAGAGAGAGAGAGAGAGAGAGAGAGAATATCATTTAGGTAAGAGAGAAACATTGATTGGTTGCCTCCCATATGCACCCTGACTGGGGATTGAACCCACAACCTAGGTATATGGCCTGATCGGGAATCAAACCCACAACCTTTCAGTGTATGGAATGATGCTCCAGCCACCTGAGCCATAGCAGCCAGGGCATGGAACTGGTTTTCAGGAAAGAAAACCTTATATTCCTCCTAGAATTTCTGCATCCCTGAGGTCCAAAGTTCAGCTAAGTCAGTGGGAGTTGATGGAACACCTTGAGGCCTTTGAGTTGATTGAATGAGCTATAATGTGTGCAACGTGCTCATCACTGTGCCTGGCTTGCACGCACTCTTGTGGTTTCAGTCTGCCTGACCCTGTTTTCTATGTCACTGTTATGTGTTTTCTTTAAAACAGTTCTAGTCTCAAATATTTGGCTACATTTCTCTGAAACCTTGGCCCTGAAATTTGGAAGCAGAGAGTTTAAAATTTTAGCATCCGGTTAATATCTCATTGACATAAGCTCATGTAGTCAACCATTCTTCAAATCCTGATTTGCATAATCATAAAAGAAGTAATTTTCAATATATCAAGAATCTCTAAGTTATATGTAATTTGCTGTGTTCTCAGTTCAGGTAACTACATTTATAAATTTGTTTCCCAGTTTGATCACATATTGTTTCACACTATTTTAAATCTCATCATGCTTCCCACAAATGAAGGCTATTAGATTTCTGGTAGGTTCTATAAGAGGAATTGATTTAGGTGATTATGAAAAAATAACACCTGTAGGTGGGCTTTTTTTCATTTTTTTCTTTGACTTTAAGGAATTTGTAATATTTATTGGAGCTGGATAGTCACTATGTTATGCCTAGAGTTCGGGGTCCCCAATAATCCACGACCAGGGAGCCTTTTCCGATGCAAAAGCAAAGGGTCTTTTATTCAAGCCCGGGACTTGGTCCCCCTCCTGCCTCCATTACTGGATGCAAGAGAGAGCCTCGAGTTCTAAGAGAACAAAGAATTTATAGGGCTTGGGACAGGGGGTGGGGGCTCACTCGGACCACTGATTTGGCCTATTCCAGTTGGTTGAGTGATGGCCAGGGGGCTAATGACGCAAGGGTAGGGTGCAGCTAGGGTCTGGTTACACAAAGACAGGAGGTGGCTAGCATACTTTTGGCCTTGGGCTAGTTTCCTTGCATTCCTATTGGCTGAGATAAGGGCTGGCTGAGCAACTGATACATTCTATGGCTTTTGCTTGAAGAGGAGTTAGAAACACGGTTATCAGCCCCGTTCTGACCTTTCATTCCCCCTTTGTCTTGGAACTTCCGACTCAATCATGAGATTGACTGAACTATCAATTGAACTATTTTTATATACTTCTTGATAAATTGGACTAGTCTGTTAATAATGCGAGGGCCGAAAGTCAACAGCACCAGGAGGATTACAAGGGGTCCGCCGAGGTCCGCTGTCTTCTTGAGGGTGATCTGCAGCAGGTGTGCCTGGTTAGAGGTCACCTTCCAGTCAGGCTCCTTGCTGTCCTGGGTACAGAAGGAGCTGGGCTTGTGATCTGGCAGAGACAAATTATAACAAATGGCCCAGTGGAAGGGAAAGAAACCATTTTAGTTTTAACAACATCTATTGAAAGGATTTTTTTTTTAAATTCCTCTATGGCTATTAAAAAGCCAAATTAATATTAACTTATTTACTGTATTCAATTTGGCCTGATGTTTGCATAAACATAACAAGAATGCTAACTGACTAGCTTTGCTGGAATTTCATGACTGAATCTTAACGTGCCCTGTAGGGGCAGGAAGCCAAGCCATTCAGCTGCCATCAGGCCTGCCTGCAGCATGTGCTGAGTTAGGTGAATCCCTCACCTGTAGTAACTCCACCTGAGCCCACACTCTAGGCTTTAAGGCCCATCTCAGTAGCCCTCCTACTCGTTTCGGCCCAGAGTGAGTGGGGGTTCTGCAGGGATGCAGAGGCATCCTTATTGTTCCCCTTCTACACTGACCAACTGCCAGTGATGGTAGGACACGGGCCTGACGCTCCAGCGCCAGCCATCTTCAGGGCTCCCAAGCAGGATACCAGGCTTTTCCTGTGGCATTCTTATTGGCTTTAAGTCTTAAGAGCTCAGACAGGTTTTTTTAAAACATGATATTCCAGTCAAAGTTTCCGGTTAATAAAATTATTATTGAAAACTGGTCTTATTGATTTCATGCAAAGAAATGTATTGCCATGACTTATTAAGCATTGCCAGATTTCAGAGAAATTATATAAGGAGAAAAACATACTGATTTGCTCTAAGATCTTCTGATTTTTTTTTTGTTAGTTCTTTTAACGTTTCTCTTTTCCTTTTTATTATATATATCATCTTTTTAAATTTTATACTTTCAGATTAGCCTTTAAACCTTCTTTTATGTTCTTTAAAAATGCA